>NC_086321.1:65155724-65762391 GCF_036172605.1 Pelobates fuscus
GATCAATATAGCCCGCTATCCAATTTGACATCTGTAGACATACATTACATTTCTACCTATGGTCCAATATATATGGACATAAGTACAATAACACAGCATACTATGACTGAGGTTCCGTACAGTTCTAACCTTAGAAGATTTCCTCCCTTCTACACAAGGGATCCCCAGCCTATCAATCTTCTGACGTTACGGAAATTAACTCCTCCCCTATAGAGTCGACAAGATCATAGCGCTACGTCAGTGATGATGACGTCAGGCACTTCTCCCTGATTGGCCAACAATGATTTAAATACCGGGAACTTCTGGGCGGCAATTCTGATCCCTGACGAAGGAGTTGCTTACTCCGAAACGCGCGTCGGATCGTACCACTGGGGGGATTCCCGAGTCACAGCACTCGGACATTGCACTATGCACCACTCACGACGCACTGAGGGAATCCTCCCCTCTTCCATTCACCTTTTGATTATGAGTTATTATTAGTTTTTTCAACTTTCCGTTTTCTCATTACTTACTCCCTCTGGAGTCCTATTCTGTTTGATAGGTTCAACAGCATTTAGTACAACCATCTAGTTTTAGAACACCCACGAAGGTGTTTATTAGCAGAAGTAAGGGAAATAGCAATAGCAAAGAGACTGTTTACTGTTCGTTTTGTCTGTGATATTCTGACTCTATGTCAGTTTTTTATTTTTCGACTTAGCTGTCTCCCTCGTCTATTTAGACACTTGCTACCTCTACTTGTCCCTCTGCTACACCTAAACTTTTGGTTTAATACCCTTCATAACTCTGCACTGTGTATATATCGAGTTATTTATCTAGCCATGGATATATTACACTTCAGATTTATTTAAAGGTAGTACGCTGTTTAGAGGACTATCACCTATAACCCCCTCAGTAAGAGCATTCCGAACCACGGATTTGGCTTTTTCCCGCACCAAGGGTTAACTTTATAGGTAATTAGAGGAATCAGAGAGCTTGCATTGATACACAGTTGCTAGAGTATCTCTTGTATCTTAATAGAACATTAAAGTCTGAATATTCCTGTGGATTTAGAGATACCTATCATGCACTGTATTTATCACATTTAGCATCTCTCTGCCTCCCATCCCCATTTTTTGCCTATCCACTGGACTCCAGACTCTAAGATTTATTTGGCATAACATTTAACGTGCATGCTTAATTTACCAGCTGGCTCGGTAGTTTCCCTCTCCTTTTTATGGGATAACATCCGAGCATTTTATGTGTTTTTTCATTCATGTAACAAAAGGGTTCATGCCCACCTGGGTGTAGCTGGTACCACCCACCCTGACCAATTTTCTCCTAGTCAGAGATTTGACCCTGTGTGAATCGCTAGACTTAGGAGAAAATACCTTCTCTTCTCCATATTCGATTATTAATAAAGGGTTCAAGACCCATATTTATGGTCAGAAGGGAGACTTCTTTATATTCCTAACTAAACCATTGACTTATGGCGGGCTTCCTAGCCAACAAACCCAATGCCACCAAATGGTGCCAAGACGCCGACTTAATCTTCTCAGAATCTGATTTACAACCAGATGACCTTAATTACTCTATGACATCAGGCTTCAACTCCCTCACCACATTATACAAACAACAGATAAGGTCGAGCTGGGAGATAGCCTCTCTTGAAAATTATTTAAAAAAAAGTTTAATACCGAGAGGACTAAGAGTACCCACAACTCCCAGCTCACACATTGACGAAGAGGAATTCGTCAAAGAATGGGAGGAAGCTGCAGGCCAATGTTCTATGCGCTTTATGCAAATCATATGCAAATTTGAGAAAAAGAAACTAGTAGAAATTGAAAAAAAGATTGAGAGCGAAGTGGAAAAAATTCAACAACATAAAACTGACCCCACTTTTAGTCCAAGTGAGAATAAGTTACAAACTAATTTAGAAAAATATCAAAGCACTATAAAACAAAGAAAACACCAAAAAATTTTAAGGGACCATAAAGACTTTAAAACCGGGAACGTCTACAGAAGATTCAATAATAAGAGGAGGGTCGATAGCGATCAAGCATCAACCTCAGAATACGAGTCTAGCAGCTCTGATACAGAGATAACAGTAAACCCCTCCACCTCTAGCGAGAACAACAGAGGGATTTTAAAGAGAGGGGTCACTTTTTTAGACCACACGCAGGGTGACAACCGCCCGTTCCTGAGGTCCAGATCCAAAAAACAATACAACCGGAAAAACCGGTTTTGAAGAACAGACAAATTGTCAACCTATCTGAATATGTGCTCACACAATCAGAATTAGACCTGTTGGCAAAAGGCCTGTCCTTCATTCCCACACCACGCTTTGATAAATTCACTTGGGTTAAGGACGTCCACCTCTTCGCAAGAAAGCTCATTCTACACAAAAACTTTCTTTTGAATGAAGAGAAAAAAGCCAAAAATCTAGGCCTTGATCTCAAAGATTATCGTATGACTATGATTTTGGCAGAACTGTTGGAAGAGAACGATAACACTCAAGGACCTAATTACCCTCTAACTAACCTTAAAAACAAAAGCCACTACTGCCCCAAACTAGGAGATTCAAAATACGTAGAGACCTTTGTTGAGTTAGTATGTGATGAAATTGAAAAAGTTGCACCTAATGAAATTAGTCACAAGCCAAACTCTAATCTAACTACATCGGAATATCAGGCAGTAAAGACACTAAGAGAAAATAAGACAATAACTATAAAACCCTCGGATAAAGGAGGTAATATAGTCATAATGGATACTCTGAAATACGTAGAGATTAATAAAAAGATACTTACAAATCAAATGACTTACAAAATTCTAAAACAAGACCCCTCCAAAACATTTGCCGATAAACTAAAAAACATCTTACAACAAGGCCTAGATGATAACTTAATCTCTAAGGATGAATATAACTTCATGGCCATCAATAGTCCCCGCATTTCGACCTTCTATAGCCTGCCAAAAATTCACAAGCAACAGCAGATCTTGACAGGCAGGCCCATTGTCTCTGGCAATAACAACTTGACTCAGAACGTAAGTGTCTACTTAGATTACATTTTAAAACCACTAGTTACACAGCTCCCATCGTATCTAAGAGACACCAAACAAACTTTAGCGGTTCTGACAAAAACTAAACTACCACCCAATTCCATTATCTGCAGCTTGGATGTGGAATCATTATACAGCTCTATTCCACACTCACTGGGTCTAAAACATACAGAGCACTTTCTAAGGAGGAGAGGAACGTCCCTAGACAAACATAGCGTTTTGGTATTAGATCTTCTAAGTTTTGTTCTAAAACATAATTTCTTCTTGTTTGACGGAGTATACTATCACCAGGTGCAGGGGACTGCTATGGGGACGTCTTGTGCGCCCTCATATGCCAACCTGCACCTGGGATGGTGGGAGGAACAAGTTGTATTCACATCCCCCCCAATAAATCCCCTGACCCAGTACATATACCTATGGAAAAGATATATAGATGACATCATAATCATCTGGACTGGGTCAGGGGATCAGTTCAGACAATTCACACTTAGCCTAAACATAAATGAACTCAATCTCAAATTTACAGCCGAGATAGGCACTCCGTCCCTAAGTTTCCTCGACTTGATGGTGTCCCCATTAGAACCAGGCATCATCAAAACAAACCTGTTCAGAAAGAGCACGGCCACCAACAACCTCCTTAATTGGAAAAGTTACCATCCAACGCAGCAAAAATGGGGAATACCGACGGGCCAATATCTACGTCTAAGACGCAATTGCTCGGATTTGGAAGACTTCAAAACACAGGCAAGAGAATTGCGCCACATGTTCAGGTCCAAAGGTTACCCCAACAAATGCCTAAAGATGGCATACCACAGGGCTCTCCTATCTGAGCAGGAAGATTTACTAAGAGAAAGGGAAAATTCCCCTACCCCACCAGAACCTAAACAACTGAGATGTATCGCCACCTTTGACGCCGGCTGGGACCAAGTTAAAGCAATCCTGAATCGCTTCTGGCCTCTACTAAAACAAGACATCCATCTCAGGGACGTCCTCCCCTCCCATGCAACCCTCACAGCTAGAAGGGGCAACAATTTGAAAGATTTATTGGTACATAGCCACTTCCAGCCTCATAAACCACCTACACACTGGCTATCGGAAAAAATTAAAGGCACCTACAAGTGTGGCAGGTGCAAAGCATGTGGGTACATTAACACCAAATCAAAGGACTTCAACAACAGCTCCAATACGGAAAACTTTAAATCACTTTCCTTTTTTAACTGCAACTCGAAAGGAGTGATCTACTTAATCACTTGCCAATGTCACATCATGTATGTGGGCAAAACTTTCAGACCGTTCAAGAAGCGCATCCTTGAACATATAAATTCCATAAAAACAGCCAGACATATAGAAACATCGGTCTCCAGACATGTGAGAACTTTTCACAATGGGGACCCAAAAGTCCTTAAATTTCAGGGCATCGAACTAATTAAACAGGACCAGAGGAGGGGCAATTGGGACCAACGTCTAAGGAGACGTGAATGTTACTGGATCTACCGCCTTAAAACCCTGTCCCCCAAAGGTCTTAATGAGGGTTTTTCATACTCTCCATTTATTTAGAAGTCTCCATAAAAATATAGATCTTCAATGCACTTGTAAATAGCCTCCCCGTGTTATCTTAGTTAAATGTATATACTTTTTGTTTGAGAATTCTTTTCACTTTATTATGTCTTCACACAGAGGGACTTTTTACTGTCCCCAATACTGCCGCCTGACCAAAAAATCCCCACCTTCCTTGCCTTTCTGCCTTCCCGCTATGTCCTTTACCTATATAGGGGCTCAGAACTTAATAAATGTAACTACCTACTAAGGACATTTCCTACAATCCCTTAGCATTGTGGGCTTCAAGGATAGTATACTTCAAATACAACACATGAATCATAATACGACTTTCCACTCATATACTAGGAGTGGTTACTTCACACTGGACCAGATGTTCTGTATCTTTATCTACACAGTTATTTTCTTTTAATTACGTCTACTTCAGCATTATGATTTACCATTACTAGTGGGTCTGTATTTCCACACCAAGTATACGTCCTCCCCCACTTTAGATCAATATAGCCCGCTATCCAATTTGACATCTGTAGACATACATTACATTTCTACCTATGGTCCAATATATATGGACATAAGTACAATAACACAGCATACTATGACTGAGGTTCCGTACAGTTCTAACCTTAGAAGATTTCCTCCCTTCTACACAAGGGATCCCCAGCCTATCAATCTTCTGACGTTACGGAAATTAACTCCTCCCCTATAGAGTCGACAAGATCATAGCGCTACGTCAGTGATGATGACGTCAGGCACTTCTCCCTGATTGGCCAACAATGATTTAAATACCGGGAACTTCTGGGCGGCAATTCTGATCCCTGACGAAGGAGTTGCTTACTCCGAAACGCGCGTCGGATCGTACCACTGGGGGGATTCCCGAGTCACAGCACTCGGACATTGCACTATGCACCACTCACGACGCACTGAGGGAATCCTCCCCTCTTCCATTCACCTTTTGACTATGAGTTATTATTAGTTTTTTCAACTTTCCGTTTTCTCATTACTTACTCCCTCTGGAGTCCTATTCTGTTTGATAGGTTCAACAGCATTTAGTACAACCATCTAGTTTTAGAACACCCACGAAGGTGTTTATTAGCAGAAGTAAGGGAAATAGCAATAGCAAAGAGACTGTTTACTGTTCGTTTTGTCTGTGATATTCTGACTCTATGTCAGTTTTTTATTTTTCGACTTAGCTGTCTCCCTCGTCTATTTAGACACTTGCTACCTCTACTTGTCCCTCTGCTACACCTAAACTTTTGGTTTAATACCCTTCATAACTCTGCACTGTGTATATATCGAGTTATTTATCTCGCCATGGATATATTACACTTCAGATTTATTTAAAGGTAGTACGCTGTTTAGGGGACTATCACCTATAACCCCCTCAGTAAGAGCATTCCGAACCACGGATTTGGCTTTTTCCCGCACCAAGGGTTAACTTTATAGGTAATTAGAGGAATCAGAGAGCTTGCATTGATACACAGTTGCTAGAGTATCTCTTGTATCTTAATAGAACATTAAAGTCTGAATATTCCTGTGGATTTAGAGATACCTATCATGCACTGTATTTATCACATTTAGCATCTCTCTGCCTCCCATCCCCATTTTTTGCCTATCCACTGGACTCCAGAATCTAAGATTTATTTGGCATAACATTTAACGTGCATGCTTAATTTACCAGCTGGCTCGGTAGTTTCCCTCTCCTTTTTATGGGATAACATCCGAGCATTTTATGTGTTTTTTCATTCTATATATATATTATACATTTATTAAAACTATAATATTTAAATCTAGAAATATATATTTTTTCTTATGCTACTCCTTTTTTTCACTCTATTTGTCACTTCTAACGTAATCTGTGAATAAAAGCAACATTTGGTGCTACTGATGGAATTTTGAATCACGAAATACAAGAAATGGCTTGTTCATTACTTGTTCCAGTTACTTTGTGATTCACCCATGTAGTATTTCGGAGTTACAGCATTCGGATGACTTGCAATTTGTTTAAAACTGAATGTACAAGTCTGTTACAGATTGTACCTTTAACCCCTTAAGGACACATGACATGTCTGACACGTCATGATTCCATTTTATTCCAGAAGTTTGGTCCTTAAGGGGTTAAGCTAAAAGCAGGGACTTGGATTTTTGGCATAGGGCTCACCTAAGAGGTTTTTCAGGTGAGTTTACACTTTGTTGATGTCCCCCAAGGTTCAGTCCTGGTCCCCTACTGTTCTCCATCTATACTGCCTCCCTTGGTAAACTCATTAGCTCCTTTGGCTTCCAATATCATTTCTATGCAGATGACACGCAAATCTACCTGTCCTCTCCTGATCTCTCCCTATCCCTCTTCACTAGTGTATCTGACTGCCTCTCTGCTGTTTCTAACTGGATGGCTGCCCACTTCCTTAAACTTAACTTGACCAAAACTGAAATTCTGGTCTTTCCTCCCTCAAGTGTTGTTACTCCTGTGTCTGTCTCCCTCCAAGTCAACAGTGTTACCATCAGCTCCACCACGCAGGCTCGCTGCCTAGGTGTTCTCTTTGACTCCGACCTCTCCTTCAAGCCTCATGTTCAATCTATCGCCAAATCCTGTCATTTCCATCTCAAAAACATTGCGCGCATCTACCCCTACTTAACGCCAGATGCGACTAAGGTGTTGGTCCATTCCACTGTCCTTTCTCGCCTTGACTACTGTAATCCGCTTCTCAGTGGTCTTACGTGCTCCCAACTTGCGCCGTTACAGTCCATAATGAATGCGGCAGCGAGGCTCATCTTCCTGTCCGCCCGCACCTCCCATGCCTCACCTTTCTGTCAGTCCCTACATTGGCTTCCTATAAAATATAGAGCTCAATTTAAAATTCTGGTTCTTGCTTTCAAATCTCTACATAATGCTGATCCCACCTACCTCCCTTATACACAAGTATGTCCCATCTTGGCCCTTACGATCTGCTGAAGACTTACGTCTATCTTCTGTCCGTACTTCCACCTCTGATGCTCGCCTTCAAGATTTCTTGAGGGCTGCACCGTTCCTGTGGAACTATCTTCCCTCCTCCGTTAGATGCTCACCCAGTCTCCACTCCTTCAAAAAATTGTTAAAAACCCACTTCTTCCTAAAAGCGTATCAATTAAACTGTTAATAGCTCCCAACTGATTCCTCTTCTGCAACTGTCACTAGTCTAATACTATCCTTACCTTTTGTGTCATTTTACCCCACTCCCTCTAGCATGTAAGCTCATTGAGCAGGGCCCTCAACCCCTCTGTTCCTGTGTGTCCAACTTGTCTGGTTACAACTACATGTCTGTTCGTCAACCCATTGTAAAGTGCTGCGGAATTTGACGGCGCTCTATAAGTATCATAATAATAATAATAATAATTATTAACCTTTGTGGTGGTACTAAAAATCTATTTTCTTTAAATGTACATTGGGATTTGGGATAGTGTGCAGGTAACTTTTTAGTTTTGCTACCTGGCCAACCACAACATAGCTTTAATGCAATTTTCAAAAAAATGATCTAATGCTTCAGAGAAAATCTCGTCATTTCATTGTGACTTCAGAGACATAATCTATGCACTAATGAAATTATTCACTAAACATTGGATTTTATCCTTTTTTAGGGCTGGAGATTTGAAGAATTAGAAGAAAGACTAATAATACTATCATTTTTAATTTAAAGGTATTATATTTAATGCCCCCCCCCCTATCTATTATTATGGTGAGGGGGGCAGGGTCATTAATCTTTAAAGGAAGGGTTTCTAAGGGTTTGGGGACACTCAGCCACCTGGGTAGGGAGGCGAGTTTGGAGGACATGCCTCTATTTTGGGATGTGGGCAATAGCACGTCCATACCCCCATAGTTTACCACCCTAATAGAACGCCCACCCCACCAAATCCAATGGGTGGAGGCTGGGGTGGACACTAAATACTCCCACTACATTGTTATAATGAGGGCGCCCACAAACCACAAATGTTTGGGGGCCGGAGGTAGCACATTAGTTTTCCACACTGATTAGTATAAATAGGACCCCCACCTGATGCCAATATTTGGGGGCCGGGGGTAATTAGGTCCTCTCTCTGAATATTATAATAGCCCCTACCCACTGACAACAGTGATCTGTTAAGTAATTTTTTTCACTGACGAGGGATTTGAACTATTTGTCCACTAGATGCTCGTACTGCCGGGGGACAAATAGTTCTGATTTTTTTTTTTTTTTTTAAGTCCAGCCCTGATTTGAAGTATTCGGTTTGGATTTCAGCTGTCCGACAGGTCTGGCTGAAATCCATATCAAATTCAGGCCCGCCTGAATTACAAAATATAGACCTTGATAAATAGGGTGAACCCTGTATGCACCCGAATGGTTTTGCCTTACTCGGGAGAGGATGTTCAGACTTTAATGAATAATCCTGTAAAACAGCTTCATGAATCTTAAGATCTTTTGGAGTTTAGAGCATCTATTTAAATATTCTTGGGGAAATTGTAATCCATTGATTATTTCTTTTCAATATACTCATTGACCAGTTTACTCTAGAACTCTGGCACACTAGGTTTATTGAATTATAAAGGAATCAAACTCTGACATCCATAATTATGGTGAATTGTTCCAACACTGTGCCATTGGCTCCCAGTACTTTTGCTTAGGAGGCCATATTGGAGGACATTCTAAAGCCTAAATATTGGTCAAGAGAGTCTGCATTAATCTGGATTAATTTAAAAAAAAAAAAAAAAAAAACTGATGCTTCGACAGTTTCACAGTGTTATGAATGTGGTCATGATGTGTATCGTGTTTGTCACTGCTTTGGATTTTGTTTGGATGAGTTCCAGTATGGTTTTCTGGGTATTATTATATGCAGAACCAGAACAAGGAAGCAGAAGAAGCACTTGAGCTGCGCAAAGAGAATATCCGTGCACAAATTCAAGCGTTAGAGCCTCAAACATCAACTAATGTTATGAACAATGCAATCGAAAAAGCAAAGTGGCAAATGGAGTTTATTTAAAAGATGTTATCTTTCGTACGTAGTCAAACAAAACTCCATACGTTAAGCATTCATTGTACGTCATATTACTGAAATTTGTTCATTACCAACCATAGATACCTAGTTTTATATTTCGATTGGTTAAAGGTACTTCCTCGGTTTAGAACATTATCCATATCAAATTCAGGCCGCCTGAATTACAAAATATAGACCTTGATAAATAGGGTGAACCCTGTATGCAGCCAAATGGTTTTGCCTTACTCGGGAGAGGATGTTCAGACTTTAATGAATAATCCTGTAAAACAGCTTCATGAATCTTAAGATCTTTTGGAGTTTAGAGCATCTATTTAAATATTCTTGGGGAAATTGTAATCCATTGATTATTTCTTTTCAATATACTCATTGACCAGTTTACTCTAGAACTCTGGCACACTGGGTTCATTGAATTATAAAGGAATCAAACTCTGAGATCCATAATTATGGTCAATTGTTCCAACACTGTGCCATTGGCTCCCAGTACTTTTGCTTAGGAGGCCATATTGGAGGACATTCTAAAGCCTAAATATTGGTCAAGAGAGTCTACATTAATCTGGATTAATTTCAAAACCAAAAAAAAAAAAACTGATGCTTCGACAGTTTCACAGTGTTATGCATGTGGTCATGATGTGTATCGTGTTTGTCACTGCTTTGGATTTTGTTTGGATGAGTTCCAGTATGGTTTTCTGGGTATTATTATATGCAGAACCAGAACAAGGAAGCAGAAGAAGCACTTGAGCTGCGCAAAGAGAATATCCGTGCACAAATTCAAGTGTTAGAGCCTCAAACATCAACTAATGTTATGAACAATGCAATCGAAAAAGCAAAGTGGCAAATGGAGTTTATTTAAAAGATGTTATCTTTCGTACGTAGTCAAACAAAACTCCATACGTTAAGCATTCATTGTACGTCATATCACTGAAATTTGTTCATTACCAACCATAGATACCTAGTGTTATATTTTGATTGGTTAAAGGTACTTCCTCGGTTTAGAACATTTACTACAAAGTACATTATTTTTATTTTATATACAATAAAGAAGGTTAGTTAGACATGTATCTTAGTAAAATTATGAATTTTCTGCAATGCATTAGGAAATATGTAATATTGTTTTATAAATTGCCTGTATCAGTTCTCCACCAGATGGTGCTGCTTCCAAAAGATAATGAATAGAAAGGATGATCGCTGGACGTGTGGATGTGTATGTCTATGCACAATTGTTGTTTTTCTGTGTGATACATAAAATTTCCAGTTGCATCTAATGCATGTGACATTTTTTATACAGAGAAGACAAGGCTGTATTTACAATGCAAGAGAGGTGCTAAAGTTTTACACAAATCTCAGTAAACTCTGTATTTGTGTCCCCCCCGGTTCCTCTTTTAACTTAAATTCCTATGCCTTGTTTTTTTGAGCTTATATTTTCGTTGTATAGGAATGTATAAAGAATCAATACTATGGGCTGCAATAAGAATAATTGGGGAATGTAAAAAAAATTGGATAAGGCTCTACAAGGCACAAACGTGCTCCAAGACAGACACACACACACAGTTACATACTGCCAGACATACATTCTCCCTGTGCTGCCACGCAGAGGTGGACAGGAGACAGTGAGTACATTCTGGTTAGGGGCCCACTCTACCGCAGGTCTGTAAACCCATTTGGCTATGGGAAATAATTGTCTTCACAACAGACAACAATGCATTACAGTTCCCCATGTGGGCCCCAGTGCTTGCCCGGGCCCCTTTAAGTACTAAACATTCCTAGTTCTGTTTGCTGCATTTCATATTTACACATTTGGAAACAACAAAAATCAACAAAGAATTTACTTTAAAATAGCTATTCTCCTGCTCTGATATCAAAAGACCAAGAATTGCCAATGACCTGTCCCTACATACCCCTGACCCTACAAATAATGTATTTCTCTGAATAATGGCTCGCAATCTTTCCCTCACTGGAATGATTATAAGAATAGAATAGGTTGCTCTGGGTCCACTCCTGTTCTGCAGTCATTGCTTTAAACACCACCCGATGGTTTTACTCAACTTCTGTTCTAGGCAGGGCCGGCCTTAGGGGTGTGCGAGCTGTGCGGCCGCAGCTCGCACATGGCCGGTGTCAAGGGAGCTAAAGCAGGTACCCGGGTGGAGGATTAATTATTCTCCACCCGGGACTATTAAAAAAAAAAAATCGAGGCGGCGGGGCTTATCAGGAGGTGGGGCAGGGCTTACAGCGAGGTGGAGGCGGGGCTAATACATACCGAAAGCCCCTGGTAACTCCTGCACAAGAGGAAGGAAGGAGTCCTGCTTCCCCATCATTCAACTGCATCCACTCCCCCTTCCAGCCATAATGGCAAGAGGTAAGTGTGTGTGTGTGTCTGTGACTGCCTGTGTATGACTGTTTGCGTGTGTGTGTGTGTGATTGTCTGCCTGCCTGTGTGACAGTCTGTCTGTGTGACTGCCTGCCTGTGTGTGTGTCTGTCCATCTGACTGCCTATGTGTGACTGTTTGCCTGTGTGTTTGACTGTCTGCCTGCCTGCCTGTGTGTGTGACTGTCTGTCTGTGTGACTGTCTGCCTGACTGCCTGTGTGTGACTGTTTGCCTGTGTGTGTGACTGCTTGCCTGTGTGTGTGTCTGTGTGTGTGACTGTCTGCCTGTGTGTGTGTGTGTGTGTAACTGTGTCTGTGTGACTGCCTCCCTGTGTGTGTGTGACTTTCTGCCTGTGTGTGACAGTCTGCCTGTGTGTGTGACTGTCTGTGTGATTGCCTGCCTGTGTTTGACTGTCTGTCTGCCTGTGTGTGACTGTTTGCATGTGTGTGTGTGCGCCTGTGTCTGTCTGCCTGTCTCTGTGACTGCCTCTATGCGTGTGTGTGTGTGTGACTGTCTGCCTGCCTGTGTGTGTGACTGTCTACCTGTGTGTGACTCCAATTGTGTGTGTCGCTGTAGCTGTGCTGTTGTGTGTGACTGTATGTGTAACTATCTGCCTTTAACTGAGTGTGTGTGTGCCTATCAGCGTGCGTGAGTGTCTGCATGCCTGTAACCGAGTGTGTATGACTGTCTGCTTGTAATGAAGTATGTGTGACTGTCTGCTTTTGACTGTGTGCCTGTAACTGTGTGTGTGACTGTGTGCATGTAACTGTTCGTGATTGTGTGCCTGTAACTGTGTGTGACTGTCTGCCTTTAACTGTGTGTTTGGCTCTGTGACTGTATGCATGTAACTGAGCATGTGTGACTGTCTGCTTGTAACTGTGTGTGTGTGTGTGTGTGACTGTCTCCCTGTAACTGAGCGTGTCTGACTGTCTGCTTGTAACTGTTTGTGTTACTGTCTGCCTATGCCTGTGTGTGTGTGACTGTATACAGGCAACTTGGTGGGGGGAGGGGGCACCGTGATGACTTTTCGCACAGGCGACTAATCGCCTAAGGCCAGTCCTGGAACTAGGTATACTCTGCCATGGGTTATGCTCTCACTTCTAGGAATTCCTCACACATTGTTGGCTTTATGAGCATGTTTAAGTCAGTCTAATTTGGCTTACTAGTGTTTTCATTTGTCCTGGAGTACTACATTCCACACATGCCATATTCATAAAATTTGTGTACAGCAGAGTTTTTGTTTATTTTCGTTTCGTCCCCCCCAAAATTCTTCCTTTGAGAGATTTGTTTTAACCAAAATGCAAAGTGTTTTTAACTTCCATTTGAATGAAGAAAAGATTCAATCACCAATAATTCTTTGAGTCGTTTGTATAATAAGAAAAAAGTCCCTAATTTGGTATTCTTACAGTTCCTTCCACTAATGTAGGTCGTGGTAATTATGAGCAAAGGTGAAACATTGTCTTTATTGTTTTACCTGTTGATCTTTTGTTTTAAAAAAAGTACACAAAAATACTCTGCTTTCATAGATATATAACAATTGCAAACACCACACAGGGACACAACAAATTAGGTACTTATCTTCTTATACAAACCACTCAAATAAATGCTTATGATCGCGGCCTTCCCTTCATCCAAATAATTTCGGTGCCAATATTAATGGAGGGCACAGTGTGTGGAAGTGCCATATTTAAGAGGTCCAAATTAGAGCAGGAGCTGTGTTTAGTAGTTTGCACCCTACTTTTGCATCCTTTGATATGGAAATCCCCCACGAGGAATGATACCAAATTAGTGACCGGTTTAGCAAATGGCTCTCTAATTTGGTACCCTCATGTAGGATTGCTGTATTTATTGGTACCAAATTAGGGAGATACCTACTAAACACAACTCCCTAATTTGGTAATGGTAGCCTTCAATATGTTAATCCCACATAAGGATACCAATTTAATCAATTTAAAATAATAAAATAAAGAATGAATCAAGCATCGGAAGACTTTAGTTCCAGTGATTAGTTAATTAGTTCTTTCTTCCATTCTGCCATTCGAAGATTCATTATTCAGGCAAATGAATATTGAATCTCCAAATGAGATTGTCGTTCAAATTGTGATTCTTTAGAAAAGAATGTCAGTCTAGATTTCACACATTATCTTCTCTTTGTCAGTACCAAAAAAGCGACACTTTGTTAGAACAGCATGTATTGACCAGCACCATGTTCTCAGCATAGTCAAAGCTGACTCTTTTTTCTGCTGCTCTCTTGACCGGACCTGGTCCATAGACCCATCCAGCTCTGTTCCTTACTCTACCAGCTTACTTACCTGTACCACAGTGACACGTTTCCTTGCGGCATGCTACTGGCTGGCTATCAGAGGCTATCTTTCTCCATCTAATTTTATGAGACCCATGCCCTCTAGTAAAATTGTATTTATTTATTCATAAAATATTGTACCAGGAAGCATACATTGAGGTTTCTCACATGTTCAGGTATTCCCCAACCAGGCACTTTGTGTTGTCCGTTCTTTCATTTCTGTCATACAATTTCTCCAGTCTTTCCTTTTTTTCTTCCCACCATCAACTTGACTATCACTTTGGTCCAATTACTTCTGGAGACAATCCCTCATACTGCATGCAAAGAACTTATAAATTAATTTGAGTAACTATATCCATATGACTGTGCGATATCAAAGTGTATTACATAATTAATACTATGTTCTCTTCCTTTTCTACTTGTCTCAACAATTACTGACTCTGATCTCTACTCTACTAATGTACTCTAGCCTGCTGAACTTTGAAATATGGGCAAGGTATCTTAAAGGAACACTACAGTGCAAAGAATATAAGCATGTTGCTGATTAGGATCCCAGGCACCCTGTCAGAGCAGTGAAAAGGTGATTTTATTTACCTTTTTTCCAATGGCTTGCCGGTCTTGCATTGACTGGCCCCAACTCCATGGCTGAGATCATCAAACTTGATGGTTCTATCTTGACTTTTGATTGTTTTCCTTTCAGCGTATTGACTCACAGGTTACTAGTTAAAGGCACCATCCGTTATAAAAAAATACAAAAACGAAAAAACTATTTAGTAGATATATCCCAGGAAATGCATAAAATTAGTTTTGCGTGTTTTCTATGAGGCATATGAAATCTTGGCTTGCAAAATCTTCAGATCTCATCTTCTAATATCTTCCCCAGCAAAAACTTTTTGTATCTGCTAATTGCTCTGTATCGCAGATCCATGAAAAGTATTTTCAAGGCAGGTGCACTGGGCAATTGCCTACTTCTTTAGTTTAGTTTCACTGAGCTAAACAACCAGGAAGTAACATAACTGGCTATCTGATTGACAGCTAAGGAGGTGCAGCAAGATACATTTATGAAAGTGTTGATTTCAATAAATAGGCACTTTTATAAAATGAAAAAAGTGGACACCATCTTCACACATAAAGTACTTTGACAAGCTGAAGTGCTTTGTATGTTTGGAGTGTTCCTTTAAGAGCCAGTGAAACTAAATTTTGCATTAGGAAAAGGTCATAAGCAAGGTTATGCCAAGATTATTCGCTTGTCTCTGACCTGTAGAGATTTAAAATGTGAATGTCAAAATTTAGCCAAAACATGTTGATCTGGAAAATTTCTCCAATTTAGCAAAGTCACAGTAGGGATATATTTACCCGGATATTAATTCGCTATAATTTAAGTTTAGTGAACAATGCTGTAAATGTTATTGTAGAATTACGTAATTATTACTTTTATATTATTAAATCAGGAAAATATTAACCAACAACAAACCACAGTTCCATTTAATTTTTTTTTTATTTTTTTTTTTAAAAGAGAATAATAATAAATCTTTACCCTCCAATCGAGAGGTAAACTTAATTTTTTTTCCTGACTTTTTAACTAATTTATTTTTAGTTATAACCCTGCATAATTATATACCTGCTTTAAAGCCATCTCATCCCTCCACCAGTAAATGTTAAACTGACAAAGCTGAGACTAAGCATTATCCTAATTCACCTACCGTGCAAATTTCGCTACTATAGTCTAAATACATGGATTTTAATTCACTGAGATTCAAGTTAATGATTTCTGTGATTTACAGTGAGTACATCTGACAGTAACATTATCAAAACGTTCATGTTTCCTGTTGCTTAGCGTTTAACAACATTGTAACAGGTATTTAAGGGAAGCTACTTTTTATTACCTTTATAAAGACTTCCTGTATGTGAAGAAAACAGTTTCACTTTCTGTTAACTGATGCTGAACTATTACAGAAGTGAAACTTGCTTTGTATCTCCAGCAGGTGTCCCTAGCGAGTATTTAGAAAATTATGTAAAATACAAACCTGATCAGGAAGACATTAAAAAGGAAATGCTGTAAGTGCCTGTGATCAGAGATGTCGAACTCACAGCAATTTCACTCACTGAATATAAATTTATTACAAGAAGCGATTCTTCATAAAGTGTGTGAAATTCTAGACCAGGCGAGTGACAGGGGTTGGAGGAAGCTTGCTGGAGTTATTGCTAATGACAGACGCTACAGATTAAGGTAAAACACTCAAATAAAGATTTAAAGTGTTACTATGTATCAACTTCTTGGAGGCTCTCAATATACGTTCTTTTTGTGGCATGGTCTGTTAGATCAGGTGTATGTTGGCTAGTAGAGTCAGTCATTAGGCTACTGTAAAATATGGATAGATTTAAAGTAAGGATCACTCTATACAGAGGTGAAACGTTTATTATCTTGTCTATCTTGTTTTTCTGTACTGTCTTGTTTAGTCATTTGAATGAGTGTAAAAGTTATTTGTGAACTGGGTCAACTTAAATACAATATACTCAGAATTATTTATACAATACCAACATATACCACCACATCACTGTGCAGCGATTTACTAGATAGATAGATAGACAGATTTGAATTTGTAGGTCTTCTATATTGAATTCTAATATAACAAATTGGGAATTGCATTAAATCCTACTTTTTGGCTTATTTAGAGAGACACTGAGAATCTAAATTATTAGTATACATTTTAAAAATAAATATATGGACAGTGTCCCAATAAGGTTTGGTAGGATGTTGGCTTGTATGTTGAGTCCCTGTACACTGTAATGTTTAATCTTTTGGCAATGCCAGTAATCATATATTTATTTATTTTATTTATTTATTTTTAGAAAAGAAAAGTGTAGTATTTTTTTTTTACTTTCACAAATATCACAAATTAAAAAAAAACATTAACAGAAAGTTAAAATAAATGTAAAAAATGTTTTAGTGGCGGTTAAAAAAAAAAATACAAAAAACAAAACACATGAACTGTCGCCTAGAACTAAATATTGAATGAGCTCAACATCTTTAAAATGAATATGGTGATTGAACTTGTGCTTGGCAATGATATTATTGTTGTTCTGTAAAACCCTTTTAAAGATTGATTTTTATGAAAAAAATTGTCCCCATCTTCGACACAACACAAACATCTGCCAGTTATAAAAACATGCAAACATCACAAACATCTGCCAGTTATAAAAACATGCACACAACACAAACATCTGCCAGGTTTAAAAACATGCAATATTAAAAAAGAAAACAGGAACAAATTAATAAAGTTTAACAAAATGTGTATTATCTGTCTAGCAGATCGTTAGACATAGTAGAGAGCATGCAAATACAAGCTCTTCTCTGCATTTGCTTTTTCTTGTAAAATGATCTAGGGCTGAGGACAGGAACACAACAATAGTTTTGTATTTTAACTTACATACTTACATACAGTATATGGACAGACAGACAGACAGACAAGTAACCCTGCTACATTACTTAAAAAATGCACATTATGATGGACTTCGGTTACTGTTTAAAACAGTCAAAGCGACTCTGTGAATCAGTATCATTCTCGTCGACTAACAATTTTCATCAGATCTAGTCGATTAAAATGTTTGAGATTTAGTCAACTAAAGCCAGACTAAAACTAAAACAATTCAGATGACTAAAATACAACCAAAATGGCTTTTTAGTCAAAAGACTATGACTAAAACTACGTTGAAATTTGCCATAAAAATTAACACTGCTGTCAACCTCCACCCTACAATTGTTTTTTTTTTACCATTTTATAAAAATACAGTCTTTATTAAATGCTCATAAAAACTGTGGAATGTAATTTTTCTATGTTTGACAAAGCTTGACAAATGGTGGAACTACTACTGTCAATCTTTTGAAGCCCGTAGACATCACTAGTGATGGCTGAGGGAAAAAAGCTTTGTCTGTGGTGGATCACTCTGTGTCATGGCCGTTACCAGTAATTCCTGTCTCTTCCGGGTTGACGGACTGTTGCCACTCCCCCTCTCTGACGCGGTCTCGCTGCGCTACATAATGCGACCGCGCCAGACAACAGACGCTGGATTAATGAACAGCGTACCGCGGAATTAGACCGGCTGCAACTCTTCTCTACAATTTACCTGTGTACCGAACCGGACTCGTACTCGACTAACCTCCTTCTCCTTCCCTCGACCACGGCTAGCACTTTGACTCCTCTCGACCTCTCTCCAAAGGAACATCGACTCTGGGACCAACTTCAATGACTCTGGGACTAACTTCAATCCTCTGGAAGCTAAGTTACCTCACTGTGTTATACGAACTTTTCCCCAGACTACTGAGCTCAAGCTTTAGCCTGCTCGTACATTCTCCTATCGTTATAGGAGTAATTCCTATTCATTAACCCTTCTGTCTCCAGATGAGAAGTTTTCTATCAATTAAGCTAAATCAAATCTCTGCAAGTTAATCTGCATTACCTTCCTTCATTTTATTGCTACAATTAATTGTATAAAGTAGTCTAAGAATCCACTCAGCAATCCTGAAGTATTTAAAGATACAGTACCTATGTTTCTTCAATCAAATTATTAAAGACACAGTATAAGTGAATTCTCTGGTGAACTGTCATCTCTTTATTTCCTCAATTTATCACATTCACACATAATTAATCAGAAATCTGCAGTTGAGCTCCATCAAACTCTATGTGAACGTGACACTCTGTCTCATGGGACATCAGAGTTGTGTGTCCTTCATAGACATCAGTGTTCTTTTGTGTATGTGCGAAAGTACATCACTATCTTCAGCTCGTGGCAGATGAAGTGACAGGAGCTGAAAGGAACCTTAGAAGAACATGTCGGTGGCCATCATGGACAGGTTTAGGTAAATAAAAACGACCTTTCCCTGCACCCTGGGAACGGCACTGGAAGCAGAGCAGTTATCACCTGGCTTCTTTGCACAATAGGAAAAGACTTTAGAAGGTGACAAAACCGCTTTAAGTGAGCACCTCGCCATATTCCTGAAGTTTGTTAGCATAGAAGTCATAGTAAGGGTTTTGTTTGGCCTCACTGGAATTGTATGGCCAACCAGGGTATAGCCAGAGTTCAAAGGATATGAAGGAGGTGAGGTCAAAAGACGTAGAAAAATTGGAAGGAAAAGAGACTGAAGAAAAAGAACAAGAAAAATAACACCTTCACTCTTTGCATGTCATCCGTGGTGTGTTGTATAGATATGCACTGAATATTTAAAGTTTTTGGATTTGTTGAGCTGAATGTCACAAAGTATTTTCCTGGGAATACAGCCATGGCCTGATTAAACACTGAGACGGCATTATCATTGAAGTGCATTTTATACTCTTTTTCAAGGAGGCAGCATTGGTGCCATGAGCTATTCTACTTTCTCAGTTCATGTAGCACCTAAAAAAGGTGTATAGAGAGAGTTCTTAAGAACAGGCTTTCTGGAGTCAAAATCTAGTGCTATAGAATTGAATCCACAAAAGCAATAACAGTCAAAATAGAAATGTTACAATACTTTTCAGAATATTATTTGACACTACTTTATATAGGTCTTCATTTGGAACCCCTTATCAAGAGAGATGGAAGGTGTCCAGCATGATGGGCTCAATCTAATCTGTGATCAGAAAGATTTGGATATTTCAGCGCACGGCAGTTTTCTAAAAAGTCACAATATCTTTGTTGACGCCCGTAGTCTTTTCCTTCCTTAATTTTCCCGATGCCCCCTTTCTTTTTTTCCTAGCTGTCTTAAAAAAACTTTGCCCTTATATTGGGGAAATGTAGATATCTGTTTCAGGTTCTTTAAGGGTTAACACAGCATGAGCTGTATATGCATACAGTAACTGTAAAGCTTGCCCGTGAGTTAAAACAAGAGCTCCAATCTCATACTTTACAGCTTTTGAAAGTGTTATATTGTCTGTCTGGCTACTAAATTTATAATATAAATGTTCTGTATTCCTTTAAATTACGTATGTAACCTGCAGATTATCACAAGTGGAG
Organism: Pelobates fuscus; assembly: GCF_036172605.1. NCBI lineage: Eukaryota > Metazoa > Chordata > Amphibia > Anura > Pelobatidae > Pelobates > Pelobates fuscus. The sequence continues at coordinate 65,175,978 of NC_086321.1, forward strand.
GTATTGTTATTACTAGCAAGATCTATTGAATGGCCAAGAGAATTGTTGGCCGTCTATAATAAAGACAGAAGTAAGTCTGACCCAAAAAACAAAATACATTTTATAGACCACATATCATCCTTTCATCCTGGTAATCTACACAGTCTAGCATGCTACAGGTGAAATGTAAGAGGACATTATAGTCACCAGAACAACTACAGTTTAATGTAGAGGTTCTGGTGTCTATAGCCTGTCCCTGATGGCTGAGAATTGTAGACGCTGCCTTTTCAGAGAAAAGGCATTGTTTAAATTGGTGCCTAGTCACACCTCTAGTGGCAATCACTCAGACTAGAGTGATTTAGAAGATACTGACAATTATCTTATACAGTGCTAATTATACTAGTAAGCTTTTATTCAGAAATGAATGGAACACATGAGAATCCCTCATTTAGACCATGAGGGGCAAGTGTCTTGAGTTTAAAAATCCCCAAACTCTCCCTTTGTAAACATTTTCAGTATCTTGTAAATATGTAAATATTGTCATTATTATTATCATCTTCATTGTTTCTCTAAGGACATATGCACTTAAACTAAACATCACAATGTGGCCGTTTTATATTATAAAACATTTAATTTCCCCCTTTATTCCTCAGACTCACGATTTACAAACTATGTATGGCAGACTTTAGTCCTAATAATTTCCATATACATATGACCCAAATACACACACATATATATATATATATATAGTGATCCAAAATATAGCACAATACAAACTAGTATAATGCATATAACTAACAATTCACAAGGGAACTTTGGACTCAATCTATGTGATATATGACCTTCTATGATCCGAAGTATTTTATTTTATGAAAAACACCATTTACAAAGATTTATGTATACTGACATAATTGATGGACTATGCGAGTGCCAAGATGTGATAAACTTATACACGAACATATATTATAGAATAAAGTGGACTCTATATAACCCTTTATGAATTCATACGTATACTATATCTGATAGACTATTTTGGAAGGATAGATCACACATCTCCTCTCTGGCACTACCCCCTAGACTTATTGATATAGCATCCATAATGCAGGCCTAGTACTCCTTTACTCCACACTAACCAAGTCATTTCTATATCTAATGACTTCATAAGAATATAGAGGGTTATACTGGCTTGAGGGTTTGAAATCCAATTAGTTGCATATCATGTATTTGATAAAGTCATCGTTTTACAATATATTTTTTCACCATCTTGATACAGATATATTTTTTACTTTCCTCTCTTTTTCTCTTTTCTGCATCGAGACAGAAGATTTATGAAACATTAATATTTCCCTCTTTCTAGCCTTGTGAACTAGGAACTTAAATGGGAATCAGTATCTGGCAGCTGTATTTATTATATTTTTTTATATACTTTTTATTCTTTCATATCTGGATGTCTCTCCTTTATAGGGTACACTCATTGTCATTTTTTTTGAGCAATGCTAATTTTTCATAACTCGACCACAATGCAAAATGCAGGGTCAATGTATACATCAAGTTCTAACTATATAGAAATATAACGGAAGAATATTTACTGCACTAAAACCTTGCAGCACATAGATCCACTGGCTTTTAGAAATTACATATATTTCTCGCTTTCATGGATCAGCAATAGTGTTGCTATTTACCCGAAAAGGAAGCCAACCATAACGTGACTCAATTGGATACATTACCTATTGAAATTATAATCATGATTGATACTTAGCGTGTAACCCTTATCCCATAAGGGATTGATCACACTGGGGATATACACGATAAGGTTTGTCATCCGGTTATTCAGATATGACATCCTTAATTGTTTTTTGTCCACCTAATAGTGAGCAGTACTGTACGTATATTGAGGTACTGGCACAATCTGTCCGCGGTGACTTGATGCCTTTCTCCTCCATCTTCTTCTTTATGACACATGTTTATACCTATTCCATATTTCTTCCATCATTTGTGTTAATATTCTGATGTAGAATTTAGAATCCCTATGTATAATTTACATCTATTAAATCTTCGTGACTGATTGTGACCAATTGAATTAACCTATATTTTCAGTAGTGATGGTTTTATCTTTAGACTGAATGTTCGATATATAGGCTGTCACAACCATAGTTTATTAAAATCCCAAACCAATTATTTTTTACATTTATTTTTTCAGCATTGAAGGGGTTAAATTTCAGGCTGAAAAGGGATGATTAAGTCATCCTAACTTAGCACGCCTATCAACCGATGCCCTAACTGCTGAATGGCTGGCCATTTAATCTATCAAGTGAGTCTCTCCATATATAAGGGGGGGCACACACAGTGCCTCTCTTTTGGTGTTCCTGACCACTGACTAGCATGCTAATAGGGGGAAGCCCAAATTTCACATTCAGATGTTGTGGGCTACATCTCCCTTCATGCTTTAAGAGCATTATGGCTGCAAGAGTATTATGGTAGATGTAGTCCACACCACTACACCTGTAGTGCCGAAAGTGGCCTACCCCTACATAGACTATAATAACAACAAATTATCTCTTCTATGGACCCTTTACCCTTATAAGTGCTGAGTCCTTTGGAAATACAGTAAATGTGATGTTTTCCCCTCTGGCACTCAAATAGTTAACACATTCCGAATAACTGTGTTAATGGTGATACCGCACGGTAACAGAAGTAAAAAAAAAAGTGAACTTCTTTTAGGAACCATAGATTGCTATGAAAAGTCCCTAGTTCTATGGTTTCTGTTTAGCTTTCTCAGAATTTCCTAGATTTTTAACAAATTAGATTTTTACAAGTTGTAGCTGGATTACAGATGCCAGCTGTCATTCTCAGCAATGAAATATTGTCCAAATTGCACACAATCGATAATAGTAACTTTTCTATATCATCTCATACTGGAATGACCTCCAGATTGTGTCTGTGAGTGCCAGGTCAGCATCAAGACATTTGTAAACTGATTGACAGCTTATTGTGAGATGTGCCTAGGGATTCCTGGCACCAAAACCATTATAGAGTGCAGCAGTGGTTATGGTACTTAGAGTCTCCATTGAGTAAAACACGCTGACCCCAAAAGACCTCCTCATTAAGTTTAATCTTCATTGCTCTTCGGAATACTTTAAGAACCTCAGCTATTACTGTTTCTTGAAATGTGTTTCTCTAGTAAATCTGTACAGAATGCTGCTGAGCCTTTTTCCTGGCTTCTCTTTTAACGCTGTAACTACCATTTAAGTATTTTTTTTGCATGTTTTGCATTTTTTTAGTTTCTAGGTTGTAGGTTACTATTAGTTCTGCTCATTGTTACTTTTCTCAGTCTTCTGTAGTTTCTCTTCTAAATAGTATTAAAGGAACACTAAGTGTTAGGAATGCAAACCTGTATGCCTGTTGCTTAGTGTCCTTTCCTTCTCCCTAGTTAGACAGCTAAAGTCAAGTGTAACTAGAGGAATCACTGATGCAGCAAGAAACGCCATAGTTAAAATAAACAGCGTGTGTACCCCTCAGCTGTGGGTGTTTGCTTTCTACTCGTCTCGACACGTCTCCCACCATCCTGGTTTTTAGTTCCTATCCCGCCTTCCCGACTTTGTTCCCTGGAGTCTCGCTTTTGGGAACACCATGGAACTGTCCCAAGCAAGACCAGCGTGAGTTCATATTCAGATGCACTCACACTATGCTCAGGGCATTAGTAGCCTCTGCATGGCTCACCATTGTTTGGTCGTCCTACACTGATTGGCTGGCAGCCTGGCATGCATTCAGGTTAGGGAATACGCACCCCCTTTCTGGGTTAGTCCACACTCTTTGTGCAGAGTTGGTGACACAAATCATGTCACTGACCCACGTCCCTTTTATCCCTCCCTCGCTGCACACAACCTGAAATTTGGAATGTGGGCTACTTTGAATAGGTGCCTGTTTTTTGTGTGTTACATGTTTTACGTAACACAAGCTGTTATATCACGCCAGTAATATCCTACAGCTACCCAGAAATTGGTCCTGCCACATGGTATCAGAGGACTCTAGTTTTATATCTTTAACTTTCCCTCTTACTGCAATTTTGTCACTTCACATGTCTGTGTATAAGTCTGCGTATGTGCTTTATGTGTGTGTATCTGTACACAGCTTCTAGTCTGTGTCTCTGAGTGTGTACCTGTATGTGTGCCTGTAAATATGTCTGCCTGTGCCTGTGTATGCACTGCTGCAAGTATGTGTCTTTGACTCTGAGCATGTATGTATGCATGAACGAGTTGGCACTTGTGATGTATATATCTGTGTCTGTAATAATAGTTACTTGTGTCTATTGCTTAATGTGTTTGTTCACCTATTTCTGGGAATGTTTGTCTATTGATGATTGTTCTACTTTTAAGATGAAGAGACAGATTCTGAGCGTGAAACAGCAAGTTCTCAGAGTCTCAATGCGGCGTATTTTCTGGGTGGAAAAACATTGTTTTTGGATCAGTATGCCTAATGTGGGAGGAAATTAGATGAATGTGAGACGTCATGGTTTTAAAAGGTGGACTTTGCATGGCGCAAAATGTGGAATTGGTGAGGTGCCAAGGACATCTTGAAGAGAGAGACGGCATCTTCTTTATCTTTGACCTGCAAACTCCGGTATTTTTGGAACTAAGCAATGCCCTGACAATTAGATTCCAAAATCATTTATTTAGAACTGCATTGTCTTTTTCCCTGATCATCAAGTGTCACTAAAGTGAGAATTTATTGGTAAATTTTAAAGGTAAGGTCAAAATAGATTAAAAACATTCTCTAATTCAGCTATGCCGAAAAAGACTAGAGTGAAATGGTTGTTCCACTAAAGATGGAAAAATTGGACATCCATTCCACAAGATGATATCTCTAAAAAGTAAAAATAATTGTAGGGTATAACCTTTATTAAGCCGCTTACGGACAAGACAAAGATAAAGTGTAATAAAGGTGAAACACTCGTGAAAATATAAGTGATTTAAAAACTGGGTAGATGCAATATGGATATTCTACACAGGTAATGGGGGTGACATCTGTATCCGAGATAAAGTTTAAAGTAAAGAGTACACTGTATAGTATAGTCTGTATTAAATCGGATATCGCACAACCCCTATTTCTTAGGAGGGGGGTCCCCACAATGTGTAGGACTTAGTAGAAATCCCGGCTATAAACGTGAGTCCACAGCTCTTTCTCACAGACTCTAGTAGAATTGTAATAGGGTTAAACAATTTAGAATAAATACATATTATCCATGTCTAGTCATGTAGTATCTATCCAAATTGTTACAAGGAGTAGAGAGTCTAAAGTGAGCTGAAGGAGAGTATGTATCTATTGTATTATATCACTCTGCGTCTAAGTAGAGTGTTGATACATAGGAAGCTGTTTAGTCAAAAAAGAACATAGTCTCAGCACCCATGTGTCTATATACAACATAGTAAATAGTGGATACGATACATTCCAGTTACCCAAATGTCTCATTACGTGGTTACAGTACCTTAGGAGTAGACTTTATACTTAATATCTATAATCAGTGCTTAGAGACAGCCGAACAGCAAATGTCTCAGTAAATTGGTTAGAGCACAGATTTATAGATGTATCTAAGAGACTGGTTTCGCAGGATACACATGAGGGTCAGTCCATAGATGTCCCAAAGTACATGGGTAAGGACACAGACCTCATATGGACGTAAGTACCCGCCAAAAGACCAAGTTCCTCCCAAAAATAGAGGCCACCAAGGTAAATATAAATAAATAAAATGAGGGGCTTTCACCAGGTCTAGTCTCCTATGTACAATTCATTACACTGCTGCTTCGAGGCAGCCAAGCGCTGTATATTATAGACAGACTGTCTAGCTGACTAGGAAAAATGTACAGTCGCTACCAAGCAGCCTCTCTCTAATGTGTGATAAATAGACTGTAGAGCTGGCTAAAGGAGTAACTAAATATATCCCCTATTATTGCCAAAAATTCTGTTGCTACTGCTACTGAAGAGACAGTTACAAAATCAAATGAGAGGCTTTCACCAGGTCTAGCTCCTATATATAATTAAATTACACTGCTGCTTCAAGGCAGCCTAACGCTGTGTGCTACTGCTCAAGAGACAGTCAAATAGTCTAGTAGTGCAAAGACTGAACACTAGGTACTAATTCCCCACGTTATTAAAGATTAGCCGTCTGCATCCCCCAGTAGTAAAAACAAAATTCGTCAAATGCTCGACGCGCGTTTCGGCGTGGTCACACGCCTTTATCAATTCAGCTATGCGTCACATTCGGCTACTTTAGTGAATAACCCTGTAAGGTTTTTTGTTTTGTTTATGTGTTTTGTTTTTTTGTGAAGTGCTTTTTGTTGTATTTTATCGAATGACAATGTTATTTAAGAATGTTGATGCGAAGGAGCAGAAGGATAAACATTGCAGGAAGCACTATTTGCTCATCATTATCCTAATTTAGAGCTGTATTGGATTTACAATGCTTACTGGATGCTTCTTGCATACAAACATTGGTGTGTTGTTGTTTTTTCTCAGAAGAACAGCAGCATTGAAATTTCCCCAAATGATAGACCACCATGACCACTTCTGCTTTTATCAATGGTTATGGTTGTAGGAATCTTGTTGGAAATTCTGCATATTTGTGCCTGGGACTAATTACACCCCCGGCACATGTGACTTTGGCAATCTAGAACTCTGGACTGTCTAATGTCTATTCTGTACAAAAAATAAACCTGTTGTCGGCACGCTCTACACGCTGGGGACAGATATTGCAGGCACCAATAGTAGCGCGTCTGCAAGGGGAAGCCTTGATCTTCCTTCCTTCAATTGAGCCCCAGCTGCCATCCCTGCCTCCATATAGTGCTCTGATTTTTTGTTTCCCCTCCTTCTCTCCCTAACTCTGTCCACCACACTTGTGGCCCTCCCAGGCTCCAAGCAGAGTGCGCGCATGTGCTCCGAACATCATAACTACTATTGTATAGTACAGCTGTAATGGTGCCAGATTTCCTTGGTAACCCCTCTACCCATTTTAGAATGGTTTGACTTTTTACCTAGGGTCCACAGGGCACCACTCTCCACTTCAATACTTCTGACTCCTTAATCTCCTGCTTGAGGAACTTCCATTAGTGTCATGATCGCTCTAGCCAGTAAGCTAAACCCTGCACCAGCGGGCTTAGCTAAGACAGAGAGCTTCTGTCAGACCGCATGTGAGAAGGCAAACCATTATAAAACAATTCAACTACTGAAAATGGCAGGATGCCCGGGCACCATATCCTATGGCCTTGAATGTTCCTTTAATATACATTTAAAAGAAAACAGAGAATAACATGAAACAGTTATTGGCAATGATCGTGTTTTATTTAAAGGGACACTCTGAAGACCTCTGAAGTTCTTTAGCTTGCTGAAATGCTTTAGGTGTGAATTCTGTGTCCTCTTTTTTTTATCTTACAAAAAGTGCAAATTTCAATAGAAAATGACACTTTTATAAATTCAAATTTGCACGTTTCAAGAAGGTCCTGTTACTTCCTGGTTTGGTTAGTTCAGAGGAGCTAAATTCAAGTGGCAGCAATTGCCCAGAGCACCTGTCATGCAAAGACTTCTCATTGAGCTGTGTTAGGAAGTCTGTGATTGGACAGCCACAGAAAGTCTGGGCGGGGTTAGAAAAAACAAAAAGAGATCTGGAGCTTTTGCAAGCTGTTTTTATATATACTCCAAATGGATAAAAAGCATAATGAAATGCATAATTCATGTGGGGTTTATCTACTTTATAATTTTTATTTGGCTAGTGGAGTGTCCCGTTAATGGTGTAATTTCCCATCAAGCCACGACTTCCCTTTAGTATTTTGAAGCTTAAGCTTCAGAAAGCCTTTATCTTTTGTTTTTGTGAGATGGATAAAGAATATACCGTATTTACTCGGATCTAATGCGCACCATTTTTTTTAAATATAAAGTTTCCAAAATGTTAATGCACATTAGATTTGATGACACATTATATTTGGGGCAAAATTCTAAATTTTCCAGTGAATTTTATTCCTGCGAATTCAAACAGGCGAATTCACACAGGCAAATTTTGTTCCTGAAAGAGGGCTTAAAAAAGAATAGACTTAACATGTAATACTAAAATTGAAATACCATCAACGTTACTATCATATAAACATTTTCATTATAGCACAATGTTTTATAGTAGTATCTTCTTGTATAAATGCGCATTACATTCGCCTGCAAAAACATTTTTCAGCTTCCAGATTTTGAGGTGCGCATTAAATTCGATGGTGCATTAGAATGAGGTAAATAGGGTATTTAATAATGATGGGATAGTGGGTGATGGGAGCAGGGGCACAGCAGGGCATCCTCTGAGTTTATTAAACACCTCACCCCCCCATTCTGCTATGCTACACTGAGGCAGGAAATATATTGTTCTATACATATCTATACATATCCCAAATATTTAGATTATACTATATTCACTTTTTTCATTTCTTATAACTTTTGACAAAAAAATGCACTTTCACCTAATTGCTCAGAAAGCACAGAAGCAAATTTGTTGTCATAAACCTTATTTAACCTGCAATGTTTCATTGCAACAATGCACTGACAATAAAAGTTATGATTGTTTGATAACTTGTCCACAGAGATCACGTAGATTGGTTACAAACAGTCAGGTTTTAATAATAAAATGAATTAATCCATGCAGAGGATAAGAAAGGTAGAGATTAAAGGAATATTTACTTCTAGATTGCATAGATGTTGTACGTGTGCCTGTGCTTAATTCTCAAAGCATCTCAGAACAGATTAGAGGATAATGAGGAGGGAGGCTGAAGCACAGGCTCATGTGGGACACTTTATTTTAAGTAGACCTGTATATCTTTGGATTTCCCAGCCATACAACTACTACAACATGGGACTTTTAAACAATACAATATGTTCATTAGCTGTTATTTTGTTTAATAAATAAATATTCTGTATATGAGAAAAAGCCAAAAAATATAACCACATATATATGTACTGATATAGAGGGGTTTGAGGGCATTCTGGTTGTAGTTTATGGATCAGTTGAAATGCAGTGAGTTTTAAAGGAACACTCTAGCACCATAACCACTGCAGTGCTTTTAAGGACATCAGAATGCTCTCTGATCACTCTCAGCCAATTAAATAAGTCCTGCACCGCAAGGCTCAGCTCTGACAGAGAGCTCTCAGCAGCTGTAATAAAGGCAGGGAGCGATGATGGCGGACTCCAGGTATGAACTGAAGCCTTTCAAAAATGTTCTGACTACTTACATTGGGCGGGAGGGACTCTAAGATACTCATGGCACCATAACTACTACAGCACCATGTACTGGTTATCGTGTTCTTGTAATATTGTGTAATAGTAACTGGCACTGCAATAGAAAAGAAAAAATGTGTACTCATGATATGACTACTGATCGTATGCAAGGTTTTTTGGGGGGTTGGGGGGTAGTTCAACTTTTACAAGTAAGGTACCTTTGCACACCACAGTGGGGCAAAAATCTGCCTGAAATATCCTGTGTTGTATAAATGTGTTCTAAACAGGTGGCTGCACATAGTGTGTGTGGGCATTGTGTCTGTGTCAAAGCTTGTTTTTAGCATACTGATTACATTTCTGGCAAACAATCCATTTTTTATGGCAGATACTCTGTTCCTACACATTAATTATTTATTCCCTTAGAGGATGAATGTGATTCATGTGCAGTATTGCAATACAGTTTGTTTCCTATCGACTTGGGAAATTGGAAGACACACGGGCTGTATAACATACCAGAATATCCCAGTAGACATCTACCAACAGTGTGCATTGTTTTTTGTAAATATGTATTTTTTTTATTTTATTTATTTTTTTATAATTCTTTATTTCTGAATGTCTTAAGTTTCAAGTTTACAACTTTTATTACAATGTAGCAAGTACAGGTTAAGTTGAGTGAAGACATCAAATATAGCATTTGTGTAAACTGAACATTAACATAATTGGGTACAAGGAAAAAAAATCCGGGGGAGTGGCGTTAGGTAGACTCACAAGGAGTAACATGAAAGAAAAAAAAGAGGGTGGATGCTTGTGCGTATTTTTAGTAGGGGTACAATGGTATCGTGGGGTATTGTCTCCTTCATATTTATTTTTATATCAGGTAATATACAATATGGAATTTCAGCAGTAGCATAAAGATTGACACAAGAAACATAAAGAAAATAAACGAAAGCAATACGTTCTATTTTATTTCTGTAATTAACGCCACTGTCAGATCTCAACAGCATGTAGAAATTTCAACAAGTGTTTGAGGAGGGTACCTACCATGCCCAGCTCTTACCCTTCAAAGATTGGAAGAGTTACTCCGATATCACAGGCTCAGTCACAATCCCTGGCAATGCCAAGTCTACGGGTCTAAATGAATGGTTCTGCGTCTTGCCTCCTCTGTTTTGTTATTCCTGCTGCAAAGTATAAAGAATGAATTCATTCTTTATTAAACACCAAATGGCTTCAACAACCATCTGTCACTACGGAGAAGTTGTTTTATGTTTGCCTATTATAGCCCAAAATGTGCAGTTACCTTGTGAATCCACTTTTTTTTCACAAATTTTCAAGTATGCGAAATCCATTGTGGATGCTTCTTTAATTGTATTAGGTAAATGCACAGTTATTTAAATTTAAAGAATAAATATGTTTAGAAACAATAGTGTTTAAATATAATGTTGTTGTCGTTGTATAAATAAATTTTTTTAGATATATAAACAGTTACTGATAGGTCAGGAAATTACCTAAAGAAAAAAAAAAAGTAACCTGCGCTCTTTCCACATCCCTATGTATTTTAAACAAATGGAGGATTTTAGTTTCCTCCAAGGGCCATGAGAGGGTAAGCCCACTTGCCCCATCAAGGCAAACCTCTTAGGTGGGTCCTAACTCTAACCATTTGCCTTGCTTCCTTGAGTTTCTGGCAAAAATATCTCTGAGACAGAAAGGGGTATTTTTTTATATACATCCCTACATGCTTATTAACCCTTAATAGGGAACACATGGGATGGGCAGCATTGCAACCTAGCTGTGTGATACAAAAGTGAATACAAATACAAAGAAACTAGTCCTGCGCTCCAACGCCCATTACTCCTGGGCGGCAGCAATAGTGCACATCAGCCAAAATACATGTAGTAAAAACCAAAGGAAAAAAAGTTACCTGTGCTCTTTCCACATCCCTATATATTTTCACTTCACTTTTGTGACACACAGTTAGGTTGCAATGCTGCCCATCCCATGTGTTAATAAGCATAAAAATACCCCTTTCTGTCTCATTAGAGATATTTTTGCCAGAAGCTCAAGGAAGCAAAGCAAATGGCTAGAGTTAGGACACACCTAAGAGGTTTGCCTTGATGGGGCAGGTGGGCATATCCTTTTATAGCCATTGGAGGTAACTAAACACCTCCATTTGTTTAAAAATACATAGGGATGTGGAAAGAGCGCAGGTAACTTTTTTTTTCTTTGGTTTTTACTATATGTATTTTGGCTGATGTGTACTATGGTCATTGCTGCTGCCCAGAAGTAATGGGAGTTGGAGCGCAGGACTAGTTTCTTTGTACATGAAATTACCTAAAATGTCCCAGTGCTCTCTCAACCCCGACCACATTTGTAGGTCTGCCCCTTATGATGCATTCATTCTTTGGAAAGATGGGAGGGGATTTATAGTAATTATTTATTTAGATTTTTATTTACAATTACTTGCAGTCAAATATTGAATGAATAGGATGGTTCAAGCTGTATGAGACGTTCTTACAGTTATATGTGTTTAATATATACTATACTTTTTTTTGCAGTTCCTCGGAGATTCACCAATGTTCTCTGAAAGCTTTGGACTCAGAAGGCAGCCCCACTCGCAGTTTGCTAAGGTTAATAGGTGACCGAGGATGCACCACAAGTGAACTGTCTTCGTTTTTGCAAAACATTGGCCAATCAGAAGCTATGACTTTTTTAAAGCCGCCAGGTCAGTTATTTATGCTTTTATCAAATTGCTATAAAATTTGTAAAAAAAAATCTGTTACTGAAAAAATACACCAACATCCAAGCCATAGACATGCAATGGGTTTGCCAGGGTCCAGTTGTGCACACTGTGCCCTATCAAGGTCTCTATCTACACTTGTGTCAGGTTAAATTAGATTGTATCTATTGGTGGGGCAGGGAGGCAGTCTGCCCCAGATGACAGAGCAAAGAGCACCCTCCTCTTCCCCGTAAATCTTTGTTGTGTGGTGTTCTGGGACAGCAGTAGAGGATCCTCATTATTCTCTGCCCAGTTGGGGTTGGTGATATGACACTGATAGTGTCTTTTTATTTAATTTTTAACTTTGTTATACATTGTATTTAACTAGGTGGTAAAGAAGAAAAAAAACCAGTTTATTTGTTTTTACGTAGTTTGATAAATAGAGAAAACGCTTACAATGGTTGAATTTTTGATGCAAACTTTTAATGTGCACATTTTTATACTTCTGCTCTAAAAATGGGCTCAATTTTATTCAATGACCGAAAATGGTTAATAAATATTGACTATTTTCTTACTTTTTTTTTTTAAATGTTAGTTGGGTTTAATGATAAATAGGCTGCTTGAGAAAATAAAACGCAGATAAATGATGCCCATTTTGCTGGCCTTTTTAATGACGTACATACTCAATGGCTGCCGTTATTGGGGTACACTGGACACTCATCTAAAGGTGAATCAGCAGCAGTTTTGGTCATTTTCTAAGAGTGCATGAGCAGCAGGTGGTGGCACTCTTGCACTCATGCACTCTTACAAAATTACCTTTGGGTGAGTGTCCAGTGTATCTCAATAATGGCAACCAATGAGTATGTACGTCATGTGCATTTACTTACAATACTTACAATGTTCTCTGTTTAGATAAATCATGTGATCTTATTTCAAATACAGCAGAGGATTCTTTGCATAGAGAATTATCTGCCACGAGAGATTGTTTTATTAGACTCAGTGTGTATATATATATATATTTTGTTTTGTCAAAAAGAATCCAGAATTGAATACATTTCCATGTTGTAGCAAAACTTTAAATCACTTTAAACTGTGTTAAGCTGTGTTTTTCATCTACTTTTTGATCAACAGCAGAAACACAAATATGTGAAAGACTGAATGTGAAGAAACCGAGTCTTTTTTCAAACGTATTACTGTCTAAAACTATGCGCCTTCCAGGTGCATGGGATTTCCTAGTACATGACAAATAGGTTGTTGGAATTTACTATTTACTATTTGCATGGCTATCAGACTTCTGGTTTTCCCCACTGCATTGCTGGTAGTCTCCTGGAATTTCTGTGTGCATGACTTCCAGACTTCTAGAATTTTCTAGCTTATAGCTGGCAGGTTCCTGGAATTTCCTAGTTTTCATTTCCCCCAATGCATTATGAAGGTTACATCATGGAACTCCTTGCATATATATTCCTATTTTGTAACGTGAGTGTATATTTATGCTAATAACTCTTTTTAGCACATCTAGCTTACTCTAGATCTATGGCGGTTTGCCGTTTAGACAGCATCTTTTAGCCTTGACGCACAATTTGAAAATCTATCACTGTCCCACAGTGCATTTTTGAGTATTTGTGAACACGCACAAGGTTTTTATTGTTGGCACATGTTTGACTGCATAAGCTGTGCTGACAACCAAAGAGTAGTTAAAAAGGACAGTTTTTCTAGTTGTTCCCTTCCACTAACCCCTTCAAAGCATGTTTTGCATTTTTAGATTTGTGGTTGGCCCAGTCCTAGACTGGGCCAACCACATTTGACTTGACTTGTTTGACTTGTTTTATTTGTATCAGGTTTAATTGAACTCAGTTGGTCATTAAAGCAATATGTGATTAAGCAAAAGGCTCCTTACCTAATTTACTTGTAAACATTGCATAAACTGTTACGTGTTTTGTTACAAACTTTGTATCTCGACCTTTGGCATTTATGCAAATCAGTTTACAAATAGACTACTCCCTTGTGTCTGTAAAGGCACGAGTAATTCACAAACCTTTTTAGTGCATGTTTCCTGTGTTATACATGACTGAGAGCATGCTACAACAAAACAGGAGTAAACGTGCCCTCAAAAGCTCTATGATAACTATATTAGCTGGTGCTGGTTTACTGACTGTGCATATTTAAATAACTGGAGGATTTTTAGAATCACTCCAATGGCCATTCAAGTATAAGCTTACCTGCCATGTCAAGGCAAAACCTCTTAGGTGAGTCGTACACTAACAATTCTCCTTGCTGTTTTCAGCTAAAAGGCACAATCTATAATGACACAGGTAATTTTTTAAACTCCTACATGCTTATTATTGATTATTGATCCATTAATAGGAAACACATGTGGTGGGCAACAGCACTGTAACATGGCTGTGTACTACAAAAACAAATACAATCATACAAAATCAAGCCCTGCACTCAAACTCCCTCTATTCCTGGGCGGCAGAAATGACTGTAATACACATCAGCCCAATGTATACAATATAAACCAAAGGAAAAAAGTTACTTGCACACTACCCCAATCCCTATGCACATTTAAATAATACATTGTTAGTGTAGGATTCACCTAAGAGGTTTTGCCTTGACTTGGCAGCTGAGCTTAGACTTGAAGTGATACCAAAAAAAGCTCCAGTTGTTTAAATGTGCATAGGACTTTGGAATAGCACGTAGGTACGTTTTTTTCTTTGATATTTATTGTATGTATTGGGGTTGATATGCACTATGGTCATTGCTGCCACCCAGGAGTCGTGGGGGTTTGAGCAGAGGGCTTCATTGTGTACGTTTGTTGATATACCTTCTCTATTGAACTAGCCATACTAAAGCAAATAGTGCCTTTGGAGATATCTAATTCAAATTGATTTTTTCTGCCATTAAACATGGTTATTGGGACAATAAGAGTGAACTTAGATACCCGGAGGGAGATTTATAAAAGCAAAGGCAGATACAATTCTGGATCAAAAGTGCTCAATAATGACCAGTTACCATGGAAACCAGTAGAGTGTATCACCATTTAGCACATTGCACCCATATTAGCACTGGTTTACCGTTGATAACCCTCTCTTTGTTGTATTACTATACCCACACAGGCTTCGTGAAGTTGTCGCGTTCATCGAAGACCTTATTTTAATGGTCAGCAACCTTTCTATCTCCAATCCAACCATTTGTGAGAGAACTGCATCTACGAGCATTTTGTAAAACATGTTTAAAAAAAGTCTATAAATAAATGTTGATAATGATAACAATGATAATAATATCATACAGAAGTGGTTTGTCGAAATTGCCCAACCGTGATTCAACATCTAGTGGAAATCTTTGAGAGGCTAAACTGTCTTATTTATATTCTTTAAAAAACGTCTTGTCTTTTTTTTACTCATGAAAATAGTCGGGAGGAAATTTTTATAACTGAAATTTCTTTCCATTAGGAATAAAAGTTGCTGTACAACCAGAATCAATGGCAGTATTATCTGGCCAAATGGTGAAGTTGAGCTGTGTAGCACATGGACATCCTGTTGTCAATTACCAGTGGTTCAAGATGAATAAAGAGGTAATTTCTTTGAATATTAAGGGACAACTAACGTTCTCCATATTTCAAGGTGCCCTTAAGATCTTTGTCCATTAACATATACTATACACTGCTATTGGGTTCTGTAATTAGCGAGTGCATTCTGCATAATTAATAAAATATAAAATTCATGAGCATATTTTCAGTTCCACGTTCTTTCATCCAGCGTACAAAAAAAAAACTCCAGAGAAAGCAAGGTGCTTGAGAATGGACTCGTGCAATATTGTTTAATAGGAATTGTGACCTGTCCGAGTTTTGGGAGATCAGCAATTCGTCTTAATTCCGCAACTCCAAACACTGTATAGATGCATCATGAAATGGGCAACGGATAAGTCATTTTGTTTGTATCGGGATTTAGAGTTCCTTGCAGCTAAGCAGCTAAGTTTGTCATCATAAGCAAGCAGATGCGTCTGCTGGGGCTGTCAGGGCTTTCCTGATTCTGAACGCTGCCGTTATCGGTCTTGCGTCTCCGTCCTTTTTTGCCCCCATTGTCTCTGCCACTTTGTTCGCGTAGATCAATAAGGCCTCTGGGCCCATGTCTTCAGGGGCTCCGCGTATGCGGACATTTCTCTTGCGGTGGCGTGTTTCTATCGCCGTAACTGCTTGGGTGAGTCTCCGGAGTTGGAGCGTCAGTGTTTCCGTTTGCTTACTGGTGTCATTCAATAGGGCATCTCTTGTGCCTTCTCGGGTTTCCACGGCATCTAAGTAGCTTTCAGGATCAGTACATCTAGACTTTTACAGTTTTCATGTATCAGAGGTATGTTGATTCCCGACACTTTGCCCAATACCGAACCCAGCTGATCGCCGGGCAAACTGAGACAGACTTGCACAGGTTTTATGTTATCTAATGCATAGCAATCTGCGTCACATTGTCTACTACCGAGCATACCACTGAGTGTCAGGCAGACCCCGACAACAATTCTGTTAGTAGGAAGATAAATGTTTAACATAATACTTTACAAGGCAGTTCAATATCACAGGTTGGTAAGTGTATTCTACCACAGGCAGGCGTTGTGTATGTATTTGTTTCACTTTTTTTTTTGAAGTGTCTATAGTGCTCTTTTCCTCTTAGATATGTTATCCCCTGTCTCGCTTATAGTGATGTGAGTATGGATCCACTTGATCCCTTTGTCGCATAGGTATTTTTCCCAGGAGAGTATACAGGGAAGAGTTTTGATATCCCGCCTGGGCATCAGCAAAGCGTAAATGGTGGATATAGTTTTTTTTGCCTGTTTTCCTGCTGTAATGAATTTCTCAAATTCTGTCAGTGTAGTGCTAGTATGAGATTTAAGGTTCTGTAAGTTAGTTTTCCACCAGGATGACAATTGGAGGTACGAGTGGTGCGCCGTGTTCGGGAGAATATATATTTCTGTTAGTTGGTCAAATGTTGCTAGTTTCCCTTTGTTTAGAAGGGTGTGTATGTGGAACACTCCACATCTGTTCCAGACTCTATAATTATAGTCAGGTATCATCCTTGCCAAAGCTTTAATGGGGGTCGAGAGGGGGGTTGGGTAGTTGCTACACAAGAGTTTGCGCAAAATGTCCCAGATTTTTTTTTTTTTAAATTCTTTATTTTTCTTGTGCATTGTATTACAAAACAGAGTATTCTGTAACGCCACAACATCGGTTACAGGCATTTCAGCAACATACATGGTCATGGCAAAGATAAACAGCACATTTTGTTTTTATAAGTAGATATAGCACGCTAGGAACAATGTTAAACTAAGGAACATGGTAAGTGCTCGTTTGTGACACTCTTCTATTTTGTTGGGTCACGAGTGGACCAACATGCTTAAATTGTGAAACATCATATATTGTCAACTCGCTCAAAAATAGGTAAACAATGCTTGAATGGAAAAGATATGCATATAAGACATCTTAGCGTGATTCCCCCCATTCAAAGAGGTCTATAACATTTGCGTCAACATTAACTTTAACCAGGCTGGTAACCACTAGGGGTAGGGTAGACTCTTCGAGTACTATCAGGAATATATGTGAACATTAATCATGGTTTGAGCCTACGAGGTTGGTATTGCCTCTAGGGCTGAGTGGGTGCGTGGGCGTTGCTTATGGCATAAATACTATGTGCCCTATGCCATGTGTGTACCCTGTGAGATTATCAGGAGAGTTAAATAGCAACATAGCAATAGAAGCGCTGTGTATGTTAATTGCTTGACAAAAGTGCACCTAAGCCCCTAAGAGCATATCAAAGGAGTTAAACACATAGCAAGGACTACACAGTTTCCATTTTGTTAGTCAGGCTTAATATATCAATGAATAGATATGGTAGTCACATCATTTCACGCGGGCTATATGACAAAGAAATCTGCTTATGTAAGGTACTGACATGTTAGTAATAAAGAGAAAGGGTGGTGATCTCTTAACTGGGCTAGCCTATTATCACCAGTAGCTGACATGAGTGAAGCCTAGTGTGTGCTCATTAGCCTATCCTCGTGGGTATAAAATCAGGGTATACATATGTAGACTTGAGCAAGATGTGTTGTTGCCACTGAAGGCTCTGGGCATCCCATTGCTATTATGCTGTATATAGGTGAGTATTGTAAAAAACATAGAATAATTAGCAATAGGCAAGATGACATTCTTGGTTGTAGGCGTGGAGCATACATGTTAGATAGTCTAGTATGCAGTGTCCATGGTATGAATCACGGAGCTCCAGCCTAGTGTCCTGCATCTGGATCAGCCGATTCCCATCATTGGCAGTGTTTGTACCTGCTTAGATAAGTCCATCTTCTCCTGCTGTCCTTGTCGCCGGCCCCCGGTTTCTGCACAGGCCCGCATTCTGCCCCCGCTAGCTAGGTTGTTCATGTCCTGGTTGTTGGCATTTGTAGCTTGGTGTCGGCTATGCTGTTGGTGCGGATTAGTCAGTTTCATGGCTCTCCGCTCTGAGTTCCGGTAGCGGGTGTTTGTCCTCTGGAAAGCGGGAAAGCGTGTGAGCCGTTTTCGGCGATGCCGTCCAGGCCGCTTAATCCTCTTCTTAACCCGGCCAGGTCCAGTGTGGGGAGTGTTAGGAGGTGAGTGTAGGATTGAGCTTTCACTGCGTCCACCTTCCGTGTGCCGGCTCTGCTTGTTCAGTAGCCGTTGCCAGAAATCAGCCAGGATCTCCTCTAGCCGCTGTAAGGTGGTTTCCAGCGGGCCTCGTGTTGGGGAGGCATTTAGTGCATCCGCCATTTTGGCTGGTGTAACTAGGTAGGCTTTGGAGTTCAGGTCACTTGTGGGTCGTTAGGTACCCTCTTAGTGGGAAGTTTTAGCCTGTGTGTAGGTGCCGTGATGTCCCTCAACGGCAAGGGGGGGGGACTGGAGCCCCTTCCACCTCTATGTGCCCCAGCAATGTAGGCAGCAGGGAGACCGGCCGTATCGCCTCTGCTGTACCCACGTGCAGGCCCCAAAGAGGCTTCGGGTTATGACCGGCTGTCGAGTGGTGAGATGCCTTGCAAGGTGTCTCTCGTAGTTGCAGAGTGACCCTAGCCGTATCGGAGCTCGTTTTCTCGAGTGAAAAGTCGTTTTTTCTCGTTCATTAGCTTTTTCTGTGCAGGAGCTCACTCCGTGTGCGACTTGTCTGTGATGTCCCAGATTTTTAACATTATCAGTGTGGCAGGGAGTGCTTGCGTGGTGTCGCCTCTGCTGTGTGGGGGTAACCACATTAATGTATCAATGTCTTGGTTATTTAGCCAGTGTTGTTCTATGGATATCCATTGCAGTTGATTATGTTCTAGGGTGACGGGGGGAAGGCTAGCTAATACTGCTGCTCTATAGTACCATTGTATATTGGGTAAACCCATTCCTCCCTTTTTTTTAGGTTGGTATAGTGTGGATACGGCTACTCTGGGTCTATTTCCCTGCCAAATGAAGAGGTTGATTTGTTGTTGGAGTGACGTAAAGTAAGTTGGTGGTATTCGTAGGGTGAGTGTCCTGAACAGGTATTGTAATTTGGGCAATATCCCCATCTTGACCGCGGCCATGCGTCCTGACCAGGAAATTCATTTATTTTTCCAATTTTGGAGTATTGTTATGATCTCTTTGCTGAGTTTGGTATAGTTCAGGTTATACAGATTGGACAGATTATGTGGAAGTTTGATACCTAAAAATGTGAGGTAGTCGGTTCTCCAATCATATGAGAACCGTCCTCGTAGATCCGATAAGTAATCATCCTCCATCCCCACCCCCATGGCTTGTGTCTTGGAAAGATTCAATTTATAATATGAACATTTGCTATATTACTGTAGTATAGTGTGGAACGCTGGTAAGGACACATGGGGGTCTGTGACAGTGAGCAGAACATCATCTGCAAAGAGATTCAGTTTGTGTTCTGTTCCCCCCACTTGTATTCCCCTGATCTCCTTAGCCGAGCGAATAGCTGCGGCTAATGGTTCCAAAGCCATTATATATAGGAGGGGTGACAGGGGACACCCCTGTCACGATCTGTTCGTTATGGGGAAGGGTTTGGATTGGAACCCTGACGTAAAAACCCGGGCTTCGGGATTACTGTACAATGATTTGACCACTGAGATGAAATGCGTGGGGAAATCGAACTTGGCCAGGACCGCCCACAGAAACGGCCAGTGCAGGCGATCAAAAGTCTTTTCTGCGTCTAGAGATAATAAGAGACTCTTAGGGGATTGTTTATGCATGGTATGTAAAAGTGCAAGGGCTTTACGCGTTCCATCCGTTCCCTGTCTGCCGTGTACAAATCCAACCTGGTCAGAGTGTATTATGTTCGGGAGTATATTCATCAGACGGTTAGCATTAACCTTTGCTAGGATTTTCACATCTGCGTTTAGGAGAGAAATGGGTCGGAAGTTGGCGCAGTGGGTTGGTGGTTTTCCCGGTTTAGGCAGTGTGGTTACATTGGCTGAAAGCATATCCGATGACATGGATTCTAGTGCGGTGGTGGATGTAAAAAGCGACACCATTCTAGGGGCAAGGATGGAGGAGAACTTTTTGTAATACACGTTGGGTAGTCCATCTGGATCTGGGGATTTGTTTAATGGCAAATTTTGTATGACTGTGTCAACTGTGTAGGCTCCCTGCATTGTATTTTTACCTGGTTTAAAAGCTAGGTAGATCATGACATTTGGTGTATGTATGTCATATATTACCTGCTGATGGACCAGCAGGTTTGGTAAGTAGTTATGGTGTTACTCTGCATCCTGTTCATAGCTGGTAAACCTCATGGGCAGTGATAGGCAGGTGGGGACATCATTGTAGCTAAGCTAGGTAAGAAATTTTGCGGTACTGTCCCCGGGCATTATGGCAGACAACATCCTTATTATCATATCGGTCGGATGAGATCTGATATGGTCTTTCGGTTGCAGCTGACACATCGTACAGATCAGCTACCAACTTATAAGTATGTTTAAATAAAACAAAGAGTTATCTAGTCGACATGGAGACGATATGAGTAATTACCCTACCCTTTAGTTAGTTACTAGGAGAGACACAGGGCGACTTCCTGGTCATTGCTTGCCAATTTCATGGGTTAACGATTGTCACATAGGTTTACTTATCTAGTGAGGCACGTCTAGGTCCCTTCAGTATTATTGTGACCACTTGCACATCTAATCCCCATGCATTCTATGTCAAACAAACACAATATGGCCTGTCACTACCAGTGAGTCAGCTACCTAGCTCTATAGTTAAACCAGTTTGTGGAGGTGTTGTATGGCACTTCGCGTGCCGTGTGTAAGTCTTGGACAGGTGTAGATCTGATTCATATACATGGTATGCGGAGTCTGCTGCGATTCCCTAGATACAGGTTGTAAGGTACATGAGGCTCTTTACAGCTTTCGTGTCTTAAGCTTATAAAATGTGAGCCATTTTCAAAGATATTCTGGTGAGTAAAATCACAGGAACTTATATCCTGCGTCAGTTCGGTACCCTGTAAAGTGGTATCTCTATCTCGTGAATGTGTTTGAGTGAGGAATGTGGAGTGATTAGTTAAGTGAAATACAGTTTATATGCCAGTCCTGTACCGCCAAAGCGGGAATACTTGCGGTGTGTAGTCAGTTAGTAGTGTTCCATTCTTTATCCACTCGTCGCGGTGGTTTAGGTGTTTGAGTGGCTCCAACCATGGGCATGTTCCATTGGCGGAGCAGGTTCAGGCCCTCTTCTGCCGTGTGGATGACTGTGGCTGTCCCATTTCTGGAGGCTATGAGACGTATAGGGAAACCCCATCGGTACAAGACATGGTTGACACGGAGGGTCTCTGTCACCTGCTGAAAGGATTTCCTTTGTCGCAAGGTGGCCGCGGAGAGGTCGGAGAACATCTTGATGCCGGAGTACTCAGCAGGTAGGTCTTTAGCTGTTCTGCTTCTCCTCATTAGAAGATCTTTCACGTGGAAATAATGGGCTTTCAGCAAAACATCTCGAGGTAATGAAGCCGCAATCCATTGGGGTTTAGGGACCCTGTGCAGGCGGTCTAGTAGCAGCATATCCGCGGGAATCTCGGGAGATCTGCTTGGAGGACCGTTTCCGGTATGCCCCTCAGCCTGATGTTGCTTCTTCTGGATCTATCCTCGAGGTCCATAATCTTTGTCTCGCATTGCTGCAGCTGGGAGGTAAGAGATTTGATTTGCTCTGTGGATGCGTTGTGCGCATCAATTAGATCCTCCATTTTGGCTTCCACGTGCGTTGTACGGGATCCAATGTCTTGCATGTCGCGTTTCAGTTCTGCAACGCTGGATTGCCAGGTTGTGATAAGCCTTTGTGATTGTTCCTCTAGGGCTTGTTTCAAAATTGTTAGGGTAAGTGGCTCTTCACTTCGTGGCGATTCTTCCTCTGATCCTGAGGCCTCGGCGCCATCTTGTTGGTCCGCAGCCGCGGACTGTATAGTCAGAGCTGCCGCTTTTTTAGGCGAGAAGAAACTCGATCTATCGGGTTTTTCTTGGTGCCGACGGGATTTGGAATGCGACATCTTGGATATGGCACTGATTTCCTCGCAGGGGCCTCACTATTGTTTAGGTTTGCCTAGCTCGTGGTGCAGAGCTAAAGGCTCAAGCGGCCATTTCCCTCCGCGGTCAGCCACGCCCCCATTCCCCAGGATTTTTAATATGTTTACAGATAAGTATTTAACAAATATTTATTTGTATGTAGTGAAACATATTTTTATCCTGCAGCTGGAGGCCTCTTAGTTCCCTGTCAATCAAAGCACCATACGTACTACAGCTCACACTTCATGTTCTGTGGCGTTTAGCATCTCCACGCTCTGCATGGTTTTATGAATTAATTTAAAGGGCTCTGTGCAGTGCTGACTTTCAGTGATGCAAAGAAGTAATTGGTCAGTATGGGGCCCACTACAAATGGCTCCTGCTGCCTTACAGGGGCCCCAGGTATCCACTGATACCTGGGGTTAGTGGTGTGATTTAACCCTGCTATTTTCACATAGGCAATTAAATGCCTTTTTAAAGAGCTATTTGCAGCACTGGCTTCCAGCGCTGCAAATAGCTTATCTAAAAGTCTGGAACCACTAAAAATGGCTCCAGCAGACAGAGTGGTGCCCCATGTATCTATTGATACCTGGGGTTTTCCTGGTTTAAGCAGGGATTTAACCCTGCACACACTAAATATGCAGGGCGTTTTACACCACCCTACAGGCATTAAGCCCCAGAGGCGGCTCTCTAATAAGGCGGCCACCTAAGTCCTCACTCTGTCTAAGGCCTCACGGCCGCCTAAATCGCCATAGGGAAGACTGAACTGTCGGGTTCTTGATGTATGATGGGGGACCTGACACAGGAGGGGGCCTGGTGGCTTGCTCTTTATGTCTTCGGGTGCGAGTCCCCTCCGCTCGGTCTGACCTGTGGGAGATCAAGCCTTCAGTTTGCAGCTCAGCCGGGTGTGAGCTGCAGACTGAAGTGTCTCGCGATCTCCAGCCAATCAGAGCGTTGCCGCGGTTTACCACGGCAAGGCTCTGACCGGAGATCGCAAGACATTTACCATGTGATGCCAGTTGCAGGGCTGCAGACCGAAGAGCCCACCAGACTGGAGCTCACTGGACCACTAGGGACAGAGGGAACTCACTGGACTACCAAGTAAATTTCAACCCCCCCCCATCACCGCCTCTCATACTATGTCAACCCCTGTCACCCCCTCTCACACTATGTCACGCCCCCTCTCACCCTGTCACACCCTCTCACACTATGTTACCCCTTCTCACACTATGTTACCCCCTCTCACACGATGTCACCCCCACACTATGTCACCCCCCTCTTACTCTGTCAGCCCCCTGTCACCCCCCCTTACCCTGTCACCCCCTCTCACACTTTGTCACCCCCCTGCTACCCCCCTCTCACTCTGTCACCCATGCTCACTGTCACCCCCCCCCCTCACACTATGAGTAATTTTGTTTGTATCGGGATTCAGAGTTCCTTGCAGCTAGTATACACACTCACACTATCACCTCGATCTCACTCTGTCACCCCCATCTCACTCTGTCACACCCCTTACACTAATGTCACCCCCATCTCACACTAATGTCACCCCTCTTACTCTGTCACCCCCCCCTCACATTATGTCACCTCCTCCCCCCCCTTACTCAGAGAGTCAGAGTGCTCACAATGCAGCAGCACAGTGAGCTGCAAAAATGCAAGCCTCTGAATGATGAATACAGAAACTAGGTCTCTACATCCAACTCTGCAAGCCCGCCCTTCAATATATCTACAGCTTCTTATACACACACAAGTCAACCACTATTTTGTTTTTTCTCTAATGGTGTTAGTGGGGGCCTTATGTTTGAGTTTTGCCAAAGGCCTCGCCAAGTCTAGAGCTGCCACTGTTAGGCCCACTTTATGTAGGACGGCATAGAATGCCCTATGTCATTAAAAGGTTAACACAGCTCTACCAGAATCATTCCAACCTGTTCTGCACAAAAAGTCTGCCTCCTAAATCAGGTCAGCTGTGTTTAAACTCATGAAGCCTTTATGAGCGATGGGATTGCACAAGGAATGCAAAATCAACTAATTCCCCTTTTCAAAATTTCCATTGTCTGACATACGTAAGGTTTGCCATCAGTGTATCTGGCATGTCTGCACAGGCACAAGGAAGTGCATGTGTCGCTAACATTTTATATTTACAATGTGTGCAATAACCATGTGGTAAGGCTAGAAATATAGTTTGCTCTTACACCACTTTTCTGTCCTCTAAAGTTAGGAAATATCTGAAGCTTTTTAGCATATGATCACTTCATGTTCAAATTGTATGAAATTCATGTGAAACCAAGGCCACAATTTAATATTGATAGTTAAACATAAAAATGATTTAATGTTTTTAAATATACCTTTAAAATTATTTAATATTACAATAAGTATTTAAATTGTGTAATGGTTTGATATTTTTAAAAGCTATTTTTACATGCAATATATACGTTTTGATATTTTAATATGTTAAGAAAATATTAAAAAATATTATCTAAATTATTAAATTGAGGCCTTGATTGATTGTTACTTTTACATCAACAGTATCCTTTTTACTTAACCAGTAAATTACTAAATTCTCATTGTTGTCAAAGAGCACAATATTTATAGAAAATATTGAGTGCATAGCATTAGCTAACAAATAAAACAACATTTTGTGTATAGGTATCTTCTATGAGGATATCTAGACATTACCATATGTAAGTTTATATTATATATAGAAATATTTTTGGGCTCAAATGTTTTAGAATCTATAGAGTATCCATTATCTTGGGAAATTTTAGATGGGATCTAAACTACCGTATTAGCATGTATGTGGAAGTACGTTATTTGTTGTAGAGAATTGGTGTCACAAAAGTAGATATACTAAAACAGTCAAATACCCTGTTACTGGGTAGTTAGTTGTAGGAAACTGATGGAATTTTTGGGAATAGTATCGTTTTGGAAATGCTTTTTCTAGCAACAAAATTATAAAAATAATGTTTCTCTGTGCATAATGAACAGATACACTAAGTTCAGTTACACCAAGCAAATGTACTATACAAGGCAATGTAGCCTGCAAATAAGCCATGTTTAATCAGAGCCCTAATCTGTCCCCCAATAACCGAGTGCAGGGTTAGGCAACCTCCGGCATTCCAGATGGTGTGGACTACATCTCCAATAATGTTGGCAATGAATGAGGGGTGATGTAGTCAACAATATCTGGAGTGCCATATGTTGCCAACCCATGATCTAACTGTCAGACTTTAAAGTTTAACATAAATGGGGTAGGGAATTTTCCCACTGCAAATTAAAAAATGTGTTTCTCCAAAGATTCTAAACAAATTATAAAACAAAGTGGGATGTTGGGTTTCATGGGCTCAACTTAATCCGTTAATTGGTGGAGTTAATGAGAGATGTTACAGTTACTTCCATATCCAATTCACAGGTTCCTTATGGAAATTCTTCAGAGTTGGTTTTCAACCCCATTCAAGTACAGGATTCCGGCCATTACATCTGTAGAGTAAACAATGAGTTCTCATTTGACTTCAGTGACTGGGTACAACTGGATGTTTATGAAAGTAATTTAACTTGTCACGGTAAGTCAATTCCATTACTCCATTGCATCATACCCTATCAGAGCAATACCAGACAAAATGCTAATGCTGGAGCAAACCAATGGAATATTGTAGTTAAATGTCTGATTTACGCCATATTTACTCAATTTCACCATGATAGAATAAAACGTTCAAACGCCATTGTTTAGCATTCTCGTTATGCAGGGAGATCTCAAAGACTAATAGGAAACCAAATTCCTATGTTTAGATTGTTATGGTTAATTTAACAAGTGTTATGCCAGCAAGTCCAATTGGTTAATTTATTGGTTTTGTCAGTACCAATATTGTTTCTACATCATTTTCAGAGGTACACCTAAAGCCACGATCACATATGTTCTGTAGTGTATATGCCTTCTGTCAGAAATTAGCATGCGGCTTTGTAACTTGTTTATGTTCAAAAGTGGTATGTACAGAGCATGGCCTTAAACAGACTCTCCGTCAAATGGAGAAAAATGGAATGGAGAAATTAGTTTCTCTGCTGAGTGAAGGCCTGTGCTGGACCCAGGGACGTATTAGCCGCGAGGCAAACAAGGCATTTGCCTTGGGCGGCATTTCCCAGGGGGCGGCAAAAAAAGCCACTCCCAAATGCCCAGGCAAATGTCTTGTTAGCCTGGCGGCTAACTAAAAATCCAGTTGGGCGGGTGGCGCTGGCGAGGGAGCACTTCCCCTGAGCTCTCTGCTCAGCTCCCTCGCGCGCCGCAGAGTGATGTCGGGAGCCAGAATATGACGTCATATTTCGGCTCCCGGCATTACTCTGCGGCGCGCAAGGGAGCTGAGCAGATTGCTCACTAATCAGTGCTCCCTCTCCAGCGCCGCCCGCCCAGCAGCCCCACTGGACCCCAGGGAAAGGGAGAACCCCCCCTCCACCCCAGCATTCCCAAAGGTAAGGAGGCTGGGGGGGGATGAATTTAAAAAAAAATGTCTAGGGCAGCACAAAACCAGGATACACCACTGGCTGGACCTGCTGAGAAGCTAAATGATGGTTTCAAGCGGTTAACAAACTTTGATTGACATGAGAATATATTGTATGGTTTCCTTGTTACTGTATCTTTTATGGTTACATCATTTCCCTTGTTTTTGACTTTTTTTTACCATTCACTTATAAAAAGTCCTTCAAAATGTGCGATTTTCATTTCTTACTTGCTTTCTCTAGAACCACACGTTTTCGATTGGGGTTTACAAATTTATGATGGCTAACAGTAATCACTGATTTTCGGATTGCATATCTCAGTAAATCTAAGCCATGATCATTCTTGAATGTACATTTATAACAAAGTTTGTGCTGTCTAACCAAAATATTTCCCAGCATTGGCAGGATTATACACTAAAGTGAGAATTCAATGTGAATTTCGAATTTAAGGTCAAAATAGCCCGAATGGAAAAAAAAGTCAGCTATTCTGTCACATCGCCTACTTTAACCTTAAATTTCAAATTCACTGTGAATTCTAACGTTGGTAAATAAACCTGTCAGTTAAATATGTGGGACACAGGTGAGGCAGGTCATTATGGTTGTAACAATGACTGATGCCTTCTGCCATACATGTATAGAGTCTCTTAACATCAATACCCAGTAACACTGTGCAAAAATAAGGTAAACACAATATTTTGCATAAAACATTCATTTGTGAAAAGAGTGCAGGTTCCGAGGAATTGATAGAGAATTATTTGAAGCTCTGTGGCTTTGAGGTACCTATAAGCACACAGAGTCAGTGCAATGCAGGGCTATGTCCCTATAATACTCAGTGTCATGTCAATTTACACATTTGTACGCATTTTTAGTTCTTTCTTCTAAAGGAGTGAGAAACTTTCAAGATATCAGGCCAGCTGTTTGTTTCTACTACTTTTTTTTTTTTTTTTTTTTTTTTTTTTTTTTAATTCTTTATTTTTCTTAGTGCATAGAGTAACATGTCTGCTTGTGATGCCACGACAACATGACAAACATATAGCAACATCACAGGTGAATACAGTGTCGTGACAAACGAAGATCTGCACATTTTTATGGTTTAAGAAAACAGGCTTAAACATGTGTTTGAACTTAGAATCTGAGAGACTACAGGAGGGAACGGACCTATATATTATTTTTCTTAGTGCATAGAGTAACATGTTTGCTTGTGATGCCACGACAACATGACAAACATCTAGCAACATCACAGGTAAATACAGTGTCGTGACAAACGAAGATCTGCACAATTTTATGGTTCAAGAAAACAGGCTTAAACATGAGTTTGAGCTTAGGATCTGAGAGACTACAGGAGGAAACAGTTATATTAGCAGATGGTAAACAGGCTTTATGAATCGTGGAAGTTATGTTTCTAGTGCAGGCTAACTAAAGGTCTAAGCTCGGCCCCTGAGTGGGTGCATATGTAAGAGAAAACGGTGTTAGCAATCAAGGGCATTAGCTATGTGGTAGTTGGTTGTAAAACTGTTAAGCAATGTAAAACGTCTATGAATGAGTCCCAAAGGCTAGGTCTAGGCAAAAGTATACGGGGGTCACATAGGGAGACCTGTACATATCGGGAGTTCACCAGGGTAGATCAGGTCTGCAGAGCCATCTGTGCCTGTGCCGAGAGACAGTCCGAGGCCTCTTGTCTGTTCATCCAACGCCCAGTCTGTTATGTGGTCGCTTGTTGCTCAGCCGAGGGCTTGTGTCCCGCCGGTAGGTACCTTTTGCAAGGATGTGAGGTGGTATTGTGCCTTGGCGCCTCGTGGTGATCCTGAGCGCAAGTTCTCCATCTTGTGAGGCTGCTTGTGTCAGAGTCGCGTTGGCTTTGTTCTTGCGTTTGTGGATGCGGGTGTGAGTATCTGGGTCGGCGTGGCCGGATTCCCACCATCTCTTTTGTCGGATCTGAGGTGGCTGGGCGGCCGCCCTGAGAGCCTGTAGTGGGGCTCCATAGTGGCGACGGCGGGTCACCGGGCGGATCCACAAGACCACCGCCCGAGCCGCTTTAGGGTAGGGCATTCCCCTGGTGTGTAGTAGGTCGCAGAAGGCCGAGTAGAGCCAGTCTAGGGCTTCCAAGGAGTTAGGGCATCTTGGCTTCACCTCAGCCTTACTTTTCGGCAGGCGACGGGCGGCCATCTTAGACCCGGCTGACTTTCTCTCTGTCCGCGAGGTAGGTTGCCGCCCTTGCTTTCGGCCCTATCCCACCTGTCTAGTGGGGACCGGGATGTCCCCCCCGGTCCAGAGGGGGGGGGTAGGAGGCCTTTAGTGCTTACCGGGGGCTCCGGTATCGAGGAGAGCGGCCGCCTCTCCCCGGTTTCAGATCCCGTAGGCCTCAGGTTGCGTTGCGGTCTATGTGCCTGGGTTTGGTCAAAAAGGGTATCCCTCGACTCTCCGGTGCACCCCCGACATGGGTGTCGCACCTTGGAGGGGTTCTGGGCAGTATAGCCGCTGATTTTGCCTCGTTTGTGTCTTGCCCGGCGGGAGCTCTGTCCCCATGCGTCCAGTCAGTTCGGCGGTCAGGCTCCGCCCCCCGTTTCTACTACTTTTTAAGTGGAGATTGTTTACCTACTTGAAATGTGAGTTATTTGTTTTGTAACCATATACATTTCTTCATGCATTCTATGTTCTTATATTTCAATATGTGTTAACATTAGGTTTACCTGAGAACAAACTTCACATCCATATTCAGCCCCAGGACCAGAGATTGTTGATTGGAGACAGGCTGGGTCTGGAATGCATTGCTATCGGAAAACCTCTTCCCTGCTACCAATGGTATCGGAATGGAATGGCATTGAAAGATGAGACTAACAGGGTGTTCATGGTAGGCATGGAAACAATAGATAAATGGTCTTGTCAAAAGGTAAACTGTTTTTTGTCTCTGGAATACTGTGATGTTATAAAATCCAAGTCTGGTGTCCTAACAATTGTAATTGTACCAGATCAATGGCTAACAAATGAGACAAATATCATGTTACCTTGAAGGGTCACTCTAAAGACACGCAAGAACCACTACTGCCCACTGTAGTGATTATACTGCCAGCATGCCTCTGGCACCATTCTCCAGTTCAGTGTCAAATTATTCTCAAATTATACAACACAAACCAAGGCTTGCCTGGGTGCACTGACCCAGACCCTTTTTGGCATATGGTTAAAGGGACACTCTAGGCACCCAGACCACTTCTGCTCATTGGAGTGGTCTGGGTGCCAACTCCTACTACTCTTAACCCTGCAAGTGTAATTATTGCAGTTTTTTTATAAACTGCAATAATTACATTGCAGGGTTAACTCCACCTCTAGTGGCTGTCTATTAGACAGCCACTAGAGGTCACTTCCTGGGTTCTAGCACCTCCAGAGGACCTCCAGCGTCGCTCAAAACCCTATAGGAAAGCATTGAAATGTTTTTTCAATGCTTTCCTATGGGGAGACGTAATGCGCATGCGCGGCATTGCCGCGCATGCGCACTAGGTCCCCTCGGCCGGTGGGCGAGATCAGTCTCGCCCACCGGCCGACGCAATGAAGAGGAGGAGCGTCGCGGAGGCGGAGACAGCGACGAGGGACATTGCCGCTGCCTCAGGTAAGTCACTGAAGGGGTTTTCACCCCTTCAGTAACTGGGGATTGGGGGGTGGGAGGGAGAGGGACCCTCCAGTGCCAGGAAAACAGATAGTTTTCCTGGCACTGGAGTTTCCCTTTAATTATTCAAAATATCAATACTATCCATATCTAAATGGCATTTTTCACCTGTCCCACCCCTCCCCCAAAAAATACAAATAAAATCTCTATGAAATACTCATATTGCCTGTGTAGGAATTTCACTGACATCCCAACCCAGTCAAAAGATATACTGAGATAAAGTAGGGACTATTTTGTCAGAGTATTTTTTTCTACACCTGACACTTTTAAACACTGGGCGGTGCTGCTGCATCTAAAATTGTCAATCACTCAGCCGTCTATAGACCTCAATGCTGTACTCCCGCGCATGCTCCTAAATAGGGGTGTATATGTGTGGTGCTTGTGTGATAGGCAGAGGTATAGTAGTGGGTGTTGTTTGAGTGGATGCAGAGGTTGTTACTGTGACATGACCTTGTATGTTAAAGTGTCTGCAGATGTTTGTGCATTTCTTTTGGGATATGTTTCCTGATGGGCCTATTCATTCCACTCTATATCCTTCCCTATCCTCCACAAAACCTCTCCCCCACCCCCAATGAGTTGTACTCCATCTGCCCTCACCCAATGTTCCCATTCTCACCAATCTTCCTTCACACTTTATTAACTTTCTCCCACAATTCCCCACTTGTCTCTGTGCCCCACTTCCTCGTGTTCACTGTGCACCGCCTTAAACTTGTTCCTTATGGCCTGTTTTCCCATTATTACTCCCCATGTGACTCCCCTTACCTTCCTTTGGGTTGTGGATGTGGAGCTCTTTAGACCCAGTTATATCACTCTAACTGGCTGCAAATTGTAGTGTTTATGGTGCTTATAGTGTCCCTTTAAAGTTAGGACAACATTATCTGCTTATTCTTTATAACGGTAACTTCCACTCACTGGTTATTGTCTTTATGCAGGCTATAAAATGTATAAAGGTTTCATGTTTAGTATATTAAAGGGGCACTCCACTGTCCAAATACAAAAAAAAAAAAAGAGTAAAATCACTATTTTGTAGATGTATCCCCAATGAAAACAAGCTTGCATTTAATTATGTATTTTTTAATTGGGGTATATCTGACAACAGCTTGCAAAAGCTGCAGATCTCTTGTCTGAAGCCTTAGCAGGCACTCCCTTTCTAACCCAGCCCAGTCTTTCTGTGGCTGTCCAATCACATACTTTTTAAAGCAGCTTAATGAGAAGTCTTTGCAAGTCAGCTGCTCTGAGCAATTTCTGCTTCTTGAGTTTAGCTCCAATGGGCTAACCAAACCAAGAAGTAACAGGTTGTCTTATTGATAGCCAAGGGGGCTAATTTATAAAAAACACAAGGATAATTTATAAAAAATACCAATTTCTATCTGCACTTTTTCTAAAAATGAAAAATAGAGGACACACTTTTCAAACTAAAGCATTCATCAAACTAAAGTGCATTAGTGGTCTGGTGTATCCCTTTAATACATAGTAGTCTGCAAAGATGCAATAGCTATATCACTTTCACATATATTGTATTTTTATTCTCTTCTCCTACCTCTCTTGATTATATCACTAAAAATAAATTACTGAGCAGGGATCACTGACCCTTTTCCAATCAGTACAAATCAGACTTGAGTCTAAACTGTTTGTAGAATGCTCAGGAACCATTAGCATAGCCTAGAGGGAGGAATAAGTAATAAGTACTAACAAACCCAAAATTTCTAAACTAAATGGCATTACTTTCACTTTTCATTTTCTATGAGAAATCTGCACTTTTATAAATTAACTATGGAACACCTCGCTGGCTGTCAATAAAACTGCCAGGGAGATTTACAGCCTCCTACTGTGGAGGAGCTAATGGAAGTGGCAGACATGCTCTACTTGAGCGCGCCTGCCTACTCCCACACAGTCCTCACCAGCTCCTCCAGAACTCAGACCAAACGTGCCACGTGGGCACCAACTCAGAGGCTTCTCAATAACCAATGAGAAGCCTTGAATTGGTTATTTCCCTGTGAAGATTCTGAAAGTCTCTCTTCCAGAAAAGAGGGGAGGGCTTTTAAGGCTGCAGTTCATAAGTTCTGATATACCCCCCAACGAATACATGCATGAAAAATGCATGCATGCATTAATTTGGGTATATCTACTAAACAGTGATTTTTCTTCTTCCAATTTTAAGATTGATGGATAAGATGTACACTGCATACTTTTTATATTACTTTAATAGAGCTATTTTAGCCACTTTTTAATTGTCTTTAACCCCTTAAGGACACATGACATGTGTGACATGTCATGATTCCCTTTTATTGCAGAAGTTTGGTCCTTAAGGGGTTAAACACTGTAACATCAAAACCACATGAAAGTTGCTTATTGTCACGCAATAAGAAAAGTGCAAAAGTAATCTTTGGACAAAGTTGAAAGTTCCCTTTTCTTTTGGTTGTTCAGTTTCCTCCTCTGACTAACCCTTGTGTGCCTTGCAAAACCATGCACATCACTTCCTACATGGTGGTAACGAAAGCATAATTGCATTTTTATTTTTTTAATTACTTAGGTTTCAAGTGTTTCAGTAGATCACCAGGGTGTGTACCATTGTAAAGTCACTAATGGAAAAGAAACGGAAGACAGTGTGAAAGCTGAAGTTCTTGTCGTTGGTAAGGCACTATAAGTATCACAGATAAAGGCTGCACAGTTTGAATCAACACTGCCTGGTTCATCCTTCAGCTAACCTGCATTGATAAAGAATGGATGAGAGTGCTCATAACTAGGTTTATATTATTCTTACAAACATCCAAATGCTTGTTTGATTAATCTCACCGTTATCACATCAGTTATTATATCGCATCATTAAAGGGTTACTCCAAAGAAAAAAAACTGTTTAAAAAAAAAAAAAAAAATAGTTTTGGTTGCAGCAACCCTTCCTAGCATCATCCGCACCCCCGAGCTTAAAAAACAAACAAACATTATAAAAGCTTAAACTAACTTTAGTGCCGAGGGTCACAGGCCAAGTTCTCCCTCAGCCTGATCTTCTCCGCGGAGGGAGGTCAAAGAGGGCAGGGCTGAGGAGGAGACGTGCACCTCGAGCAACAACGGGGTTGATTTTCATATTTACAACATTTCAAAACAAAACACTGCACATACAGACTCCACTCACCATGGCCATTTCAAATCACTGAAATGGTCATGTTTTTTAGAGTAACCATTGATATTAATATCCCTTGCTCTAACCATAACCCTTATTATAAAAATTGTGCACGTATTTATGGGAAAACAATGACATTGCTGGGTTCTGTAGGCATCCAGAGATCTGTCTGCCTTATGATGTGTCCCAAACTATATATTTAGAGAATTGTTAATGGTTAAATGTGTATCAAGGGAAAATAATTGCATCAAATGGTATTGGAGACATCCTAATAGACGTGACAGGTAATCGTGCACAGAGACTCTCTGATGGGCAGGTTGCTGAAATTGGCAATATCACACTAAGACCTACATTCATCTGATGCTAACCTTGTAGTACAAGGAGTAGAGTGTACATTGCCATGTTCCATCTCAGAGCATGATGTGTAAAGGTTCAGATACAATATTCTCTCTTGGCTGCTTACTGTTTTGTCTGACTAATTTCATTCAGAGCTTATGCAACCCACTTTTATTCACCCCAGTAACATGCTTTTTCACTACACCCATTGTTGCACCCAGACAATTATAAGCAGATAAAAAAAAATGAAAATCATTATCTCAGCTCTTTAGCAAGAAAATATTAGACCGAGCTGCGGGGAAACTGAAGTTTCAAATGGAAATAAATTCTGAATATGTGTGACTTATTTGTATACCACATCATTATACAATAAGCAATGTAAACCAGAGATATTTCTAAATAAAGCAAGTGAGAAGGCTGAATGTCTCCCATGGCAGTAGAATCTCATCTCATGGCTTCACAGCACTAGAAATAAATAACTGTTTTACAAAAGTGCCGTCCTATTTTAAATCGGAACAGGTGAATATCTTTTTATGTTTTTCTCTTGAAATGAAAGGATCTGGAAAGCCCTGGAAAAATGTTGCGGTGGAGTGCACAGAAGGTAGAGTAAATCCCAACACGTTGTGCATGTTTTGGCTGGGGAACTTTCCTGTACATGGGTGCTGTGCTGTCAAAGGATGGAATGATAATGTCCAATCAACAGTCATTTTCATCTTGATGATTTTTCTCTTTTTTTTTTTCCACTTAAATATCCTACAGTTGTCCTTCAAATCACCGCATTGGAAATGCTTTAATAATAATAAGTAATTATTGAGCTATGAAGTTCAGATTATCACATGTTATCCCTAAGCAGTAAGGGTTAACTGGAACAAAATAAGCACATATTTAGCTTTTTAAAAAATTTTTTTTATCTAGGATGGAAAAATTAGGAAATGAATTCAAATAATAAACAAAGCACAAATCAGTGGGATGTATTCACTAAGCATTTTTGGTGATTTAAAAATGACAACATTTAATTGGTTTAGAACAGCAAATAAAAAAAATAATTATGATAACTGTTTTTAAAAAGTGTTTTTCCAGCAGCAATTGGTAATCATTGGTGAAATCTGAGACTTGAGAGACTGATGGTCAAAGTGTAAAATACTATTTAAAGGCTTTTAAAATATTACTGTTTAGCTGGAGTAAAGGAGGAAAGCTATGTTTAGTAATCTTAATATGACCAGAGAAAGAGTTAAAAAAAAAAAAAAAAATAGACCTTTTCTCAAGGACCACAAGGACCAAACATTTTCCTGGGATTTAGAACTTACTCAATAAATAAAATCTGAACTATTTGTCATCTTTGATGACAGGACTGAGAATTTAAGTTTCAATATCATGGCAATAAATATGTATTGATCTATGCATTCTTTCTATACTTGTTGTTTTTATTCAGTGGAGTTTTTTTCATGAAATATTTAGGTGAAAAACCCACATTAACAGTTATGACATCTCGTTGTATGGAACGCTGCTAATTCTTTCCGTTTTCTTGCATGTCACTTCTCAGTTCTTGAAATATTTCACTCCTAATCTAACAGAAACTTTCTTGACTAACACGAAACAGGTCCAGTCTATGTGCCAGATTACTCGGGTCTTCTTTTTCTATCATTAATGCCAGTGGGATAATTTGAGAAGGCACAAGCCCCGATACACTGGGCCAAAAATAGGACTATAGTTGATTTCATGGAAAGAATCGTATTACTTGTAATTCTGCTAGTTGAATTTTTATTCTTGGTGTTTGTTTACTCTGAATATAGCAATTAATGTTTACTCACCATCATTATGTAATAATTATTGGTATCATTGATATAATTGAAGACTGTATTTTTTTTTTTTAAATCTATTATTGAAAAAAATAATGCTTTTAAATGTCCAAGGTACAATTGAGGCACCCGAACAATGAATGTGCAACTGTAGAGAAGTTATAATTTTCAAAGGGGACATAGCTGATTTATGGCCATTTAAGTTATTCCATGTTTATTGCATAGTGCTATGAGGTAAAAATATCACATTAGTCTTTATGACAGGACATACCCTTAAAGGATGACTCCAACCTCCATGACCACTTCCGCTATTAAAAGTGGTCATCATTCATGGAGCAAGAGATCTGTATACGCAAGGTTTCAGCTTTAAATCCTGCACTTACAGTGATATCTGCCCTTTTGTGCTGGAGGCTAGTTACACCTCTGATACATGTGACTTAGAATTCTGGGCTGCCTAATGTCAAAGTGCACAAATGTCTAATGTTAATTCTGTGCAAAAAGTACATCTATCGTTGGCGTGCACAGCATGTCTATATCTCCACTCCCTTCCCTTTTAGCAAAAAGTACATCTATCGTTGGCGTGCACAGCATGTCTATATCTCCACTCCCTTCCCTTTTAGCAAAAAGTACATCTATCGTTGGCGTGCACAGCATGTCTATATCTCCACTCCCTTCCCTTTTAGCAAAAAGTACATCTATCGTTGGCGTGCACAGCATGTCTATATCTCCACTCCCTTCCCTTTTAGCAAAAAGTACATCTATCGTTGGCGTGCACAGCATGTCTATATCTCCACTCCCTTCCCTTTTAGCAAAAAGTACATCTATCGATGGCGTGCACAGCATGTCTATATCTCCACTCCCTTCCCTTTTAGCAAAAAGTACATCTATCGATGGCGTGCACAGCATGTCTATATCTCCACTCCGTTCCCTCTTAGCTTTTTTATTTTTTGAAATCCTCTCCCTTTCTCAAGCACTCCCCCACTCCCTCCCATCCGCAGCTCAGAGTGCTCACATTCTCTCTAAGAAAGGGAGAATAGACCCATCAAATGGACTCATACTAGTGCCCAACTGAGTGTTATAATTTAATGAAAATAATACTGCAAAAGGGTTAGAGTATGGCTTTAACTGGAGAACAGCTGTTTTTGGCCAGAGCATTTCGAGATGTTGCAGTCAAATGGTTGTAGTGTCATTTTGTAGGGCAGATCTTGTAACCAATCTAAATAAAATGCATGTTTTATTATGTTCTGTTTTATAAGTATGCAGAGGCAACCTGCAATGTATTAATTCCTTCATCTATCTATTGCACTGTGTTGATTAAATAATGTATCTTGTCTCTTTTAGAGGAGTTACTAAGTGACCTCACTATCACTGGTAAGTAATTAATTCGAGAACCTGATAAAAAAAACAACATTGTTTTCTTGAGCATAAGATGCTTGTAAACTATTAAGGCTCTGTTTTGATCATTTTCAGCTTCCGTCTATCTAAAGTTACCTGTAAGCATTCAGTGACATCATTATTTGGCACAGCTATGGGCACCCAATGAATTTAGTTTAGCACTATTAATCGTAAAATTCCACTTCTTTGGAATTCCATTCTATAATCTTATGAAAGCGTTATATACCCATCAATCTACAAAATTAAACACCAATGGTTTAAAACGATTCCCAAGATCTCATAATTAGGAGAGGCATTAAACAGGGATGCCTGTTATCACCCATCCTATTTAACCTAGTTTACACTCACTCATTACTCTTGATTTACTCTTCAGAAGACATAAAGGAGATACCGATGGATCCGCATTAAACTTTGAAAAAAACAGCCCACTTGCGAACTTCCAAATAAACTGGTCCAAGACAACAGCTTTGAGATTAGGCCCAGGCCTCCCAGTATGTTTACAGACACTGACAACTCTAAAATTGATAACTTAGAACTTCAAATATTTATGGGTACGAATACCAAAACAACTGTCCCCTATATATAGAATCAATATGACACCAATCGTGACTGAAGTGAAAGACCTTCTCACTAGATGGAAAAACCTCCCTTTGACTATAGCTGCCTTACTAAAATCAGTAATAATACCAAAACATTTGTCGATTTACATGCCCTACCAGTAATACTCTCAAAATCAGGCAAAAAAATTCCGAACCAGGCTGCGTTCAAATTCTTTTGGAAACACAAACGTCCCCAAGTTGCATTAAATAAACTATCCCAACCAGGATTGAATCTAGGTCTAAACTCACCTAAACTTACCTAAAATTTACATTCTAGCAGCACACTGCTGACATGCACTAGACTGGATAAAAGGGTCAGGACAATGTAGTGCCATACACTTAGAACAACTATGTCTGATGTTACCATCTCCCAACCACTTGGTACTGTTGTAGGCTGCTGCATCAAGACTGAAGAGATCTTACTCTGTTCCCAGCTGGCCCTAACTTGCAATTATTCTCCTCCCTATTTAGTTAAGAATTGCCCCTTCTTATATACCAGTTCATTAAGTTTGTTTTTGGTCTGGTCCCTTTGTCCTGTGTAACCTTCAGTGTCCCAGAGCTTGCTTTTATCCTGTTACCCACTGTGTCTCAGAGCAAGCTGCTTTCCTATGCTTCCAGTTCTAGAGCTTGCCGATGTCCTGTTACCCTCAGTGTCCCAGAGCAAGCTGCTTTCCTGTGCTTCTAGTTCCAGAGCTTGCTGCCATTGTTACCCTCAGTATCCCAGAGCAAGCTGATTCCCTGTGCTTGCAGTTCTAGAGCTTGCCAATGTTCTGTGACCCACTGTGTCCCAGAGCAAACTTCTTTCATGTGCTTCTAGTTCCAGAGCTTGCTGCTATTGTTACCCTCAGTGTCCCAGAGCAAGCTGCTTTCCTGAGCTTCCAGTTCTAGAGCTTGCCAATGTCCTGTGACCCACTGTGTCCCAGAGCAAGCTGCTTTCCTGTGCTTCTAGTTCCAGAGCTTGCTGCTATTGTTACCCTCAGTGTCCCAGAGCAAGCTGATTCCCTGTGCTTCCAGTTCTAGAGCTTGCCGATGTCCTGTTACCCTCAGTGTCCCAGAGCAAGCTGCTTTCCTGTGCTTCTAGTTCCAGAGCTTGCTGCTATTGTTACCCTCAGTGTCCCAGAGCAAGCTGCTTTCCTGAGCTTCCAGTTCTAGAGCTTGCCAATGTCATGTGACCCACTGTGTCCCAGAGCAAGCTGCTTTCCTGTGCTTCTAGTTCCAGAGCTTGCTGCTATTGTTACCCTCAGTGTCCCAGAGCAAGCTGATTCCCTGTGCTTCCAGTTCTAGAGCTTGCCAATGTCCTGTTACCCTCAGTGTCCCAGAGCAAGCTGCTTTC
Source organism: Pelobates fuscus (assembly GCF_036172605.1). Taxonomy (NCBI): domain Eukaryota; kingdom Metazoa; phylum Chordata; class Amphibia; order Anura; family Pelobatidae; genus Pelobates; species Pelobates fuscus. The sequence continues at coordinate 65,215,179 of NC_086321.1, forward strand.
CTGTGCTTCTAGTTCCAGAGCTTGCTGCTATTGTTACCCTCAGTGTCCCAGAGCAAGCTGATTCCCTGTGCTTCCAGTTCTAGAGCTTGCCGATGTCCTGTTACCCTCAGTGTCCCAGAGCAAGCTGCTTTCCTGTGCTTCTAGTTCCAGAGCTTGCTGCTATTGTTACCATCAGTGTCCCAGAGCAAGCTGCTTTATTGTGCAAATCCACAGTGTTTGTAAGCAAGCTGCTTTCCTGTGAAAAATAGAGTTTAATTTTGAAAAATGTGTTTGTTTTTATTTAGAACAGTCAACTGATGAGCTTTTTGGTAAGTATTTGCAATAACATGCAAACAATTTGTGATGTTTTTTTTCTCTGTATTAGATTATTTTTATGCCACTTTACTTTTGGCACTTGCTTTGTAAAACAATGTGTGCATTTAAGATGTAATAAGTACGGAAAAAGCCATTGGACTTATTTATTTATTTATTTATTTTTTTTTACAATTTTGTATTTAGAATTTTATTGTTGATGATGGCAGTAAAAAAAAGCTGCATAATTTAATAAGATAACAGATAATATTTTCTGACCATTTTTAAAACTTAAAAAAAAAAAAGAAGAGATTATGCACAAAAAATAAACAATACTTTTCAGATGACTTTGATAAATCTCCCCCAAAGATATCAACAACAAGCTCATCGCCAGTGCCAAACCAAAGTGGAACCCTAATTCAAACTAAGAGTGGAAACCTTTTAGAAAAACTGAGTTTCCAGCTCTAGATGGCTACATATAGCCTGGGTGCGACTGCAAAGAAATAGCCCAATCTGAGGGCAAACCTGTACAGTGTCCAATCACATTTCACTCCCATATTTAATTTTGCATTACATTTTTATACTTGTGCTGCAATAACTGGAAAATAATACTATATATTACTTAGTACTGAGCTACGAGGCAACATTCCACAAACCTTTCTATACTGGTGACCCCCAACGCCCCTTGCCACCCTTCCCCTGGACAAAGCCAATGATTAGGCAATGCCATCTTTTTTTTTTAAATATTAAAATACCATTTGGATGGAAGGTATCTTGCTTTATTTCTAGTAAAATTATAGTAGCCGATGCTTTATGTTTTTCTTGACAGCCACAGACAAGGTCGCACTACTAATTGGAAATATGTCGTATAAATATCATACTCAACTGAAAGCTCCAATGGTGGATGTTTATGAACTGACTAATCTTCTCCGGCAACTTGACTTCAAGGTGGTTTCTCTGCTTGATTTGACTGAGCTGGAGATGAGAAATGCAGTTGATGAATTCTTACTTTTACTAGATAAAGGGGTATATGGTAAGAAACATTTATATCATGCTTTTAAAAAGCCCATGGTTTAATATTGTATTTACAGTATGTTTCTCAGTGAGGTTGCACCCATACATACCTTTACTTCCTGTGGTTTTACTGTGCATTAATGTTCTTGTAGTTGGTTGCCAGATTATATCTTTACTTATCCCTAATACCTTTAGCATTGCTGCTTCCAAGAAACAAACATGTTTACATTTGGACAAAAACATTTCTCCAGTGGCTGTCAGACAAGCAAACACTTTCTCGTTAGGACCTCCCATTATGAAGGTTTCCACGTTCAGGAAGATAGCCACCGGAGGTGGATTTAACCCTGCAATATAAACATTGCAGTTTAAAAAAAAAAAAAAAAAAAAAGGCTTTATTTTTCATTGCAGGGTTAGAATAACAGGACAACTGCACCTTAACCACTTCATAGAGAAGAATGGCCTGGGTGACTTTAGTGGTCTTTTAACTGTATGTGGGTAGTATACTCATATGCAGACAAATGTTTCCATTCTGTTGCTATTTTAGTAAGCTATACTGCTAACAATACTATCTTACACTTTATGAAATACTATAAACGAAATAACTATAATTAGAGTATCTGACCATTTTGTCACACCTATTGTTTATGTTTAGTAATATTTTATGCTTTGTGTGAAATATTAGATGTAGATATTAGATATAAAATAACGTACATTCCCTGAATATTTCTGTAAAGGATGAACAAATACATGGCATTTTTTTTTAATAAATTTACATAATTTCAAAATTTACATTTTTGTGAACAGTGATCTACCTGTAACATTGCAGTTCAAGCTACACATTCATGTTTCGAGAAAAAAAAATGCTACAGTTTTTGCAGACAAAAGTGGAAAACCGCTTGGTTGTGAAGGGGTTATTTTACATAAATTTGGCAGACATTTGGAGCTCGAATAGCCATTATGGTGTAAGGTAACATGATAGAAATGTATTCTACCTGGTCATAAGCACAACTAGGCACTAGCATTTTCAACAAGGTCTATGAAAGTAATATCTGGAAAGTATGAACATTTCTTGCAAATTATACTTCTGCTGGTAAAAAGGGGATGTGATCTTCTAAACATTTCAGTCCTGGAAATTTTATGTATAAAAGATTCTGCTTATAAAAGTCCACAGAGTACTGACCTTATATACACTATATACCAAAAATCATTATTTATATATATATATATATATATATATATATTTAAAATCGTTATATATATATATATATTTAGCAAAAACTGTATCAAAAATAGTTCTTGTTATATAATATATATAATGATTTTTGGTGGGTTGCATACTTACGTTATGTATTTAAAATAAAGATCAGTTAACTCCCGGTTACGCTGCCTGAAAATCCCTTGATATATTGAGGAAGTGCAAAAGGCAAATTCTGTCTTATGTATGTGTTGTGATTCTCCATTAATTGAAATAAAAATTTCAAATTTTCTCTTTAGAGAAGCTTTAATAATAATTCTTTTTTTTTTTTTTTTTTAAACAACAAAAAAGAAAAATTAACCTGCTTCACACTAAGGTCTATTTTGTACCTTTGGGTCAGGAGTCATTTCAACATTTTTGCGGTGTGCTTTTTACACTGGTATTATGACATGGAAACCTGGAAGGCCACATTGCTCCTCAAAAATGCAGGATTAAATTTGAGCTCCAGGTGTTAAGGAATGGTTGAGCATGGTCAGAAGGTCTTATTTGCCTCTCCGTCCGCACTGTATGTGGCAAGATGTGAATACATGATAGAGCAACTAACTTTTTTGACATTACATATGGTATAGCCAATCACACACTCCCCTTGCTAAGCTCCAATCCAAGCAGTGACAGTTCCAGCTGGGGATCTAACCTTCAATTGTCTCATCACTTCCTTTGTCAACTAAGGAAATTATTTACTAAATGCTGAATTATAACGAGAAAAAAAAAAAACTGAATTGCAACATGTAGGCCAAAACCGATATGGAAACATTCTCCAACCCAACAATCCAAAATGTTGCAATAAAAATTTTCAATTCACTGCACTTCAGTATTTTTTTTTTTAATAAACTCCAATGTCAGTCTGATTCCATGTCATCCTGTTTTCCCCTCAATGAATGAACCCCAAGGCAAAAAAACAAAAGGGGCAAACATTTATTTTTACTTTTGAAACTCTCCTGTGGCATCATGCAAACTACTAGAACGAAAAGCAGATATTATAATGCATAGATTTTGATATAATGCTTGTACCCAGCACACAATTTACACAATTTAAGGATTTGTTATCATAGAATTACTGGTTAATTTATAGTTGAGCTGTAATTACTCATAGTACCTCATGCTACAGATGGCTAGCAGAGTAAGATTGCATCTTCAAAGAGATGAATATAGACCAACAGGGGAATTCTGCTCCATTGTATAACTTCTGCATGATTTACAGTAACACATTTTAACAATTACTGACTACCAATAGTCAATTCCGATGAGGCTCAACCTTAAAATCAAAAAATGTACAAACTGGAGTTCCAAGACAAGTCCCACTGTTGGTCCCCATCTACCATAACAATACTCCCAGTGTGCAACTGTATTTTTTTTTTTATTGGAGAATGTTACAGAAGGGATTAATTTGTAAGAGTGACATTTACATTGTGATTGGCTGAGATATATATATTTTTTCTGAGCAATATCCATAGTTACATAGTTGCATAGTTAGATAGCTGAAAAGAGACTTGCGTCCATCAAGTTCAGCCTTCCTCACACCTGTTTTTTGCTGTTGATCCAAAAGAGAAGAAAAAAAAAAAAAAAAAAAACAACCCCAGTTTGAAGCACAATTTTGCAACAAGCTAGGACAAAAAATTCCTTATTGACCCCAGAATGGCAGTCAGATTTATCCTTGAATCAAGCAGTTATTACCCTACATTGAAAGATTATATCCTTGAATATTCTGTCTTTGCAAGTATGCATCTAGTAGCTGTTTGAACATCTGTATGGACTCTGATAAAACCACTTCTTCAGGCAGAGAATTCCACATCCTGATTGTTCTTACAGTAAAAAAACCTTTCCTTTGCCTTAGACGAAATCTTCTTTCTTCCAGTCTAAACGCATGGCCTCGTGTCCTATGTAAAGTCCGGTTTGTGAATAGATTTCCACACAATGGTTTGTATTGGCCCCGAATATATTTGTATAATGTTATCATATCCCCTCTCAGGCGACGTTTTTCTAAACTAAATAGGTTTAAATTTGTTAACCTTTCTTCATAGCTGATATGTTCCATTCCTTTTATTAATTTTGTAGCCCGCCTCTGCACTTTTTCTAGTGCCATGATATCCTTCTTTAGAACAGGTGCCCAAAATTGCACAGCATATTCAATATGTGGTCTTACCAGTGATTTATAGAGAGGCAAAATGATATTCTCGTCCCGAGAATGAATGCCCTTTTTCATGCATGACAATACCTTACTGGCCTTGGCCACTGCTGATTGACATTGCACATTGTTGCATAGTTTGTTGTCTATAACAATTCCCAAGTCCTTTTCGTGTGTTGTTATCCCTAATTCGCTTCCATTAAGGGTATACGTTGCTTGTGTATTCTTTACGCCGAAGTGCATAACTTTGCATTTTTCAACATTAAATTTCATCTGCCATTTGAGTGCCCAGTCCTCCAGTCTATCTAAATCCTTCTGCAGCAAGGTAATATCTTGCTCACATTGTATTATTTTACAAAGTTTTGTGTCATCTGCAAACACTGAAACATGACTTTCAATGCTGTCTTCAAGATCATTTATAAAAATGTTAAATAGAAGGGGTCCCAGAACAGACCCCTGAGGGACACCACTTGCCACCTCTGTCCAGCTTGAAAATTTACCATTAACGACAACTCTTTGTATTCTGTTTTTAAGCCAATGTTCTACCCAAGAACAAGCCTTTTCATCGAGACAGATTTCCTTGAGTTTGAACACTAATCTTTTGTGTGGAACTGTATCAAATGCCTTGGCAAAATCCAAATAGATCACATCCACTGCAACACCCTGATCTATACTTCTACTTACTTCTTCGTAGAACGCAATCAAGTTAGTTTGACATGACCTGTGCTTCATAAAACCGTGCTGATTTTTGCTGATAACCATATTCTTCTCAAGGAATTCTTGAATATTATCCCTTAATAACCTTTCAAATATTTTACCAGCCACAGAAGTTAAGCTCACAGGTCTATAATTTCCAGGCAAGGATTTTGAACCCTTTTTGAATATAGGAACCACATCTGCCTTCCTCCAATCCTCCGGAACACTTCCTGAAAGAAAAGAATCTTGAAAGATTAAAAACAGAGGTTCACTTATTTCTACACTTAGTTCCTTAAGTACACGTGGATGGATACCGTCAGGCCCTGGAGCTTTGTTTATATTAACTTTCTTTATTTGCTGCAGCACATTGTCTTGAGTTAACCAATTACAATTATTCTGCAAGTTTTTAGTAGCAATCATTTGCACATCTATTGCCATGGGTTCTTCTTTAATATATACGGAGGAGAAATAGTTATTTAGAATTCCTGCCTTTTCTTGGTCTTCATGAACTAACACCCCCGTTTCAGTTTTAAGTGTACCTATACTTTCATTTTTGGGTTTTTTGGAATTTATGTACTTAAAAAATGCTTTGGGGTTGGTTTTGCTCTCTTTAGCTATCATTTTTTCATTTTGAAGTTTAGCAAGTTTAATTGCCTTTTTGCACGCATTATTTGCTTTCTTATATCTTTTATAAGATGCATCTGATTTGTCTGATTTAAATGCTTTAAATGCCCTTTTCTTATTTTTAATCTCTTGTTTTACTTCTCTACTAAGCCACATTGGTTTTAATTTGTTTCTTTTATACTTATTTCCCAATGGTACATACTGAGAAATGTACCTTTCTAATATTTGTTGGAAGATGATCCATTTATCCTCAGTGTTCTTTTCACTAAAGAGTTTATGCCAGTCAATATATTGTAAAGCTTCCCTTATCTTATTGAAATTGGCCTTTTTAAAATTATATGTTTTAGTATACCCCATGTGCTTTTGTTTTTTTGAGTTTATTTCAAAGGACACTATATTGTGATCACTATTTCCCAAGTGCTCACCTACTTGAATGTTGGTCAAAAGATCAACGTTGTTTGTTAAAACCAGGTCCAGACAAGCGTCCATTCTAGTTGGTGCTTGTACAAGTTGTGACATGAAGTTGTCATTTAACAAGTTTAAAAACCTAATTCCCTTTGCTGAGTTACTAGTCCCTATGTCCCAATTTATGTCTGGGTAATTAAAATCTCCAATAATTAAAGTGTTACCAAGATTTGCAGCTTTCTCAATTTGCTCAAACAGCTGTTGTTCCTCGTCAATATTAACATTAGGTGGTTTATAACATATCCCAACCAATAGTTGGTTTCCCTTCTTTTCCCCCAAGCAGATATTTACCCATAAAGCTTCCACATTTTCCTCATCGCATTCAATTTGCTTAAGATTTGGCTTTAAATCATGGTTGACATACAAACATACCCCACCACCCTTCTTGTTTTTCCTATCCTTCCTAAATAATGTGTACCCATTTAAGTTAACTGTCCAGTCATGTGTCTCATCCCACCATGTTTCAGTTATGCCTATTATATCATATTGTTTAGTGTATGCTAATGCCTCTAGTTCCCCCATTTTGTTATTTAGGCTCCTTGCATTATTAAGCATACATTTAATATCATGCGTCTCTTGTTTATTTTGTGAATTACCAACATTACATAGCTTCTCTGTTCTGAGCTTGCCCCTCCCCCCGTCTCCACCCTCCTTATACTGTTCTAAAGCCCATCTCCTTTCTGTCCTATCTCCATTTTGTAGATTGCTATGACCCTCCCCCCCTACTACTAGTTTAAAATCTCCTCCAACCTTCTAGCCATCCTATCCCCCAGCACTGCAGACCCCCTTCCGTTTAGGTGCAATCCATCACTACTATATAGGTTGTACCCAATCGCAAAGTCGGCCCAGTGCTCTAAAAACCCAAAACCCTCCTTCCTGCACCAAGACTTCAGCCACGCATTAACCTCTCTAATCTCCCGCTGCCTTTCCACTGTAGCACGTGGCACAGGTAATATCTCAGAGAATACCACCTTGGAGGTCCTTTTCTTGAGTTTGCTACCTAATTCCCTGAAATCATTCTTTAGGACCTTCCATCTTCCTCTTACTTTGTCATTGGTACCAACATGGACCATGGTACCAACATGGATCCTGTTCACTACTGTGAAACTTTCATAATTTACTGTTCCCTTTATATTTTGTTTCAGGATTGCTATATTACGCAGGCCATGGATATGAAAACTATGGAAACAGCTTTATGGTTCCTATAGATGCTCCCAAGCCCTATCGATCATCTAATTGTTTATGTGTACAAAGTATCCTGAAACTAATGCAAGAGAAGGAAACCGGACTTAATGTTTTCCTATTGGACATGTGCAGAAAAAGGTCAGGAACAGTGTATAGCAACCTCGAAGCAGCAACTAATGCATGTACAGTAACTTGGTCCAGTAGCCAGACACAGTAGTCCCAGTCACCAAGACAACAAATTAGTATTGCATACAAATTAAGGAACAGCACACACAAACATACAGTTTTAAATTTTATAAGGCTACTTAAAATCACCTAATCAAATATAGGGATTCAGTTCCACCATATGGCCATATAGTGTTAAGCCCACCACTACGTCACAGTACCCCAATACCGGTGGGTCCTACACTTATTTTGACGTGGGAGACAAACAACAACTTAAATATTGTGCCTCCAATTTCCATTTTTTCTATAAACTAGTATTAGTAAAATTAGGAAACATCTAACCACAGATATGTAAGTTGGTAATTAGGTTAGTGAGTGGATGAATGTATAGGTTAGTGGATTACAGTTTATGGGTGCAGTTATAAAAGACTTCTTTGGCTTCCACATTTTGAGTGAAGCATGACTTACCTTTAATTCCAATGTTAGGTCATCCTCCCTCCCCACCCCTATGAAGAATATCCTGTAATAATAATATTAATAATAATATAATGAGTGTTTTGCTTGATTCATTGGGATTCTTCTTATTTTCAAGAAATATCTGTGGTATTTACTACCCAACAATATGGGTAATTATTTTAATAATGTCAGAATGTATGAAAGGCCGACACGGCTAAGAACAGAATCTAGAACCTTGATGTTTTAACAACCTTGATGGCCAGTGCATTAACCAATTGAGCTACCTCGCCGAGTTTTCCTATGTGCTTTTCCGTCTGGTTCTTAAAGAAGAGCTCTAACTTCTCAGAATATTAATATTAAACATATTATGCTTTCCTGTCCTACAAAATTAAATGTAGAAAGCCACACAACTATCCTGCAACTGAACATCTCCATCTTAGCCATTTGTCAGTCATTGTTATAACCTCCGTTCTTTGCAACTGGCAGTCAGCCTAGAGGGAGCATAAGGAGAAGATGAGACATTACAAATGTTTTTCCTTCCCCTATTGATTTACAATGTTTGCCCTGGCTTTGCCTTGTGTGAAATTGATTATTATGTAATTTGCTAAATCTTTAAAGGGACGCTGTAGGCACTGCATCTGCTTCATTTCATTAAACTGATTATAGTGTCCAGAGTTCCCAAGTTCCATAATTTCATTCAGCATTAAACAGTTTTTCATATTTTTATGTTCCAATGCTAAATTAGAGTACCCAGCAGCCCCTCCCCTCTGTGCAGCTTCGGCGAATGAGGAAGTGCTAGCATGAGCAGCAATGGGCAGCTATGATTGGCTGAGTGTCAGCTGTCTGTTTTTAGCCTATCAGAGCTCCAACTAACGGTATGAAGGGAATGACTTCAAGGAAGTGTGTAATCTCTGCCTTGGCCACACCTCCAGAAGAGGCCGGACTGTGGGTGAACTTGATCCCTTATTTAGTGTTAAACTGCTCTAAAATGGTTTAACATTGTATGGAGAGACAGTGTAAGGAGATTCCAGGCATCATAACCAATTCAAAGAGATAAAATTAATATAGTGAGTACAGTGTCCCTTTAATATGAACCTAATGGAAAGTGGAACATACCATAAAAATAAAGGTTTATACAAGTTATAGTTCATCTTCAATGATATCAGTTCCAAAGAAGTGAAAGTTCTTTTTTTTTAAACTGTTGCTATTCACAGCTTTAATCGGAACAGTGTGTTACTCATTTTCTCTGTTACTCATTTACTCACAGGAATCAGTATGATGACACCATATTAATCCCAGAGAGTCTGAAAGTTACAGCCAACATTGTGTTTGGTTACGCCACGTAAGTCATGTTGTCATCAACAGTTTCATATTGTTAATAGTAAGAGTTTCACTTTTTATGAACACGCCCCGAGTGCAAAAAAATTTAATTCAATCTAACACAAGTAATTTCAGTGCAGGAAAACTGAGAAATGTTATACATATATAGAATGTAAAAAGTCATTACAAACATTGAAAACGTGAAACATTCACACTTTCCCACCATGTTGTGATAATGGGTCAGTAGATCAAAGTAGATCTAAATGCAAAAACTGCCCACTTGGTAGCACTTTGTTTTTCTGATTCCTTACCTATATAACAAAAAATAACAAGAAATATAAATAAAAGTGTACTTAATGTATGGTTCCCTTTAAATGTACATAACAACTTTAGGATGAATATAAAGTATACATATTAATTAAAATATAACAAAAAAGCTATACGTGTTTAACCCCTTAAGGACACATGACATGTCTGACACGTCATGATTCCATTTTATTCCAGAGCTTTGGTCCTTAAGGGGTTAAAACATAAAAAAGTCATCTGTAAAACATTAAAGAAAATGTGTAAGCTAAAATGCCTATAGAGATACTATGGATCAGCATATAAATATAGATCAATGAATTAATGCATCTCTGAGGAAAATTCAGCATCTCCTCCTTGCAGAGCGTGAAAACATTAAATGGCAGTGCTGCCGACTGTGCAGCACTGCCCCAGGAAGCACCTCCAGTGGCCATCTGAGGAGTGGCCACTTGTAGGTGTCCCTACGGGGCAATGTAAACACTGCCCTTTCTATGAAAAGACAGTGTTTACAATAAATGCCTGAAGGCAATGATTATACTCACCAGAACTGTACACTGTGTGCAGAATTATTAGGCAAATGAGTATTTTGACCACATCATCCTCTTTATGCATGTTGTCTTACTCCAAGCTGTATAGGCTCGAAAGCCTACTACCAATTAAGCATATTAGGTGATGTGCATCTCTGTAATGAGAAGGGGTGTGGTCTAATGACATCAACACCCTATATCAGGTGTGCATAATTATTAGGCAACTTCCTTTCCTTTGGCAAAATGGGTCAAAAGAAGGACTTGACAGGCTCAGAAAAGTCAAAAATAGTGAGATATCTTGCAGAGGGATGCAGCACTCTTAAAATTGCAAAGCTTCTGAAGCGTGATCATCGAACAATCAAGCGTTTCATTCAAAATAGTCAACAGGGTCGCAAAAAGCGTGTGGAGAAACCAAGGCGCAAAATAACTGCCCATGAACTGAGAAAAGTCAAGCGTGCAGCTGCCAAGATGCCACTTGCCACCAGTTTGGCCATATTTCAGAGCTGCAACATCACTGGAGTGCCCGAAAGCACAAGGTGTGCAATACTCAGAGACATGGCCAAGGTAAGAAAGGCTGAAAGACGACCACCACTGAACAAGACACACAAGCTGAAACGTCAAGACTGGGCCAAGAAATATCTCAAGACTGATTTTTCTAAGGTTTTATGGACTGATGAAATGAGAGTGAGTCTTGATGGGCCAGATGGATGGATTGGTAAAGGGCAGAGAGCTCCAGTCCGACTCAGACGCCAGCAAGGTGGAGGTGGAGTACTTGTTTGGGCTGGTATCATCAAAGATGAGCTTGTGGGGCCTTTTCGGGTTGAGGATGGAGTCAAGCTCAACTCCCAGTTTCTGGAAGACACCTTCTTCAAGCAGTGGTACAGGAAGAAGTCTGCATCCTTCAAGAAAAACATGATTTTCATGCAGGACAATGCTCCATCACACGCGTCCAAGTACTCCACAGCGTGGCTGGCAAGAAAGGGTATAAAAGAAGAAAATCTAATGACATGGCCTCCTTGTTCACCTGATCTGAACCCCATTGAGAACCTGTGGTCCATCATCAAATGTGAGATTTACAAGGAGGGAAAACAGTACACCTCTCTGAACAGTGTCTGGGAGGCTGTGGTTGCTGCTGCACGCAATGTTGATGGTGAACAGATCAAAACACTGACAGAATCCATGGATGGCAGGCTTTTGAGTGTCCTTGCAAAGAAAGGTGGCTATATTGGTCGCTGATTTGTTTTTGTTATGTTTTTGAATGTCAGAAATGTATATTTGTGAATGTTGAGATGTTATATTGGTTTCACTGGTAAAAATAAATAATTGAAATGGGTATATATTTGTTTTTTGTTAAGTTGCCTAATAATTATGCACAGTAATAGTCACCTGCACACACAGATATCCCCCTAAAATAGCTATAACTAAAAACAAACTAAAAACTACTTCCAAAAATATTCAGCTTTGATATTAATGAGTTTTTTGGGTTCATTGAGAACATGGTTGTTGTTCAATAATAAAATTAATCCTCAAAAATACAACTTGCCTAATAATTCTGCACTCCCTGTAGTTGTTCTGGTGCCTATAGTGTCCCTTTAATAAAGGGTTATCTTTGCACTTTACAGCATCTTTTGTTTAATTTTTTTGCTTTTGCAGGGTTCTTAAAACACTTAAAAGTTCTGTAACAAATTCTGTAACAAAGAAATTGTGTACTGTAACAAATGTCACAAACCAAAACTGATTGCCATTTCTCAATGGTCTTTTAATATAGTTTAACGCATGCATTCTAGAGATATATACCTCTTCTTTTTGAATAACCTTCCTTAGATTAAAATGTGTAATCCTTTCTTTTCTGTTTCATGATGTTTAGGTGCCAAGGAGCAGAGGCATTTGAGATCCAGCATTGTAATTTGGCAAACGGAATATTCATGAAATTCTTAAAAAAACGCCTGCTAGAAAACAAAAAAATTACTGTTCTTCTAGACCAGGTTGCAGAAGGTGAGAAAGTCTGTTTTATTGTGGTTATATATGTTTATAATAAAGCCATATTCTGAAATACTTACTGGCACTTTTTTACAATGCTCTGATGCCCAAGGAGCGGTTTCAATTTAAGACAATCTGTGTCCTGCTTCATCCTTAAATGTCCCACTTCTCTGACATAGAAAACTTGAAATATAATTTATAAAACTATTCAATAATTTCACATAATTCATTATCCGTTATTAAAGGAACACTATAGTGTCAGGACTACAAATGTATTCCTGACACTATAGTTTTAAAAGCACTTACTTAGTTTAGGTTACTGTCCCCCTTTTCTTACTTTAAAAAGGTGATTTTATTTACCTTTCCTCCCACACCATACCTGTCTCGCCGTGGCTTGCCCCAGTTTGCTCTGCCTCCTTGGCTGAGATCATCAGATTTGAAGATGTCTGTCATTCCAGGGCTTTTCCATAGAAAAGTACTCCAAGGCTATTGTGCATGTTCAGCAAAATGCAGCACTGCACTAATCAGCATCTCCTCATAGTTATGCATTGAATCAATGCATCCCTAAGGAGAACGTTTAGCGCCTCCATGCAGTGGGTGGAGATGCTGAATGTCAGTGATGCACACTGTGCAGCACTGACCCAGGAATCACCTCTGTGCAGCACTGGTGTCACTAGGCAGTAATGTAAACACAGATTGTTATCGTAAAAGGCAGTGCTTACATTAAAAAGCCTGCAGAGCCAGGCTGTAAACACCAGAACAACTACCTCTAGTTATAGTTCTCCTGGTGACCATAGTGTCCCTTTAAGCTTTAAGTTATATTAACGAACGTCATGTGCAGGAGATATTTGTGTAACATTAGCTGTGTGACTTTATCTGACAGGACCTGGCACTGCTCCATATTAATTATTACATGTGAGTGGGTGCATAGCCATGACAATCAATGTTACAAAGTAGGTTATTTGTTGTTTTTCCAAAACATTTGTATAGAGAGCAGAAGAGAACAGACATACCAAGCAGTATACAGACAATGTTTAGTTTTCCGATTTACAAAATAGATCCAAAAATAAACCAATTGGCTTGCTCAAATAATGAAGTTTATAACTAAGCTAAAATGAAAGGGAATACAGCCCATTCTCTTAATGTATAAGAGTACGATAAGAGGATAATGCAAGAGAAATGTTTCAGTTGACAATATAACTAGTCTACCGTGTCCAACACAAGTTAAAAAGGAATATATGGGTGAAAAAAGAAGTTGGTTATTGTTTGTAAAGACAGTGGTGGTGAGGTTTCTACTTGTAGAGAAAAAAAGGTAGCGTTTGGGTTGATGAGGAAAGTCACTGTGACGGTAGTCAACACTTTTTTTATTTTTGTAATTTATTTTTTTAAATGTGTTCATATGAAACCCTCGGTGATGGTGACTACCACCACTGTCATTATGCCCTGGCATTTCTGAGTGATTTTGACGTATAACAATAACATGCCCAGATACTTGCAGTGTATACCAAGCACTCCTCCCATAGAGTCTTCCATGTCTTACGATTATGATTCCTGTCATTATTATGTATGTGTTATGTGTATTAAGGTTAGTACCAAGTCACCCCTATACCAAGTGTTGTGAAGTGAAATGTCGATAGGCATATATAGTTTATAACCTCTTTCATCGCTTTCAGATATGGGTCGTTGCCAGTTAACTAAAGGAATGCAAGCTCTTGAAATCCGTAGCAGCCTCTCAGCGAAAAGAGCCTTAACAGATCCAGTACAACAGTCAGCATGTTCTCCGGAGTCCTTGGCTCGGAACCTGCAGTGGGCTAAGGCCCATGGTAAATCATAATTTCTTTCATTAAGAGGAGTCATAATATATTATACAATAGTCTATGATGGTGATACAATCTTCTATAATAGTGTCATTTAGATAGGATTTAGATAAAGTATATTATTGCAATATTACTTCCCATGTATTATAGTTTAATTATTATTATTTTGGGTAGTTTAGTGATGCAACCAAAAAAAGGTTAACCAAAAATCTAAATGTAGATTTTAGTAGAGCCAAGTCTGCCGACAAATTAGAATATATTACTGTGTTGACAAATCATATTTTACTGAAGGCACCAACAAGTTCTAAACTCTCTAGAGTAGTGAATCACGATAAAGCTGAGAAAGTTTAAGCAATGATGGGGTTAGTGGACAGCTTTTTGGATTGGTCCTGTATTGGTTAATACGGAACGAGGATATCTCGTAATAAACTATAAGCTAAGACAATGTGAAATCAAATTGGCTCATAGAGATGATAAAAAGTAAATTCTTATCACAGATAGGGTTTGTGGTTACTTCATTCATGAACAGTTACTCATCCTCTATGATTTCCATGTTAGTCATTAGTCTACTGTCAGTATGCAGTCTGTACAACTTGGTATTGAAACCGCATAATGTGAGTTCCACAAACTTGAGCTGATTCCAGTAACATGACCAGACTTCTGCCTACATAGACTTGGAGATCAGAGAGATTGTAACTTGCTTCCCTTCTATATTGTGTAGAAGTCTTTGATTGCTTGTCTATGTGTTAACCTGTATTTCCATATTAAAGGGGAGCTTTACCATTAGTAATACAAACAAGAGTTTCTGCTATCTGACTTAGATTTAAGGAAGTTTTGCTCACTTTTTATTGTTTGCAGCTAAATTCTTGCCACAGCCACCTCTCTGCATCTTGCCGAGATCATCATTAGTGATGATCTCAGCCAATCCAATGCTTCACCATAGAGATTGGAAGGCCTACTGCACATGCGCAGTGACACAATGTGCCAATCAGCATCTTCTCATACAGAGATGCATTATCCCAATGAATGAAACCTCATTTTTTATAGGTTTATAAAATGTATATTTATAAGGCCCTTCCACCACGCAAACATTTTAAACCGCAACCCTTTCTGAATACACTATGACTATGTTCTGTGGGTCATTGTAACTGAAGATGACAGTCAATTAATTATCAGATTAACAGATATCCCACAAAAAAAAGGGGCTTTTAGTCTACTCTTGGCTGTCGGAAATGACATAATGAGATGATTTGCCTATGCTACTCTTATTTCAGAACTCCCAGGAAGCATGTGCATTGAATTTGACTGTGGGGTTAAAATTACGCTTGGATTTGCTGCAGAATTTTCAAACGTTATGATCATCTATACGAGGATAACGGAGAAGCCTTCAGAAATAATTAATTGTAAAGCGAGCATTACAGACTTGCCGTTGGTAAGTAACCAGATGTTTAATGGGAGAGTAAAGGGTGGGTTTATAACATATATAAATATATAATTTGTTAGCGTAAATAATACATTTCATATGATTAAAAAAATAATATTACAAAACTCTTGGTGAGCAAGTAACCTTTAGACCAGACTAGCACCTTTACATAGAAACATAGAATGTGATGGCAGATAAGAATTATTCGGCCCATCTAGTCTGCCCATAATAGTCAGAGAAGATGGGATTTGAGTCCGGTCTGAAAGTTACTTGTTCACCAAATGTTTGAGCCGTCTGTTAGATAATTATTGAGCTGTATTACTCATCTTTATGGTTAGAGGTATTTAGACCAGAAACATGTGCACTGCTTGAGTTTTTTTTTATATATCATTTATATATTATGAGACCTAAACTGACAAAGCATCATGGGTAATTTAGGTCACAAACATCTCAGTTTAATATTTTTGGATACGCTTTTCAAATTAATATTTTTGGATAAACTTTTACAGTTATTTAAAAAAAAATATATTAAAATATCAAAAATATATCTATAAATACATTTAAAGGTTTATCAAAGAATTTTAGGTCATTCGAAAAACGTATCCAAATATATAAAATTGAGGCCCATGTCTGTGAACATATACGGAACATTCAGTATACTTATGTCTACACAAGATGTCTACAGATTATTTTCTGAACCACCTGGAAGCAGTAGGGCCATCTTTCTCCTGCAGTTTCAGTTAATTTTTTACTAAATAACAATGGCTTAAAAAGAAATATAGAAGTCAGTATATACCTTGATATACCTTGTTTTGTTTTTGATTTTTGTAGATTTAACTAGTGGAGTTTTTTTCTTCTTTTTTTAATGGATGGATATATATATATATATATATATCTGTATTGAAACATTATATTATGATATATATAATATCCATTTAAAAACAAAAAACATTTCCACTAGTTAAACAAAGTATATATTATTTATATATATTTAAAGTACTACTTTTATTCATAATACCTATTAATAAACACTTTAGGAATTTTCAACAGGAGTTTAATAAAAACTATCGATATCCCTGAGAAAATAAAAAATAATTTTTATAATAATTGCGTTAAGAAAAAAAAACTGAAAAAAATGTATATGGCCTGTTAATAACAAGTGATGTATTTAACTTTGAATTGATTCTAAATATTCTATATGATAGGCATTGTACGTGGACCCAAAGGAAACTAATAAATGCACTCCAGAGGAGACAGGAAGCTTCCTGGTGTCAAAGGACCTGCCTAAACACTGCTTGTATACACGCCTTAGTTCTCTTCAAACACTAAAGGTATGCCTGGTCCTACCTGCAAATCAACATATTTTTTTATTACAGGAGCATATAGCATGGCCTCCACTCTTTTTCAATATGTGGACAAATCTGTTGTGTATACAATTTGTAGAAATAGCCACCCTCCTGTTAGCATACCTTTTATGTACAAAAAGGTGACTTAACTTGGGCCATGCCGGTGTCTGAGGCTGATGGGAGTGTGGGGCTTGAAACACACACTCCTTGCTGTTTCTCTCCCCCCCCCCCCCCCCCCCCCCCCCCCCCCGCCTGCGCCGGTGACTCTTCCTCTCCAAGTCCACCTCCCTTGCGGCTACTTCTGTACCTGAGGAAGTGATCAGTATTTACGTCCTCCCAGCATCTGCAATACTGCAGGCGCCAAACCGTGCCCCTGTTCAGCAATAACCATCTGGTGACCTAAAGTTCACGGCCCACATGAGAGGCCCCCTCAGCGCATGAGCCCCGGTGTCGCTGAACTGGGTTACTGACATACCAGTAGAAAATAAATATATTGATATGTCTTTTCTGTTATGGGTTCTACAATAAATTTAATTTCTAAACTTTTTTTCTTAATATATTTTGTATTTAATTTTTTGTAGGAAAATTTTACCTTCACAGTATGCTTAACGTATATGTATCAAGGAATTGAAGATCTCTTGGATGAATGTAAGTCAATTGATGTGGGGAAACCTCTTATATCAAAGTTAGACATTCATTCCGGAATTCGGAATTTCTGCGCACAGACTTGCCCTATACCTCACAGTCCATGCCGCAGCCCTGAATACGCAGTGGCTGGATCCCACCAGGTTTTTACAGACTCAAGGTACTCCTCTCCATCAATGCACCTCAATATCTACCATCCACAACGGAGACACGTTACCCAGCATGACATGTATCAGCAGTCTATGTACTCAAGTATTTCTCCTGACATTAAAATAGGGTACTTATCGGAATCTATGAAAACACAAAATGTTCCCGAGGAAAGTACAGATGAATACATTGACATTGGAGCTGTATTATAAGAGAAACTTTGACGCCCGCCACCTTATCTAGTAGGTTCAGCATGCGTCACAGCTATTAAAGTGTTGTAATAATATTTACTTTGTGTTACGCAGTCTTTGTAAACGCTGAATGTTAATAACAGTATTCAACATTATATTTGCAGTATGTAAATTGAGAGATTAAACAGCAATACTGTCTTCAATATTTTTTTTTATGAATGCATTAAATTAAGAGAGCATTTTCCAATAACATTGATTCATATTGTAATTCCTTAAGTTTTAAAGGTGCTATTCCCCATAAGCAACCTATTAACTAGACATATATTTTAGGCAAGGAAATATAAGCTGTATCTATCTATGAATTAAAATAGCATAAAAAAAAGAACAAGCCCTGCTTCTCTGTGCGTGTTAGTCAATTCACTCTTTTACCAATAGATCTAAACATATAAAACAGCATAAAAGCAGTTAAAGGGTTTCTACACATATAATAACTACTACAGTCCATTGTAGCCTGCCTTTTACCTGTTTTTTGTAGGACACGGATCTGCATCTAATGCCAGATGACATCAGGCTTCTACTGAGCTGCATAAGGCAGAGATGCTGATCCAGTCATTCATTCATTGGCTGAAGGCATCAATCTCTCTTCATACTCTTAATTTTGTACTGAAATGCAATCTCTCTTCATGCGCTTAATTTTGTACTTAAATGCTGCACACACAGCACCATGCTGCACGATGACCACTTCAAAACACTGACATGGTCATGGTGCTTGGAGTAACCCTTTGAAGAAACACCCCCAATGTGCTTTAGTGATTATGATGCCAGGAGTGCCCTGGTGCACCCCCTCATTTGTAAGATGTTAAATCCATTTTTGGACGGTTTGACTTCTTACCTAGGGTCCACAAAACTCCTCGACCTAGAGCTCACTGAGGGCCAGTAGCTTTGTTCACTGAGGTAAGTCTGGAAAATCGGGGCTAGCTCAGAGAATGATCAGCTGATGCTCTGTGCCGATTTGCAAGCCCTGCACTACAGGACTTAACTCAGGAAAGGTAATGGAAGTCAAAGCGATCTAAAACGATAGAACTCTCTGCAGCTTTAGGAGAGGGAGTCAGGGCAATCCTGACACTCTAACCACTACAACGTGCCCGGAGTGTTACTTTAAGAGACATTTTCTCTGTTGCTACTGTAAGATTTTAACATACTGAAGCATTCCTTTCCTACAGGCTAGAATCACTCATGAATATAAAAACAATATTAAACTTAATATAACACATATATACTTTGCCACATTCTAACAACCTAAACAATACAAAAAGGCTGTTACCCCTGAGGCTTGTGTCCCCCTAAAGACTCCCAAACAAAGATACAGACAGTTAAAAAATTTGACTTTGTAGCTAGAAAATTAAATATAAAAAAATACACATAGTATAATACTGTTTTTCTTAAAAATCACTTATGAATATACTGATTGCACCCACAGGATGTAGTGAGTAAAAACTGCTCACTGATGCCTCACCTCTTTGTAGGGGAGGAGGCTAAAGGTATCCTCTTTACCTTTCACTACCTTTTCATGCAGCAGAAACACTCAAATTTAGCTCAGGGTATGTAGGTGTAGTTGTTTTCAATTTATTAGTAAGTAATATAAAAAACATATTACCAGTCCTACGCGTTTCGTGCAGCCTATGTAGACTTTCTCAGGGACCATCACATTAAGAACATTATAAACAAACATACAACCATATCCTAAATAGTATTTGTGTTCCAGCTCTGTTGCCTGACGTTGAAACAAGACGATTGAAAGCTGCAGCTGGACAAAGAGAGGTGTGACACCCCCAACAAAGAGGACTGGATATCTGCAACAGCCGGACATTAATTATCCAGAACAATGGAACCATCAGTGAATAGCAGGGCATGGATAATATTTAGATGGACACAGGGGAGGGAGGGGATATGGTTTTATGTTTTTTTTTAATAATGTTTTTAATGTGATGGTCCTGAGGAAGTCTACAGAGGCTACACGAAATGCATAGGACATGTATTTTTCTATTTTGATGTTATTTACTAATTAATTGAAAAAAACGACACCTACACACCTTTTGTTGAAGTGGAGTGATTTGTGATGCATGAAAAGGTGGTGAAAGGTGAAGTGGATACATATAATCTTCCCCAGCTACATGAGGTGAGGCACTAGTGAGTAATATTTACTTAACACATTCTGTGAGTACAATCAGTACATTCGTTTGTGTATTTTAAGAAAACAATATTATACTGTGTTATTTTTATCCATTTAATTTTCTAGATACAAAGCTGGAACCCTATTTGTTTTATCTGTAGAACTTATCACGCAACAAAATTCTAAGATGGAAAACATTTGACGTGATCATAGTATTCTTTCTAAGAATGGAATAGTGTTATTAATGTTCTTTGTGTTCTTAATACTATATTTAATTCAATCAAGTTCATTAAATAGCATCATTAAGAATTCAAACAAGAGACCCTCAATGTATAAATTGAATTATATATATATAATGTGTGTATGTATGTGTGTGTGTGTATGAGACAGAGACAGAGAGTTAATGCAATGTTAAACACAAACACACAGCAATAAGACTTGCTTTTACCACAGAAATCACACTTTAACAGTGCTCTCACTACTGCAAGGGATTCTGGGTAGGCATATGCAAATTAACTCAACAAAGAACCACATTTTTGCCTCATAATACCACTTTATACATGGATTCCTTGGAGTATGTGTCTGCTGTATACAACAGCTTTGAAACACAACTCAGGAAGAGGAGCAAAGCCAATAAACCACTCATGGACAGCTGTTTCATTGTTATTTCAACTCATCAGCATAAGATAGGTTACTGGCTGGCTATGGAGACTTGGCATTACTTGTTAAGTACAATATATATATGTATATATGATACTGCCTTTCAAACTATGTAATTTTTATTAGTGAACAAGTAACACAATTTTTAAAAATCTTTTAATTTTTTTTTAGAGGTTTTATAATACCGTATATACTCGAGTATAAGCCGACCCGAATATAAGCCGAGGCCCCTAATTTTTCCCCAAAAAACTGGGAAAACTTATTGACTCGAGTATAAGACTAGGGTGGGAAATGCAGCAGCTACTGGTAAATTTCTAAATAAAATTAGATCCTAAAAAAAATATATTAATTGAATATTTATTTACAGTGTGTGTATAATGAATGCAGTGTGTGCGTATGAGTGCAGCGTGTGTGCGTATGAGTGCAGCGTGTGTGTGTATGAGTGCAGCGTGTGTATGAGTGCAGCGTGTGTATGAGTGCAGTGTGTGTGTGTATGAATGCAGTGTGTGTGTGTATGAATGCAGTGTGTGTGAGTGCAGTGTGTGTGTATGAGTGCAGTGTGTGTATGAATGCAGTGTGTGCAGGGCCGGTGCAAGGATATTTGCCCCCCCCATATGTCCTGACCTCCCCTCCTCCTCCCTCAGTGGTCCTTACCTCCCCACCCCCGTGTTCCTTCACCCCCCTCCCCCAGTGGTCCTGACTCACCCCTCCCCTAGTGGTCCTTACTTCCCCCTCCCCTCCCCTAGTGGTCCTTACTTCCCCCTCCCCTCCCCTAGTGGTCCTTATCCCCCCCTCCCTCCCCTAGTGGTCCTTATCCCCCCCCTCCCTCCCATAGTGGTCCTTATCCCCCTCCCTCCCATAGTGGTCCTTATCCCCCCCCTCCCTTCCTCCCATAGTGGTCCTTATCCCCCCCCTCCCTCCCATAGTGTTCCTTTTCTCCCCCCCTCCCTCCCATAGTGGTCCTTATCCCACCCCCCTGCCTCCGATAGTGGTCCTTATCCCCCCCTCCCTTCCATAGTGGTATAGTGGTCCTTATCCCCCCCCTCCCTCCCATAGTGGTCCTTATCCCCCCCCTCCCTCCCATAGTGGTCCTTATCCCCCCCCTCCCTCCCATAGTGGTCCTTATCCCCCCCTCCCTCCCATAGTGGTCCTTATCCCCCCCTCCCTCCCATAGTGGTCCTTATCCCCCCCTCCCTCCCATAGTGGTCCTTATCCCCCCCCCTCCCTCCCATAGCGGTCCTTATACCCCCCTCCCTCCCATAGTGGTCCTTATCCCACCCCCTCCCTCCAATAGTGGTCCTTATACCCCCCCTCCCTCCCATAGCGGTCCTTATACCCCCCCTCCCTCCCATAGTGGTCCTTATCCCACCCCCTCCCTCCCATAGTGGTCCTTATACCCTCCCCCCCCCACAGTGGTCCTTATACCCCCTTTTTTTTAATTTATTTTTTATTATTATTATTTTTTTTTTTTATTATTATTTCTTATTTTATTTTTTTTTCGTCCCCCCTCCCTGCTTGATACATGGCAGGGAGGGGGGCTCTCCTTCCCTGGTGGTCCAGTGGCAGTTCAGTGGGGGGGAGAGGGGGGCTGGCAGAGCTGTACTTACCTGTTCTGCAGCTCCTGTCAGCTCTCTCCTCCTCTGCGCCGTCCGTGCAGCTCCTTCTATCAGCTCACACTGTAAGTCTCGCGAGAGCCGCGGCTCTCGCGAGACTTACACTGGGAGCTGACCGAGGTGCTGAACGGACGGCGTGGAGGAGGAGAGAGCTGACAGGAGCTGCAGAACAGGTAAGTTACAGCTCTGCCAGCCCCCCTCTCCCCCGGTCTGTATTATGGCAATGCAAATTGCCATAATACAGACTATGACTCGAGTATAAGCCGAGTTGGGGTTTTTCAGCCCAAAAAATGGGCTGAAAAACTCGGCTTATACTCGAGTATATACGGTAATCAAATAAAAGGTTATAATGGGATAGAACCAATAAATCTCTCCAGCACACTCATTCTATAAACGGTGTTGTGTCACTTAACCTATAAATGGAATTGTTAGCCCTTCACTACAAAGTTTTCTTTTTGGAAAAAAAAATAAAAAAAAATATATATATATATATATATTTTTTTTTTTTTTACTTGAAATAAACCATGCATATGGCATTAGGACACAGACAATTGCATTATAGCTTGTTGCTTATGGTGAATGAGCCAACTATGCAGAGAATAGGACAAAGCAAATCACTTAACTTAAAGTATTTCTTGGTTAAATAAATAGCATAAACTGGAAAGTCCACGAACAAGACCATATAGTACGGGGTCAGGACCAGCAAAACAAATTAAAGTCTTATTAGATAATCCGGGCAGGATCAGCAAAACAAAAGTATACAGTCTATGGCTAAGTTAACCAATGCAGGTTCAAGCACACACAATTCTGTGCTATAGTTGCACAGAATTGACATTAACCAGCCCAGAACCAAATTTCGGGAGTGAAGTGGTTAAGTAATGATTACAGTTTTTGGCACCAGTGGATATTAAATGACATCAAAGACAACTTATACAAAGAGAAAAACACGTAACCTCACCCCACCCTTCCCCATTTTTGTTGAGATTACCTGCTTTTATCTTTGTATTTGATGATACTTGCACATTACCTCTATGAATTCAGTAACTTGTTACTCCACTCTCCAATCATGTCCATCTTGAAAATGTTCTATTAAAGGGATACTCTAAGTGCCAGGAATACAAAGCAGTAAAAACCCTTTTTTTAACTTTCCTTACCCTAACGCCAATATACCTTGGCGCTGGGTCGCGGCTCTGCCTCCTCCGACGCCTAATCAATGCTCACCTATGGGAAGAAAATCGGACGCTTGATGTCCTCATGCAGAGCGTGTGGACGTACAGCGTCAGTTACCGGACCAAAGGGAGACAGCCACTGGAGGCAGACTTAGTGCTGCAATGTAAACATTGCAGTTTCCCTTTAACAGCAATGTTTAACATTGCAGCACCAAAGTGCAATAGGGACACTGCACCCAGACCACTTCAATTAGCTGAAGTGGTCTGGATGCCTATGGTGTCCATTTAACAGCCACTCTCTGTACTCGGTCTTCATGCCAATATTCAATCCAACAAAAACATTTATAATCTTGAATGTACATAATTTAATTTTCAGGCCTCCCTGAATATCTGTTGCAATTTTTTTTTTTTTTTTTTTACTTTTTGTGTTATTTTATGCATAAATGTGATATTTTATTTTTCTTAAGAAATAACGAACAATATGTAGTGAATGGCTTAAGTCTTGTAAGTATGGATAGCGACCTTTGCTGTCAGTTTTATTATTGAATTAAATTTAGTTGTATGTATGTTAATATTGCTGTGACAAGGCTACAACAAACGTATTTTAAAATCATGTTTGTTTGACTATTAGAAACTGTATGGTTTTGCCTGTTATTTAAAGGGACACTGTCACTTCCTGAGATTATTAATATGTTTACTTGTCATCTATATTAAACAAATATGTATTTTTGAAGTTTCAAAAATAAAACTAAATCTTGAAATCAGCATCTCTTTATCCTTTAGTGAGAGCCTCCATCCTAGCTCACTATCAGTCATTGTTATATTATCCGTCCATTTCATTATCCGTCCATTTCACATGGCAGACAGAATAGAGAAAACATACAGAGAAGAAGAGACATTAGACTCTGCTCTATTTCACCTCGTAGCTATGTTTTTGCCCTGGCTTTTCCTTTTCTGGACTGAATTGAGATGTAATTTGATCAATATTTAACATCAATTTAAAAGAAAATGGCGCAGGTCATGAAATAGGGCAACACAAATTAAAGGTGGTTTTCAATATTTTAATGCTGCTCCAACCTACCTATCCTCCCTAATACACAAGTATGTCCGTCCAGGCCCCTGCACTCTGCCGAAGACCTGTGTCACTATACCCCACTCCCTCTAGCATGGAAGCTCATTGAGCATGGCTTTCAATCCCTCTGTTCCTGTGCTTCCAACTCGTCTGGTTACAATTACGTGTCTGTTAGTCCACCCATTGTACAGCGTTCTACAAATAATAAAATAATACCGGTATTATATGGTATAAATAGCAGAGAGGTGACCGTTTCCCATTAAAGTGATAGAAACACAATGGTATTTAACTCCTTCATTACATTAGCATTAATTGAAAAGTTCTATTAACTGTAAAGCTTTAAAAAGATGACAAAAGCTCAAGATCCAAACCATAGTAAAGATCTCGGAGTTGATAGAGTGCCTGTAAACAAGGTTTATGCGGGGAAGTTGTGGTTAAGTGAGTTGACACAAATTCCAACAGAGACAGAAACATAATGCCTTGCAGTATATCATGCTAAGGGCGTAGGAACCCCCAAAAATCTGGGGGGGATAGCATTTTTACTCGCCGGGTATATTCTTATTCCGTAAACTAGGAGTTGTTTATCCCATTGTACAGCGCTACGGAATTTGCAGTCGCTATATAAATGATTAAATAATAACATTAATTAACTGATTAGAACCACCCCTACCCCTCCCATGAATATTAGAACCACCCCTACCCCTTCCATGAATATTAGAACCACCCCTACCCCTTCCATGCACAAAAGAACCCCACCTACCCCTTCCACGCATATTAAACCCCCTACCCCTTCCATGCATATTAGTACCCCCCTAAGCCCTTCCATGCATATTAGTACCCCCTAACCCCTTCCATTCATATTAGAACCCACCCTACCCCTTCCATTCATATTAGTACTCCCCTAACCCCTTCCAATAATTTTTCTACCTCCCCCTCCTCCCATCCATATTAGTAGCCCCCCTAAACCCTTCCAATTATTTTTCTGACATGTTAACTAACGCCAGTGCTGGACTGCCGCCGTGTTTACATTAAAAGGCCTGCAGGGACAGGCTATAGACACCAGAACCACTATATTAAGCTGCAGTGCTTTTGGGGACTATAGTGTTTCTTTAATGTGAGGTAAATTAGAGATTAGTGCCAATAATAATATCCTAGATTGCCTACTTACAACCAGATGAGGATGGTGATGGGCTCTAGCTGCAGTCTGGCTCCACTGGTCTGGTGTAGAACAGGCTCTCTGGAGGCTGTTTGTAACTGTGGTCACAAAAATCAATGTTCTGTGAGAACGGGAAGCAGCTCCATTTTTTGGGGGCCCTTTACACAGCTCAAGGTCTGGGTCCCAGGGTCCACCTTCATGTTCCACCAATGAGTTTGTTCACAGGGGGTGGAGTGCGTAGGGGATGTCCTGATATGTGTGTAAGGAATGCATTGTGTGAATCTGTGTTTGTATGTGTAAGGGCTGCAAGGTGTGTTTCTGTGTATGTACGGGATGCAGTGTGTGCGTCTGTAAGGGGTGCATTGAGTGTGTGTACGGGGTGCATTGAGTGTGTGTAAGGAATGCATTGTGTGTTTCTGTGTGTGTAAGGGTTGCATGATTGTGTGATTGTGTGATTGTGTGTGTGTGTGATGGATGTCAATCTCTCTCCCTCCCTTGTCACTCTCTTTCTCCCCCTCCCTCCCTCCCTCCCTTGTCACTCTCTTTCTCCCCCTCGCTTCCTTGTCACTCTTTCTCCCCCTCCCTCCCTCCCTTGTCACTTTCTTTCTCCCCCTCCTTCCCTCCCTTGCCACTTTCTTTCTCCCCTCCTTCCCTCCCTTGTCACTCTTTCTCCCCCTCCCTCCCTTGTCACTCTCTCTCCCCCTCCCTCCTCACTCTCTTTCTCCCCCTCCCTCCCTTGTCACTCTTTCTACCCCCCCTCCCCACTCTCTTTCTCCCCCTCCCTCCCTCCCTTGTCACTCTTTCTACCCCCCCTCCCCACTCTCTTTCTCCCCCTCCCTCCCTCCCTTGTCACTCTCTCCCCCTCCCTCCCTCCCTTGTCACTCTTTTTTCTCCCCCTCCCTCCCTCCCTTGTCACTCTCTTTTTTATCCCCCTCCCTCCCTCGTCACTCTCTTTTTTCTCCCCTTCCCTCCCTTGTCACTCTCTTTTTTCTCCCCCTCCCTCCCTTGTCATTTTCTTCCTCCCCCCTCCCCTACCTCTATTGTAGCATGGCCGAGCCCTGTATGATCCGCGGGTACAGTGAGATTTTGTTTCCTGTACCCGGCCGGACTAAAAGGAAGTGCACACTCAGTGTTCACTTCCTGTTGGTCCGGCCGGGTACAGGAGACAGATGCTCCCTGTACCCGCGGACCATACAGGGCTCGGCCACGCTACAGTGAGGGAGTGACAGGAGGGAGCGCTTCCCTCCTGTCAGCCCCTGTCCTCATGCTGCGCCGGGCGGTGCGCCCTCATGGACGCACCAGCCCGGGCAAAGCTGCAGCCACCTGAGGCTCTCTGTAGAGCGCTCAGGCGGCTGCAGCATGAGGGGGGCCGGCGGAGCTGGGGGGGATTTCACCCTAACTTGTCCCCCCCGCATTATTTGCTGGGGGGGATGCGTCCCCCCATCCCCCCAGGTTCCTACGCCCATGATGCTAAATGGCAAAACAACGAACTCGAAAAGCAAAAAATAAATGTGACAGCTTTCAACTTGTAAAGGCTTATTTAATATTTAGCGTGTATAATCTCTCACATTTTAGTGCATACAACAAAAAAGAGAAATGTTCTGAGTGTCCTTTGATGCTGTGATGTAGAAGTATTTCACAGAGAGTGCAGATTTTTTTCCTCACTCTAGAGAGGTTCTTTAGCTTAATTCTAAGCTCTCTAATCTAGATCTCAGCAGCTGACACAAGAACTGTAAATGAACACTAACATTAGAAATACATTAGAAATACAAACATGTATATTATTTTTATTATTATTATTTATATAATGCCAACAACTTCTGCAGCGCTGTACAATGGGGATACCTGATGTCAGAGTGATATCCTAACTGATTATTGGTCTAGATTATTGGTCTTTCCTTGAAACTTTTAAAGAGACAATATAGTCCCCAGAGCAACTGCAGCTTAAAGGGAAACTCCAGTGCCAGAAAAACGATCCGTTTTTCTGGCACTGGAGGGTCCCTCTCCCTCCCACCCACCAATCCCCGGTTACTGAAGGGGTGAAAACCCCTTCAGTGACTTACCTGGGACAGCGGCGATGTCCCTCGCCGCTGTCTCCGCCTCCGCGACGCTCCTCCTAGTGATTACGTCGGCCGGTGGGCGAGACTAATCTCGCTCACCGGCCGAGGAGACCTAATGCGCATGCGCGGAAATTCCGCGCATGCGCATTACGTCTCCCCATAGGAAAGCATTGAAAAATCATTTCAATGCTTTCCTATGGGGTTTTGAGCGACGCTGGAGGTCCTCACACAGCGTGAGGACGTCCAGCGACGCTCTAGCACAGGAAACCTGTGCTAGAACCCAGGAAGTGACCTCTAGTGGCTGTCTAATAGACAGCCACTAGAGGTGGAGTTAACCCTGCAATGTAAATATTGCAGTTTATGAAAAACTGCAATAATTACACTTGCAGGGTTAAGGGTAGTGGGAGTTGGCACCCAGACCACTCCAATGAGCAGAAGTGGTCTGGGTGCCTGGAGTGTCCCTTTAATGTAGTTGTTGTGGTGTCTATAGTATGTCTCTGCAGGCTCTTTCATGTGAACACTTCCTTTTCAAAGAAAAGTCTAGGGGCACCTCCAGTGACCGTCACTCAGACGGCTACTAGAGCTGCTTTCTGGCTTATGCAGCACTGACATTCAGCGTCTTAACGCTCTGCATGGAGGCACTGAATATACCCCATAGAGATGCATTGATTCAGTGTGTGCCAGTGTGTGCATTGGCCAGTGTGTGCATTAGCCTCCCATTGCTTTCCTAAGGGAAAGCATTGGATTGGCTGTGATTGTCAGTTTTGATGATCTCAGCCAAGAAAATGGGAGGCAAAGAGGGGTGAAGGGGGGCACCTAACCTGTATTTTTAACACTATAGGGTCAGGAATACACATGTGTATTCCTGATCTTGTAGTGTTCCTTTAAGACAGAAAATTCACTTCAATTTCACTACTTAGGGAAAGTTTTGATCAGTAATCAAGAATGCAGCAATTATGTAGGCTGTTAAGCCAATGTACCTTTCAAATCCCTCTCTCTTATTACTAGCAAGCAACATGGGGTAACTAATACTAAAAGAGGCAGTTACCCTTTTCCTTACTGGCCATGAGAATGTTTATATTGTCATCTCTTTAACTAGCTCAATAAGGGAAAAGCACACCTCTAATACCTACTAGTATTTCTGTAAATAGACCTCCATTGTCTATTTATCTCTCCCTCCTTTCATACAGGGAGAGTTTTGTCTTGTTTTGGGTGATTTTACCAAGTTTTGCTGCGGGGTAACACACTCCATTCCTAATTTACTTGCTTATGTATTTACATGTTATTTCTGTTTTTTTGTTGTTAATGCAAAATGACAATATATGGTACAAATGTAAAATTATATTTATAAAACCAACATTTCACAAGTAGCAATATTAAACACGATGGGATATTAATATAACCAGAAAACAGAACTTTGAGTAACTAGCGATGGCTAGTGTACACATCCAGTTGTTGCATTAAAATTTTACTTCTACACTGTTTTCATCTGTATGGGTGTTTATGAATACAGATGATTTAATTGTTTAAAAGGACACTGTAGGTACTTTAACTGCTACATTTTAATGACGTCGATATAGTGTCTAGACTCATTTGGCACTGTCCTTGCATTTAGCATTGAACTGTTTTTAATGTTAAATGAGAGTCCCCAACAACCCATCTGCTTTGTGCATTAGCTTGAGCAGAAATGGCAGCTCTGAATGGTTGAGTATAAGCACTTTCATCCTATCACAGTGCCCTTTGCTGGTATGAATTGGTATGTCTAGAAGGAAGTGTCTAATCTCCAACTTAGCCCTACCTTCAGTTGTGGGTGGCTCAGCATGGTGATTCAGCATGGTGGGACACCGTCTAAGGACTCCAAACACTATACCCAATTCAATGAGATCAAAGGGTTATAGTATATACAGGGTCCTTATATATATGCATTTGTTTCCTACCAGAGCCTGTAAAACCTGAATCTGCCTTTTAAATGATGCAGCACCTTTAATGTTAGTGCCATGCCAACATCTCTAAAATATACAGGTTCCTTCTATTAATTTAACCTTGTTTTGAATTAAATATTTTGATTGGGTAGTAAAGGTAACAGTATGGGTACTATAGAGAAAATCTATTTCCCTTTGGCTACTTCCCTGACACTGTATTTGAGGAAGTGGCATTATTAGTTCCACGGGGAATGCTCTGTGCCTCAACTATTTCCTTGTCTGTGTTATTGACCTTGAGTTGTGACCTTGCCAAATATTTTCTTCTACAGGGATCATATAAGTGCCCAACAGATCAATCTCATAGTTAACTTTTGTTCATTTTCTTTTACCCATTTTTTCGCAGAATAAAAATGCCTATACATTTATCTTGACAAATTCATTATGCATAAAGCACCAACATCCCATCACTGTGCAGAGTTCAGCAATAATATGTCTATATATCCGATTTAAGCAAAAGGAAAAAGGTTTTTGCCTAAAATACAAAACAGGGCCATTTGAAATTAAATATCCTTCAATTCAGAGTTCAGGGTATTTAAACTCTGAATTGAAGTAAATTGAATTCTAAATGGCACAATTGAGGCTACCTAATCTGGACACAATTTTCTGACTCTGCCCTAGGCATAGCTTCATTATTTTATCCTAATTTTTGCCATTCATTTTTTAATTCTCTATAATTTAAAGTTTAGCGATTAAGCCACATACTTTACATAGTTTCCATAACAGTTCAATGTTTTTGTGTATGATCTAAAGCTTTTCAAAAATTTATTTTTGCACAAGTTCTTATGAACATTTGATATCGCTTTTAATTTTTTTTCTTCTTACAAATGACAGGTTCATATTAATAGCAGTGGTTTTAATTATGTTTCCCAATTTGCAAAAGTGAATGCCATGATAGATACTTAACCAAGTTTCCTCATAAATGCGGAGAAGTGCTTATATTTTTCTTTAGATTATTCAAAAACAAGCACAATGTTTTGATCATACAGAGTCCAAGTCTTATCACATGGTACCACGGCAGATACCAATGAACAGGAAATGGATTTTTAAATAGATTTCATTTTATACCACAGAGCCAAAGCAGGAAGTCAACAAAACTTGGTCGGAAAAAAAACTCAACATCTTAAGAACTAAAGTATTTCTAAACTGAAAGGTAATAAATACATTTTGAGGGTTTCCTTCTATTTTAGGAGAAATTTGCAAATCTCTAAGATTTTGTGTCTTGTTCTGGTTAAACATCAAAAGCTATCTAAGATCTCTAAATTCTACTCTTTGTATGGACTTGTCTCTGTTCTAAGAAGCGTCAACACGGTGAACACGAATCATCATGTGACATATTGACAGGGTTATTCAATAAATTGTAAATTGGCGTGTCAAACGTTAGACTGAAAATATATTAGCGTTGAATATTTGTCCAGTTTTTCAGTTCTGCTATTGTGGCCTAAAACTTTAAATTCCCTTTTCAATTTACTCCAATTAATGAAAAATTGCAAATTTAGCCCCAAATGACTGCTGGATTACTGCTCCAAATATACTGCTCCCATGTCTGACTCACACTTGTTTTATATGCAGGGGTTAAAGGACAACTCCAGGCACCATAAAAATAAATCAGCCCTGTCATGTTTTATTTTCGCTTAGTTTTTCATTTCCTACCTCACTGTATCTTAAAAAGTAACTTTAAGAAGGGGGGCGGAGCTAGCTGGAGACCAGCAAAGACACATGGAGAAGAGCTCCGTGCTGAAAAAATCCCCTTCTTTATCAGTTCCACAGCTACATCCTTAGACAACCCGAGGGGAGTAACTAGCTGAGGGTCGCGCTCTTAGAACAGAGCAGCCCACCCAGATGTTGACTGGCCCTCTCCCATAAGGTCCTCCAGGCCCACCCAGGCTCCAACCCTCCCCCCCCCCCTATTGATGTACCCAACAGGTAAAACTTTAGAACCCGTGGGGGGCTTTCATCCTCCCCCTAGAGCACTCAAGCCTACATACCTGATTTACCCCTGTCTTACAGTTGCCCGTGCGCTAGGGAGACCACCTTAATCACCTTGCAGCATTCACCTGCTGTTACCCTAACACTCATGACCCACTCAGCATACGACAGCAGAGAAGATAGCCTATATACCGCCATCCTTATGCAAAAACCGTATGGGCTAAGGCTTTCCCTGTTGCCTCTGTACTGATAGCATTGCCACACCAATCTGCTGAGAGGGTATAATCCTTAGTTACAATTTTCAATATAATTTACTTTACCTATTGGTGTTGCCAGGACTAGGATCACTCCGAGTTTCTTGGTCTGCCAAAACCGACTATATACACTCAGATGTTCTTATAGACAACACCCAAGACATTCATCTAAATGCTCATAATATCATTTCATATTTTATAGCTTTGTTACCTCCTATATGCATTATGCATGCCTACAAAAAAAATGTGCGGTATTTCATGTACAAATGTTTAGACTTCACTAATTCTTTTACTTCTCTGTTATATTCTGTACATTGTGCAATTTTCGAACCTATACGTGCACAGCAAAAATAAAGAATTCAAAAAAAAAAGTAACTGTAAGCCTTTTCAAACATTAGGAGTTGTTTTTTTTTACCTCAAAATGTCCTATTGGCAATCCAAGGAGTTACCCAGGAGCCAATCATTGGCGATCGAAGTCAATTGATACAATGTCACAGCCAATGATTTGTATCGTGGGCCATGACATTGTATTTCCCTCCCATTTTGATCTCTTAGTTAGCAGTGTTCCAACTGCTAGTGTGTGTTTAAACATTTAAAAAACAAAATGGTAGGTTTAACCCTTTCACTTACATAGACAATATTACCAAAAAAGTGCGCTAGTACTGGAGATGGTAAATATGTAAATAAGCAAAGAATAATAAAGTAATAAAATATAGGGGGTGAGGGGAAAGAACTCACATACAAGGCCTGTGCAAGGATTTTTGCCGCCCTAGGCAAAAGAAAGATTTGCCGCCTCCCCCCCAGTAACATCACAATGCCCTACCCATATGATCTGCCATATGAACTAACGCCAGTGCTGCACACAGTGTGTGTTTACATTAAAAAGCCTGCAGGGACAAACTATAGACACCAGAACCACTTCATTAAGCTGCAGTGGTTCTGGGGACTAAAGTGTCCCTTTAATGTGAGGTAAATTAGAGATTAGTGTCACTAATAATATACTAGATTGCCTACTTACAACCAGATGAGGATGGTGATGGGCTCTGGCTGCAGTCTGGCTCCACTGGTCTGGTGTAGAACAGGATCTCTGGAGGCTGTTTGTAACTGTGGTCACAAAATTCAAAGTTCTGAGAGAAGGTGAAGCAGCTCCATTTTTTGGGGCCACTTACACAGCTCAAGGTCTGGGCCCCAGGGCCTGACGGTGAGTATGCCCATAAGGTCCACCCATAAGTCCACCTATATGTTCGCTCACAAGAAGTGGAGTGTGTAGGGGATGTGTTATGGTAGAGGATCTAATGTGTGTGCTTATGGAATGTTGTGTATAGGGATACCAGTTTGTGTAGGTGATGCAGTGTGTTTGTGTGTAGTGGAAGCAGTGTGTTTTTGTGTAAGGGATAGAAAGCAGTGTGTGTTTGCGTGTAAGGGATGTCTTGTGTGTTTCTCGTTGTGTGTAAGGGATGCATTGTGTGAATCTGTGTTTTTATGCATAAGGGATGCAAAGTGTGTTTCTGTGTATGTAAGGGATGCAGTGTGTGTGTCTGTAAGGGGTGCGTTGAGTGTAGTGATGTACCGAACTGTTCGCTGGCGAATAGTTCCCGGTGAACATAGTGTGTTCGCGTTCGCCACGGCGGGGCGAACACATGCGCGGTTCGATACGCCCCCTATTCGTCATCATTGAGTAAACTTTGACCCTGTGCCTCACGGTCAGCAGACACATTCCAGCAAATTAGCAGCAGACCCTCCCTTCCAGACCCTCCCACCTCCTGTACAGCATCCATTTTAGATTCATTCTGAAGCTGCATTCTTAGATAGAGGAGGGAAAGTGTAGCTGCTGCTCATTTGATAGGGAAATGGATAGCTAGGCTAGGGTATTCAGTGTCCACTACAGTCCTGAAGGACTCATCTGATCTCTGCTGTAAGGACAGCACCCCAAAAAGCCCTTTTTAGGGCTAGAACATCAGTCTGCTTTTTTTTTTTTTTCTGTAATGTAATTGCAGTTGCCTGCCTGCCAGCTTCTGTGTCAGGCTCACAGTGGATACTGTGCCCACTTGCCCAGTGCCACCACTCATATCTGGTGTCACAATAGCTTGCATTTAAAAACAAAACATTTTTTTTTCACTGTGATAGATTGAATAGCAGTTAGTTGTCTGCAAGCGTCTGGGTGTCAGGCCTTCAGCGTGTACTCTGCCAACTTCTGCCAGTCCACTTTGCCACTCATATCTGGTGTCACAATAGCGTGCCTTTAAAAAGAAAAAAAGTTTTCACTGTAAGCTTATAGTGATACCGGAGAAACTGACGGAAGCCAAGCACAGAGAGATGGACACAGGTTTCTTCAGGAAGGAAGAGATTCTTTATTCGATTCACCGAACGGGACTCAGAGGGACTAATGTCACCAAAATACAACAAGATCTGAGCCCCGGACAATAGTGTAGGCTCCTTATATAGGCATGTAACTCCTCCCATAATAAGCTCCACCCACACATACTCTTACCCAATCAATCGAACAAGAACTAACTTCCTGTTTGACCGCATGGCTTGCCCAGCACAATGGAGGAGGGGAATACTACATCCGGTATTCTCGCACATGCTCCGTACACTACTGATTGTATCTTTGCCACGTGCAACCAACCGACCGATACACCAGTATATGCACGTACACATGCCACGTGGTAATCTCGGCCTACTAAATTTATTTTTACCGAGATTCCACCACAATAGCAGTCAGTGTCCTTCAAGCGGGTGTCAGGCCTTCAGCGTGTACTCTGCCAATCTCTGCCAGTGTACTTTGCCACTCATATCTGGTGTCACAATAGCGTGCCTTTAAAAAGAAAAAAAGTTTTTCACTGTAAGCTAATAGCAGTCAGTGTCCTTCAAGCGGATGTGTCAGGCCTTCAGCGTGTACTCTGCCAACCTCTGCAAGTGCACATTGCCACTCATATCTGGTGTCACAATAGCGTGCATTTAAAACCAAAAAAATTTTTTCACTGTTATAGATTGAATAGCAGTTAGATGTCTTCAAGCGGGTGTGTCAGGCCTACAGCGTGTACTCTGCCAACCTCTGCAAGTGCACATTGCCACTCATATCTGGTCTCACATTAGCTTGCACGCGTAGTACCACTAATCCCCAAAAAATGACAGGCAGAGGCAGGCCACCCCGCAGGGGCCGTCATGGTCGTGGTGCTGTGATTCCCTTTTGCCCTAGAATAATGCCCAATTTTCAGAGGCCACGTACCCTGAACTTGAAAAGATTGAGGACATAGTTGACTGGCTAACACAGGACACCCAATCTTCTACAGCTTCCGCTCAGAACCTTGACGCACCATCCTCCTCCAGCTTAGCTTCGGGCACCTCTCAAGATATCACTCACCCGCCTGCCGCCACCACCAACACTAGCACCAAAGCCACTTCACTTTATCTGTCAGAGGAGTTATTTACACATCAGTTTGAAGAAATGAGTGATGCACAACCATTATTGCCAGAGGATGTAGATAACAGGGATATGTCTCAGTCAGGCAGCATTACACACATGGACGTACGGTGTGATGATGATGATGTTGTACCCGCTGGCTTTGAGGAGGAGGAGGATGACCAACCACAACAGGCATCCCAGGGTGCTCATTGTCACCTATCTGGTACCCGTGGTGTTGTACGTGGCTGGGGGGAAGAACATACCTTCAGAGAGATCACTGAGGACGAGGAACAGGACATAAGTAGCTCGGCATCCAACCTTGTGCAAATGGGGTCTTTCATGCTGTCGTGCCTGTTGAGGGACCCTCGTATAAAAAGGCTGGAGGAGAACGACCTGTACTGGGCTTCCACGCTACTAGACCCCCGGTATAAGCAGAAAGTGCCTGAAATGTTCCCGAATTACGGCAAGTCGGAAAGGATGCAGCAGTTCCAAAATCAATTAAAAAGTATGCTTTACACAGCGTATAAGGGTGATGTCACAGCACAACGGGAATCTAACAGGGGAAGAGGTGAAATAATCCTCCTCCTCCCACGACCACGCCGGCAAGGACAGGACGCTTTACAGACGTGTTGTTGATGGAGGACATGCGGAGCTTTTTAAGTCCTACGCATCGCCACAGCCCTTCGGGGTCCACCCTCAGAGAACGACTCGACCGACAGGTAGCAGACTACCTCGCCTTAACTGCAGATATCGACACTCTGAGGAGCGATGAACCCCTTGACTACTGGGTGTGCATGCTTGACCTGTGGCCTGAGCTATCCCAATTTGCGATAGAACTTCTGGCCGGCCCCGCTTCAAGTGTCCTGTCAGAAAGGGCCTTCAGTGCAGCAGGAGGTATTGTCACTGAGAAGAGAAGTCGCCTAGGTCAAGAAAGTCTAGATTACCTCACCTTTATTAAGATGAATGAGGGATGGATCCCGATGGGACTAACAGTGGGCGATACATTCGACTAAAAAAGGCCTGATGAGGGGGACTACTTAACACACCACTCCTATCTGGTGGCACATTAGATTGCACGCGCAGTGCCCCAAATTTGAAGTAGGAGGACCGACCAAGCATGTTTTTCCATCTCCCGCTTCCTAAAATCGATGCCTTATATACACGTCCCCTGATAGGGGACGTAACAGGGATTAAACTGATAAGAATAGTGCTGTGACATCACTACTCAGCAGTCTATTGTAGTAACTTCTTGCATTAATGGTAACTGGCATTATTTCAGTTTACTGATCTTTCACAAGATTTAATTAACAATAATGTGGACAGACACATAACACCCAATCAATTTCAAAGGGCATAATTTGGATATAACACAGGCTTCAGTTATTTCACAACTCAAGATAATGTAATGCAATCAAAAATATCTTAACACAATACTCTAAATTAGTTTCATGGAAAGGGTTATCGTATTCCAACAAAATACAGATAATAATTTATTTTTTTAAGGAATGCACGGGGCTTTTTTATTATAGCGTGCATATTCACATTTGTCTGTCTGTCTGTCTATCTATCTATCTGTCTATCTGTCTAATCCTATCTTATCCTCTAGAAATATAGCAACGTGAACCCATAATTGGGCATCATAAAGAAAAGGTGTTTGCTTAGTTAAAATTATCGTTTATATAGCACCAATATATTCTCTTAGTGCTTTTTAATTTTAGAATGGGGGAATAAAACAGCAACAGAATGGCTCATTACTATAATTAGAAAAAAGACATTGATCAAATGAGCTACGAGGTAAGCTTCAAGCCATGTTTGTAACTATATCCTGCAATCTAAGATGTTCTAACAAGCTGGGACGTGAGTCATTATATTTTAATAAATGAGCAGCTAGCTCAATATTTCCAGTAACCTGCCAAACAAGTTGAGTTGGCCGCAGACCTAGATACGGAGTGGGTGGAAGATGAGTTGGAAGTGAGGAGAAAGCAATCTGGAAAAAAAATGATATCACTAAATGCCACTTTTGCTCTTTTCAGTGTTTTAGAAGTGACGCCACACTTCTACATTAAAGGATTCCACCTTTAACAACATATCCTGTTTACACAAGAAGCAGAAGAGCTTAATGTATGGATCTCTTGTTGAACCTTTTGAAAAGGAGCCTTGTACTTTTTCGGTCTGCTAGTAATTTTAATATATATACTATAGACTGTAAGCTTGTTTGAGCAGGGTGCTCTTTAACCTATCGTTCCTGTAAGTTTTCTTGTAACTGTCCTATTTATAGCTAAATCCCTCCCCCTCCCCCCCCCCCCCCAATAATATTGTAAAGCGCTACGGAATCTGTTGGCGCTATATAAATGGCAATAATAATAATAATAATAATAATACAAAAGTTTAAGTGTGAACTGAAATGTCGTTTTTTTTGGCAAGCATCTATTGAATAAATGTTAAGTCTAATTTTTCTATACTTTTAAGTCCCTTGAGTGCTATCTTTTCCAAGTTTTTCTATAATTTTGCAGACCAGCACCGGGCCTGATATAACATACAATTTAGAGTGCAGGTAAATAGACTACAGACAAAAAAAAAAAATAGCACACACACACATTCACAGTAGGAAGGACGTTTTATACATTTAACAAAAAGACATTGAAAGCAGTTTATCAGTGACGAAAAACACACAAATTGGTCAGTGGCAAAAATATTCGTCAGAAAGAAAAGGCACACACTATGACAGAAAATGCGCTGTCGTGAATACTTTTGGTGCAAATAAGGGAATAAATAGATACAAATTGGAAAAATGCCAGAAAACTAGTCTAAAAAGTGAAGACAACACTTTTATATGTGTTAGACTCATTTTAAGCCAATATAATGAAATACAATATTGTACTTATGAACTATTTTTGGATATTATGGGAAATATGTCATTTGAATTGACTTTCTTCTCTTGTTTAGATACCGTAAATGCAATTTGTATTGTTTCTGGTGAATTACCATTTAAATACCTGTGGGTGAGTTTTTTTTTTAAATTGGAATAAGGGGTCAGTGAATAAATGGGTTAATTTACAAGTGTAGGAATTAAATTTTAAAGTAAGCAACCGGATAGGTCTGCTGTTATGCTGTTGAGAATACACTTAACCAAAAACAGATACTATATTTTCCCATTTGTGTTGTAAATTTAAATTACTTTTCAGTAATTATTAGCACTGTTAAAAACTGTTGAAACTACGTGAATGTTTTGCCTCTGTGTGACCAATTATTTTGGGTAATTATGGTGGAAAAATTTTGTCAGAAAGAAAAGACAAACTTTTGAATCTCTTTTTATGCATTGGAAGAAATTAATTTGTGAAAAGGAAAAACAGAACCAATATGGAACAGGAAAATAAGATGTCTTCAGAGAATCAGTAAGGAATATTTTGGCACAAATAAGTAAAAGTGCCAAACAAACAGCCTAAAACGGAAAAACTATTTGTTTTATACATAACCCAGAGTGTCTTGCTTCTCTTAATTTAAGTTAGGAATTTCAGAACTAGTGAATGCAATATAGGTAACAATGGTTATGTTAACTTTTCAGTCTGGTTTTCTGGCGTTGTTTATACTCTTAATATTCCTTTTTTGCGCCAAAATATTCGTTTCAGCACATTTTTCATTTTAATTTCCCGTTTGATTTTTTGGGTTCACAAATTTGTCTCTTTTGGTGCATAAGTAAAGGGGTGAAAAGAGTGCCTTTTCTTTCCATGTGTCAGATACACAGCTTTCATATTCTTATTTTTTTGTATAAAAATCCTTCATATTGCAAATGCGCATTTATTTATTTTTTTGCTAGTAATAGTACTCATTTGTCTTATTTTGGAAAAAAAAAAGTTTAAAATATGGTTTTAAGAAAAATAAGGAAAAAAATTGTGCAAACAATCCAAAAGAGGAATTTAGAAAAACAGATTATTTTGGTGCCTTATAGGCAAGGCAGAAAAAGCACCAATTTACAAAGGAGGAGCAGGGGCATTGCTAGGGGTTTGAACTGACCTATACTCCCTAGAAAGCCCTGGGCCTGATTAAAGCATGTTTTGCTTATAAACCCTGAGTATCCCCTCAGTAGAGGAAACAGATGTTGGAATTATATGTGCTACCGGTATCCTGCTGACCGCACCTCTCTGCTGCTGCTTTGTACCTGCATTGCTTAAAAATAAGGTAGGCAGTGCAAGACAGCAGCATGGAAGAGGAAGCAAAAAGCAGACTTACCAGTTTTCCACAACTTGCACTTAACCTGCATGTACACTCACTTGTATACCTCCCATACTTGCAAATGTTTAGTATGGACAGTCCCTATTATGAGAACAAATCACACTATCCCTCTTTTCTGTCCTACAGTCCCTCTTTCTATTGTTGAGGTGTCTGAGTGTATAACAGAGCTCCTCAGCAAAAATGCTGCTGGATTTGATATCCTGATGTCAGTCCACCCTACAGTCCTGCTTTAAGGTTGTAAAATTAACTTTGAGGTGAAGACTCTGGTCTT
This sequence comes from Pelobates fuscus, assembly GCF_036172605.1. Classification (NCBI taxonomy): domain Eukaryota; kingdom Metazoa; phylum Chordata; class Amphibia; order Anura; family Pelobatidae; genus Pelobates; species Pelobates fuscus. The sequence continues at coordinate 65,255,132 of NC_086321.1, forward strand.
TTTGACACAATGGTCTTTTTGACTCCTAGCAACATCCCTAGATGGAGTAAAAGTTTTATAAATAATACAATGGTAAATGTGCGCATGACCTGCTCTAACATAAAAGTAAATGGGACCGGCAGCCATTTTAAATTAATATAGATCCAAACTTTTAGGCAGTTTGATATTCTCAGCATTGCTTTTGATAAGTAGCAGCAAGCTGTAAACAATTAGTTATATGCTGACAGGAAAACCCTCAGTGACTCAGATTTACCAAAAAATGATTCATATACCTCTCATGCAGTATTTAATTTAAAGTGAAAAGTATTAACAGTGGCACCTAATTCCTGAAAAACAAGTATGCTTATTCAGCCATATAGTATAAATTGATTTTAATATTATATATCTATTTGTATATCTCCATTTCTATAATGCATTTGTTTCATTATTAAAGTTTTTTTTACTATAAGAACAATCAGGATGTGGAATTCTCTGCCTGAAGAATTGGTTTTATCAGAGTCCATACAGATGTTCAAACAGCTACTAGATGCATTATTGCAAAAACAGAAAATTCAAAGATATAATCTTTCAATGTAGGGTAATAACTGCTTGATCCAAGGATAAATCTGACTGCCATTCTGGGGTCAAGAATGATTTTTTTTCCTAGCTTGTTGCAAAATTGTGCTTCAAACTGTTTTTTTTTTTGCCTTCTTTTGGATCAACAGCAAAAAAACAAATGTGAGGAAGGCTGAACTTGATGGACGCAAGTCTCTTTTCAGCTATGTAACTATGTAACTCTATAACTATGTAACTATGTAACTATGTAACTGTAATGTATTCATTAGGGGTATATTTAAAAGCAGCTTGCACAAACTGCAGATATCTTGTCTGTACCTTATGCAAGCCTTCCCCCTTTTCACTGTTCATTATATTCTCATCTGTTGGTCGACCCATGGCCATTGTGACCTACCTGCCATTAGCCTGGTTTGCCTGTTGGCTAGTCTGGGCCTGAGACTTAAGGAGTTCCTTAGGGCACAGCATCAGAATTCAAGCCCTGTGGATGTCCTCAAAATTGCTCTTAAACAGTTGAAAATATTTAGAATGTTGTCCTTTTTAATAAACTCTACAAATGTACAACTTTTAATAAAAGTTGTCAATTATAATATATATTTAAATTGTTTGTGTGTGTGATTCTTTCTTTTTGGGGTATTTCTATTAATCTCTATTCAAAATCCTGAAGTAAGAAACAGGAGCTGAAAAAATTAATTTTCTCAATTTTTCCACAATAGATATAAGTCTAATATGTGCTACATTCTGTGAGCTACTAAATGAGTTGCAGTAATCTCAGTAGCATGTTCAGACATTATGGGCTCGTCCACAAAGTTATACATTCCAAGGGTAACAACAGCCAATGTGAAAATAAAATACATATACATATAATGGAATGAGGCAAAAATGTGAATCTTTGTTAAGCTAATTTGCATATGCCCACCCAGAACCCTTTGCGGTAGTAACATCACTGCAGATTTGTGATTTGTGGGAAAAGCAAATCTTATGGCTTGACTGGTGTGCAGATTTTTGTTTAACATTGTAATATATATATATATATATATATATATATATATATATATATATACACATACATACACACAAAATAGAAACACCAAGTAAAATTAATCTAGCAATTTAAGAACATTTTAGGCAAAATAATGACAAAGGCTACATACAAATCAATAGTAAGAGATAGAGATATTGATATTTATTGAAAAAGAAAAAGAAAAAAAAACTTAAAAAAAAAATGCAGATAAATTAAAATAAAAACAGAAATAACTTACAAAAGAAATAGCTAAATATGTAAATATCATAAATATAAATATATTAATAATAATAATAATAACATCAATACAGATAAAATGCAAAAAAAGAAAACAAAGTTAGAGCCACATTACAACTAAGAAGAAATATAATGTAGTGAAAGTCCCAAAAAGAAGATAAATAAATATTGTATCATTACTTCACAAAGCACTTCAAAAATATAAGACTGCACATAATCTGCAAAACAGCAGCTTCAATACTTTTATAGAAGTACTAAAAAACAATTAGTCGCCCTCTTAGACCTCAAATAACATTACAAATAGTAAATGGAATAACGCTCAAACATTTTCAAATGCATATTATATAAAATTCAATCACGAGCCAAAATTTCTTGTTTTATGAAACAAAATGATACAGAAAACACAACTGTCTACAGATATAAAAGCTCATGATAGGATCAAACGCACATCAAAAGAAGGACAACCAATAAAGTAATTGCAATGTGCCATTACATTGTTTTAAAAATTCTCTCAATGATTTGTCACAAACTAACTCCAATTATAGGTGTCCCCATGGTAATGCTGGAGAAGCTCAGACACACTCTAATGAGGGATGAAATGTTCTTCCCTGTCCCATGTCAAGGTCTCTATAGACACTTTTGCATGACTTTGGGTTACCTTGTTCAGTGACGCAAATTAATATATTTTGTACATCATTGTGAAATTATTATTTTTTAGTAAGCTCTCATTGATATTTTTTCTACGGGTGTGCACTGTAATTTGAAGTGTTGTGCATTCCTATAACTCCAATAGTCTTTCTCGTTCATGGTACATTTAATACACCAAGACTAAGTCAGTTTTACTCAATGAAACAGGAAACCTTGTTACACACATGGTTGATACTGGTATCCACTGAGACAGGAACCACTAGTCCCAGGGGGAAAAGCAATGAAGGTAGAGTAAGCAACACAATTCAGTGCAACTGGAAGTCACATGACTGCTCTTTTGACATGTGACAATACTCCGTTTTGACTCCTGCTTTCATATCCTCATGTGTGTTACCGATATGCTATACACAGAGGCGTAACTAGAATTCACCGGGTCCCAGTGTGAAAATTGCCCAGGGCCCCTTGCCATGTGTCTCCCTCCCCCCGGGTGTCTCATTCCCTCCATGTGTCTCATACCCTCCCCCTCCAATGTGTCCAATCCCTCCCTCTCTTCCCCCTCCCTTCCATTTGTCCCATTCCTCCCTCCCCTTCATGTGTCCCATAGCCACCCTCTCATCCCCCTTCCCTTCTTTGGTACCATACCGTCCCTTCCTGCCCCCTCCACTACCTGTGACCCATACCCTAACCTCTCTTCCCCCTCCCCTCCATGTGCCCCATCTCCACCCTCTCTCCCCCCCTCACCTTCATTTGCCCCATAGCCACCCTCTCTCTCCCTCCATTGGCCCCATACCTTCTCTCTCTGCCCCCTCCACTCCCTGTGTCTCATACCCTTACCCCTCTCCCCCCTTAATTTGCCACTTAGTCACCCTCTCTCCCCCTCCCCTTCATTTGCCCATAGCCACCCTCTCTCCTGCCTCCTCTTCATTTGTCCTATACCCTCCCTGCCCCCTCCACTCCCTGTGCCTCATACCCTTACCACTCTCTCCCCTCCCCTTCAATTGTCCCAGTCCTACCTCTCTCCCCCTCCTGTACCTGGCTCACCACATTTCCAAGTCTCACAGGAAGTGCTCTCATAGTGAGCACTTCCTGTCAGAACTCTCGACCACACTACACACAGGCAGGCATTTGTCCAATATCCTCCCTGCCCCCTCAACTCCCTGTGCCTCATACCCTTACCATTCTCTCCCCTCCCCTTCATTTGTCCCAGGCCTACATCTCTCCCCCTCCTGTACCTGGCTCACCACATTTCCAGGTCTTACTAAAATAAAACTTGAAAAGAGAGCGCATAAGATAAAAAATAAAGCTACCGGTAAGTGTATACAGACAAGCCGTCTAGTTGAACAACTCACTTGGGGCTATATAAGCTGTAGACAAAGCAGTAAAGTTCAAAAAATATACCTTCGGTATAAAATAGGTACTAGCAGCTGAAACACAAAAAAGAATTTCCCAAGTTCTCAAAATACAATGCAGATAACAAAATACCAGCGCTTAGTGAATGTGCCCCTCTATAGTCTTCTAGGGGTATATAGGAACAATTCTAGATAATAAGATAAAATTGATCAGTCCTTGTGGTAAAGCTTCAAATATACATTTCAAATATAAATAAAAATTATAATAGTCACTGGGGGGAGGTGGTCAAAATCTTGTTCATATCAATGTTAAACCACATAGTGTACTGGGTATACCTTAATAACAAGGAGACAGAATATAGTGTAACACTGTATATTTAATACGCCAGTACAAAAAAAAAAACCCAAATAAGAAACTCTTACAAGATTAAAATGTGGTACTTATCTCTAAGAACCATTTTCTCAGCTTGGTATACAATCACTTCTCCCAGGATAGCAAAGGGGATACCACATTCCTCCAGAGGAGACAGCGTCTGCCTCGTGCAGTGCAGCAGGCTGTCCACAGTCTTATTTTGGATGAACGCTAATGGTAAGTTCCGCTAGATGCTGGAGCCTCTTATGAAGTAGCCAAGTGCTGAGCTATAAAACCAAACACCTTCAACGCATTTCATCCTTCTTCTGAGGGCTTTCTCAAGGTAATGAGCAAGGTAGTGAGCACTTCCTGCCAGATACCCACAACTGCGGACCCAGGCGGCTGTGCACCGGCTTAGAAGGTAAACAGGCGGCCCACGGTCGCAGGAGTCACAGCTGCAGTCGACCTGGATTGAGGGGCCCAGTCGCAACTGTGATCCCTGCGACAGTGGTAGGTACATATATTTTCTTTATTTTTGGTGCATGCAGGAGGCTGTTTGAAGTTCTCGTGCAAGTCCTGTAAGTGCAATCTAAATGTCGTGGTAAGTCCTGGGTGCTGGAGCAGGTCCTGTGAGAGCAATGTAAGTGCTGGGGTGGTTGCTGGGGCAAGTCTTATGAGTGCAGTCTCAGTGCTGGGAAAAGTAATGGGAGCTAGGGCAAGCCCTCTGAGTTTAATATCTCTGCTGGGGTAGGTTCTGGATGCTGGGGAAAGTCCTGTGAGTGCAATCTCAGTGATGGGTAAGTTCTGGGGGCTGGGGTAAGTCCTGTGAGTACAATCTCAGTGCTGCGGTAAGTCATGGGTGCTAGGGCAAGTCATGTGAGTGCAATCTCCGTGATGGAGCAAGTCATGTGAGTGCAATCTCCGTGCTGGAGCAAGTCATGTGAGTGCAATCTCCGTGCTGGAGCAAGTCATGTGAGTGCAATCTCCGTGCTGGAGCAAGTCATGTGAGTGCAATCTCCGTGCTGGAGCAAGTCATGTGAGTGCAATCTCCGTGCTGGAGCAAGTCATGTGAGTGCAATCTCCGTGCTGGAGCAAGTCATGTGAGCGCAATCTCCGTGCTGGAGCAAGTCATGTGAGTGCAATCTCCGTGCTGGGGCAAGTCATGTGAGTGCAATCTCCGTGCTGGAGCAAGTCATGTGAGCGCAATCTCTGTGCTGGGGCAAGTCATGTGAGTGCAATCTCCGTGCTGGAGCAAGTCATGTGAGCGCAATCTCCGTGCTGGAGCAAGTCATGTGAGCGCAATCTCCGTGCTGGGGCAAGTCATGTGAGCGCAATCTCCGTGCTGGGCCAAGTCATGTGAGCGCAATCTCCGTGCTGAAGCAAGTCATGTGAGCGCAATCTCCGTGCTGGAGCAAGTCATGTGAGCGCAATCTCCGTGCTGGAGCAAGTCATGTGAGCACAATCTCCGTGCTGGGGCAAGTCATGTGAGCGCAATCTCCGTGCTGGAGCAAGTCATGTGAGCGCAATCTCCGTGCTGGAGCAAGTCATGTGAGCGCAATCTCCGTGCTGGAGCAAGTCATGTGAGCGCAATCTCCGTGCTGGAGCAAGTCATGTGAGCGCAATCTCCGTGCTGGGGCAAGTCATGTGAGCGCAATCTCCGTGCTGGGGCAAGTCATGTGAGCGCAATCTCCGTGCTGGGGCAAGTCATGTGAGCGCAATCTCCGTGCTGGAGCAAGTCATGTGAGTGCAATCTCCGTGCTGGAGCAAGTCATGTGAGTGCAATCTCCGTGCTGGGGCAAGTCATGTGAGTGCAATCTCCGTGCTGGAGCAAGTCATGTGAGCACAATCTCCGTGCTGGGGCAAGTCATTTGAGTGCAATCTCCGTGCTGGGGCAAGTCCTGGGTGCTGGAGTCAAGTCCTGTGAGTGCACTCTACGTGCAGGGATAAGTCAGTATATGCCCCCATTATATACACAAGGTTATACATACACTGCCCTGATATATACCCTTGCAGAGGGCATTTAACTTTGTGTACATACTGGGGCCTATATATCACCCCATGCATTGGGTATATGTCAGGGCAGTAATGGCCTGTCTTGTGCTTGTCATAAGGTGTGATGTGCCTGCATTATGCTTGTGATAAGGTGTGATGTGCATGTACTATGCTTGCAATATGGTGCCAAGCATTCCTCTGGCACATCATCATCAGGCCCGGACTGGCCATCGGGCACACCGGGCAAATGCCCGGTGGGCCGCGGTGGCCATGGGCCGAGGCCGGCAGGGGAAGTCCCAGGATCTCCCCTGCCGGTCTATGCAGGGCCGGCACTATCTGAGCGCCGGCCCCGCTGTTTTCAATGAAGGGCCGGTGAGGAGATCAAAGATCTCCCTCACCGGCCCACTTGGAGAGACATGCGGCTGGGGAGGGAGAGGACCCGGCGGAGCTCTATCTTGCAGCTCCGCCGGGTTCCTCTCGCGAGATCCGGCGCGTTGCCATTAAAAAAATGCCCGGGCCGAATTTTTTTCCCAGTCCGGCCCTGATCATCATCATCATCATCACACTAGTATAAATATGTATGTGTAAATATCTATTTATGATTTAAGGTTGATAACACAGATTATTATTTGCATTATTGGGAAAGCATTGTATATGGAGCTTTGCTATTTTATGTGTACTAGCAGATGGGAGGGTTTGTAAACCTTCTCCTTGCAGTGATTTTATATCGTGCGGCGGACTTCCAGTGACTGGCAAGACTCTGTTCCTAAGAAACCTCAGGCACTTTCAATTCCTTTTTTTTTTAAAAAAATTCTATGGGACGGGGAGGATTAGAAAACAAATAAATAATGCTAGATCTGTTTCTTTAGTTTCCTTTTACATGGTGGAGCCCTTATACAGGAGTCATGCTATGTGCCGATACAGTTCCTCGCCAGGGGCGCTGGAGACTCTAGTTACGCCTCTGCTTGTGACTCGAAACCAATTTTCATAGGGGTATTTGCTTCCTACTAAACATGCTGCATACTTGTCTCTGATTGCTCAAGTCATTTTTAGGTCAGAAAGATAAACAAGAAATTGAAAACTTGGCTTACTTTACAAAGTACATACGGTACATTTTTTTTTCTTTCTTTTGATGCATAGAAGGAATTTCGTGGGAAAAAAGTTCCTTTTTCATATATGACATTAAAATTCTTTAGTTAACATCCAGAGATACATTTCTGAACTATATGAAATAAAAATAAAAACTTAACAGAAGCAGAAACCCAAATAAATAAGATAGTATGATGCACACTTTAATTACATTAATTAACTGTCAGGAAAATGTAAGCACATCACAACAGGAAAACCAAAGGCGTAAGAAAGCAGCATACAGATAACGAAATCCATTTGTACATCTTAGACAAAGGAGCCCAAAAGGTAGATCCCCAGATGTAGTAGAACGTTAACTCCCATGATGCTTTGCATGCCTTTAGTATGCTTTTAGAATGCCAAAGCACCACGGAAGTTGTGGTTTTAAAACATCTGGGGATCTACAATTTGGGCACCCCTGATTTAAGACATATATCATTAAAGAAAGAAACACTTATTTTTGGGGCTTAATAAAACATGTTGAAAAATCAATAACTTTGCCACTATTATAATGATCAAGCCTGAAATAAATCGATAAAAACCTATTTCAAACTGAAATTACTAGATAATGCAAATTGAGATTTTACCGTGACAATAGAAATAGAGGCCTTAATTATGCAACACAAATTACATACTTCCCTCTAGAAAAATAAAACAATTTCAAAATTGCTGATATAAACTATCCAATTTATATTGTCAAAAACCTTGCATTAATGAAGGCACTTAAAAAAAAAAAGAAAAACAAAAGACAAGATCAGAATGCCTGAACTCTAAATAGAGTTACAGTTAGTACAAATAATATCTGATGTCCTATTATATTATTGAAACTTATGACACACATCAAAAAGAATACCCCATATTGTAGTCTTTATAAATCTGTAACTATGGTAGTGAGAAAGTGCCAAGACAGGTACAAAACGCGTCCAGACCTTGAAGGTTTGCTGGGACCCTCTCCAGTGTCTCTTTTTTTCCCCTTCCTAGTTAGTTTTGCTATTTCCAGTTGCCTTTTCCTGCTCTCCCCCTTTTGAATGCAGGGCGTTTCATTTCCAACCTATTTGAATGTGCATATCAGTTTCACACTGGCTTTTGCTGCACATATTGAAGGTAACCATTTTTGTTATGTTTTCCTCTACCTATTTTTTTTTTTTTTATAAATTGTGCACTTTTTCATTACTTACCTGTGGCATTATTTTGGAGCGACTGCCGGGTGCAGACTTCAATAGAAATAATGGTTTACTACATATATTTTGTTTAGGATCAGTCCAGCACCGGGATGAAAGTGCCAGGATTTTTATCTGACAAGCAACAACATCATATCAACTAAGCATTGTCTGCTGTGTCTACATCTTTAATGTTTTGGACTGACGATAGTTTTCTTTTAATGGCGATTATTCTCTGTTCTATATTATATTACCTTTTAAACCCAAATCTGAAGTCTCAGGACGTGAGAACCTTGCAAAATAAGGTTCGAAGCAGGTAGGTTTAGCCAAATATAAAGGTCCTTAGGTTTGCAACCAACTATAATTTATTCCAAGTGATAATACAGTATTGGCTAAATATTGATTAATATTATATTACACTCAAAAATAAAAAGAGTGTCACTATGTGGCCTAAATGGTCAGTGCACACAATCCCATATCAGTGATCAGATTATTTCCCAGCTGATCAGTTGTAGCAATTGTTTGTTAGTTGGAGGCTCTGTTGTGACACTAATGCTCTTTTTTAGTGTTGGGTCCTTTCATGCGTGTCCTTACACAGAGTTCAAATAACATAAAAAAAAATCATTTTGTCAAATTGCCTGCAGTCAACTTGTTTTTGAACAAATAACACCTGTTCCTTCTGGAAAAAAACTGCTAAAGAGAAAGGAATGTCAAATACTGCATACATTCCATTATAAAAGAAACTCTATATTTTTTTTTTTTATTATTTTAAACACCCAAAACCATAAGTTAAAGAGGAAGTGTGAATTCTCTGGAAGTGACAGTTCCCGTTTCCCTCACTCTCAAACTGTCTCAACTGATTTTTCCGTAAAAGAACACGTCATTAGAAAAACAATATCTTAATATAGCGGTTTTTATAATATACAATCTCATTCATTTTAATTGAAATTATGTATATTGAATGAATAATTACAATAATGCCTTTAGTTTCACCACTACAAATGTGGGGCCTTACCTGATATCGGATCTCCCCTATCTCTAGTATTTCTTAAGGTTAGAATAATAATTGAGTGAGGCTATTGGTTCAACTGTTTTAAAAGGTTAACCGTTTTAACCTGTTTTAAAACGGTTAAAATTCTAAAGAAAATTATTGTTAGGAACTAATTTAGTCTCACTCAATTATTATCCTCACCCTAGAAATAGTACAAATAGTGGAGGGCAGTTAACAGATGGAGGGATGAAAGGTCCCAAATGTGATACTCCGTGACCTGTTATGATTTCATATCTATCTCCATAGTCCAACTGACAAACAGGTTGCAGAGAGCTGTGTTGAAACTTTCATGTAGCAGATATTAGAGCTGACAGCATTAGACTGGTCAGATTTCTTGGACCACTTATGTTAGTGTTTGAAGGCACGTTAGATTCTTCGGTAAGCTGGAAATATAGATGATGGTCAACACCGTGTGTAGGTGATTGTGTAACTGGAAACATATTATTGGACACAAGGATATCTGGTGAAACCTCACACAAAGCTTTTCATTCCTATGTAGATGTACTGAAACCAAGGATGTGGTTCCCTGGTCTTAAAGGAACACTTCAAGCACCATAACCACAGCATACTAGGATTGCCCATGTGACCCCCACATTGTAACTAGTCAAACTGTTTTAGGAAGGCTTGACTTTCTTACCTAGCACCTGATGGGCACCACTCCCCAGTTTCCAGCTGTCTGTCTTAGCTAAGCCTGGAAGTGCTGGGCTTGTTTATTGGCTGAGATTAATCAGATGATGTCTGCAGCCAATTGCCTACTCACTGTACTGTAGGGCTAAGCTCAGGATAGTTAATGGAAGCAATTAACAGCTATCCAACTTCATATGTGGAGGTCGGGAGTAGCACCCGTGGTCCCCATGTAAAAAGTCAAACAGTTCCATAATGGTTTGATCTACAAAAAAGGATCAGAGGGGCACCAAAACACTCCTGGCACCAAGTTAGGGTGCTTGGTATGTTTTTTATGCTTATTCTCCACTGGTGAATGTACATATTGTAACTTACACTCTAGGATACATGAAACCACAAATTGGCCTCTACTTCTCCCAACTTGACCTGTCCCATATGCTCCTCACAGATATGTATGTGATAAATGCAGTAGAAGGAAGGATCGTGTTAACTTTATTTACCATTGAGCTTCTGCTTTTTCAAGCTATGATAAAGAAACAGAACATAAAATTAAAAAAGCAATCTCATCTTCTCAAGTCAAGTAAGTAACTATCATAACAAATTAACATCTGAATAGCCTTTGTCATGCTACTATGGGTTAGAAAATTATGTTGAAAAGCTAATTTGCCTTTTAATTACAACAAACAAACGGCATTCAAGCTAGCTGTCAATTGAGCTATGACAGATGACTATCAAATATGTATTCATGGACTGTGGCTGCCCCCTTCAGTAAGCAAGGAATATAGCAGCTGAGGATATGAGCACAGAACATTTGATATTTTACAGCAAGGCGGATGTTCATGGACGTCAGCTTCTAAAATTCTCAGAATGATATAGATGAGCAGAGAATTACCAGAACTGTAGCCCAATACTATCTGAGGGCTGGAGTTAAACAATCCTCTTTAACAATAAAAAATATTTTCTTAAAAAAAAAAATTTAAAAAATAAAGTGATTTACACTACAAGTAGTCCGGTATAACCCTTCAGCCAAGACGTGTTTCAAAATCAAACTTCTTCAATCTCCTTCCTTATTGCAAAACGCATCTTGTCTGAAGGACTATATGGGACTATTTATGGTATTTTACGCTTACTAAATGTAAGTAAACAAACTACTTTAAGTGCCTGAGGTGACAAGGGCAGTGGTGGAACTACTGCAGTTGCAGGGGTCACAGCTGTGACTGGGCCAGTCACTCCAGGGGGCCTGGTCGACCTGCAGACTCCTGCGACCGAGCACATTGCACTTCATGAGGTGGTGTTTCCAGAAATAAACCTACCTTCTTGATCCTGGAGTGCTGCCTGTGTTCTGTTTCTGCAAGTATTCTGGTGGATTCAGCGATGTCCACCTTTGGCACGGAGCACCTCCATGACAGAGGGATGGATTTTGCAGGCAGAACCTGTGTGCAGGGATTCTTGTTTCTGTTGTCCTGCGACCGAGTTGTCTGCCCCAGCAAGAATATATATATTTTTAAAATAATTTAATTTAATAAATCCCATAGACAAACACACAATAATATATACACACACATTCCCACACACACACACACTAATTGTAGAGCCTTAAAATCAGTATAGTTGAGAGGAACTGCTAAAGTCTGAAAGGCATATAAGAATCTAAACAACCAGGATACACAAAGGTTTCACTACTGGAGAAGATCCATATGTGCGGTTTTCAATAAAAATGAGTAATTGATATCATAGAGTCAGAGGAAAGAAGGGTCTCTAGGACTATTTATCCCAAAGTAAGTAATTTGCAATTTCTTGATTAGAATGGATATTTATGTTGTAAGCGAGACAAACAGTAATTTTTAATCTCTACTGAAAGCATCACCAACTTTGGAAAATTACCTTGTAGCTAGAAATGGTAGAGTAATTATGTAGTAAATCTAGGAGAGGCTCTATAGAGGCTTCAGAATTGGTGAGGGTGAGCAAAACATCGTCAGCATATACCGCAACTGTGAATGCTGTACCAAAAACAGGGACCTCAATGACGGCCTGGTTGAGATATATCACCTGCAACAAGGGTACCAGAGATAATGCAAGTAAGAGTGGTGCTAGTGGACAGCCCTGCCAGGTGTATCGTTGAGCTACTTTGGCGGTGGGATTAGGTAAGTAAATAAAGGGTTTTTAACACTTTATTTTCCCGCGACGGGATAAGGGCAGGCAGAGGAAGTGATAGTGCCAGGAATACAAATATGCATCCCACTATCCCTTTAATCTAAGCTTACTGTTTTTTTTCCAGTTCAGCTATTGCGGACTTAAAATTTGTAATTCACTTTGTGCCTTTGAATTCTGAATTCTTACTGTCATGGTTCTGATCAGGTCAGACAAGAGACTTATACCGGAGTCAACTTTATTGGAATTCTTTGACAAGTTTTTGACTTGAAATAATAAGTGAAGTAAGACTTAAAGGGAAATGGAAATAATACAGACAAAGCAGGAAGCAGAACCTATAAACGGGATTACAGGTAAGTATAATGGAAGATAACAGAAATATTGGTTTAGACAATAAGCCCCAGGCAGGCTATTCTATAAATAAGATTATAGACAGAAGATAGATGGAGAACCTATAAACGGAATAATAGGTTAGAGGGAAGAAGGAGAACCTATAAGCAGAATTATAGGTTTGGAAGGAAGAAGGAGAACCTATAAGCGGAATTATAGGCAGTATAAGGAAAGAACAGAAATAAGGAGTTAGGTAATATGCCCCAAGAGAAATAAGGAGTTAGGCAATATTCCCCAAGCAGGTTATCAGGTAACAGGTAAATCAAGAGAAGGAAAACCTATGATAGGTTACTGGCAAACATACTATTATAAAGACAGAAATAAACAACATATGAAGGTTTAACAAATTCAGGTAGTTAGACTTTTAGTTGATCAGTCTCTTTTGGTTGGAGGCTGTAATGCAATAATCAGCTAGTTGCATCAGGATTAATCAGGATAGATGCAAATAATAAGGAAAATATTGTATTATTCAGGATGCGTGTGTTGAATTGGGTAGTTGTAAGGTAGGTTTGCAACAAAGTAGAAAAGGTAATAGAGTCCAGTATGAAATAAAACAGGTTGATATTGATGATTCCGGTTGTTGTAAAGTAGGGTTGCAATAAAGTAAAAAGGTAATAAAGTCCAGTATGAAATAAAGCAGTTTGTTATTGATGACAAGGTTTAGTTACCAAGCTTCTTGGGAAAGAGCAGACTGGAAACAATGTAGGTTAGTTGGAAAATTCAGGATGGTTCAAAGGTATTCAAAGTTGAACAGGTTTTCTCAGTATGAGTCAGGTTCAGAACAACAACTATCATTGTGAAGGCAACGTGTGCAGTAGGATGTGGTCTCTTAGAGCAAATTTTGGATGACCATGCTATGCAGGTGAGAGAAACCTTTGATAGACTAGTGGCTAGGGAGGCCACTAGTGGTGAAAAACTGGTATATATGGAAATAAAACAGAAGAAAAGAAACAATATTTTGGTTGTAAGGTTAGAATCCTGACACTTACTTTAGTAAAGGTATAGCCATGGTTAATTCTCAAAGAGACAGGACCAGTCATGACGGCCAGCGTGGTGATGGAGAAAAGCTGAATTAGATCACCTTTTTACTTCACAGATAGAGGGGGGAGAGGGGGGGGCATCTACCCAAACAGCCACTTCAGGACTATATTGTCAGGAATGCATGTTTGTATTCCAGGCACTATAATGTTTCTTATATTTGAAATTTACTTTTAATTCTCGCTTTAGTAAAAAAAAAAACCTGAGTAAAAGAGGTTACGTAGACCATATATAGAGCATTGCTATAGAGAAAACCATGAAAACTAAGTCAAACATTTGTCTTTCAAACCCCAATATATTTTTGATAAATATTGAAACCATGAATTGAAAATAATGCACGTATATAATTTACAATGTTTGACTTGTACACCTACAGGTGGCTGGTATCACAGGTTACGCCACCTCCTCATAATAAGAATAAGATAATAGAAAAAACACTAGAAACATCACTTTTAGCACATTCCAGTTACTTCATATTCTAAATGTACATACAGCACCATTTCAAGAACTCATATCCAAGCACTTCCTTACAATTACCATATATACTCGAGTATACGTCGATAATGAGTGACACACAGAGAAAAAAAAATCGAAAATAGAAACATTGAGAAAGAAAGAGGGGAGAGAAAGATGATTAATGAAATAAGACCAAAAGTAAAATCAAGTAAGGCAATTAATCTTATACTATTCTTTTCTTAAAGTGGGCCATTAGTACCAAAGATATGTGAATGGGTTGTAACAAAGCACCTTGATTATAATAGAGGATTAATTACAGTAATATAATTTACACCATTGAAATAAACCACAGAAAATCCCCTATAACCAAATCATACAGAATAATTTCCTATTGGAGCATTTTGAAAGATGTTTAGCTTACCTCATTCCAATGCCAGGCAAAGCTAGTTAGGCTCACCCCAGTGTGACATCACGGGAGCCGAGATCAGAGAGAAGCCTTTAAAGGAGGAATCAAATGGTGCAGCGCTCATGGGATCAGATCTCGCAGGGAGTGCAGGAAGTGCATGGAGCAGGAGGGAGGGTGGGGATGAAAATAAATAAATAAATAAATAAAGGACAGAATTGGGAGGTGCACAGAAATTGAGTTTGTTGGCCCAGAGCAGAGTTCTTGGCTGCCTAAGTCACGTGTGCTGAGGGTTTAACTTGCTCTCAGCACACAATTAGAAATATTTCTGGATGAGCAGTATTTTGAGCTGAAACACTGCATATCCAGACTTTTACCACCATGACCGCTGCAAAAAGAAGCAGTGGTCATGGTGGTTGGAGTAATGCTTTAAAGATTTTGCAAATTACATTAATAAAAATGGGCAAACATTGCAAATCAAAAAGTTAGACTGCAACTTTGTTTTTGTTTTTTTATGGCAGGGGTTCCCAATTAATTTTTCACGTGCAATCCTTTGACATAGTGTTCCAAAATTGTGGTGGGCCATAGCGCAAACCTTGTAATTAGCAGAGTGTCTTTTATAGCAAATGTAGTTTTTTGCTATACATACACTAATTTCTATAGATAGAAAACATATTTTAGTACTTAGGAGCAGGTGTGCTTTTTTGTGTAAAGTTGGTGTTTTAGCATCTTAATGCAGGCATGTGTTTGCATGTAATGTTTGCATTTGCATGCACTAGTGTGTTTGGATGTAGTTTTGGCTTTTAGGCTTTTGCCTACATACATAGTTACACAGATATACATACACATTAACACACAGATACATATATACACACATTGACACATACACACACATTCATTCACACACAGACACAAAGATACACACCTTGAAACACAGATACACACTGGCACATACAAACACTCAGATACACACACAGATACACACTGGCACATAGACACACACACCTTGACACAATTATTCAAACACTCAGGGCCGCCACCAGACATTTTGGGGCCCCTGACAAAGCACAAGGTCTGGGCCCCCCCCTCCCTGCCCGGCCTCCTCCCCCCCCAATGAATGCAGTATGTGTGTTAGTGTAGTGGATGAAGAGTGTGTGTTAGTGCAGTGAATGCAGTGTGTGTGTTAGTGCAGTGAGTGTTAGTGCAGTGTGTGTGTGTCAGTGTAGTGAATGCAGTGTGTGTTAGTGCAATGAATGCAGTGTGTGTTAGTGCAGTGAATGTCAGTGCAGTGAATGCAGTGTGTGTGTGTGTCAGTGTAGTGAATGCAGTGTGTGTGTTAGTGCAATGAATGCAGTGTGTGTGTGTTAGTGCAGTGAATGTCAGTGCAGTGAATGCAGTGTGTGTGTCAGTGTAGTGAATGCAGAGTGTGTCAGTGTAATTAATGCAGTGTGTGTTAGTGCAGTGGATGCAGTGTGTGTGTTAGTGCAGCGGATGCAGTGTGTGTTAGTGCAGTGGATGCAGTGTGTGTGTGTTAGGGCAGTGTGTGTCAGTGTAGTGAATGCAGAGTGTGTGTCAGTGTAGTGAATGCAGTGTGTGTTAGTGCAGTGGATGCAGTGTGTGTGTGTGTGTGTTAGTGCAGTGTGTGTGTGTCAGTGTAGTGAATGCAGTGTGTGTGTTAGTGCAATGAATGCAGTGTGTGTGTTAGTGCAGTGAATGTCAGTGCAGTGAATGCAGTGTGTGTGTCAGTGTAGTGAATGCAGAGTGTGTCAGTGTAATTAATGCAGTGTGTGTTAGTGAAGTGGATGCAGTGTGTGTGTTAGTGCAGCGGATGCAGTGTGTGTTAGTGCAGTGGATGCAGTGTGTGTGTGTGTTAGGGCAGTGTGTGTCAGTGTAGTGAATGCAGAGTGTGTGTCAGTGAAGTGAATGCAGTGTGTGTTAGTGCAGTGGATGCAGTGTGTGTGTGTTAGTGCAGTGTGTGTCAGTGTAGTGAATGCAGAGTGTGTGTCGGTGTAGTGAATGCAGTGTGTGTGTTAGTGCAGTGGATGCAGTGTGTGTGTTAGTGCAGTGGATGCAGTGTGTGAGTGTAATGAATGCAGTGTGTGTGTTAGTGCAGTGTGTGTCAGTGTAGTGAATGCAGTGTGTGTTAGTGCAGTGGATGCAGTGTGTGTGTTAGTGCAGTGGATGCATTGTGTGTGTGTTAGTGCAGTGGATGCAGTGCGTGTGAGTGTAATGAATGCAGTGTGTGTGTGTGTTAGTGCAGTGTGTGTCAGTGTAGTGAATGCAGTGTGTGTGTTAGTGCAGTGGATGCAGTGTGTGTGTTAGTGCAGTGGATGCAGTGTGTGTGTTAGTGCAGTGGATGCAGTGTGTATTAGTGCAGTGGATGCAGTGTGTGTGAGTGTAATGAATGCAGTGTGTGTTAGTGCAGTGTGTGTCAGTGTAGTGAGTGCAGTGTGTGTCAGTGTAGTGAATGCAGTGTGTGTGTTAGTGTAGTGAATGCAGTGTGTGTGTTAGTGCAGTGGATGCAGTGTGTGTATTAGTGCAGTGGATGCAGTGTGTGTGAGTGTAATGAATGCAGTGTGTGTGTGTGTTAGTGCAGTGTGTGTCAGTGTAGTGAATGCAGTGTGTGTGTTAGTGTAGTGAGTGCAGTGTGTGTCAGTGTAGCGAATGCAGTGTGTGTGTTAGTGTAGTGAATGCAGTGTGTGTGTTAGTGCAGTGGATGCAGTGTGTGTGTTAGTGCAGTGGATGCAGTGTGTGTGAGTGTAATGAATGCAGTGTGTGTGTGTTAGTGCAGTGTGTGTCAGTGTAGTGAATGCAGTGTGTGTGTTAGTGTAGTGAATGCAGTATGTGTTAGTGCAGTGGATGCAGTGTGTGTGTTAGTGCAGAGAATGCAGAGTGTGTGTCAGTGTAGTGAATGCAGTGTGTGTTAGTGCAGTGGATGCAGTGTGTGTGTTAGTGCAGTGGATGCAGTGTGTGTGTTAGTGCAGTGGATGCAGTGTGTATTAGTGCAGTGGATGCAGTGTGTGTGAGTGTAATGAATGCAGTGTGTGTTAGTGCAGTGTGTGTCAGTGTAGTGAGTGCAGTGTGTGTCAGTGTAGTGAATGCAGTGTGTGTGTTAGTGTAGTGAATGCAGTGTGTGTGTTAGTGCAGTGGATGCAGTGTGTGTATTAGTGCAGTGGATGCAGTGTGTGTGAGTGTAATGAATGCAGTGTGTGTGTGTGTTAGTGCAGTGTGTGTCAGTGTAGTGAATGCAGTGTGTGTGTTAGTGTAGTGAGTGCAGTGTGTGTCAGTGTAGCGAATGCAGTGTGTGTGTTAGTGTAGTGAATGCAGTGTGTGTGTTAGTGCAGTGGATGCAGTGTGTGTGTTAGTGCAGTGGATGCAGTGTGTGTGAGTGTAATGAATGCAGTGTGTGTGTGTTAGTGCAGTGTGTGTCAGTGTAGTGAATGCAGAGTGTGTGTCAGTGTAGTGAATGCAGTGTGTGTTAGTGCAGTGGATGCAGTGTGTGTGTGTTAGTGCAGTGTGTGTCAGTGCAGTGAATGCAGAGTGTGTGTCTGTGTAGTGAATGCAGTGTGTGTGTTAGTGCAGTGGATGCAGTGTGTTAGTGCAGTGGATGCAGTGTGTGTGTGTGTGTGTTAGGGCAGTGTGTGTCAGTGTAGTGAATGCAGAGTGTGTGTCAGTGTAGTGAATGCAGTGTGTGTTAGTGCAGTGGATGCAGTGTGTGTGTGTTAGTGCAGTGTGTGTCAGTGTAGTGAATGCAGTGTGTGTGTTAGTGCAGTGGATGCAGTGTGTGTTAGTGCAGTGGATGCAGTGTGTGTGTTAGTGCAGTGGATGCAGTGTGTGTGAGTGTAATGAATGCAGTGTGTATTAGTGCAGTGGATGCAGTGTGTGTGAGTGTAATGAATGCAGTGTGTGTCAGTGTAGTGAATGCAGTGTGTGTTAGTGCAGTGGATGCAGTGTGTGTGTTAGTGCAGTGGATGCAGTGTGTGTGTTAGTGCAGTGGATGCAGTGTGTATTAGTGCAGTGGATGCAGTGTGTGTGAGTGTAATGAATGCAGTGTGTGTTAGTGCAGTGTGTGTCAGTGTAGTGAGTGCAGTGTGTGTCAGTGTAGTGAATGCAGTGTGTGTGTTAGTGTAGTGAATGCAGTGTGTGTGTTAGTGCAGTGGATGCAGTGTGTGTGTTAGTGCAGTGGATGCAGTGTGTGAGTGTAATGAATGCAGTGTGTGTGTGCTAGTGCAGTGTGTGTCAGTGTAGTGAATGCAGTGTGTGTGTTAGTGTAGTGAGTGCAGTGTGTGTCAGTGTAGCGAATGCAGTGTGTGTGTTCGTGTAGTGAATGCAGTGTGTGTGTTAGTGCAGTGGATGCAGTGTGTGTGAGTGTAATGAATGCAGTGTGTGTGTGTTAGTGCAGTGTGTGTCAGTGCAGTGGATGCAGTGTGTGTGTTAGTGCAGTGAATGCAGAGTGTGTGTCAGTGTAGTGAATGCAGTGTGTGTTAGTGCAGTGGATGCAGTGTGTGTGTGTTAGTGCAGTGTGTGTCAGTGCAGTGAATGCAGAGTGTGTGTCAGTGTAGTGAATGCAGTGTGTGTGTTAGTGCAGTGGATGTAGTGTGTGTTAGTGCAGTGGATGCAGTGTGTGTTAGTGCAGTGGATGCAGTGTGTGTTAGTGCAGTGGATGCAGTGTGTGTGTGTTAGGGCAGTGTGTGTCAGTGTAGTGAATGCAGAGTGTGTGTCAGTGTAGTGAATGCAGTGTGTGTTAGTGCAGTGGATGCAGTGTGTGTGTGTTAGTGCAGTGTGTGTCAGTGTAGTGAATGCAGTGTGTGTTAGTGCAGTGGATGCTGTGTGTGTGTTAGTGCAGTGGATGCATTGTGTGTGTGTTAGTGCAGTGGATGCAGTGTGTGTGAGTGTAATGAATGCAGTGTGTGTGTGTGTGTTAGTGCAGTGTGTGTCAGTGTAGTGAGTGCAGTGTGTGTCAGTGTAGTGAATGCAGTGTGTGTGTGTTAGTGCAGTTGATGCAGTGTGTGTGTTAGTGCAGTGGATGCAGTATGTGTGTTAGTGCAGTGGATGCAGTGTGTATTAGTGCAGTGGATGCAGTGTGTGTGAGTGTAATGAATGCAGTGTGTGTTAGTGCAGTGTGTCAGTGTAGTGAGTGTAGTGTGTGTCAGTGTAGTGAATGCAGTGTGTGTTAGTGTAGTGAATGCAGTGTGTGTGTTAGTGCAGTGGATGCAGTGTGTGTGTTAGTGCAGTGGATGCAGTGTGCGTGAGTGTAATGAATGCAGTGTGTGTGTTAGTGCAGTGTGTGTCAGTGTAGTGAATGCAGTGTGTGTGTTGGTGTAGTGAATGCAGTGTGTGTTAGTGCAGTGGATGCAGTGTGTGTTAGTGCAGTGGATGCAGTGTGTGTTAGTGCAGTGGATGCAGTGTGTGTTAGTGCAGTGGATGCAGTGTGTGGGTTAGTGCAGTGGATGCAGTGTGTGTGTTAGTGCAGTGGATGCAGTGTGTGTCAGTGTAGTGAATGCAGTGTGTGTGTTAGTGCAGTGGATGCAGTGTGTGTGTTAGTGCAGTGGATGCAGTGTGTGTGAGTGTAATGAATGCAGTGTGTGTGTGTTAGTGCAGTGTGTGTCAGTGTAGTGAATGCAGTGTGTGTGTTAGTGTAGTGAATGCAGTGTGTGTTAGAGCAGTGGATTCAGTGTGTGTTAGTGCAGTGGATGCAGTGTGTGTGCTAGTGCAGTGGATGCAGTGTGTGTGAGTGTAATGAATGCAGTGAGTGTGTAATGAATGCAGTGAATGCAGTGTGTGTATGTGTTTAGTAGTGTATGCATGTAAATGTAGTACTAGTAATGTAAATGTATTTTTGTTATTCCCCCCCTCCCTGTTTCTTACGTGGTTCAGGGAGGGGGGAAGATCCTTTGATCCCTGGTGGTCCGGTGCCATTGTAGGCCCCCCCCCCCCCCCCCCCCGGCTCCCTATACTTGCAGAGGGGGCCCAGCGGACTGCAGGAGCACTTTACAGCATTTCCTGCTCTCACTCCCGCGAGATGTGGTGTGCGCGCCGCGCGGAGCGTTGCCATGGCAACGCTCTAACGGCCGCACGTCTCGCGGGAGTTAGAGCGAGGGAAATGCTGTAAAGTGCTCCTGCAGTCCGCTGGGCCCCCTCTGCAAGTATAGGGAGCCGGGGGGGGACCCGCGGCTGCACATATATATAGCGATGATCGCTATATATATGTGCAGAAAGTAATTGTGGGGCCCTGGACTGCCAAAGCAGTCCGGGGCCCCCAGGACCGCCGGGCCCATGACAACCGTCGCGGTTGTCACCCCCTGATGGCGGCCCTGCAAACACTGACACACAAATACACACACTGATACACAGATACCAACACTAGCACACACACACACACTGATACACAGATACACACACTGGCACATACACAAACCTAGATAGAAACTGACACAGAGATACACACACTGGAACATACTCAGATATACACTAACACACAGATACACACACTGACACACAAATACAAACACACACTTGGATGCAGATACACCCGCTGATACACAGATAAACACACACAGTGGCACACACACTGACACACAGATAAACACACTAATTTACAGATACATACACACAAATACACACACTGACACAGATACACACACATAAACTAACATACATAAACACATACATGTTAAAATTATTGTATTTGCAGTCACCCTCCTTGATTTTCAGGAGGTTTGGTCCTGTCTGAGGCTGATGGGAGTGAGCATGCAGCAGCTCACTCCAGCCTCTCCTCTGCCTCCATGCTGTGTGCCTCTGCCTCCAGCCTGTTCATCCCTCACTCAGTGTCTCTCTAATGAAGCTGGGAGGAAATGACAGGCTGTCACTTCCTCCCAGTCTACCTATAGTGCAGGGGCACGGTTGCGCTCTTAAAGAGCCGCTGCACCTGATCAGGCCCCTGTTCATCGAAAATCCCCTTTGGGTGTATGGGCCACTTGATGGTCAAATCGCAGCAGAACTCGAATGTTGCTCTTGCAGGACCCCAGGGTTTCACGGAACACCAATTGGGAAACACTGATTTATGGTCATCTCTGTATGCTTTTTCTATGCTTACTGACAGGTGCAAATGACAGAGTTGATAATAATTGACAGATATAGAGCCAGTTGCAGGATAAAGAGGTGTGTGTTTTGCATTTAATTTTATTTTTCACACCTCACAAATACATGTTTGTTTAAATATAGGCATTGGTAAACAGAATATAACAAATCCTGGGGAGCTACAATTCCACTCACTTGAAATATTTTGCAAGTTACCGGTAACCTCTAGGTGTCAGTCACTGCTCACTAACACATATCACACACTTTAATATTTATACACATCGCTCGTTAATAGTTTCAACCAAAACAATCATTGTTTTCTAAAATTCTAGTGGTGTTCTTACCAAGCTTCTACATATGGGAACTCCAGAACAATGTGTGATTGATATGTAAGTAGACGCTGTTTGAATTAATAAAAACATGGGATTTCTAGCGCTTGTTCAAAGTCTTTGTGGCAGCTCGGACTTCCCAACCCAGTGTCTCTTCCTTCTGGCCATAGGTAGATATAGAAAGGTAATGCAGGGAAGCAGCGCCTACACAAGTGCCAATCTTCTGGAGCTCGAAATCAGCTCGAGATATCTGCGCTTCGATGGTACAATCCTCATGTGTGGATGTGCTGATCTTGGTCTCAGTCTTGATTTTATGTGGAAAGGTATCCTTAGGTCAGTCAGCAGCGTGTGGTGGTCAGCTTCATTGAAGTGGTCTCTTTCAGTATGCCGTTTGGTCACAGTGAAAGTTCACCAGCGTATAAAATGAAAATAAAACAAGAAGATAATGCTCTCTACATAGCTATAAAATAATAAAAGGAGGTATACTCACAAACCGAGAGCACAGTAAAGTTATGCTCAATCCTAGTTTAGGTGGTATCTTCCCCACCTAGGAAGTATGAATCCGCCAGGTAAAAATCTTTAGAGATAAAAACAGGAAGGTCCAAATTCGATAAAAACTAGTTTAATTTATAACCAAAATAATAAAACCAAACAAAAAATGTAGTATAAAACCAGTGGCGGATCCGGGGGGGGGCATTGTCCAAGAGATTCTCCCCTGCCAGCTAATGCAGGGCTGGCATTGTCCAAGTGCCAGCCCTGCAATGTGCCTGCGGACCGAGGAGGAAGAGCCGAGATTTCCCTCCCTGGTCCGCAGGCACCGTGCTGACAGCCGGCGGGGGGAGGGAGGCCTGGGAGGGAGAGAGGACCCTGGAGCTCTTACCTGCAGCTCCTCCGGGTCCTACTCTCGCAAGAATGGAGCGTTGCCGCGGTAACAGCAACGCTCCAAATCGCGCGAGAGTGAACTCTAGCCCTGAAACGCGGGCTAGAGTTCACTCTAACCACCACTGGGACCACCAGGGAATCCCCACCGGACCACCAGAGATCAAGAAGTGTCCCCCCTCCTCCCAGTAAGGTACGAAGGGAGGGGGGACATAAAGAATATATGTTTTAATTACATTTAAATAAAAAAAACAGATATAAGAAGGGTGGGGGTGGGGCTTTTAATATTTTAATATAATGTGTTGTTTTAAAAAAATATTAATTAATATGTATGTATGGGGCAGTGTATGTGTGTGTGGGGGGGGCAACGTGTGTGATAAGAAGGGTAGGGGGCTTTGTTATAATCACACACACATTGCTCCCCCACACACACTGCCCCATACACACACACACACTGCCCCCCATACACACACACACACTGCCCCATACACACACACTGCCCCCCATACACACACACACTGCCCCCCATACACACACACTGCCCCCATATACACACACCCCCATACACTGCCACTCCATACACACACACACTGCAATCCTCACATACACTGCAATCCTCACACACTGCAAATATCACACACAAATACTGTGACCCACACATACACTGCCCCCCTAACACACACAATGCACCCCTGACATATACTGCCGCCTTCACTCACACACTGCGACCTTCACACACACACACACACTGCACCCCTTACACATTGCACCACTCACACACACCACTGCTCCTATGCCCTACTACAGCCCCATTTCCCAGCAGACCTCCAGTAAGTTGTCAAACTGTTATTAAACGGTTTGACTACTTACTCTGGGAGGGGGTCCCGGCAGTATGGACACCATAACCTCTACACTGAGCTGTAGTGGTTATTGTGTCTGGATTATTTCTTTAAAGGAACACTATAGTCACCTAAATTATTTTAGCTAAATAAAGCAGTTTAAGTGTAGAGATCATTCCCTTGCAATTTCACTGCTCAATTCACTGTCATTTAGGAGTTAAATCACTTTTTCTGTTTATGCATCCCTAGCCACACCTCCCCTGGCTATGATTGACAGAGCCTGCATGAAAAAAAAACTGGTTTCACTTTCAAACAGATGTAATTTACCTTAAATAATTGTATCTCAGTCTCTAAATTGAACTTTAATCACATACGGGAGGCTCTTGCAGGGTCTAGCAAGCTATTAACATAGCAGGGGATAAGAAAATCTTAATTAAACAGAACTTGCAATAAAGAAAGCCTAAATAGGGCTCTCTTTACAGGAAGTGTTTATGGAAGGATGTGCAAGTCACATGCAGGGAGGTGTGACTAGGGTTCATAAACAAAGGGATTTAACTCCTAAATGGCAGAGGATTGAGCAGTGAGACTGCAGGGGCATGTTCTATACACCAAAACTGCTTCATTAAGCTAAAGGAGACTATAGTGTCCCTTTAAATAATCTACAAGTGCCCCTCCCGAGATCAGGCTCTGATTCCGCCACTGTATAAAACACCAATAAAACACTAACGTGTTTCACCTTCACACAGGCTTTTTCAAGCGGTTGCATTGTGTTTCGAACCTGTGCTGTTAATTCTTTTTTTGACATTCTTTATTTTCGATGTACATTGACGATAATACAAGTGAACAGTAACAGTGTACAAACCTTTACATTAGCGGGGGATAAGTAATTGTAATCAATCGCAGTAGGGTAACCCGCTCATGTGGGTGGAATCTATACTAGTGGGCCTAGGTCACAGTAAAGGTGTGCAGGTAGCGTATAAAATGCAGATACCAGTATTACTTTAAACAAACAGGTAGCTCGTGCTATCTGGCATTGAGGGGTTAGGGACTGGTGGTTAGACTCTTTCAGTCGGGTATGGTGTACGTCTATGAGGGAATGGGGGTGAGACCACTGGTATCAAGTGCTATACTGAGCTGCCATTTCTCGTTATTCTGGAGCATCCCCAGGCCCATTGTTGAGGGCTTAGGCCCAGTTCGTAAGTGTAACCCTGGAGGCCTGCTCTAAAGCATTATTTAATCTTTGGTGCCCCAAGAGTCCATTTGGGTCTTCCGGCCGGGTCAGTCATATAGGCACACCCCTTAGTGAAAGTGACTGGGCAGTGAGGTCCTGAGCAGGCTCTGTGGTATAGCCCCAGGTATTAGCAGGCGAGCCAGAGATGTGGGGGTGTCCCCAGACCCTGTGCCCAGCCTGTGGTGGGATAATCTGTGTAGGTATTGTACGCCTCTGTAGTGCAGTCGTGTGTGTGTGATCGGGGTCCCCTCCATCCGTGTGCGTACATTTCCTTGTGCGAGAACCTAGCTCTCCCACTGCGCCGAGGGCAGCCATGTATGCAAGAGTCATGGTGCAGAAGGCTGGGTGTATCTTTTTTGGTGTGTCTGCGTGTGGTGAGGTTGCCCTGCGCCCCCTCCGCAGGGGTTGTAATTGGTAATCCAGCCATTCTGAAAGACCCTCTGTGATGGTACCAACCCCGCCACTGGGCATTGGAGGAGCCTGATTGCTCGCCTGCTCCCTCTGGACTATGGCCCCATGTTGAAACGCTTGATTTTCCACTGCAAAGACACGAAAGCCGGGTCATTCGGTACTTTCCCTATTTGAACAGTGATACCCCAGATAGCTATGCCATGGAGCCCATTCGTATAACGAAAGACTTTGTGAAAGACTTTGGCTCCATGGCAATTGAACTGTATGTATGTGATCTGAGCGCCATTCAGTAATAATGTGCGCTCAGATCTAAGCTATCTGGGGATATGTTGAATGTACCTGTTTTATGCAATAGCTGCACAGTTATATATATTTATGTATTTTATTGTCTTTTGCTACCATGTGGCTCTGTCTCTGTCCTTGGAGATAATTGGATTACTTCCCAATTATCTCCAGGATAGAAGACTCTGTGGAACCGGTTTTGGGCAGAAAAGCCATGCTTCATTTGGTCACAAAGGACTTTGATCTAACTTTTGACCCACTGGACCAATTTGTATGATTTTGGCGAATGTTTGTATTTGGAGTATGCTGCTTCTGAAAATGTGAATGTGATGTATACTTTTTAAGTTATGAATATTGTGTAAAACTGTATTTTCCTGCCTGTGATAATTACATTAACCCATTGTGTAAGGTAATCGTATCACAGGCAGAGGGGAGGATTTTGTGTGGGAGTGTCTGAGTGTATTGTACGTGTTTATTGGTTGTTTTACAAAACCCTGTGGGCGGTACTAACGTGTAAGAATGTGTATATAAGAACAATAAACCCACAACTCTGCCTAGTTCTACTTCACCCTCAATTTGGAGTGCCGTCTCTTATTGGGGGAATCTGCTACAAGGGATTGTTATGCTTGTAATACTCCCTTGCTAAATCACTACTAAGCTCTTGTAAGAGCTTGTTCCTGCCTTGCTCTCTGGAGGAGTATACAGTGGTTATGGTGTCTGCTGCAGTGCTTGGAGTCCTCAGGAAGCGCTAGGAGCATCCTTCAACGTAGGTACCCAGTCGGGGTGCCTGTCGATCCATTACACCCTCTCCCAAAGATCCAATCCCCGATATGATGGGCCGACCTGGGGGATCTGTCAAAGATTTATGGATCTCTGGGAGGTGCTAAAAGACAGGTCTGACTGTGTTTGGTTTGAGAATAAAATTCTTCTATTAAGCCCATTGACTCCCCATGGGTTACCAGCGAGTTAATATTTCGCTGAAATCACTTGTAGGGTCACCAAGAAGTCTGGCATAGGTTAATTGATCTGATCGTTGCCTAATGATGCTTTATATTTATCAGCATCCATGATCACAATGTTGCCTCCCTTGTCAGACTGCTTGATGACCACAGATTGTTTCATTAATTGTTTCATTGCTAGAAAATGAAACCCTCCTTTCATGTTGCTGTTTTTTGTTTTTTTAAATTGAACGTGTTCTTAAAGTTATCCCGCCTGTAATTGCGTGGGTACGACTGCCACATATAAACGTTATCGTTGTCATAATCCTCCTTATCTCTTAGGAACTCTCTTAATAATTTCATCCTCCATCTTATGATATTGTGTCTTCATTTCCGTATCCCACTGTATGAAAGGTGCTGTTGTCATTTTACATTCTAGCTGTTCCTTGTATTCTGAAATGTGTTTATTTCCTGAACCCTTTCTTCGTTATATTCTATTAAATTAGCTCCAGTGAGCATTTAGAAAGTGACTTGTTCCCCTTTAACCTCTAGTTTTTAGATGCCTGATTATATGTAGGTGTCTTCCGCAATCTAAAACCTCTCAGTATTCTCTTGACTTCACAATATTTTTTTAGACTTGTAATTTCCCAGAATGTTTTTATTTCCTTCTAATTCAGTTTCTCCAGTTGTCTTTGTAGTACTTTAATTTAACTGTGTTTCTTCCTGAAACAGAGTTTTGATTTGTTGTTGTCTCATGTGTTTAAAATAAACACAGGTAGTTATATCTTCCGGGTCTCTCCCTTCTGCCATATTATAGACTTGTCCTAAACAAAATATAGAAAGAAAAAAACAATATACAAAAAACTGTGCACTGAGGGTTATGAAAACATACAATTCCTGTGGTTTATGCAAGAAAGACAAAAATTGTAAATTACTCTAACATGCTTCCGTTGCCTAACTCCAGATTCCCAAATCTCGTTGTCTTTAAACGATACACCTGTCTTTCGTGGAGTAATATTCAGAATAGTTTCAAATTTCCTAACGCAACATTTAGAAGATAATCCCCTCCTTCAATTTATTTGGGTGCAGGCTAAATGGGCAGTGGGGAAAAACCACTGCAATTCTTTAATAATAAACTAAAGATAGTGTGAACAGAAAATAATATTCCGTTCACATGTGTAGCCGCACCAAGGAAGGTGCAAAACGCGTCCAGGGCTTTCACACTCTTTTTCACGTTAGTCTTCTGAGTGGTCTGGCAGTTGCAGGTAGTATGGCAAATTTATATTTTCCGAACATTTTTTTTTCTCTCTTGCTCGGAAATTTGTGTAATCTCAGTGTACTACAATGTTTTGGTAGGATATGCATGTGCTACCTTTAGCATCTATGAGGGCTGCAGTGACAGTATGATACCATGATTTTTTGATATACATAATTTTTTTTTTATCAATAAATGTGCACTCTTTTTGTATACATAATTTTTCTGTGGATTATTTGGGATTACCTATGTGTGCGGACCTACATGCACCTATTGTGACACATTACTACTGTAATGTTAATGTGTTTAACTTTAAAAAACAATGCACAGTACTCGCACATTTTCACAGCACACACTTGACCAAACACATTCCTAAAAAAATACTAAATAATTTTCCACAAACCCTTAAGAAAAAACATACCAACAAACTTTAAATCGGTGATTTGGTTTTAAGTGGCACTGACTAGCAGTAGAACATTTCACTATTTGTAATCATTAGTCTCACGTTAAGGTGAATGCCAATGTGGTGAATGCCAATGTGGCAATAGCTAGTGAAGAGGAACTTTTTTTTTGCTATTTAATGAACAACACACTCCAAAATAAAGATTTTTACTTCATCAAACACTTAAAAAAAAAAACCTGTCATACAGTAAATTAGTGATTCTAAGTTGGTGTTATATGGCAGTAGCTAGGACCACAACGTTACATTATCCGTAGTCACCAGTCTCACACATGAATGAATGAAGCAGACTATTGACCACTCAAGGTTTGTGTTTGTGCATAGCTAGGCAAGAGGAACTTTTTCCTTTTTTTTTGCTTTCTTTTGAGCAACACACTTCACCCAAATAAATGGTATTTCTACAAGTAGTAGAAATGCAAGTGTTTTTTTTACATTTTAAAGTTGGGAAGGGAGGGGGTGGGGAGGTGGGTGCCAAAAAGAGGACACGCCCTGGGTGCCAAATGCTCAAGCTACACCCCTGACTAGTAGATAGATAGATAGATAGATAGATAGATAGATACAGTGCCTTGCAAAAGTATTCACCCCCCTGGACTTTTTTTTTTTTTTTTTTTACCTATTTTGTTACATTACAGGCTTATGTTCAATGTTTTAACAATCTGAATTTTATGTGATGGGTCAGAACCCAACAGTCTAAGTTGGTGAAGTGAAATGAGAAAAATATATACATAAAACTATTTTATAGAAATAGAAAACAGAAAATTGGCATTGGTATTCACCCCCTATGTTATGAAGCCCATTAAAAGCTCTGGTGCAACCAATTACCTTCAGAAGTCACATAATTAGTGAAATGATGTCCACCTGTGTGCAATCTTAGTGTCACATGATCTGTCATTACATATACACACCTTTTTTGAAAGGGCCCAGAGGCTGCAACACCTAAGCAAGAGGCACCACTAACCAAACACTGCCATGAAGACCAAGGAACTCTCCAAACAAGTAAGGGATAATGTTGTTTGAGAAGTACAAGTCAGGGTTAGGTTATAAAAAACTATCCAAATCTTTTATGATTCCCAGGAGCACCATCAAATCTATCATAACCAAATGGAAAGAACATGGCACAACAGCAAACCTGCCAAGAGACGGCCGCTCACAAAAACTCACAGACAGGGCAAGGAGGGCATTAATCAAAGAGGCAGCACAGAGACCTAAGATAACCCTGGAGGAGCTGCAGAGTTCCACAGCAGAGACTGGAGTATCTGTACATAGGACGACAATAAGCCGCACGCTCCATAGAGTTGGGCTTTATGGCAAAGTGGCCAGAAGAAAGCCATTACTTTCAGCAAAAAACAAAAAGGCATGTGGGAGACTTCCAAAATGTATGGAGGAAGGTGCTCTGGTCTGATGGTGCTAAAAACAGGGATATTCTTGAGCAAAACCTGTACCACTCTGTGCGTGTACCACTCTGTGCGTGAGGCTAGAACGGAGGTTCACCTTTCAGCAGGACAATGACCCCAAACACACTGCTAAGGCAACATTTGAGTGGTTTAAAGGGGAAACATGTAAATATGTTGGAATGGCCTAGTCAAAGCCCAGACCTCAATCCAATAGAAAATCTGTGGTCAGACTTAAAGATTGCTGTTCACAAGCGCAAACCATCCACCTTGAAGGAGCTGGAGCAGTTTTGCAAGGAGGAATGGGCAAAAATCCCAGTGGTAAGATGTGGCAAGCTCGTAGAGACTTATCCAAAGCAACTTGGAGCTGTGATTGCCGCAAAAGGTGGCTCTACAAAGTATTGAGTTTAGGGGGTGAATAGTTACGCACATTGACTTTTTCTGTTATTTTGTCCTATTTGTTGTTTCACAATATAAAAAAAAAAAATCTTCAAAGTTGTGGGCATGTTCTGTAAATTAAATTATGCAAATCTTCAAACAATCCATGTTAATTCCAGGTTGTGAGGCAACAAAATGAATACTTTTGCAAGGCACTATATATATATATATATATATATATATATATATATATATTCCTATTCTCCCAGATTATGTATTTATTGTTTACACTACTATTGTTTGGGCTCATTTGTAGCTGTCTGATGTTTTTATTCCACAGTTTAGGTGATGTGAGCAATTTGTTATCGTTTAGTAACGGTGTATGCACTTATGAGAACGGTTGTTACTAAGTATTTTATTATTTGTCTTTTGGCTGTTTTGTTTTAACATTATTTTACACTTATGAATAACATATTTAGTTTTATTTAGTTTTTGTGCTATGCATACATTTGAATTTTATTAAAATAGTTTGATTGCTTTCGTGTGCATGCACTATATCTTTCCAGTTATAAATCAATCATTGTGAATTGCTACCTAGAAATCTTGCATTTATTTTATTTTACCCACTTATTTAGTATTTCTGACTTATGTAAATATCCCTGAGTTTGTAGATGCCATGTAGAATTTATTTGAGGGAGAGACAGACACTTGAGCAGTCACTCTCCCCACCAACAGACACATTCTTTACTGCTGTGTCAATGGGATTCTAGGAAATTCCAGGAAATGTAATTCAAAACAAAATGTAACATGAATCTATACATTTTGTTGATATGGAATGTGTTTAAGCAACTTGTTCACCTTCTGGGGCCTTTTCATAATTTACAATGACCCTAAATGGTGAAGTCGCCATAATTATTCACAAAGAAATGCTCAGATTCAGAGTAAATCAGAAATTTAGGTTTGAATAATACAATTTTCTCCTGACAGCTACGTTTTGAGTCCTGCTACTTTTCCAAAATTTTAAAAATGTACTTTGAATTCCTAGGAATTCACATTTTAATATTCCTGTCTGTGTATATTCACTTAAAACATTGTTCATAATAAATGTACATTTATACATTTGGCTGGTCACTGTGGATATTCACCAAGCGTGAAATTCAAGCTCCTTTGTTTACACCCCCTTCACAGCAATATCTCACCATCCCCGTGCCGTTCTCAAGCAACTGTGTACCGTTGGAGCCTGTAATGTCAGCTGATGAAATAAATGAATACAATTTATTCTATCCAGGACTTTCCTGCCATGTCAACTTTTCTGACAGTGCATTAGTTGAATAGCTGTGTGTATTGTGAAATTGCAGTTAGTCTAGGAGTTTCCAAACCCTCTGGTATATTATGTGACGTGGCAATTCTAGCAGAGAGATGTTTTTTGATTGCAATAGAGATTTCACAATTCAGAGTTCCCCTGAGGGGGGAGTCGCTGATGGTGATACCGGAGAAACTGACGGAAGCCAAGCACAGAGAGATGGACACAGGTTTCTTCAGGAAGGAAGAGATTCTTTATTGGATCACCGATCGGGACTCAGAGGGACTAGCGTCACCAAAATACAGCAAAGTCTGAGCCCCGGACAATAGTGCAGGCTCCTTATATAGGCACATAACTCCTCCCATATTAAGCTCCACCCGCACATTCTCTTAACCAATCAACACAAATAAGAATTAACTTCCTGTTTGACCGCATGGCTTGACCAGCACAATGGAGGAGGGGGAATACTATATCCTGTATTCTTGCACATGCTCCGTACACTACTGATCGTATCTTGCCTCGTGCAACCAACTGATCGATACGTCAGCATATGCACGTACACATGCCACGTGGTAATCTCGGCCTACTAAATTTATTTTTACCGAGATTCCACCACATTCCCCCCTTTGATGCCTCTTGATATTTTACAATTACTTGAGGCATCACATAACCTTAGTTTTGCTTACACCGCAAGTTACCTTGAACCAGACCAGACTTATCTTATGATGTGAATCTTCAACATTCATCTTCTTGCATTGGTTCTCCCTGATCTAGAGCCTTATATTTATATATCGCCATTATCTGTGCAGCAGCCTTCCTCTCTGCTATACTTCCTATCAGGCTTTGCACAGACCTAACTACTAGGGGTATAAGACACGGTAGGAGTAGACACAACAGTAAAATCAGTAGGACTCCACCTACCACTGCCTTAAGCCCTCCAAACCACTCATACCAGCTACCAAACCAACTACTTGGATTATACCCTTTCCATACCTGAGTAGGCACATGCGCTAGTTTAACCATATGGCTAGTAAGCTCAGCTATTGCTTGCCCTTCGTCGTCTATTTGAAGACAGCAATTGCTTAGGTTAAACTTCCCACATACACCTCCCTCTACTGCCAAAAGGTAATCCAAGGCTAATCTATTTTGGTAGACTGCTGTCCTCATCCTGGTGTTATGCTTCGCTAGAAGATTGAGCGCTTGTGATGTCTCATTTGTGATAATCTCAACCACCGCCTGTAATCTTATAATACGGTTGAGCATATAAATAGGGGTTCTATAACCAAAAGTACCATCCTCAGCCCACGTGGCTGGCCCATAATAATCTATAATACGCTGGGGAGGCCACTCATTATCTTCCCAGGTGCCTATCTCTACGGGTCCCCTTTTCTTCCTATGATTCACATCATACACTTTAACACCTAAAGTCTCACCTGTTTCAATAGGTAACAAGAAGAAAGATGGTTTGAGCATACCCAACACACATGCCCCTTCCCAGTCCTGTGGCAACTCCGAATAGGCTTTCTTACCACAGATCCAGTACAAATTTGCTGGGGCTCTCCAGGTAGATGTGATGGATAAATCAAACCACACGTCCTTTAAATTGGCGTATCTAGCAAACGGGTTTGATGGTTCTGAGACATTTGAAGCCGACCACCAAGTTGTATTCTTTGTATCATCATCATAAGCTTTTTGCCCTAGACAAGTTAATTCTCCTACAGAAGTATTATACATTATTCCTTTCCTTGCTATGCAAACATAACCTATGATGGAGGTCTTTAATCTCCACTCAGATTTACCTCTAACACTCATATGATAATCGGCTTGTGTAGATATTAGTTGGTCAACTGCCTCAGAACCGGACATTACCTCCTTTGCTTCCCATGGCCATTGGTCTCCCATGTTAGTACCTCCACACACATAGCAGTTGGTAACATTAAGACTACCGGCAATACTTTCAGCTAAATCGATGAACAGGTTTTTAGCATTATGGGGGATCTTATTATCTATGCTCATCTCTTCATAAAAGGAATGGTATACTTGATGAGTCTGGGAGGATACCGTATCAGTCTCTATCCCTATAAACAATAATGTCCCAGGATCTAAACCCGTCCCGTATATTTGAAACCCAAATAAATTTCCATACTTATCTAGGAACTTGTCGGGGTTATTTATAAGTATATGGACTGGGTTGCATTCCATAGACTTACAATAAGGGCTAGTCGGCAACTTAGTCACTATCATGTCTTTGTCTACTGTCTGTCCCCAAGTCGCCCACCCCACACAAGACCAATATGGGCAAAAGTTATAGTCTTTATTTGGGCATCTAGGACTCACATATTTATTTTTACTACTGGGACAAATATATTTATCATTAGACCCATACGTCCTCTCCCATCTAAGATCCCCACATACATTCCACGGTTTTCTACCACTCGATATTGCTTTACACGCATCAAATAGCAGAACACCCGAAGAATGTACGGATTCTAACACCGTCTTATTAATTAGGGTCCCCTGAGGATCTCCATTCCTGAGAGTCAACCAAATTGTACGAGGTTGATACTCCGGTCTGAAGCACTTAGGTTCTCCTACTCCCAAATGGCACACACTATAGTCTATATTTAAGTATCTACATCTCGATACATCTCCTTTACACTTGTATTGTGAATGCCAAATTAGGGTTTGGGAAATATGGTTACCTGTTCTCGTAGTCTTAATGCATACCTCACAGCTAGGAGTGTCGGTACCTCTACCTTCCTGAATATAAAAACACATGTAAATAAACACAATCAAAAGCACATCTTTCGCCGTCATCCTCAGTCTTCGTCCGTGCGATGGAACCTCAGCTTCCAGGATGTGAGGGCTGCAGGGAATGGAGTTCTGCTCGTCTTCACAGGTGTCCCTTCGAGACTTTCCTGGCTTATACACTATGTGTTGGTAAGCGGACAGGCTTTATTATGGCCTTCTCACTCACACCTGTAACAATAAAATTTGTAATCCACAATAATTCCTCGTTACTCCGACTGAGTAGTGCGTTTCAACCGGATCTTGCAGGGATTCTCTGGATCTGCTGTAACTTGCCAAGAATCGACTGCTGCTGGTTTAACCCTGGAGTGATGTATCCACGGAGTCACTTCTGCTACTTTTATCGCTGTAGGGGTAGACAAAAGAATAACATAAGGACCTCTCCACTTGGGCCCTAACGGTACATTATTCCACTCTTTAATCCACACTTGGTCTCCTGGATGATAACTATGAACAGGGGGATAAATATTCACAGGTAATCTATCTTGTACCCATTTCTGTACCTCCTCCATAGTCTTACCCAACTCTACAACCTGCTGCCGAGTAATTCCTTCTCCCAACTGACTCAAATCCCCCCTTAAGTTACCAAGTACGGGAGGTGGTCGCCCATACATAATTTCAAAAGGAGAGAGGCCCATCCTTCTGGTAGGGGTACTGCGGATTCGCAATAGAGCTATAGGTAAGAGAACGTTCCACTTAAGTTGGGTTTCCTGACACATTTTAGCCAACTGGTTCTTAATAGTTCTATTCATTCTCTCTACCTTACCAGAACTCTGGGGTCTATATGCAGTATGAAGCCTCCACTTTATACCAAGCATATGAGTCAGTTGTTGTAGGCACTGATGAACAAAAGCTGGACCATTGTCCGATCCTATAGAACAGGGTAGTCCATATCGGGGTATTATCTCTCGTAGCAGGAATCTCACAACTTCTCCTGCTTTCTCTGTACGAGTAGGACATGCTTCTACCCAGCCTGAATAGGTGCACACAATTACCAGCAGGTAACGATGTCCACCCGATTTAGGCATCACTGTAAAGTCTATTTGTAGATCGGACATGGGGAGTCCCCCCATAAACTGGACTCCTGGTGGCTTTACTGGTCCTTGTCTTGCATTATTCTTAGCACACGTTACACATCTGCGTACAATGGCCTGAGTCAAGTTGGACAATCTTGGTATGTAGAAATGTTTCCTGAGAGATTCTTCAGTACTGTCTCTCCCAGAATGTGTCCCGTTGTGATAATTTTGGACAATTTCTACTGCTAGTGATGCTGGTATGACTATTCTTCCATCTTCTAGCTGATACCACTTGTTCTCCAAATACTTTCCCGGTTCAGTCTTTAACCACTCCTCTTCTTGAGCTGTATAAACTGGAGTCCATTGAGACAATGGAGTTGGTATAAGAGCAGCTATATGCCCCACGTACTCCTGTCTTCCTGATTCAGCAGCACGCTTAGCTGCACTATCTGCCATCCGATTTCCTTTTGTTACATCACCATCTCCTCTCAGATGCGCTCGACAATGTATGATACCGACTTCTTTCGGCTCCCACACTGCTTCCAATAGTTGTAGGATTTCAGCTGCGTACTTGATTTCTTTGCCTTCTGAATTCAGTAGTCCTCTTTCTTTATACAAAGCTCCGTGGGCATGAGTGGTTAAGAACGCATACTTAGAGTCCGTATAGATATTCACTCTTAAACCTTCAGCCAATTGTAACGCTCGTGTTAGTGCTATTAATTCTGCCTTTTGTGCTGATGTTCCTTTCGCCAGTGGCCGAGCTTCTATCACCTTGTCTATTGTTGTTACTGCATATCCTGCATAGCGGATCCCTTCTTTCACATAACTACTGCCGTCGGTGTAATATTGAACATCGGGGTTCTGGATGGGAAAATCACGAAGATCTGGTCTACTTGAGAATACTTCATCCATTACTTCCAAACAATCATGTTGACTTTCAGTAGGTTGTGGCAAAAGGGTAGCTGGATTTAAGGTGTTTACAGTCTCTAAATGCACTCTTGGGTTTTCACACAACATTGCTTGATACTTGGTCATACGGCTGTTACTAAACCAATGATTTCCTTTGTAATCCAACAACGTCTGTACTGCATGTGGGACTCGTACATAAAGTTCTTGACCCAGAGTGAGTTTATCGGCTTCAGCTACTAGCAGGGCGGCTGCAGCTACGGCTCTTAGACAAGGTGGAAGTCCGCTGGCCACTGCATCCAATTGCTTAGACATGTAGGCAACAGGTCTTTGCCATGATCCCAAGTACTGTGTCAATACTCCCACAGCCATTCTTCTTTGCTCGTGTACATATAAGTAGAATGGTCGTGTGTGATCAGGTAGACCTAATGCTGGGGCACTCATCAAAGCCTTCTTCACATCTTCAAATGCCGTTTGCTGTTCTTGGGTCCATAAGAAGGGGTCGTGCTCTGTACCTTTGATAGCTGCGTACAGAGGTTTTGCTAGTATCGCATAGCTGGGAATCCATATCCTACAGAAGCCTGCTGCCCCCAAGAATTCTCGCACTTGTCTTCTATTCTTGGGTATTGGTATTTGGCAGACAGCTTCTTTTCTCTCTGGCCCCATAATCCTTTGACCTTCAGAGATATGGAATCCCAGATACTTGACAGTTGGCAAACACAACTGAGCCTTCTTTCTAGACACCTTGTATCCTGCCTTCCAGAGAATATGTAGTAGATCGTGCGTTGCTTGCTGACATTTTTCTTTTGTAACTGCTGCTATCAACAAGTCATCTACATATTGTAACAATACACATTCTCCTGGGATAGACTCGAAATCCAGTAAATCTTGACTTAGAGCTGAACCAAATAGGGTAGGTGAATTTTTAAACCCTTGGGGTAGTCTTGTCCAAGTCATTTGGCGTTTTGAGCCCGTTACAGCGTTCTCCCATTGGAAAGCGAAAATACATTGACTTTCTGCGGCAATTCGGAGGCAAAAGAAGGCATCTTTGAGATCTAAGACTGTGAAGTAAGTAGCCCCGCCCGGAATTAAAGCAAGCAGGTTATATGGATTGGGTACAACTGGATGTATACTAACAACCGCATCATTGACTGCTCTTAAGTCCTGCACAGGTCGATACTCATCTGTACCGGGCTTTTGAACAGGCAGCAATGGGGTGTTCCAGGGGGAAGTACAGACTTTTAGGATACCATACCGTATGAACTTATCCAGATAGGATTGGATG
The DNA here is from genome assembly GCF_036172605.1 of Pelobates fuscus. Classification (NCBI taxonomy): domain Eukaryota; kingdom Metazoa; phylum Chordata; class Amphibia; order Anura; family Pelobatidae; genus Pelobates; species Pelobates fuscus. The sequence continues at coordinate 65,292,478 of NC_086321.1, forward strand.
TTCTTCTTAGCCTTCTGCGGGATGTGGTATTGTCTTAGGCTCACTGGATAAACCCCAAGTTTTAGTTCAATTTTTATAGGTGGAATATTGCGGGCCAGTCCTGGTGGGTTGTTCTCTGCCCAAACTCCTGGTATGTTAAATAATGTCTCATCACTCCTAGGGTTTTGGCTAGTCAACACTGTATAAAGTCGCCACTCTTCTTCCTTTGGTACGGATAAAGTCATAATACCTGAAGGTCCATTAAACTTTAAGGATGTTGTTCCATTTGGTAGGAACGTAATCTGCGCTTGTAATTTTGATAGCATATCACGTCCCAGCAATTGGACTGGACATTCAGGCATATAAAGGAATTGGTGTTTTACTACGTGGCCTCCCAATGTACAGAGTCGACTTTTAAGAACCGGTCTTTCAGCACTTCTTCCAGTTGCTCCTATCACAGTAATAGTCCTTCCAGATGGAGGAGCAACTAGATTAGTCACCACTGAATGTTCAGCACCAGTGTCGATCATGAACGCACTCCTTTTTCCCCCTATTGATACATCGACCATAGGCTCCGCTCGACCAAGGGGGATGGAGCCCGGTCGGTATCAATAGTCCTCCATGACCGTGTCAGCCAATCCTACGAAGTCCCTACCTTCTCTATCGCGGGACCTTTGCGCTGCTGGAATATACCTGTCTTCCCTAACACTTCCTCTGTTCCCATTACTCCCTCTATAACCATTACTCCCTCCGGGGCCTCCTCCACCTCTCGCTCTGCCTCTAAAGTTTCCGTAGCCTGCCCTGGGTTGGTCTCTCTCGTACTGCTCTCTTTGCGGACATTCGTTCCTCCAATGCCCTTCTTCCTTGCAATACGCGCACTGATCCCTACTCAAAGGAGGCTCCCTACTCCATCTATTATTGCCTCTATCTGGGCCCCGTTTATCTACGCCTGCGATCGCTACCGCTAGCATATCAGCCTTTTTACGCATCTTGCGCTCTTCCTCTTTCTTACTTTCTGTATCCCTGTTCATATAGACCTTATTTGCTACCTCCATTAGTTGGGTGATGGACATACCTGCAAACCCTTCTAACTTTTGTAGCTTGCGCTTAATATCTCCGTATGCTTGGCTGACAAAGGCGGAGTTAACCATTCGGGAATTGTCTGCGTCTTCCGGATTAAAGGGGGTATACAAGCGGTATGCCTCCAATAATCGGTCATAAAAGACACTGGGCGCTTCATCGCTTTTCTGGATCACCTCAACTGTCTTCGACATGTTAATGGCTTTCTTTCCTCCTGCTTTCATGCCAGCAATTATAGCGTCTCTATAGGCTCTGAGTTGAACCATATCAGCACCATTTACGTTCCAATCGGGATCAGTGTTGGGATAATGTGTTGCGGCCCATGCTGCTGGATTAGCTTGGTTCAAAGCACGGGCTCTATCCTCTAGTGCTTTTATGGCTGCTTGATTTATTCTTGTCCTTTCCTCATTGTTAAATAAAGTCATTAATAACTGCTGGCAATCAGCCCATGTCGGATTATGCGTCTGTACTATTGAGGTGAACAGATCAGTCATGGCTTGTGGTTTCTCAGTATACGAGGAATTATGGGTCTTCCAGTTTAAAAGGTCGGTAGTGGTAAATGGGACATATACGAAGACTGGGTCAGCGTGTGCCATTTGACCTGCGGCATCGATATAAGCTGACCCGGGATTTAGACGAAGAGGCATCTGATAGTGCTTTAATTGTTGGGCACCAGTCAACTGTCGGGTTTGGATGGGGCTACGTAGAGAGGCGTCAGTCATGGGTTCCGGTCGGGGAGAGATAGGGTATGGGGATGTGGGAGGTTGGTTTTGGGAAAAGGTCGTAAATAAAACACTTCGAGCCGAGCTAGATGAAGCTTGACCGGAAGTCTGAAGTGGCGCCAAATCAGGATATTCATTTTTAATGGGGGTGGGTTCTGGTTCCGGAAGGGGAGATTTAGTACGAGGGGGGGTGGATCCTGTACTGGAGGAGGAAGCGGAAGTGGATGAGGGTAATGAGGGGAGGGGTGCAGGGCTTCCTGCGTTTGCGTCACTTCTTCTTAACGGGAAGTAAGGGGGCGGCAAAGGGATCTCGGACTCAGGGGGCGTGTCCAAAATGGGCCTAACACCAGTCCTAGTGGACGAACAAGTTTGAGGATGTCCAACATCATTTGACAGAGTTCAAGCGCTTCTAGCTGCTGAAACTGTAGTGTTTTAGATTGCAGGGTTAAAGGGGCAGGGACATTGCACCCAGACCACTTCAATGAGATGTTGTGGTTTGGGTACCTATAGTGTCCCTTGAAAGAAGTCACTTTACTCTTACTTTTGTTCTAGTACAGTCTAGTACAAAATGTATACTAATGCGGGGGCGGGGCCTGACTGCAGATGTAGCCAGACGCATGGTGCTGCAGCTCCTCCTGGAAAACCACTTAAAACGCCTTTAACCCCTTAAGGACACATGACATGTGTGACATGTCATGATTCCCTTTTATTCCAGAAGTTTGGTCCTTAAGGGGTTTAATTGGGCAATCTTGCTCTCTTTGTCTAGAATCCTGCTCTTATTACCGGGGAGCACACTGCTATCTATCTGTGTCACTTCAGCTTGTCTCCTGCAGACACAGCGCATGTGGAAATTCTCTGCGGCCTACACCTACAATTGAGGGCACGAAGGCAGCCCGATCCCTGGCCTCGATTTGGTAACTACTAATCCTGAGCTCTGTCCCCCCACCTCTTTAGACCAGTGGGGGATATCCTGGTCCCCACTGGTGTATCATAGTGGTTAGCCTGACGAAACCTCAAGCTATCTGGGGATCCGAAAGCCCGAGGCCTAGAAACCAATATGGCCATCCTGCCGAGACCAGCTGCCATGGATATCCCACTATGCTCTCTTCCACACCTGGAGCAGTTCCTCATGGCATTTCATCACACTTGCGAACTGTTCTGGGCAAAGCTTTGGGACGGGATGCCTCTCCCCCCTCCTGCTGGCAGAGCTGTCACCTCCCGGAACCATGCTGCTGATCGGTACTACTTACCTGAACGCTACCAGCATCTCCCCAGGGGGACACTGCGAAAAAGAAGGCACAGATGGATGATGCGGAAGCTATCTTTCATTCACGGCTGTAGCCTACATGTTCACCATGACTCGTTCCCACGGTGGAGCAACAAACCTCTCCACTCCCAGCACAGCATGCATAACCCACACGTCGGCACACCTGCTCACAGGGTACGCACTGCCGTGAAGCTGCAACATCGAGCTTCAGGTGCTCACCTAGATGGAAGCAAACTGGACTGCCTGACACCCTGGTTCGATCGGAGGAGCCTCTTGGAAGCTGCTGAGAATAGTGTAATTCTCACCTCAGTATCTCTCGGTATTGGCTGAGGGCCCAGCACACATACCCTGTAGCCCAGTAGACCTAGTATAGTCTGCCTGTTGATTACTGCTTGCAATAATTCCGATTTTTTTTTTTTTGACCTGTCAGTAGCGCACTATGCATTTACACTAGGCTGCCCTACCTACCCAGAGGTAATTTCTTGTCACTACTTTTCTCAGCTCTGTTCTATAACTCATGTTATCCACTAGTTCTTTCACCTCCTAGAACAGTGCTCTGGTTGTTTTTCTTGTTTTCTACTTACTTAAAAAAAAAAGTGCAGTCTTTCTCTGACATTCCATGTGAAGCCTACAATAATATGTATTGTCTGTTTGAATATTTTCATGAAATGTCTACATGAGCTTGTTTGATACCCTATGCACTACAAAAATAAAGAATTATGAAAAAAAATGTATACTAATGCATATCATGTAGCCTCCATAGCATTATTGACCTCGGGGGGCTAACTAAGCACACAATCATCACCTCCCTGTAATCCCTTCAGCTTCTGACATTCTGGTAAAACCTGTATTAGCTCCTGTGACTTACAGAGCTGACACCGATGCCTGTACAGGCCCTCACCACCTGTTTTGTACACCCTGTCTCTGGTGCCCAGTTCTTCAGACTTCAGTGCCTGCGCATGGCATATCAGCTGCCCGCTCCTGCCATACAAGTGCCCTGCAACTCATTACAGTCTCTGCAACTCATTACAGAGAGTGTGTATGTCTGGGAGTAAACCTGTATTGGCAAATTTGTGTCAACAAGTGTGAATACCACTGAGTGTGTGCATGTGCAATTTTCAGTAAGTAAGAAAAACATGTATCTGCTTAAAAAAAAAAAAAAGTGGAACAAATTTAAATAAAAGACACATCTTAACATTAACATACGCCATTGAGTGAGTGTGCGTTCGCGCTCTCAGTCTCTTTCTGAAAATTCAAATGGCCAGAATGAAATGGAAACCTTGCAAAGAAATGTGTCCCATCCCCCCAAAGTGATAATTAAAAGCAAACTGAGTGGGGTTATCATTTGTTTTACTAAATGAAGTAAGATGCTGCTAACAACATGCCTTAAAAATGTCCATTTTTTTTTTCTACAGTGGATCATTGCTTTAACATCTAAGAACATGCATGTCAAACTCAAAGGCTACAACAGGCTAAATAAACAAGGTTTAAGTTTATGTGGGCCGCAAAAAACAAAAACTTCAGTTTTCATAGAAACATAGGTTTATTTAGGAAAGTACAGTATGAAAAAAGTTGCCTAACTGACACTGGACGTCCTCACGCTTGTAAGGCTTCAAAGTACACAAAAGAGAAAATTTATTTTAAGGAGAAGTGCATTTGCATATAACCAATGTTTTAGTCCAACTACCTTGACATATTAAGAAAAGTTTGGTAATGGGACTGAAATGGTGAATGTATGCTGTTGCACAGCTGCAAAAAACAAATCATGTTATCTTGTTGATTTTGAAGTCCGATCAGTGTGTTCTTCACTTTGGCTGAGATCATCAAACTTGATGATCTCAGCCAATCCGATGCTTTCCCATAGGAAAGCATTTGGAGGCTATTGTGCATGTGTGTCAAGACGCTTCGTGGCCAATTAGCATCTTCATATGGAGCGTTCCGTGCCTTCATGCAGACCCAATATAATACATTGCCCCCTCCCCCCATTCTAATACACTGCCCACAAATCCAATACAATGGATTCCAATATTGTTGAATGGGTAAGGCAGTGGCTGAGTGACAGGCAACGGAGGGTTGTAGTCAATGGAGTATATTCGAAGCTTGTGCTTGTCACCAGTGGGGTACCTCAGGGATCTGTACTTGGACCCATTCTCTTTAATGTTTTTATTAGTGATATTGCAGAAGGTCTTGATGGTAAGGTGTGTCTTTTTGCGGATGATACTAAGATATGTAACAGGGTTGATGTTCCAGGAGGGATAAGCCAAATGGCAAGTTATTTAGGTAAACTAGAAAAATGGTCAGAGTTGTGGCAACTGACATTTAACCCCTTAAGGACAGACTACGGATATATTCCGTCATGATTCCCTTTTATTCCAGAAGTTGTGTCATTAAGGGGTTAATGTGGATAAGTGCAAGATAATGCATCTTGGACGTAAAAACCCAAGGGCAGAGTACAGAATATTTGATAGAGTCCTAACCTCAACATCTGAGGAAAGGGATTTAGGGGTGATTATTTCTGAGGACTTAAAGGTAGGCAGACAATGTAATAGAGCAGCAGGAAATGCTAGCAGAATGCTTGGTTGTATAGGGAGAGGTATTAGCAGTAGAAAGAGGGAAGTGCTCATGCCATTGTACAGAACACTGGTGAGACCTCACTTGGAGTACTGTACACAGTACTGGAGACCATATCTTCAGAAGGATATTGATACCTTAGAGAGAGTTCAAAGAAGGGCTACTAAACTGGTTCATGGATTGCAGGATAAAACTTACCAGGAAAGGTTAAAGGATCTTAACATGTATAGCTTGGAGGAAAGACGAGACAGGGGGGATATGATAGAAACATTTAAATACATGAAGGGAATCAACACAGTAAAGGAGGAGACTATATTTAAAAGAAGAAAACTACCACAACAAGAGGACATAGTCTTAAATTAGAGGGACAAAGGTTTAAAAATAATATCAGGAAGTATTACTTTACTGAGAGGGTAGTGGATGCATGGAATAGCCTTCCATCTGAAGTGGTAGAGGTCAACACAGTAAAGGAGTTTAAGCATGCGTAGGATAGGCATAAGGCTATCCTAATTATAAGATAAGGCCAGGGACTAATGAAAGTATTTAGAAAACTGGGCAGACTAGATGGGCCGAATGGTTCTTATCTGCCGTCACATTCTATGTTTCTATGTTTCTATGTTTCTATGACCACAAATCCAATACACTGCGCCCCTCCCTCCACTCTAATACACTGCCCCCTTCCCTACATTCTGAATACGCTGCCCCTACTCCTACACTCTAATTTAATAGACTGCCCTCCCTTGCCCCAATGCAATACTGTGACTCCTCCCTTCCTTAATTTAACACACTGCCCCCCTCCCACCACTCTAATACACTGTCCCTCTCCCTCCCCCAAATTAATACACTGCCCTCCCTCCAATTTAATACGCTGCTCCACCCCTCCCACCACTCTAATACACTCTCCCCCCTAAATTAATACATTGCCCTCCCTCCAATTTAACACACTGCCCCCCTTCCTACCACTCTAATACACTGCCCCACTACCTCCCCCAAATTAAGACACTACCTACTTCCTCAAATTAATACACTGCCCCTCCTCCCCATTTTAATAAACTACACAGGAATATCCTTCAAGCCCCCCCTCCCCTACCTTAAGATGATCCACCTGTCCTCCAGTTCCAGCCCTGCTCTTCTCTGCTCAGGCAGGTCAGGCGCTCCTCCGGCACTGTGAGCAAAAGGAAAGGGGGAGTGGCTGGCCTGGTCTGCAGACAGACAGACACTCTGCGCTCTTGTGGCCGCAGGAGCACGCAATCGGCTGTGGGAGGGAAGACAAGAATCAGCCACAGCACAAAGTGGCCCCAGGGCAGGTGGGCCGCAAATATATTCATTGTGGGCTGCAAGTTTGACATGCTGGCTGTAGCAAGACATGTCTACAAATGCTCGCAGTTTAAAGGACCACTCTAGTGCCAGGAAAGCATACTCGTTTTCCTGGCACTAGAGTGCCCTGAGGGTGCCCCCACCCTCAGGGACCCCCTCCCGCCCGGCTCTGGAAAGGGGAAAAGGGTTAAAACTTACCTTTTTCCAGCGCTGGGTGGGGAGCTCTCCTCCTCCTCTCTGCCTCCGTTCCTCCCCGTCGGCTGAATGCGCACGCGCGGCAAGAGCTGCGCGCGCATTCAGCCGGTCGCATAGGAAAGCATTCATAATGCTTTCCTATGGACGCTTGCGTGCTCTCACTGTGATTTTCACAGTGAGAATCACGCAAGCGCCTCTAGCGGCTGTCAGTGAGACAGCCACTAGAGGAAAAAGGGGAAGGCTTAACTAATTGATAAACATAGCAGTTTCTCTGAAACTGCTATGTTTATAAAAAAATTAGTTAACCCTAGCTGGACCTGGCACCCATACCACTTCATTAAGCTGAAGTCTGGGTGCCTAGAGTGGTCCTTTAAGGAAAAAGATCTATGAACTTGTGGAAATAATGGCAACTGAGAATGTAAAATAAAAGGGCAGCGTATAGAATATTTGATACCCTACTAACCTCAACATCGGAGGGAAGGGATTTATGAGTACTTATTTCAGATGACTTAAAGGTCGGCAGACAATGTAATAGAGCAGCAAGAAATGCTAGCAGAAGTGCTCATGCCATTGTACAGAACACTGGTGAGACCTCACTTGAAGTATTGTACGCAGTACTGGAGACCGTATCTTCAGAAGGATATTAATACCTTAGAGAGAGTTCAGAGAAGGGCTACTAAACTGGTTCATGGCTTGCAGGATAAAACTTACCAGGAAAGGTTAAAGGAACTTAACATGTATAGCTTGGAGGAAAATACATAAAGGGAATCAACACAGTAAAGGAGGAGACTATATTTAAAAGAAGGAAAACTACCACAACAAGAGGACATAATCTTAAATTAGAGGGACAAAGGTTTAAAAATAATATCAGGAAGTATTACTTTACTGAGAGGGTAGTGGATGCATGGAATAGCCTTCCAGCTGAAGTGGTAGATGTTAACACAGTAAAGGAGTTTAAGCATGCGTGGGATAGGCATAAGGCTATTCTAACTATAAGATAAGGCCAGGGACTAATGAAAGTGTTTAGAAAATTGGGCAGACTAGATGGGCCGAATGGTTCTTATCTGCCGTCACATTCTATGTTTCTATGTTTAGTTTTGACACTGTATTTTTTTAATTGTGTTTATCTCATTTTGCAATATATATATATATATTCACAATGCACTAACAACAAATTATTAAAATATCCCAATATTTGTTTGCTGAGATAGGTGATTTTAAGGAGCCTTATAAAATGTAAAATTGTATTTTTATGTGTGTGCTGTTCCTTAATCGGTATATTATATATAAGTTAATAACTCAGAACAAGAGTTCTTGGCTAGATAATACTAAAATGCTGCATATACAGGGTCCTTGCACAATGACTTCTTCAAAACACTTAAGTGGTCATGGTGCTTGGAGTAACCCTTTAATGACCAATGGTATGTCAGACTTGGCATTGTATAAATGATTAGCCAAACCTTCGGTTCACCAGTGGTTAATTAAGCTCAGTCCCCATTTATAAAATAAACAGCCCACTCCATTGAAAGGATATGCAGATATATGCCATTACAAGGGGCATGGAGGCATGGCTTATGTCAAATTGTAAGCTTGTTTGGGCAGGTCCCTCATCCCCTACTGTTCCCGCATATCATATGCGTTTTATTAGAATTTAATGTTTGTCTTGCTTACCTATTGTACAGCACTGCAGAGTATGTTATTACAATTGCAAATAATTGCAATTGTACACAGGGCACACTGGAAAACTAATAGAAATAAATATATGAAAATACCCACTGCAAACAAATGTTACAAACAGTCACACAGTCGACAGATATATGCTGCCAACACACTACAAATACAACCGTAAATTTAATAAAACCTTCATCTACAATAAGGAAGTGATTCTACAACTGCCTAAAGTCCACATTTAGCCACACCTGGTTTTAAACACATTCCAAGAAAAATGTAACACAATATATTTATCAGCATTAAAAGACCTTTAATATTTTTTTGTAAAAGCTACATAGTTTTATATGAAAATAACTGAATTTAATTTAACAATTTCTTCTAGACATATTTGAAAGAGCATTGCATCATCCTATATCAATTCTCAATAGTATATTTGATGGACCACTGCTTGTAGAGCTACATTGAATAGTCATTTCACCGCTGTAAAGTCAGTCATATTATAATCCAACATTTCGCGTTGATCCATGGTAAGTGAAATCCTTACAAAGTCACGTTGCTTTGCTTAGTTCCATCTGAGTTTAGCAAACTGTATTATACACCTCCTTCTGCGCCATTTCACTGCCGACACATAGACATCCTTATAAGAATTTTTACAAATGTTCTTCTTTGTCTTCTGCATTCCGAACAATAGACCGCCAATGCAGCTTCTCATTTTCGTACACCTTTTTACAGGTTTAAATGGGTATTTTCAGTCTAGTAGACTGGATTTTTTTTCCATACTTTTTTGTTGATTAACTTTGCATTTTGTCGTTTTCGTTATCATGTCCCTGGTGTGAGAATCTTCGTCACAACATTGAGAATTTTTTGCTTCATATTGAAATAATCCCCAATTTGCCGGAGTTGCTTTGCAACTTCATTGATGTTCTCTTTATCTGGAAAATGATGTTTAAAAGTTACATTAATACAGTTTCAAAATAATAATAAAAAGCAAGAACAAGTAATGCAGACTTTAAATCAGAGTTATTATTTCTCTATAGTTCAACCGTTAGGGGGGGGGGGGGGGGTGGTGGAGGGGGGAGCCGAAATCACCAGAATTCTTTCAAAAAGTGTACCATTTAAAGTTTACGAACTATTATATCTCAGGAGACTTCAGTTTGTTGGTTTTTAGAGAAAAATATACATCGTTAATTGCCTCTTTCTTCTTATTGAACTTTTCTAGTTAAACATATATTTCTCCACTGAAAAGAAAAAGCCTTAATTTTGAATTATTAAAAATAAAATATTACATGAAATCTATACTTGTGCATTTTGCAATGACGATATATAAGTTAATAACTTTTTGTGAATTTCCTGGCTTCTCCTTGCTTTGTGGTGGCAGCCATATTTAGCTCTCAGGTTATCTGACTATGTATCCTGACTGCATTTTAGAGATGCTCTGTGCTTGTACACAATGTCAAGGTTTATGAGCACACACTAGCTCTTAATTTACTCCACAGTTTTTCATTGTGCTACCAACCACAGGCCTTAAAAATGGCCGCCCTATATTGCATGGCTAAACCAGTCAGTAGACATTCCAAGTATACATAATACTAACAGGGTTATTTATCATCGTGAGAATTGCTGGAAATTCAAAATTAATTTAAAATTTAAGGCCAAAGTACAACACTGAACACATAGCTGATTTGTAGAATTTTTTAAGTTGGGCCTTAAATTTGAAATTCATTTTGAAATCCTGAAAATTATCACATTAGTAAAATAAATAGAATACAATTTAAAGAAAAACATTTAAGAATGAAAAATAGGATTTAAATAGATAGGTTTCACTTTAAAATGTCACTGTAAAATCTACTCCGTCAATGAATAATGCTGTATACAAAGTAATCAGGGAGGTCAAACAGTAAACCACCACATACAATAGAACTACAATTCCCATCATTCTTCTGTAAATATATTGTAGCATACTATATAATAAAGGAGTACAGAATACATTTCTAAATACAGAAATGTAAAAAAAAAAATCTCAGTCATTTTATTTTTTTGAAAATATTAAAAAATCTGTTTGGAGGCACAGCTTAGTTAGTTATGATGTTAGCGTATATATTTACTTGTATAAATGATAATGATACAATAACAATGAGACTTGCTATAGCTTGTCATCTATACAGTGAGAGGATGACTAATGCCCGTGTCTTTTGTTAATGAAGATTCAAAAAGGTCACAGGGAGAAAAACAAGTGACGTCACTGCCCTTATTTAACCCAATTAATACTTGACCTATATTTCTATTTATATATTTATATTTTATTTAAGAAATAGAAACAGTGCTAACCACCTCCAATAGACTGTAAGCTCGTTTGAGCAGGGTTCTCTTCAACCTATCGTTCCTGTAAGTTTCCTTGTAATTGTCCTATTTATAGTTAAATCCCCCTCTTATAATATTGTAAAACGCTACGGAATCTGTTAGCGCTATATAAATGGTGATAATAATAATAATAATCAGGTAGTTATCTTGGTATGCAGACCAATTATCCATTATGGACTTGGGTATTACAACTCCGCAAAGAATCATATTATAACGTTTAATGCAAGTCAAAGGTATTTTTTTCTCAGAGGTTCCCCAATAAATGTAAAGAATGTTTAGACACCTGATGGAATCCAAGCAGAGGTGAAGAGCAACTCCCATCATGCATTGGTAGGGGAAAATTAATTCCAAATCCTATTACTGTATTCTAAGTAAAAATCACATCCATTACAGCAATGTACACACCATTGTAATATTTAGAGATTCAGTGTCAGACTAGCTCAGGTCCAAAGGACAAGTTGTAGTTTAATATTAATCTGAAGGTACAGGTTGCTTAGAAACTGGCTGTAAATAAATGTCCATAAAGGTTTGTTGCTCCTATGGTTGGGGATTGTCACCTCTGAAGATGTTACTTTGTTACTTAGCTCAGAATGTTCTGTGATTTCTAAGACAATCTGTGATCAAAGCTAGTGAGGTTTATCGAACACATCCAGGAACCCTCTGAGAGCTAAATGTGTGGTAGTTAAAGAGTTAGGTGAATGAGCAGGTAATAGAATATACAAATAATATGTCATTTATTATATTACCTGCAGTTGAAAGCTTTTTCCAAGAATTCCTCCCAGGCTTCATGGTTGGTCTCCTGGTGTCTGCTGTGAGTTCTTTAGCAATGATTGCGCTTCTATTTGCACTGTTACAGAATAGGAATCCACTGACAGTGTGCTCTGCTCAGAGTTTCAGACTGTACTGCCGGCTCTCACAGATTCAGGCGGCTTTGTACAGTGCTGGGTAGCACCTCCCTCTTGCGTTCATTTATAGCTGGGGTATTTCCAGAGGAAGTTAGGAAGCAGCTCAGGCTATACAATACACCTTCACTCCTTAGCTAAGCATTCAGCTCCTCCTCCTCCTGTTAGTGTAACATTTTCCAACGTGTCAGGACAAACACAGACAAGGAAGAGGAAGCTGGTCTGTTTTAGTTTCTTTTCTCTCTCTTTTTTTTTAATCATACAAAATACCAAGTAACAGCAGTGCAGCCATGTTGTTACATACCATATCCAATGTGAGAGATTCTAATATGCCAATAATTCACACCAGCTAAATTCGTATGTGCCAAAATTGGACAGGCGATGAATACATTATATGAATGTTGTACACATCTCAAAAATGTATATTAGTAGCATTTCTATAGCACCAACATATTCCTCAGCGCTGTACAATTAGAGAAACAAGCTTAAAGGGAAACTCCAGTGCCAGGATCTGTTTTCCTGGCACTGGAGGGTCCCTCTCCCTCCCACCCCCCAATCCCCGGTTACTGAAGGGGTGAAAACCCCTTCAGTCACTTACCTGAGGCAGCGGCGATGTCCCTCGCCGCTGTCTCCTCCTCCGTGACGCTCCTCCTCTCCATTGCGTTGGCCGGTGGGCGAGACTGATCCCGCCCACCGGCCGAGGAGACAATGCGCATGCGCGGCAATGCCGCGCATGCGCATTACGTCTCCCCATAGGAAAGCATTGAAAAATCATTTCAATGCTTTCCTATGGGGTTTTGAGCGACGCTGGAGGTCCTCACACAGCGTGAGGACGTCCAGCGACGCTCTAGCACAGGTTTCCTATGCTATGGACCAGGAAGTGACCTCTAGTGGCTGTCTAGTAGACAGCCACAAGAGGTGGAGTTAACCCTGCAAGGTAATTATTGCAGTTTATGAAAAACTGCAATAATTACACTTACAGGGTTAAGAGTAGTGGGAGTTGGCACCCAGACCACTCCAATGAGCAGAAGTGGTCTGGGTGCCTGGAGTGTCCCTTTAAAATCCATGGCTCGTTAGGTGTCTTTCCCTGGGACACAGTGGTAAAGTGGTCTGACTGGTATTCAAAGCCTGAGTTCCCCAGTTCTAAGGCAAGTGAGGTTACAACCCATAGTTCTAACCAGGCAATATAAACATTTAAAAAAAAAAAAAAGGTTATGAAACGGCCATGTTAAATAAGGTGACCTTGTAATGAAGCTGCATTTGTGTGGCCACAGTGTAATTAATTTGCCACAAAATTAAATGCTGTTGAGAAAGCATACCACCAAAGTAAACTTAGAATAGGGGTGTGTTTAGGGTTAGGTGGTATCTGCCTTCTAATTGCTTTGGACTGTAATTCTAATTATACTCAACGGGGTAAATCCTGACCGAGAATTATAGGGTTAATGCACCCCCTACCTCTAAACACCTGCAACCCTAAGTTATTGTAAACCTCAGTGTGGGATACACTGATGTACCCCCGTCTCTATTCCACAAATGAAAAAGGAAGGTAAAGTATGTACAGCTATAAGAACTTTCATTTAAAAGGGGCAGGTAGAACAGCAGTCTAAATTCCTACAGCTATGCAAAATGTATCCAGTAAAATAGAGACTTTATTAAGTAAACAGGAAACGATAGGATGCAAATTGAAACTGCTGGGGAGCAGAAGTAGCTACTAATATGTATATAAAACACACCAAATCCTATCCTTGCTCTATTACATTCAAAACACAGCTATATTAATTGCCTTGTAATTGCTGATAGAATAAAATGACTGGATACGCTGGTGGACGGAAAGTTCACTAAACAGTGCACTTGTCGTTGTATCATAGAAAGTACAGACAAAGGAGGTAGAGGGCAAAGAGGTTACTCTATTGGAGTTAGGGGGGGCGGGGGAATCCTGAATCTTCTAGAAAACACCTTCATGGATGTTCTATGCTAGTACCTCATCTCAACTCGATAACTGCCCACTGCTCCAGTCTACCAACAACCAAAACAAAAGAAAATGGTACTAAACATAGGGTGAGTGCATAGAGCTTGAAGTGCTCTAAAATAAGTGAGGGTAAAAACGGCCTGAAGTGCGTTTCGGTGCACCAAACTGACCACTATGTCCCTAACCCAATACAATTGGATTGGGTGACATAGTTTTTGGCTAATCTTCAATTCCTCAAGGTACGCTATTGTAACGGATCACCTGGCACCCCGACTGAGTACCTCCGTTAATGGATGCTCCTAGTGCTTCCTGAGGACTCCAAGCACTCTGGCAGACACCACAATCACCGAATCCGAGAAACCTTTAAATTCTCCCAAGCATATGAATGCTGTAGACCATTGAATAGGAACCATACGAATAGGCTTGTACTCCTAGCAGTCAACTGGAACAGCATGCAATAAATCCTTCCCCCCAATAATGAGACGACACATCACTTTGAGGGTAAAACAGGAACTCTGGACTGGCTCATCCAGCCTGGCTTTTATTTCCAACTCACACATACAGGCCACACCCAGGGGGAGGCATAAAAGAACCAATGACATAGATGTTACCTCCCACACATCCCCTCCCCTTAGTGTGACACATAATCCCATTATGCATACAGTGTAAAATATACTTTTACACAACTTTCATAACTTTAAAACCATACATCACATTCACATAAAAATACATATCCACAATCAATCCATTCAGGGGAACAACATATTAAAAAATGGCATGAATCAGACCAGGGGTTCAACAGTTAGTAAAACTATCTTTTATTCCCCCTGGCTCAAACAGTAAAAGTAAAACATCCCCACAATGCATCCTGGCTTCCTCCCTTCTGCCCTGGAGATAATTGGAGAAGAAATCTAATTATCCAGGACTAGAGGCAGACTCCATTAACCACATGGTTGCAAAACAACATAAAACTCTTTAAAATACATAAAGTCACATTTTATACATTAAACACAGACATTTAACATATCCCCAGATAGCTCAGGTCTGCGTGCACATTATTAGGTGAATGGCACGCAGACCACACAAATACAGTTTAATTGCCATGGAGCCAAAGTCTTTCCCATAGTCTTTCATTATATGAATAGGCTCCATGGCATAGCTATCTGGGGGGTATCACATTCCCATAAAGTCTGGTCCATAGTCCAAAGGCAAGAGGCGGGCAATCAGCCCCCTCCAAGGACATGTGGCGAGGTCGGTTTCGCCACACTTCTCCCCTTTACCCCCCAGACTAACAGGGTACTTGACCTCCTGCCGGTCAGTGCCCTTGTTAGTCCAGCAGCCCACCCACAAGACAGAAACAGCAGAGCAGCCCACCCACAATAAACAGTTACTACACCTGGGTGAGGGAGAATCTTGTCCAGGTTCAGGTGCCTCACCACGGCTGTGTGGGGGACTGGTAGGCTGCCTTGGTAGGTTGCTGAGGGGGCAGAGACCAGCGGTACTCTGTCCTGTTGCCAGCACTACCACGGGAGTAGTCTGGTTGGAGCCTGGTTGCTGGAGACGGACTGTCTCCCCTTTAAATACACCGCTCTGCTGCTGGAGACCGACTGTCTCCCCTTGAGTTACACCGCTCTGCCGCTGGAGACCGACTGTCTCCCCTTTGGCTAAACAGCCCTGTCGTGGGGGGGCAGGACCGACCGTCCCTACCCCCTGTGCTGGAAGTGCAGAGACCACTGTCCCATCTGCACAGGTGTGGGGCTTACAGTCTCCCCCTGGTACATTAAGCTGCCGCTGGGGAGAGGTGGTAACCAGCTCCTCTCCCATTAGAACACTCTGCCGCTGGGGAATGAGGACTGGGCTCTCTATTCCCTGTACATTAATGATCCGCCGCTGGGGAGAGGTGGTAACAATATCCTCTCCCATACATACTTCCCGTCTCTGTGGAGGGAGACCGACTGTCTCTCCTCCCAGCACAGAGTCCTGCTGAGGGGGAAAGGGGGCTGGGCTCTCCATTCCCTGCTGGATACTCTGCCGCTGGGGAATGGAGACTGGGCTCCCAATTCCCAACAAATCACACTGCCGCTGGGGAGGGAGGACGGCCCCTTCAGCTCCCTGTAACTTGGGCGCAGAGACCACGGTCCCATCTGCGCTGGTGTGGGGCTTACTGTCTCCCCTTGGTGTGCTAAGCTGCCGCTGGGGAGAGGGGGTAACAAACTCCTCTCCCTTACACACTTTCAGCCGCTGGGGAGCAGGGCTGACCCTCTGTACTCCCTGTAGGCAGGGCGCAGAGACCACGGTCCCATCTGCGCTGGTGGGGGGCTTACTTTCTCCCCTTGGTGAGCTGTGCTGCCGCTGGGGAGAGGGAATAACAAACTCCTCTCCCTTACACACCTTCAACCACTGGGGAGAGGGGATAACAGGCTCCTCTCCCTGCACCGTAGACTGCCGCTGAGGAGCAAGAACGGCACCTTCAGCTCCCTGTAACGCACACTGCCGCTGGGGATCTGGGCCGACAGCCCAGCATCCCTGTAGGGCCGGTAAAGAGACCGCAGTCCCATCTCCACCTGCCATCTGTGGGTCTTCCCAGGACCAATCCGTGAGGCCCCTCAACATTTGTGAGTAAGGGCCACCTGCTTCCCCACCTGGCAACTCTGGCTGCTGCTGGGGATCTGGGCCGGCTGCCCAGCATCCCGGTGGAGAGACCTTGGTCCCATCTCTACCTGCCTGTTGTGGTTCCTCACAGGACCAGTCTATGAGGACCCCCACTTCGGGTTCCTCCCGCCGCCTCAGGGAAAGACGGCTAACCTCCTCGGATGCAGCCTCTACTCGGCTGCTGTAACGCTCCTGCTGCTGAGCATACTTCCTCTCTTTCGCCAACCGGAATTCTCGGTCCAGCCTTGTGTTTCGCTCGGCCATGACCTGGTTCCAGATCACTCGGCGTGTCTCCATGGGTATATCATCCCCATACTCGGCCACTCGCTGCCTCACCTCGGCCAGCCAATCATCTCCAGAGCCAGAACCTTCCATACTAGTCTGCTCCCAGGGGCGCTGCACGAGTGCTAGCGTTGCCCTCAATTTGTAAATCCAAACAGTGTCTCTGAGCTGCTTTACCTCGCACTAGGACGCCATCCCACCGCTTGCCACCAATGTAACGGATCACCTGGCACCCCGACTGAGTACCTCCGTTAATGGATGCTCCTAGTGCTTCCTGAGGACTCCAAGCACTCTGGCAGACACCACAATCACCGAATCCGAGAAACCTTTAAATTCTCCCAAGCATATGAATGCTGTAGACCATTGAATAGGAACCATACGAATAGGCTTGTACTCCTAGCAGTCAACTGGAACAGCATGCAATAAATCCTTCCCCCCAATAATGAGACGACACATCACTTTGAGGGTAAAACAGGAACTCTGGACTGGCTCATCCAGCCTGGCTTTTATTTCCAACTCACACATACAGGCCACACCCAGGGGGAGGCATAAAAGAACCAATGACATAGATGTTACCTCCCACACATCCCCTCCCCTTAGTGTGACACATAATCCCATTATGCATACAGTGTAAAATATACTTTTACACAACTTTCATAACTTTAAAACCATACATCACATTCACATAAAAATACATATCCACAATCAATCCATTCAGGGGAACAACATATTAAAAAATGGCATGAATCAGACCAGGGGTTCAACAGTTAGTAAAACTATCTTTTATTCCCCCTGGCTCAAACAGTAAAAGTAAAACATCCCCACAATGCATCCTGGCTTCCTCCCTTCTGCCCTGGAGATAATTGGAGAAGAAATCTAATTATCCAGGACTAGAGGCAGACTCCATTAACCACATGGTTGCAAAACAACATAAAACTCTTTAAAATACATAAAGTCACATTTTATACATTAAACACAGACATTTAACATATCCCCAGATAGCTCAGGTCTGCGTGCACATTATTAGGTGAATGGCACGCAGACCACACAAATACAGTTTAATTGCCATGGAGCCAAAGTCTTTCCCATAGTCTTTCATTATATGAATAGGCTCCATGGCATAGCTATCTGGGGGGTATCACATTCCCATAAAGTCTGGTCCATAGTCCAAAGGCAAGAGGCGGGCAATCAGCCCCCTCCAAGGACATGTGGCGAGGTCGGTTTCGCCACAGCTATATTGGTAATTTGTTATACACTAAACATTAAAGGGCACATGTCATGCACCAAACAAATTAGATTAAGCATAACGTTTTATCTTTACATTGTGCTAGCAGTTTTACTAGCAAATTTATAGATTAGGAGAAAAACATATAAAAAAAAATATAAATAGGACTGTGGTGAAGAGTAGGGTCTGTAGTGGAGAATAGGCACTGTAGTGGGGAGACAGGGGTTGTAGTTGTGGGATAGGGACTTTCATGTGGGGATAGAGGAGCTGTAGTGGGTTGCAATAGGGGCTGGGAGGATAAGGGCTGTAATTGGGGAATGGGGCTGTAATGGGGGTAGGGGCTGTAATGGGGGGATACGGGCTTTAATGGGAAGATAGGGGCTGTAATGACGGGATATGGACTATACAGAGAGGCCACAAACATAGTGGCATAACGGGGCCTCTCCCGGGCCCCTTCCTTGGTCAGTCCACTCCAGGGCTCAAAGGACTGCAGTTGTGGTCCCCTGTAAATTTTGGGTCCCAGAGCAGTTGCCCCTTTTGCACTGTGATAAAGTCAGCCTTGCAGCAAAATGTGTATTATGGGGGAATAATGTCAAAGAGGGATCCTGGAGACATGTATAAACCATTCACATTTTTATATTGTGGTTTATTATAATGTCACCAAACCACCTCAGTGGAATTATTGTCTCGTAATACACACCACCATTTCCTGGCTAATCATGGCAGCATCACTTATGGGTAGCTCCTCCCTTAGCAGTCACAGGACAGGAATTAATTAGATTAATTAATTAGACTGATAGGTATAAAGAGTCCCTCCTCCCCTTACACCACAGTCTTTTTTCCTGTCCTTAGCAAGTTCTACAGGACTTTTAACTTTTCTTTTATGGCCACCTTCCTGCGTTTGTCGTGGGTTCGTTCCAAATGAAGTTCAGCCTCTCTTCATTTGAAGGCCCCAGTAAACAGCCTGCATGAGCAGGACTAACTGGGTCAGGTTCTGTGTAAGTACTGAACCGCTGCGTGGGATTTAGGTGTTCTGAGGGAGACACTGGTTTTCTATTTGTCTGATGGGGTTGGTCTTCCTTAAAAATTCCCCTTGTTATCAGCTTGCCCCTCTTAATTGGGGTCCAAAATCCCCCCCCCCTGCACCTATTTCTGGCAGTTCTTTGAATCCATACTATGGGGCCCTGGAGTGGTCCTACCTGTGGTTTGGTGTGTTGTCCGGTTCCCTGTGGGGTCTCCTGGATTGGTGGCTATGCCTTCTGGCCCATGGGGCTATTCCCCTACTGCCTGGGGCTTCCTGGGGGTTCGGGCGTCGCAGGCTGGGACACAGTTTGCGTTCCAGCAGACAGGCTGGTGCTCGCGGCCGGATCCGGCGAACCCGGAAGTGATTTTCCTTGGCCGCGAGCGCTTGGAACGCACGGCGTGCGTTCCAGCGGTCTGCGCATGCGCGGACCGGATGGTTTCCCCGGCTCTATTTAAACTGGCAGATTCTGACAGTCTGATTGTGCGCTGCATCAGCTGTTCGAGCGATCTCGTTCCTGGCTCCCCTGCAGTTCGCCCTTTGCTGTTTCTTGGCTGCCTGGAGGACTTTTTGTGTCATTATAAGGTAGGATTCCTGATAATTCTTGTTTAAGGTTTATTTAATTTTTCTCTCTCTGCTGGTCAGTCTGCTCTGACCTTTTGGTTAGGTATTGTGTGTTGAATTTCCCTTTGGTTCTCCCTTGTAGTATGGATTCCCCCTCTGCCTCTGCAAGATCCCTCTCTAGAAAACATAGGTGAGCCATTCAATTTTTCTATTGGGGGGGGGGGGGTTGTTAAAAAGAGTGCCAAACTAAGCCTGTAATATATGTCATATATGGCTTTATTTCAGCCCCAGCAAGCATCTGGATTCCCCAGCGAGGAAATCAAGGGAAAAGTCCAATAAATGCATTAATTGCTCATCACCTGCTCCACCTGGAAGGAACCTCTGCAGGGAATGCTTGTCGGAGGCGGCTAATGTCCCCAGTAAGACTTCACCGCAGGATGACCTTAAGCTCTGGATTTCCCGTGCAATTGCTGAGGGCTTTAAGTCTACCACGGGATGTGGTGGCCCTCCTAAGAGACGCAGAGCGGAACCTCAGTCTTCCAGCTCTGAGGAGGATCCGGACCTGTGGGAGGTCTCTGATGAGGGGGAGGAGGAGGCTGACTATGCCTCCAGGTCTCTGGACTCTAAATCTGTAGATCGGCTTATTACCCTCCTCAGAGACACTCTTAGCCTCACGGAAGAAAAGTCTGAATTGAGAGAGGCTGACAGGTTTTTTGAGGATCTGAAACCTAATAGACCAACGTTCCCAGTGCATTCCTCTATAAAGGACATGATCCTTCAGGAGTGGAATAAGCCGGAGAGGAAGTCCACCTTGAAAAACAAATTCACAAGGACTTATCCTTATTCTACCATGGACTGCTGCCTTTGGAATTCGGTTCCCAAGGTTGATGCCGCAGTGATACATATGGCTAAAAAGACCACGCTTCCTATAGACTCCATGGCATACTTAAGAGAACCTATGGAAAAGCGTATGGATGGTGACCTAATTAAAGCCTATCTGGCGCTAGGCTCCGCCCTTCATCCGGCAGTGGCGCTGACCACTCTCTCCAGGGCCTTACGAGTTTGGCTCGCTAATTTGGAGGAAGATATTGATCAAGGTGTCCGTAGAGAACATCTCCTGGGAAGTCTCAAGGATTTGAGCCTTGCTACTGAATTTTGCTCTGAAGCCTCCCTGGACATCACTCGCATGATTGCCAAAGGTATGGCCCTATCGGTGGCCTCCAGAAGGGCTTTATGGCTTCATTCCTGGGGGGCGGACTATGCCTCCAAAGCGTCCTTGTGTGGTCTACCGTTCCAAGGGGACCTCCTGTTTGGTAAGATCCTGGAGGATGCCATTCAGAAAGCGGCTGATGGGAAAAAAGCGTTTCTTCCACAAGTCAGCAGAAAGGGTTTTTCCTCCTCCTGGAAAACCAGGCGATTTAAGGATCGGTCCTTTCGGGACAGTAGAAGCTACAAGCCCGGAAGGGAGTATTCCAGGAACTCTTCGTGGAAGTCCTTCTCTCACTCCTCTTCCAATAAGGCTTCCAGAGGTAAAGGTGCCAGGACCTCCGGGAAGACCTTCTGAAGGTCCTCGGGCCCATCCGGGTACGGTGGGTGGAAGACTGCAGTTCTTTTACCCGGTGTGGGCCGCAAATGTCACAGACGAGTGGGTCACCTCAATCATAAAAGAAGGCTACAGGATAGAATTTTCCTCTCGTCCACGTGCTGCCCATTTCAGAAAATCAAAAGTGTCAGAAGGTGTCAAACGAAGGGCCATGAGGACTTGCATTTCCACTCTGTTGGGACAGAAGGTGTTGGAGGAAGTCCCTTCTCACGAAAGATTCCAGGGGATGTATTCCACTGTGTTTTTGGCCCCAAAGCCCCAGGGAAAGTGGCGTCTCATCCTGAACCTAAAAGGAGTGAACGCCTTTCTAGACGTAAGGACATTCAAAATGGAATCCTTACAGACTATCCTGAAGTGCGTAAAACCAGGAGATTGGATGACCTCCATAGACTTAAAAGACGCCTACTACCAAATCCCTGTAAACAGCAATCACATGCAGTTCCTTCGGTTCTGGGCTTTAGGAAGACATTTCCAGTTCCGAGGGCTTCCGTTTGGTCTCAGCTTAGCGCCAAGGACTTTCTCGAAGGTCCTTGTCTCTCTGATTGCCGTCATAAGGATGAGAGGTATCGAGATATTCCATTACCTGGACGACATACTCATCGTAGGGCCTTCACAAGGAATAGTGGAGCATCATACATTAATGGCAATGAACATCCTGCAAGATCACGGGTGGCTTCTCAACATAGAAAAAAGCTCCCTGATTCCATCTCAGACCATCGTGTTCCTCGGAGCGGTGATAAATACCATTTCTGCTCATGTGTTTTTGTCTCCAGAGAGGGTCATGAAGTTACAGGACAAAGTCAAGAAGCTCCAGGTTCTCGAAAAGGCCTCGGCAAGGGAAGTCATGAGTCTCCTGGGTTCTTTGACGTCTACGATAGGTTTGGTGAAGTGGGCCCAATGGAAGTTTCGCCCTGTACAGAGTTGTTTTCTTCTCCAGTTCGACAGAGAAAAAACGGATTGGGATCAGAAAATGTCTCTGCCCCTGCCAGTAAGAAGAGAGTTGGACTGGTGGAGGAACGGGAAGAACCTAGCAAAGGGTTTTCCCTTGGAAGAACCTCCGTGGGCCGTTATTACGACGGATGCCAGTTCTTCTGGTTGGGGTGCCCACCTCGATTCCTCATGGACTCAGGGGTGGTGGACTCGAGAAGAAAGTCAACTCCACTCGAACCTAAGAGAACTGCGAGCTGTTTCCAAGGCCATTCAGGTGTTCCTTCCGAAGATCAGGAATTCCTGGGTGTTGATCAAGACGGACAACCGAGCGGTGGCCTCTTATGTAAACAACCAGGGAGGCACAAGGAGCAAGCGGCTCTTAAAAGAGCTAGCTCCTCTAATGGTGATGGCCATGACCTATCTCCAGGGACTGAAGGCTATCTATCTCCCAGGCTCGGAGAACGTAGCGGCGGATTTTCTCAGCAGATCAGAAATTCTCCCGGGAGAATGGAAACTTCACCAGTCAGTTTTTGCTTGGATCACCCGTCGGTGGGGCATGCCCCAGATCGACCTGATGGCCTCGTTCAGGAATCGCCAGGTGGAGAATTACTTCTCCCTCCACCCAGAGAGTCAGGCACTGGGCCAGGATGCTCTATCTCTTCCTTGGTCGTTCGATCTGGGGTATGCGTTCCCTCCCCTACCCATGATACCCAGGTTCCTGAGAAAAGTTTGGGCAGAAGGGAAAACGGTTATTGCCGTAATCCCGATTTGGCCTCGAAGGCCGTGGTTTCCCCTACTGTCAACGCTGAGCCAGGAACAGCCTCGGCCCCTGCCTGTTTTGAAGGATCTGCTAACGCAGGGTCCAATATCCCATCCTCATCCGGAACGCCTCAAATTGGGGGTGTGGGTCTTGAAAAAGAAAGACTTCAACAATTAGGCCTTTCAGAAGCAGTGGTCAATACTCTCTTACACTCAAGGAAGGCTTCTACGTCTTCATGCTACCATAGAATCTGGGATGTGTTTCAGGAATGGGCTTCGGCCAAGCGAGTTGACTTCATACGCCCTCGCAACACTGAAATCTTGGAGTTCCTGCAAGAAGGTCTGGATAAGGGTCTTAGCATCAGCACTCTTAAAGTTCAGTCTTCGGCCCTGTCAGCTTTGTGCAACACCTCTTGGTCATCAGACCCATTGATCTCCAGGTTCTTCAAGGCAGCTTTCAAGTTGAGACCGCCTTCGAGATCCACTACCCCTCCTTGGGACCTTCCGCTTGTTCTCGACTACCTGTCTGAGGATGTATTCGTTCCTCTTGAGAATTTGGATGCTGTCCTCCTAACTTACAAAACATTGTTCTTAGTAGCAATTACTTCCGCTAGGAGAATTTCAGAGATCAAGGCCTTCTCCACCCTGCCTTCTTGTCTCCAATTCTACCACAATAGGGTGTGCCTGAAACCTAATCCAGCATTTCTGCCTAAAGTGGTCTCTCGTTTCCATCTATCTCAAGAGGTGGTCCTGCCATCCTTCTACCCCAATCCTTCTTCACCAGAGGAGATCAAGTGGCATCGTTTGGATGTTATGGACTGCCTGTCTGTGTACCTTGAACGTTCTGCTCCTTACAGGAAAACTCACCAGCTTTTCGTTTTGCCTTCAGGGGCCAGGAGAGGTGAGGCAGCCTCTCTATCTACATTGAAGCGTTGGATTGCTCTTGTAATCAGAAAGGCTTATCTCAATAAAGATCGCTCTCCTCCACTGAAGATAAAGGCTCATTCAACCAGAGCATTGTCAACTTCCTGGGCTAATTGGGCAGAGGTTCCATACGATGACATTTGCAAGGCAGCCACCTGGTCTTCCCCGATGACGTTCATGAAACACTACAAACTTGATGTGGATGCTCCTTCCACCTCATTTGGGAAGAGTGTCTTGTCTACGGTTTCTTTGTCCCGTTGATATTAAATTCAGTCATAGCATAATAATTTGTTCTGTGTGTTTTATCATAATTTTATTCCCACCCTAATTTTGTGAGCTTGGGTATTACCCATAAGTGATGCTGCCATGATTAGCCAGGAATAGAGAAAATTTATGCCAAACTTACCGTAATTTTCTTTTCCTGGCTATTTCTCATGGCAGCATCAGGGTTCCCGCCCATTTTTTATTTTCAGCTTTATAATTGGACTGTGGTGTAAGGGGAGGAGGGACTCTTTATACCTATCAGTCTAATTAATTAATCTAATTAATTCCTGTCCTGTGACTGCTAAGGGAGGAGCTACCCATAAGTGATGCTGCCATGAGAAATAGCCAGGAAAAGAAAATTACGGTAAGTTTGGCATAAATTTTCTCTATTTTATCTTATCTCTTATTTATGACTTTCTGGATACATGATCATCTGTGTCATTTGAGAAATTGATTGTTGAACACTGCGGGTAATAAATGCCAAATAAAGTATGATATACTGCCTATAAAGAATGAAATATTACATGAAGTATGGTAAACGAAGGATGAAAGATTGCACGTGGGATTAAATTGAGCAAATGAGCATCAAATAAAAACAAAAAAAATCAAAGCCCCAAAAGGAGTGTCATTACAGATAAATCTATTTTTTTACTACTAACATTATGCAGGGCATCCATAATAACCCTGGGCTAATAGTTTCTCTTTTATGGTCATAGAATCACCCGATGAAACCTATTGTATGCTAATTACAACATGCAGGTCAGTCAGAATACAGATTATCAGTTCATTTCCCTATTGTCGTGTACATAGAATATGTAGTGATACCTGATGTGAACTTTTGTAAGTCAAATACATCATGCAGGGCTGTTGATATTGTAATATTATTATTTTTTTAGGTTGCTATTTGCATCATCTATTGTTTATGCAGCTTGTCACCTATTAACTACTTGTTGGCTGCAGAGGTGTGCTAACCTGGGTGTAGTGGGTGCTCCACACACAGTGCCATATTCACAAAGACACGCGCTGCATCATTTATTTTAAATATGATTGCCATTTATTCCATGTTGGATTGCATTTAACAGGTGGGCGACTTGTTTAGACAAGTGGGCAAATGACAGCCTTACATTGTGCCTGCTTTCTAGTCTAAGCATGGCAGCCACCCACCCAATAAGACTTTTAACAGTGGGTCACCAGAGCTACAATACAAATTTAAATACCAAAACATATATATTCATGGATGCCATCGGGCTTTGTAAAATAAATATGGATATTAACTATAATGGTCACTGGGGATGATAAATATGTAAAGTCCCCGAGTGTTATTGTGAGCAAGTACATGTGTGTCTGTGAGTGGTCGCTTGTGTTTTTATGTGTGATTTCAATCCAATAACTCTCAGGCACCGTTTAGTAGAAATGGGATAATTCACATTAAAGTGACGTGCTAAAGACCAAAACAACATTGGCGTAATGAAGTGATTTTTCTGTATAGATAATGCCCCTACAGTTTAAGAGTTAAATAATTTTGTTGGTTAGGGAGAATTGTGTTTGCATGCTGTGGCCTATCTTTGGTACATACATTCTGGTAGTTTTTGATGTGTGTGGGTTTCTTATCCCTTAATAATTACATCTGGTATGTGATGATACACAGTAATTGTCATAATCATAAGTTCATAAGAGTTTAAATCAGGTCAACAAGCTGCTTACTCACCTATGACTAAGAGTGACCCAAAATGGCATATGCGGTCTTGCTTTGTTTTTTAACTTAAAAAGTTATCATTTCCACATGTATCCATAAGCAAAATCTCTAACAGTTTTATTTTTAATAAATGCTAGAATTACATTATCCAAACAATCATGACTGAGGTCTTTTTAGCACTTTTGTTATGTGTTTGGTCCCTTGTAATTTAACACTTTCTTTTTAAGTACACCATTACATACAGTATATTGTCGTTTCAGTTTTTTGTTTTTTTTTGAGGATAGATAGGGTTTTTATATGATTCTCAAATGCATGCTTCCCACAAACTATGTATGAAAAGCTTTTAAAAATAGGGGGGAGGGTAAATATTTAGAGACATTTGATCACAGTTTTGCTCATAAAAGGTCTATACAACAAGGGCAACAAAAAATCAAATTAGATTCACTTATTAATTACATTGTGTTTTGGGTTTCAATTAGTTTTTTGGAGCTATCGAACAAATAGTGAATTATTGAAAAGGAGAGAATTATTGTTTTAAAACTAAGCCTTTGCCAAATTTGACATGCTGTATCTATAAATTGAATAGCATTTGCACAATCCAAAATTGCTACAGAAAAATATATATTTGTAGACAGAAGACCCATCAGGGTGTTTTATATAATGCATTTTCAAAGTTTTAATTTAACCATTTAAACATCAACCCAAGCAATACTACTAGTTATATTTTTAAAAATATATTATTATGTTTCAGTTTTTAGGTTAATTTCACAAACCCTTTGTTTTGCATTACTGTAAAGACTTCAGATTTGTATTCAGCTACTCTATGTAGACGCCATACAGACCTGAGCAGAGCCATGTGCCTGTTATAGACCTTTGCCAGATTTGTAATAAGTATGTAATCTGATGTAGGGTCATGGTAATTTCAGTTTTTACTTTTTAAATGTTCTCTAGTTGATTTACAGAAATCATTTCACGTTTTGGGATAAAATAGTAGCCCCCACCATCACTTCACTCCAATCATGGCGTTCCACTTTTAAAAGAAGCCAACTCTGACTATTCAATATGGGACATTCTGAGTCTTTTCACTAGGCCATTTATTTCATCACATGTTTCTGGCAAATTTTGCATTGCATTTTGTTTGTCTCCATATTGAATTTTAATGGTGAATTTCACACTCATTGTGTGTTATACTAGTGCAAATACCCCAGATTGGTATTTTGCTCCTGAGTAAAGCAATATCCTACAAATATACCTTTGCCAGGGTTTGGGGTACTTTATAAGGTCACATGAGAGATGTGCCCTAATTTTGATATGCTTCATGGCTTTCTATTCAGAGACGCTATTTGGCATACTGACACTATTTATGTCACCATACTCACCAGTGTCAAACTTTTACACTACTTCTAGCCCTCCTTCAACATTATCTCAGTGTTTCCCAAACCACTCCTCACGCACCCCTACCAGTCCAGGATTTAGGGACTACTCAGTTGTGTCTAAAGTGTTTTTTCTTTCTTCTAAAAAAGACCTTAGACACAATTGGGTAATTCCTAAATCCTGGACTGATGAGGTGCCTTGAGGACTGGTTTGAGAACCTACTGCTCTAGCCCCATCGAAACCCAACCCCTATCTTATTGTAGGTATCTGTAACCCTAACTAGAATTACACGGGCACAGTTTAGTAGATCGGCCATAGCTAACCCTAGCTAGCTCTCACTAAACATAATCCTAATTCTAACTAACTAACCCTGACTAAACCTAGCCCTAACTATAACCATTCACTGTTTAGAAGATGTCCTTTAGATAAGCCCTGACTAACCCCAAGGTTAACATTAACCTTACAGCTAATACTAACCCACACAAGGTTATATGCTAATGAGATAATTGTCAGGGATTTAAGGTGAATTCAAAGTAAATTTAACATTTTAAATCAACCCAAATCGAAATATAATTGACCTGGAATTTTTTTCCAGTTGGATTACTTTGGCCTTATGTTTGAAAATCACTTTGAATTTCCAGTAGTTCTTACTTTAGTAAATATAGGCTTGTAACTAAGACTAAAATGGCACCATTTAGTAGACCCCCCCCCAGGTTATATCACGCTGAGATCCAATCACAGTAATCACATGCCTTAACTGAACGCTAAGGTGTTTTGTTGCAGTTATTGGCTCCCAGTGTGATCAGTCAGCTAGGGAACCATTCCAGTAGCCCAGTATGCATGGATTGGTACACACCAGGCACAGAGCCTGCATGTCAACCCTGCAGCAGCTAACAGGCATCCAATCACTGTGACACAGTAACAGCTTGTACTGGATACTGGGGGCAGACTCTCTACACCTATTCCTGGATATTTCATAATGGAGATATCCAACAATAAACAGAACCAGTCACAACTGCAGCATGTACCAAGCTAGCACTATCACCAACAAGTTTACATTGTGGTTGCCATCCGATCATTGTGGCATGGTGCCACGGCTCTAAGATGCCAAGGGCAGAGTGAGGAGTCTCTTGCCAGGAGTTTCCCAGCCGACAGGTCTTGCTGCAATTGGCAAGCAGGGCCGGCCTTAGGCATTTTGACGCCCTGTGCGAAAAATCTTCACAGCGCCCCCCCCCCCCGTCCATCCATGTATGCTGTAATGTTTGTGTTGTCTGTGTATGTGATAGTAGGTGTGATGACTGTGTGTGATATGTATGCTATGTGTGATATTTGTAATGGGTGTATTAACAGTGTGTGATATGCGTGTATTGGTTGTATGTGACACACACACACACACACACACACACACACACAGAGTCAGACGGCCATACACACACACAGGAAGACATCCACACACACACACAGGCAGACAGTCATACACACACACACAGACACACAAAGGCAGACAGTCTCACACACACACACACACACAGACACACACAGGCAGACAGTCAGTCATACACACAGACACAGACAGTAATACACACAGACACACACAGAGGCAGACAGCCATACACACAGAGGCAGACAGCCATACACACAGAGGCAGACAGCCATACACACAGAGGCAGACAGCCATACACACAGAGGCAGACAGCCATACACACAGAGGCAGACAGCCATACACACAGAGGCAGACAGCCATACACACAGAGGCAGACAGCCATACACACAGAGGCAGACAGCCATACACACAGAGGTAGACAGTCATACACACAGAGGTAGACAGTCATACACACAGAGGCAGACAGTCATACACACAGACACACAGTGGCAGACAGTCATATACACACACACACACACAGGCAGACAGTCATATACACACACACACACACAGGCAGACAGTCTCACACACACAGACACACACAGGCAGACAGTCAGTCATACACACAGACACAGACAGTAATACACACAGACACACACAGAGGCAGACAGTAATACACACAGACACACACAGAGGCAGACAGTCATACACACAGACACACACAGAGGCAGACAGTCATACACACACACACAGGCAGACAGTCATACACAGACACACACACACAGGTAGACAGTCATACACAGACACACACACACAGGCAGACAGTCATACACACAGACATACACAGGCAGACAGTCATACACACACAGACAATAACACAGGCAGAGAGTCACACTCACCTGACAATCCCACAGTTACCTGTGGAGTTCATTGTGGAGGCAGTGCAGCTCCTGGTGACTGTTTGGTGGGGAAGCAGGGACTCCTTCCTGCTTCCCCTGCAGCAGTTTTCCGGCGCTTTTAGCTCCGCCCCCGCTGCACGGTAAGCTCCGCCCCCGCTGCAAATTTAAAAAAAAAAAAATTTTTTATTTTTTTTTTAAATCCACGGCGCCCCCTGCTCCATGGCGCCCTGTGCGGCCGCACAGCTCGCACACCCCTAAGGCCGGCCCTGTTGGCAAGGCTTGTTTTTTTAGTTTAAAGGACCAATCCACACCCATAATGCACTTTTGCTTACTGCAGTGCTTTATCGGTAGGGAGTATCCCATTATAATGGCACTATATAAACGTGCATATTGCTTTGATCCTTTCTATAAATAAATAAGGAAACATCTCCCCGGCTGTCAATCTAACACAGAGCACCTGTCAGTGCCTTCCCCCAAGTTATAGTGACGTGTGCATCCACAGGGTTCAGTACCACGGCTTCCCTGGTGTCCTCGTATGCTCCCTTGGATCCTGCTAAGAAGAGTACGTACTCATGGTTGAGAGTCAATGGCAGTCATTTCCCCAGCACAATCTGATTTTAGCTATAACCCCAATGCCAACATGCATATAAATGCATAATAAATGCAGGCATAA
Source organism: Pelobates fuscus (assembly GCF_036172605.1). Classification (NCBI taxonomy): domain Eukaryota; kingdom Metazoa; phylum Chordata; class Amphibia; order Anura; family Pelobatidae; genus Pelobates; species Pelobates fuscus. The sequence goes on from NC_086321.1 coordinate 65,322,741, forward strand.
TTTAATTGCTGATATATCTACTAAAAAAAATTTTTTTTTTTTTGTTTGTTTTGGTGTGGAGTGTTCTTTTATTTTTTGGAGCATCGGGGAGGCAGGGCGCATTCATGGCAGATATTGCCTTCTGCAATCAGACAGCTGGAAGAGTGTCAGCACTTTTATTAAGTTAGAAAGAAGAACACTACTGTTAACCCCTACAGCACTTGTTGACATGCTGTAGTGGTTTGGAGTGTTCTTTTAGTGAACAAACTTTCCTATATGGCAGCACTGGGATACATGTGTTTGAGTGCTGTCTGAGATTAGTGGGAGTTATAGCAAGATGTGCATTGATGGTTTATTTAACATATACTGTAATATAATGCATAGTATAAATCATTTAAAATGATCGGGGGGAAGCAAAAAAAAAGGTAACTAGACTTTGCAGTGCCTGTGCTTGAAACAAATTCATAGTACTTTTGCGCCTCTCATCAAAATCAGATCAGCCCCACGGCACCAGGGAGAAGATCCACACCAGCTCTCCCAAAGGTACCGAGGTCCGGTGGCCTCAAACAACCTAAAACAAAACGCTATAAAATAATTAAATTGTGAGTGAGTGTGAGAGAATGCGCATGTGTGTGTGTGTATCAGCATCAATAAGAGTGTATGCATGTCAGTGTGTGTATGTGTCAGTGTGTATCTGTCAGTGAGAATAAGTGTCTGTCAGTGAAACTGTGAAGTGATTAAAACAGTGTGTGTGCCAATGAGTGTGTGTCTTTCAGTGAGTGTATGTAAGTTTATGTGTATCAATATGATCCACTGTCTATGTGCCAAAGGGTTTGTGTAATGGTCAGTGAGTGTGTGTGTGTGTGCTTAAGAGGATAAAATGTGTAATTAAAAATAATTTCACTCAATTCATGTGATTAGTAGTAATATGGATATATGTGTGTATGTATGTATATGCATACAATGTATATATACACATACATGTAATATTAAGAAATGTGTTTTATATTAGTGTTCATAATACACATTTTAGAGAATATATAATACACATTGTGGTAGCAGAAATGCTAGCAAATATATCGATTTTAATTTAAAGTTCTTTTAAAATACAAATCCTTCCCTACCTGTCAATGATTTTTTTAACATTAGAGCTGTGTGCCAGTGGCACACATGGTCTAATGCCTTACTCCCTGTCATTGTGTTACTCCTCCAACAAGTTTAGGGAGGTGACTTCAGGCAGAGCCATTCACTCCACACTCACACGCATCCCATATACAATCATACTCAGTCAGCCACATACATACACTCAGTCACACTCCATCAATGCCTCACATACATAGCACACTCAGTCAACCAACACAATCACACTGAGCCAAGCCCCACACAGATGTACACTTGGCCAGCCCCCGCAAACCATACCCAGCCACCACACACATCCCAACCACTCAGGTGTATTGCTAAGGGGGAGCAAGAAAGGGCAATAAGTCTTCTTTAATTATTTCACTGGGGATTTCTTACGACCCTGGTGCTATTCCTTACGACCCTGGAAAATGGTCAATGGACTTTTTACTGTTGGCAGCTTGGTTCTTGTGATCTCACTAAGTGTCCAATGGTTGCATACTAATGCAGATACCATAGCCTTGGTACAAGTTTCCTTGACTGCTCAGTGTGCCCCTGAGAAGATCCCCTTCAACGGCTAGCCTGACTGTGAAGAATTAAGCAAAATCAAGGGGATACTTATGATAAGGAACACCAGGTATAGACTGGTGAAAAGTAGTCATAGTTTTATAAAAGTTTTATATTTTATCACAAAGGATAGCATACATAACATATATGTAGTCAGAAGTAAAGTGGCTGTGACCTTCAGGGGTCTTCCAGTATTTTACAAGGAACCATTATCGTGACATTCCTACTGCTGAACCTGTTGCCCTGAGGCACTGGCTTCTTCTTTATTCTGTTCCTGGTGCTCTATCCACCAGAAGCCGTGTCAGTGCTGTACATTCGGGCATGTTCGAGAGTACAACACAGATGTCTATGGAGGACCCAGTGGAACCACCAGAGCCTCGCAAAGGGATCCCGCAAGACCAAGGGAGATTTCATAGACTAAGTTTTGTGATCTGCGAGAAGCAGCCTGATGCACAATGTCTACTTTGTCTTATGATATCTGTTGACTGCCAGAATTTCAATGAAATTCCAGCACTGACAATGTGAGTATTTCTGAAAGATCTTTCTGTCTTTATAATACTTAGAATGTACAGTGAGGTTACAGAGCTGCTTTAGAACAAATCTTATCTCCCCAGTTCCAGTGTTATATTAATCCCCAGCTTTATTTTATCTCCTCCCCTATTTCTTATCTCTTGCCTCCATTACTATAATACAATCTCCCCACAAGCCTTCATGTAATTCTTGTTACTCATGCTGTGCAAACACTTATAATCCAAAGTTTCTTTGATTAGACTAATTTCCTCAATATCTGGTCGATTTATTTTGCAATGCATTGGGAAAATGTTTATTAGGTTTAATTACTGAATTCTTCCATATAGACAATAATCAGGAACTGAAATTGTTATTTGGAATAATAAAATGTATTATATTTATCTTTTCATTAGACTTTGAACTTTAATTTTTTTTTTTTCAGATCAATTTCCCCTTCATTTGATTTTTTTTTTTTCCGTTTCCTTTTTGCAAATGATGGAAATGGGGGATTTGAGCAAAAATAGTGACAAAACGAGAAATGACTCACAAGACATACTGTTTGCTCTAAAAGATGACGGCTATGTCTTTGCATAATATGGTATGAAAAATACAGCAATATTTCTATGATGTTGTAACTGCAGCTCAAATGCATATCCGTTTTTAAATTGCTAATACTAATTTATCAGAGATTAGCACTATGAACCAATACATACATTGGATTTTTAAGTGTGCCTCGTCTAAATGCCAAGTCTGCTGTCCCTCCTTTAATGCTACTGAATGTCAAAATCAGCCGAATGTGAGGGTCTAGAATCCAAGCCCTCACTTTAATAAGCTTTCCAAATAGTCCAACACTGTTAGAATAAGTTTACAAATTATTTATGTACAAAAATTCTCATACTTACAGCTCCGCCGGGTTACTATTGCGAGATTCTGGGCGTTACCATGGCAACGCTCCAGGTCTTGCGAGAGTGAACTCTAGCCCCACAGGCTAGAGTTCACTCACCATTAGGATCACCAGGGATGGCAGCAGCAGCAGGATCCCTCCCCCCCCCCCCAGGCTAAAAGTAAGCAGGGAGGGGGGATATAATCACTCAAGTCACATCAGCCTTACTTACTCACACACACTCTGCACCCCTGACACTCACAACACCCTCACTCACACTGCACCCCTGACACTCACAGCACCCTCACACACACTGCACCCCTGACACTCACAGCACCCTCACTCACTCACACTGCACCCCTGACACTCACAGCACCCTCACACACACTGCACCCCTGACACTCACAGCACCCTCACACACACTGCACCCCTGACACTCACAGCACCCTCACTCACACACACTGCACCCTTGACACTCACAGCACCCTCACTATCTAGCCCCCTGCCCCCCCCTCCCCTTGATTCCCTAAATATAATAAAACATTTACTTTATTCCAAGCTGGTGCTGGCTCTGCCCCTGATCTGCCTCATTGGCTTACATCATCAAAAGTGATGATCCCATAGGAAAGCATTGGATTGGCTGAGATTGTTAATTCTGATGATCTCTGCCAAGGAGGTGGGCCAGAGCCAAATGCTGCCTGGTCAATCAGCATCTCCTCATAGAGAGGAATTGATTTATGAGTAAAGTTCAGTGTCTTCATGCAGAGGGTGGGGACACTGAAAGTCAGTGCTGCACAGTGTGCAGCACTGCCCCAGGAAGCACCTCTACTAGCAATGTAGTGTCGAGGAGTGGCCAGTGTAGGTACACTACCGTTTCTCTGCAAAGACAGTGCTTACAGCAGAAAGGATGCAGGGAATGATTTTACTCACCAGAACAAATACAATAAGCTGTAGTTGTTCTGATGACTTTAGTTTCCCTTTAAGTATTTATAACAGTATTAATATAATTTTGCAGCCTCCAATAGGGAAGTCGACGACTTAGGGGCCAAGATATTGGCTACTAATACATTTTTGGCGAAAAGATGTGGGCCAAACAAGATGTGGGCCACATCTGAATGCGCAGAGAGTCATCCTTCAGCACCCAGGAAGGTGAAAAACTCCTGTGGAGGGAATCATGACATGAATGACTGCCCTTCACTTTAGAGCAGGCTTCTCCAAACTCTGGCCAACATCTAGAGGGCCGGAGTTTAGGGAAGCCTGCTTTAGAGGAAAATACTGAGAATTCAATAGATTTAGGGCTTACTGATTTATAAACTAGTTAAGATGGCAGCAGAGGTGGCTCTCTAATTAGGCGATTTAGGCGGCCGCCTAAGGCCTCGCGCTTGCTGGGGCCTCGCGGCTGCCTAAATTGCCTTAGGGCAGATTGAACTGTCGGTCCTCGGTCTATGACCAAGGACCCGACAGTGAGAGGGGGCCCGGCGGCTTGCCCAGTATGCCGCTGGGTGGCCCCTCCACATGGTCTGCCCACAGGGAGATCACTTACTGTGGTTCTCGCGAGCACACAGAGCGTTGCCGCGGGTTACCACGGCAACGCTCTGATAGGCGCTCGCGAGAACAAGGTCTGCAGCTCTCGCTGAGCTGCAGATTGAAAAGTCATCCCACCGGACAACCAGGGACTGCTGCCACTGGATCACCAGGGAATTATATTTTACAAATGAGGTATTTAATTGTGTGGAGGCTTGTCACAGCCTCCACACACACTGCCCTCCCACCCCACTTTCCTGCCCCAAAACTGCCCTCTCCCCCCAACTGCCCCAAAACTGCCGTCTCCCCCCAACTGCCCCAAAACTGCCCCCCCACCCCCACTGCCCCAGAACTGCCCCTCCACCCCCACTGCCCCAGAACTGCCCTCCCACCCCCACTGCCTTGCCCCCCCACCCCCACTGCCCCAGAACTGCCCTCCCACCCCTCACTGCCCTGCCCCAAAACTGCCCCCCCACCCCCACTGCCCCAGAACTGCCCTCCCACCCCTCACTGCCCTGCCCCAAAACTGCCCCCCACCCCCACTGCCCCAGAACTGCCCTCCCACCCCCACTGCCTTGCCCCCCACCCCCACTGCCCCAGAACTGCCCTCCCACCCCTCACTGCCCTGCCCCAAAACTGCCCCCCACCCCCACTGCCCCAGAACTGCCCTCCCACCCCTCAATGCCCTGCCCCAGAACTGCCCTCCCACCCCCACTGCCTTGCCCCCCACCCCCACTGCCCCAGAACTGCCCTCCCACCCCTCACTGCCCTGCCCCAAAACTGCCCCCACCCCCACTGCCCCAGAACTGCCCTCCCACCCACACTACACTGCCCCAAAAATGCCCCCCACCCCCACTGCCCCAGGACTGCCCTCCCACCCCCACCCCACTGCCCCAAAACTGCCCCCCACCCCCACTGCCCCAGAACTGCCCTCCCACCAACACTGCCCTCCCACCCCCACTGCCCCAAAACTGCCATCCCACCCCCACTAAGCCAAAACTGCCCTCCCACCCCCACTGCCCCAACATTTCCCTCTCACCCCCACTGCCCTAAAACTTCCCTCCCACCCCACTGCCCTGTCCCCAACACTGCCCTCCCACCCGCACTGCCCTCCCACCCACACTGCCCCCAAACTGCCCTCCCACCCCTACTGCCCTGTCCCCAACACTGCCCTCCCACCCCCCACTGCCCTGCCCCAAAAATGCCACCCCACCCCCACTGCACCAAAATTGCCCTCCCACCCCCACTGCCACAACACTGCCCTCCCAGCCCCCACTGCCCTGCCCAAACACTGACCTCCCACCCCCACTGCCCCAACACTGCCCTGCCCCAACACTGCCCTGCCAGTCATATACCCTACCCCCCACACTGCCCTGCCAGTCATATACCCTACCCCCACACTGCCCTGCCCACCCCATACACTGCACCTACATTTCCCTGTCAGCCACATTGCCTGCCCCCGACACTGCCCTGCCCACCACATACACTGCACCTACATTTCCCTGTCAGCCACATACCCTGCCCCATATACATTTCCACCACACTGACTACAACATGCCCTGACCCCCACATACACTGACCACCACTTACACTGCCCCCACACTGATGACCACCACATACACTGACGAACACACTGACAACCACATACACTGACCACAGCATACAATGCCCCCACTGATGACCACACTGACAACCACATACACTGCCCCCCACACTGCCCCCACACTGCCCACCACATACACTGCCCCCCACACTGACCAACACATACACTGCCCCCCACACTGAACACCACAGAAACTGTCCCCCACATTGACCACCACATACCCTGACCCCCACACTGACCACCACATACCCTGCCCCCCACACTGCCTCCCACACATTCTGCCTCCTCCACTGACTCAATCACTCTCACACACCCTGCACCCCACACTTTCCCTCACACAAATTGCCCCCCACTGTCACAAACACTGCCCCCACACTGTCACACACCCTGCTCCCCCACACTGTCTTCCACACACTTTGCCACCCACACAGTCACACACCCTTCCCCCCTACACTGTCGTACACACTGCCCCCTCATGCTGTCGCACACCCTGGCCTCTCTACACTGTGTCCCACACACCTTGCCCTCCCACACTGTCACACACCCTGCTCCCCCACACTGTCACACACCCTTCCCCCCCTGCACTATCGTACACACTGCCCCCTCATCTGTCGCACACCCTGGCCTCTCTACACTGTGTCCCACACACCTTGCCCTCCCACACTGTCCCACACACCTTGCCCTCGCACACTGTCCCACACACCTTGCCCTCCCACACTGTCCCACACCCTGCTCCCCCACACTGTCACACACCCTGCTCCCCCACACTGTCACACACTCTGCTCCCCCACACTGTCACACACCCTTCCCCCCCTACACTGTCGTACACACTGCCCCCCCCCCCTACACTGTCGTACACACTGCCCCCTCATCTGTCGCATACCCTGGCCTCTCTACATTTTGTCCCACGCACCTTGCCCTCCCACACTGTCACACACCCTGTCCCCCCACACTGTCACACACTGTCACCATCCTCCACACTGCCACCCCACACTGTCATCTTCCTCCTCACTGTCACATTCCTCTACACTGCTCCCTCACCCTGTTACCCTTTCACACACTTGCACCCCATATTGTCAGCCCCCAACACTGTCACCATACATACAGTCACTCCTTCCACACACTGCCCCTGTACACACTGTCATCCTTTTCAACACTGCCTCCCACACTCTCACCTACCCACCGTCCCAATTCCACACACATACAGCCACCCCCACACGGTCACCCCCACATGCTGTCATGCCCCCTACACCCAGCCTCGCTCACATTAACCTCTCCTAATCTTGTTGTTCTCACCCTCTCCATCCATACCACAATTACCGGCACTCGCTCTTCCACACTCACCCTATCACATTAACTTCTCCTATCCTGTCACTCATCCTGCCTAGACATGCCACACTCACCCTGTCACATAACCCTCCCTCATCCTGTCACTCTCACTTCCCCTTGCCCTGGTACGCTTTCTCCTTCAACCGTGCCATACTCACCCCAACAGTGAATACAGAAAGTAAATCTCTGTATCCAGTGCTGCAAGCCTGTCGTTCAATATAACAACAGCTTATTATACACACAATATGTTTTTTAAAGGGAAACTCCAGTGCCAGGAAAACTGACCCACCCCCCAATCCCCGGTTACTGAAGGGGTGAAAACCCCTTCAGTGACTTACCTGAGGCAGCGGCGATGTCCCTCGTTGCTGTCTCCGCCTCCGTGACGCTCCTCCTCTTCATTGCGTCGGCCGGTGGCCGAGACTGATCTCGCCCACCGGCCGAGGGGACCTAATGCGCATGCGCATTAAGTCTCCCCATAGGAAAGCATTGAAAAATTATTTCAATGCTTTCCTATGGGGTTTTGAGCGACGCTGGAGGTCCTCACACAGCGTGAGGACGTCCAGCGACGCTCTAGCACAGAACCCAGGAAGTGACCTCTAGTGGCTGTCTAATAGACAGCCACTAGAGGTGGAGTTAACCCTGCAATGTTATTATTGCAGTTTATAAAAAACTGCAATAATTACACTTGCAGGGTTAAGAGTAGTGGGAGTTGGCACCCAGACCACTCCAATGAGCAGAAGTGGACTGGGTGCCTAGAGTGTCCCTTTAACTATGTGTTTTAGTGGGGGCCTCTTGTTTGGATGGCAGTTCAAAACTTCAGCCACCAGCTAATGAGGTGCTACGTAGTGACCTCACGTCACCGCTCCTTGCACTGACCACAATCACACTCCTACCAGTAACAGCACTGTACACGCTGGGATCTCAGTGATTTGAGTGTGATTGTTGCCAGCATACTCACTTAATGCCAGATTTGTATAGAAATTTTTCTTTTTTAAAACTTTAAATGTACAGAGTACCAGCACTTGTTATTAGCATTCGGCCTGAAAGGCGACTGATAACCTGTACTGCTCTGGAAAAATTATATTGGTCAAACCTTAGTATTGTCTCTATTTAGCTGTCATCCTAAACCTGTCTTTTCCCTTTTTCCACCCCCATCCAGTCGTTCACACATTATACATCTTTTTCACGAAGATAGGTGCTTGAATGAGTGGGAACTTATAATGAAAATGTGAACAGCAGGAATATGTCTTCCAGATAAAGAGAATGCATGCTTAGAGCGAAACAGTGTTACTCTTTAAATAGATTTTTTGTTAGGTAGAAATATTAAAAAGTAGTCAGGGCCGGTGAAAGGAATTTGGCTAAAAGACTCATTCAGTTGGCCCCCAATATAAGTCTTTACTGTGGCGGCCTTTGCCCTCAATCCCCCTTTCGCCACTCTTACCCAAGCTTTTGCCCATTTTTTGTATTTGACTTCCTTTTTTGTGTACTTTCTCTAATTTGAGAAATATGTCCTCCTTTTGTCATTTTCATCCTGTTTGTGGTTTCTTACCCCTTCGTTTGTCTCTCATCCCCCTCTTGAATATCTTACCCCTTTTAGTGTATCGTACCCTCTTTATGACCGATTTGTGTCTCTTACACTTCCCTGTGTCTCTTACTACCTTTGTGATTCGCAACCCATTTGTGTCTATTACTCTCCATTGTTGTGTCCCTTAACCCCCTGAGTCTCCTAACCCACTTACCCCATTTTCATCTCTTAAGCAGGGGGGACTGCCTGGACTGTCAGGCAGTCCCCCTGAAGCGGATCGCGGTGGAGGTAAATCCCCCCCTGCTGAATCAATCCCCCGGGGTCCATGTGATCGCTCTCACAGAATGATCACATGGCCGCAATAGGAGTCTATGGAGATTCTTGCAGGGGGACTGCCTGCCTAAAAATGACTAGTATGCCCACAACATATTATAATAGTAAAATATTTTTTTTTCAATTATATATATATATAACTGTATTTTAATAAGAATATATATATACCATATTTTTCCATGTATAAGACGCCCCCATACATAAGACGACCCCTATTTTTTAAATCCAAAATTAAGAAATACATATTTTAAGCATTTAGAGCACTGAAGTCCAGTTTGGCTGACCAGGATTCCCCACTGGTCCCGGGCCCCCTCACACTCCGGTAGGCTCCTCCCCGAGGTCCGACCATGTCTGGACACTGGTTCCCTGGACCTGCTGTTGGCTGCAACAATGCCTTCTGCCCACAGTACCCTATGGGGGATGTCCAGGAAAGCCTCACCCTGCGGCGTCTTTCTGTAGTCCTGAGCCATGAGGTCTTGGCGTGGTCTAGAGTGATGCGAGGAAGCAAGTGGTCACGCAACATCTCCTAGACACAATCGATCAAAGTCACGGAGAAGCACCTGCTCTGCTTCAAGTATGTCAGCAGGTCGCAGAGGTGTACAACAGAGCCTATGCCCGCAGGAACCTGGCAGTAGCAAACCCAACAGTCAGCTGAGTGCTCTGTCAGAGAGTAGCCAAGTTTTGTACCCAAATTGCGCTGAGTAAGTACTGTATGTATTTGGCTTAATAATTGGATTTTTGAAGGAGCTCCTGGCCCTGCAGTGACATTCCATGTATAATACGACCCCCAATTTTGGACTAAAATAATTTAGAAAAAAACATAGTCATATACATGGAAAAATACGGGATATATATTTAGTATCAAAATACACTTGAAATGAAATTATATATATAAATATATAAATAAAAAAAATAATTACAAATATACATACATTTATACATATAATTGCATAAATAATTGCATAAATAGTCACGTATAATTTAAATAGATATGTATGTATATATATTTAAAGTCTACATGTATATTTATGTAATCTTTTTACATAATTAAGTGATTTTATTAATTACAATTTGAGGGACTTGCCTGACAGCCCTGGCAGAAAGTCCAGAGAATGTAATTATTTGAAAGCCTTATATTTAAACATGTAACTTTCAAACACACCATAAAACCTGTTCATGGAGGGTACTCTTTTACTCGGGGTGGGGGGAGGTCTTTGTTGAACACAAATATTGGTGTTTCAAACCCGTAATATGCATCACAACAATGATATAATCAGCAAAAGGGCAGTTTTTGTGTGAAAATGCAAAAAACAAATCTGAAAGCTAACTTTGGCCAGCGTTTTTGACTGGACATACCCCATTTTGAATACCCTGGGTTGTCTACTTTTTCAAATGGCATGCCATGATAGAGGGAAATTTCATTAATGGGCTACTATAAGGTCTCAAAGGCAACATGGGCTCAGCCAGGGCCTGACTGGCCCACCGGGATACCGGGAAATTTCCCGGGGGGCCATCAGCACGTGGGGCCAGACAGACAGCTGGCTCTTCTGGTGGCCGCAAGGGGGAACTGGCTGTTCTGGCTTTGCTCCCCCATCCTCGCGCTCTACTTAATAAGAACGGGGCTGGAATATGACATCATATTTTGGCCCGGTCTTATTAAGCTGCGTGCTGGGGAGCAGAGACAGCACAGCCAGCTCCCCCTGCGGCCGCCAGAAGAGCCAGCTCCCCCCTGCAGCCGCCAGAAGAGTCAGCTCTCCCCTGCGGCCGCCAGCACACCTGACCCAGCTATCTGCCCTGCACGACTCCCTGGCCAGTCACCCACAGGTAGCTGCTATATTATGTGTCAGTGTGAGTGTATGTGTGTCATGATGTGTGTCTGTCTGTCATGATGTGTGTGTGTGTGTGTCTGTCTGTGTCATGGTGTGAGTGTGTGTGTCTGTCATGGTGTGTGTGTGTGTCTGTCTGTGTCATGGTGTGCACTGAACACAAATATGTGTATTTTATTGCAGTACTAGCTATGATATTCATAGTTAAAATGTCATGCAAAACTGAAAATGTTAAAAAAAAATCCTTAATTTCTCAATTGTTTTTTTAGATTTTATTTGTATTAAATTATGTTTCATATATGAGTGTTTGATGTGAAATGAAAGCCCTATTTCTCCTGAACAAAATGATATGTAATAAGTGTGCACTTAAAATGAAAGAGGTGACTTATCCTTGAACAGACTTATAACGCAAATGCAAGGTTTTGTTTTGATTAGAACGTGTACAATTGCCTCCGTCCTTAAGGGGTTAATAATTAACTGCCAGACGGAGCTGCAATGCTCAATGTATGGCACTATGCTTTCGGGGGCACCTAAAATACAGCTCAGTGTTACTTCAGCTATGCATGATTGCCGAGTCATAACCCATTACGCATCAAACTGCATTTATTTTGTTTGTTTCAGGGATTCCCAAACACATAAGTGATCAAATAAACCCCTCCAAAGTGATCTATGGAAACAAAAAAAGAGAACTGACATCACAAGACGTGCCCAAGCAAATGATGACAGCCTTCTTCTTTAATTCGACAGAGAAATACCACAAGATTTCTATCATGATTATTCACTAAAGACGGAATATGGACAAACCAGTGTATGCTGGAGCATGATTTATTGTTACAAGTTTTTTGGTTTTTTTATTGAAAAGAGAAATGTGGAGACAGTGTCAATTATACATTAACTATTGCAGCTAGTTATAAAGCACTTGAAGCATTGCACTGCATTATTATATATAATAAGTAGAAGAGATCTGTAAATAACAGAAGGCTGTACAAGAGTGAAAATAATATAAGCTATGTATGTTACGTTCTTTTACAATCTCTTTTGTTGTTGTTTTTGTTTTTCATTTGAGTTAACCCATAGGGGTGGGGTGGACTTTGGACAGACTTTTTTGGGGGTGGACAATGGTTTGTCCACCCCCCTTCTATATTTTATTAGTAGCCCACACTCGCTGCTACCCATGGGTGGGAGTTGGAGGGGGGGTTATCTGGTACCCCTACAGTTATTAAATAAATAGTCCCCACCTACCTGGGGGGATACAAGTTAGGACACCAGGGGAAGTGTTCCATACATTCTAGTAACTGGGCAGCTGTTAATTTATAGTTAAAGTGAGCAGATACTGGCTGTTCACAGTTTAGTAGATATGCCCCGCCCACAGTATGGCAGGCTTATACTGACCCTCAATTTTAATTAACTTTTTTAACATTCGGTTGCTTTCTAACAAGCACTGCCAGCTGCCTTATAATTAATCAGTGCCACCAAGGTTTGTTTGTTTTTTACCATTTTGCTATTAACTATCTGCTAGTGCTGGCAGCGGGCAAATACTACTTGAAATCACCATTCTCTTGCAAAAAGTAAGTGAATGATAATTTGTGAATGTGTGTCCTGCTGGATGCATTCGGTCCTGATTGAATTTAAAAGTGGTGCTTTACAGCTGATTGCAGTCCCGTCAGTTCTCTCTTCGAAAGTAATAGCGGTAGGGCCTAAAAATAAAATGAATATTCATTTTAGTGGCGTGGATTTTGCCTATCCACAAAATAGGCTTGGAGTTCCAATTGTCTAAATCAGACCTGAGAGTATGGATGATAGAATTATAATTAACCTTCAAGGACTACTATAGGCACCCAGACCACTTCAGCTCAATGAAGTGATCTGGGTGCCAGGTCCCTCTAGTTTTAACCCTGCAGCTGAAAATATAGCAATGTTTCACTTTGGGTTAATCCAGCCTATAGTGGCTGTCTCACTGACAGCCGCTAGAGCGCTTCCGCGATTCTCACTGTGATTTTCACAGTGAGAAGACGCTGGACGTCCATAGGAAAGCATTGAGTGATGCTTTCCTAAGGGCGGTTTGAATGCGCTCGTGGCTCTTGCCGCGCATGCGCTTTTGGAGCTGACGTCGACAGAGGTTGGAGAGTTCCCAAGGGCGCTGGAGAAAGGTAAGTAGCTGAAGGGGTTTTAACCCCATTAGCCCAGCGGGAGGGGGGTCCTTATGGGTGGGGGGGGGGGGGGGGGGGGGGGGGGGACACACACCTAATGACCCTATAGTGCCAGGAAAACAAGTTTGTTTTCCTGGCACTATAGTGCTCCTTTAAGAGAAGGTGAGTTGTACTAAAAACTCCAGTTGTGGAAATGTGCATAGGGATTTTGGATAGTGCATATGTAACTTTTGTTTTTGTTTTTTGTTGTATGTAGTGTGGCTGATGTGTGCTATGGTAGTTACTGCCGCCCAGGAGTAGTGGGAGTTTTAACGCAGGGCTTCTTTTTGTAGTCATTCATGATGCCTAGGTCTAATTCTTTGCTGTCAGTGTACCAACCAGAGTGGGCTTTAGCTGTGGGCAGTGTGTGCACAGCTCCCCCTGGTACCCTGACAGCTACAATTCAAGGAGTAAAAATGGGGGTCCAAATACAAGGTTATGTTATTCATTGTATGTAGTACATAACATGTAAAATTATATGTATTTTCTTTCTTCTTCTTCCATTTCTGAAGATCCCATAACGTCATTTCCATCTCATAAAGTGAAGCTGAAATCGGAACTTTATTACTGCAATGTAATTTAACCACTTCTCCAATCCTCCCATTTTGTTGCGCATTATAAGATTCTTCAAGAAAAACATGTTTTCCAGAGGTCACATATCTCAGTGACATATTTTGATTGTCACTTCTGTTCATATTGTAAAGCTTTGAAATAAAGGGAATTCTAAAAACTCTAGCAGGATTGAGGTTCTCAATAACCAGGTTAGAAATATCTCTAAAAAGAACGCAGTGTATGTAACCTAAATAATGGCAAGGCTTTCAGAATAAATAATAATATATCTTTTTTTATTTCTCCGATGTTGTGTGCACATAACAAGAGAGAAAATAAAAAGAATAAACAATAAACTGAACAGAATTTTTGCTTTAAGCTACTATATCTGTTAAATATAAGCATTTCAAAAATAGAAAGTGAACTTTAGTTTTTTGACTCTTTATCCTGCTGTTTAGACACGGAAACAAAACGAACAAAATATTGTATTGCTAGAATTACCAAAAACAAAACAAAACAAAATATAAAATGCTAATTTAGAGGACACTATCATAATCATATTGCACGCAAAGGCAGTTTGTGGTCTTTAGTTTATCCTGTTGCAGAGATGTGACCATTTAAAAAAAAAAAAAAAAACATTCTCTCTGTGGCTGGCAAGGAGCCCTTTAGTTAAATGTCTCAGTGTACTTTCTGGATCGAGGTTGTCCAGTGTCTTTTCAATCTGATAAAGGGTCTTTGATCCTTCAAACCACAGACGGACCTACCAGGGTCAAAATGGTTGCACCTGCAAGTGGGCCCATGAGTTCCACCTGACAAGGGGCTCAGGTCACATAGGTGGCCCCTTGAAAAACTGCTATTTAATACATTGCCTATTCAGCAGTATATTAAATAACAATAAGATACTAGGCAGCATGCGGTTTTCACCCGTAACAGGTGCAGACCACTTCAAATGCTTCCTTCCGGGCCCCATGCTCATTAAATAGGTCCTCTGCCATTGGGTTACCATTCTTTCACAGAGCGTCAGCTGGAAGAGCATTTACTGGGTTTCATAGCAGAATCTGACACACACTCAGGGCCTGCACTTCTTACAGGCTAATTAGGCAGTGGCTTAGGGCGCTCTGTGAGAGGGGGAGCCTGCAGGGGCCGTAATGCAGTCTGGTTCCCCTGTGAGAATGTGCTGGCCGTGTTCAATCATGGAACTTGTAATTCGGATAGATAAAAGTCTTTCAGCAGAACTTAAGGGTTACAATTGTAACCCCACCTCTGCTCGCCCATAAACCCTTAACCCTTAACTCTGCCCCTCCCACAAGTAACCTTGCCTTTCCATGCCCCAAACATTCTAACCTCTCCCCTAGTATGCCCCAAGGAGGAAGTCTGTGTGTATATTAGAATGTGTGTGTATGTATTAAGCATAGGCAGGGTGTTGTCTCTACTGGACTGTTTGTGTATGTATTAAGCAGTGTATGTATGTATTACAGCTATGTAATCATCATATATTGCAATTATGTATTTAGCACGTAATTTGTATCAGGGATCTGGAATTTATATCGCCCAATGCCTGGGACATGCAGTTCTGGGGATTGGACAGGAAGATTTTTTAAAATTCTTTTAGGGCTGCCTCTTGAGGGGTTTGTGCCAAGCAGGGAGTGTACCTCCGGCAAGCATACCGGGATGCTATAACTGGGCCTGACTGCAGCTCACAGGAAGGTGTGAAAAGCGGTGGCATCCAATTGCTCCTCACAGTGCTAAAGACTCATGGGCGCCGGGATTCAGTGTGACGCTGTACCCGGCAGCCAACATGCGATAAAGAGCAAAGTGAGCATTGGGCAGGCTTCTGCTGGTAATATATACTGCGTGTGAGTGTCAGAGAATGTGTAATGTGTGTGTATGGGTCAGTGTGCTGTGTGTTTGTGTATGGGTCAGTGTGAAGTGTGTTTGGGTATGGGACAGTGTGCAGTGTGTTTGGGTATGGGACAGTTTTAGTGTGCAGTGTGTTGGTCAGTGTCTGTGTGTATGGGTCGGTGTTAGTGAGTGTCAGTGTGCAGTATGTTTCTGTATGGGAAAATGTGTTTGTGAATGGGTCCACTTTAGTCCCTTGACAAGTAGATTAAAAAATATGTGTGTGTATATTAGGCAGTGTGTGAGGATGAGACAGTTTGTCTGTTGGTGTATATATTACATGTATGTAATAATCATACATTTCAATGTACTTATTAGGCAGTTTGTGAGTATGTATCTATGAAGCAGTTTGTGTGTGTATGTATTAAGCAGTGTGTGTGAGTATGAGGCAGTTTGTGTGTGAATATGAGGCAGTTTGAGTGTGAGTATGAGGCAGTCTGTGTATGTATTAGGTAGAATGTGAGTGTATGCATTAGGCAGTGTGTATATGTGTAGCGGACCACAGGTTACCCGACTGGCTACTTCCACTAATTTCCTTCCTTCAGCCAGTCAGGAATCAGGTAACGGAATAGATTAATTTTCCCCCCAGTAACTGGATGACACACAGTTCTGGAGATACATAACCCCATGCAAGGGATGTAACACACAGCATACAATGTCACCTACCAGGGTCCTCCCCCGGAACCTAATGCTGGAAAAGGCTTTGTCCCTTTGTCTCCAAAAGCCCGCCACCCAAACACAGGGTTTCCCACATCCAGGTCTTTATTCCATGAGCCTCTGTACCTGGGAGACCAAGAGCGGGAAGAAGGGACGGTCCCTTTGTCTTCCAGGCACAGAGAGCCCACCTGCGGGAAAAGAGGTGGTCTCTTTGTCCCAGCGGGCACCGCAAAGCCTGCCAAACTCGCCAGTGCCCCAGAAGTGCCCACACTAATCTCAGGTACCCTCACAGCAGTACCTTCCTCAACCAGACTCCGCTGGTCTCAGTGTGAAACCCAGCAAGGGAAGCGTCTCCTTTTCGGACACGAATGCTCCCCCTGGCAGGCGTTCGTCTATACGAAAATGTGGCCACCCGGAGGAGCATTCATTAATTACTTCCCTTGTGGTTTCATACTTATGTTGCAAGTGCGAACATTCTGATTAATTGGCGTGAAAGTTCTAATGGGGCACTGGGGAGGTCCTCGTTCGGGAAACGAACGAGTCGGGAAACAATCCACGAACGCTTCCCCTGGCTTATGTTCATCTGCATGAATGGCGGCCAGCCAGCTGGAGGAGTGCTCATTATAGTTTACTTTGCGGTTTGACACTATGTTGCGAGGTATGAAGTTTCTAAGCAAACATTCTAAATAGGGTATCGGGGGTGGTACCTGTTCGGGAGGCAAATTAATTCCCTTTGTGGAAGCACTGCCGAACGGGGAGCGGGCAGAAGACACGAAAATGTGGGGAATCACACATAATATCAGACATAATATCAGACAATTCACGGACTGGCAGCGACCCCGCCACAATATGTATTAGAAAGATTTGAGTATGAGGCAGTTTTTATGTTTTGTTGTATGTATGTATTTGGCAGTTTCTGTGTGTATTAGGCAGTGCACCTGCCTTCTCCCTTTCAATGAGCTGAACTAGAGCTCAATGGGAAACATAGGAAAGCTGTGTTTCCCACACATCTTTCCTCAGCTAACCCCACACAACTCCTTTCACAGTAAACCTCCTCCCACAGCCAACCCCACGCATATCAAACTCAGGCAATCTCACACACATCTCACTCAACCAAGCCCTACACACATATTACACTCAACCAAACCTACACACATCCCAGTCAGCTAGTCACACCTATATCACAACCAGTCCCACACACATATTAACTCAGCCAGCCATGCTCGCATCACATTTTGCCAACAGCTTGGTTGATGAGGCGGTCAATTGTTGCACCGGAGCCCTATTGTTTCTACTTATGTGTCTTCTTCTATCACATTTCAAACCCTCTCAGTTGCTTGTACCACACAGACCTGTTGCCATTCTGGGCAGAGCTACTTCTACCATGTTCTCAGTTCAACATAGACACATGATGATTAGCGAGTAGGATCAATATGTTCGAGTAGCACTTTTACTGTTGGGTGATATGTCATATTCATATAAAAAGTAGTTAAAAGTTGCGAACTCGTTTAGTCTTATGTTTGCATGTTTGCATGGCTGCTAATGACTTGTTTGTGACTGCATTGTAGCTTTGTCCATGCTACCCTTGAATCAGAAGTGTTATATTTTTTTGTGTGTTTGTGCAAGCTATTTTGTGCACTCTCTCAAAGTCATACTTTCCCTAAATCCACTACCAACAATCCACTGGTGGAGTGCAAGAACAAGTATACTACAAGTATATAGTATTCCAATAATACACATATTAGGTGCGTGACACATTAATAATTTATGGTTCTTTGTGATATGTACCATGTTACTTCCCAGTAATACATTTTGAATTAAAAAAAATAGTAGAAGTAGAACAGAACATGCGTGTATGATTTGAAAAGGGATGTCACACCTGTGAAACTCTTCCACTTTGGTAAAATGGAAGAATGAAATGCTGTCTCAATAAGGAAATGCAGGAATCCTTGGGATGTGTATAACCTAATCCTGAAGAACAAATAAGAAAAAAATCAGGGTTTAGACAGAGGCACTGGGAACATGAATTAGCTTTTCCCCACTTGCTATGTTTGTTATTTGTTTAACGTTTGCTTCATGCAAATACACAATTCCATACCTTAAAACATTGCAAATGGACAAAGTTGACATTAATGGATCAAAGCGGTTTTCCTGACACTATAGTGCCCTGAGGGTGCCCTCACCCTCAGGATCCCCCTCCCGTGGTGCTGAAGGGGTTAAAATCCCTTCAGTTACTTACTTAAACCAGCGCCGGGCTCCCTCGGAGCTGGTGACCTCTCCTCCCACTCCGACGTCAGCTCCCCCGTCCGACGTCAGTGGAGCCGAATGCACCCCTGCATTCAAAGGGTCCATAGGAAATCATTTCTCAAAGACAGCCACTAGAGGCTGGATTAACCCCAAATGTAAACATAGCAGTTTCTCTGCTACTGCTATGTTTGCATCTGAAGGGTTAAAACCTGAGGGACCTGGCCAGGGCTGCCATCAGAAATTTTGGGGCCCCTGACACAGCTCAAGGTCTGGGCCCCGCGGCGCCTGCACCTGAGTCCCCCTCTCTCCCCCCCGCCCACAGGGATGCAGTGTCTGCAGGGAGGGCCGGTGCAAGGATTTTTGCCGCCCTAGGCAAAAGTAAAGTTTGCCGCCCCCCATGTGACATCACAGTGCCCCACCCATATGATCTGCCATGTTAACTAACACAGTGCTGCAGTGCCGCCGTGTTTACAATAAAAGGCCTGCAGGGACAGGCTATAGACACCCGAACCACTACATTAAGCTGCAGTGGTTCTGGGGACTATAGTGTCCCTTTAATGTGAGGTAAATTAGAGATTAGTGCCACGAATAATATACTAGATTGCCTACTTACAACCAGATGAGGATGATGATGGGCTTCAGCTGCCGTCTGGCTCCACTGGTCTGGTGTAGAACAGGCTCCCTGGAGGCGGTTTGTAACTGTGGTCACAAAAATCAATGATCTGGGAGAACGGGAAGCAGCTCCATTTTTTGAGGGCCCTTTACACAGCTCAAGGTCTGGGTCCCAGGGTCCACCTTCATGTTCCACGAATGAGTTTGTTCACAGGGGTGTGTGGGGGGGGGTGTCCTGATGTGTGTAAGGAATGCATTGTGTGAATCTGTGTTTGTATGTGTAAGGGCTGCAAGGTGAGTTTGTGTATGTATGGGATGCAGTTTGTGTGTCTGTAAGGGATGCACTGAGTGTGTGGAAGGGGTGCATTGTGTGTTGCTGTGTGTAAGGGATGCATTGCTTGTGTATGTGTGTCTGTGTGTAATGCATTGTGTGTTTTTCTGTGTGCAAGGGGTGCATTGTGTGTGTGTGATGGATGTCAATCTCTCCCCCTACCCCCGTCAATTTCCTTCTTCTCCCCCCCTCTCCAATTTCCTTCTTCTCCCCCGCCCTCTCATTGCCTTCTCCCCCCTCTAATTTCCTTCTTCTCCCCTCCCTCTCATTTCCTTCCTTCTCCCCCCTCCAATTTCCTTCCTCCCCTCCAATTTCCTTCCTCTCCCCCTCCAATTTTCTTCCTCCCTCCCCCCTCAAATTTCATTCCTCTCCCCCCTCCCTCAAATTTCCTCCCTTCCTCTCCCCCTCCCTCAAATTTCCTTCCTCCCCCCTCCCTCAAATTTCCTCCCTTCCTCTCCCCCCTCAAATTCCTACCTCTCCCTCCCCTCCCTCAAATTTCCTTCCTCTCCCCCCCTTCAAATTTCCTCCCTTCCTCTCCCCCCCCAAATTTCCTTCCTCTCCCCCCTTCAAATTTCCTCCCTTCCTCTCCCCCCCAAATTTCCTCCCTCCCTCTCCCCCCCACTCCCTCAAATTTCCTCCCTTCCCTCCCTCTCCCCCCAACTCATTCAAATTTCCTCCCTCCCTCTCACCCCCCACCCCCACTCACTCAAATTTCCTCCCTGTCCCCCCCCACTCACTCAAATTTCCTCCCTCTCCCCCCCACCCCCACTCACTCAAATTTCCTCCCTCCCTCTCCCCCACCCCCACTCACTCAAATTTCCTCCCTGACACCAGGCGGGCGCGCGAGGGAGCACTCTCCCTGGCTGAGTGCTTCCTCTTCAGCTCCCTCGCGTGCCGCGTACTGATGCCGGAGCCGGAAGATGACGTCATCTTCCGGCTCCGGCATCAGTACGGTGCGCGAGGGAGCTGAAGAGGAAGCACTCAGAGGAGAGTGCTCCCTCGCGCGCCCGCCAGTTGTCAGCAGGGCCAGCCTCTGGGGGGCCCTGAGGTGACCGGCTGCTGGGCCCCCTAGGAGAAGAGGCTGGCCCAGTGGGTACATACCGGGGTCGCAGGGCCCCCTGCGACCCGGTATGTACCCACTGAATGTGGGGCCCGGATGACCTGAGCAGTCCGGGCCCCCCAGGACCGCCGGGCCCATGACAACCGTTGCGGTTGTCATGCCCTGATGGCGGCCCTGGACCTGGCACCCAGACCACTTCATTGAGCTGAGGTGGCCTGGGTGACTATAGTGTCCCTTTAATAGTTTATTTTATACAACTAAAATGTAATTTATAAGAACAAAGTATCTTATTTACACAGACTGATTTCTAAACACATTTATTGAAGTTTAAAGACACATTACTGTGAGTATTATTGCTGTGGAGCTCTGTTATACACTCAGACACACCAACAATATGGAGCGCCTAGAAAAGAGGGAAATTATAATAGGAAAGAGGGAAATTATGATGGAAAAGAGGGAAATTATAATAGAAATAAGGGATGGAGGGATTTGAACTCAAAATAGGGACTGTCCATCCTAAATAGGGACACTTGGGAGTTATGCAAGTCCAATTTGGAAGAGCAGTTTACATTTTTATTCAGTATTTCCTGATTTGCCACTGAAGTAATGTCTAGATTGTACGCTCCCAGAACAAACAAACATCTCCCTCCCTAAAAAATAACATAACAGAAGATGCATCAGATGTTTACCTAACCTACATAGTTAATAAACGCAGACTAAAAATAACGCAAACTGCTGCAATTAGCGAAGATAATGCAAGATAAGTTTATATGTAAAAAAGGAAGATTGGCAACAGCAACAGAGTAAGGGAGCTAGAAGAGATCGCAAAACCAAACACTAAACAGATACTATGCTAATGAAGTGGACTGATCATACACAGAAAGAGGAAGGGAACTAATGAATACATGATTGGGCTCTTTTAAAGCAAAGATTTGAAGGGTGTACACACAGTGCTATGTGATAAATACAAATCCAATGTCATCTGCATGCCACCCAACCACTGGCAGAACTACTGCGGTCGTAGGGGTACGCAGCTGCGACCGGCCACCCTGTCGACCCCTGCGACCGGGGTGCCCACCAGCATTTTGGTGCGGCCCTGACAGTGCGAAAAAAACGCCAGAGCCACATTGAAGGAGCCCATCGTGTGGCCCATGCTCTTGTGGCTACCGGATGGCAATGGATTTCCAGTGATGATACTGGACGGACAGTCCTGTTTTTCAGGTCCTGCCTTAGTTCCCTTCTGTCCCGCTTTTGGGGACACAACAAGGGAACTGTTCCCAACAAGCATAGCGCTAGCACATAATTAGGCATGCTCGGGCTATGTTCATGGAAGTAAAACCCTGCAGAGAGCATTGAAACAGTACTCCCTGCAGGGTCTGCACTGAATGTGCTGGCCTCAAAGGATAGGCAGGTTGCCTGGTGTGTATTCACACCAGTCTGACCTGCCAGTAAAAGGAGTGGTCCCGTCCCTTCTGGGCAGAGTTAGTGTCACGATCTTGTCACTGGGCCACCCCCCAACCCCGATCTCACCAGCGCCTCCATTCTGGGTACGCTGGATTAGGATGTATGCATCTGTCATAAAAGTCAATGCCAACTACTATTTGATCATGCAGACCTTCAGTAATAATACTTCTCAAGGTTATTTATCTTGAGAATTCGAAGTGAATTCAATGTGTAGCTCAAATTTAAGGCCAGAGTAGCTGAACTGAAAGCTGACTTTTTATATTTAAACCTTGCATTTGAAATTAATTTGAACTTTCACTTTATTGAATAGCCCTGTTCTGTGTGAGGGTTATCATTGTGCAAACTGATCAGGCTACAAAACCTGTTTGCTGGGTCTGCTTTGTGTGTTTAGCGTCCCAAAAGCCACATGGCTTATAGTATTTTGACAATGATATATATATATATATGTTGCTATGCATTCAGTGTTATTTTACAACATACTCCTCTAAATAAAAGTTTGTTAATTTCCCAGATCTTCATTTATTAACAGAATTATTTACTAAAATGAGAATTCAAAGCGGATTCCAAATTTAGGCCAGAGTATCAAAACTGAAAGCATAGCTGACTGATTTTTTTCAGTTTGACTATTTTGTTCTACTCAGTTTGCAAGGTTTATACTAAGATGTAATTGTGCCTTTGTCTTTTGTCTGCGTTGGAATTTCACTGAAATTAGCTCTGCAAATTATCTTTCAAACAGGACTCAGAAGGCAGACATTATTAGACTCAAACCTGATGTTTTAAAGGAACACTATAGTCACCTAAATTACTTTAGCTAAATAAAGCAGTTTTAGTGTATAGATCATTCCCCTGCAATTTCACTGCTCAATTCACTGTCATTTAGGATTTAAATCACTTTGTTTCCGTTTATGCAGCCCTAGCCATACCTCCCCTGGCTATGATTGACAGAGCCTGCATGAAAAAAAAAACTGGTTTCACTTTCAAACAGATGTAATTTACCTTAAATAATTGTATCTCAATCTCTAAATTGAACTTTAATCACATACAGGAGGCTCTTGCAGGGTCTAGCCAGCTATTAACATAGCAGGGGATAAGAAAATCTTAATTAAACAGAACTTGCAATAAAGAAAGCCTAAATAGGGCTCTCTTTACAGGAAGTGTTTATGGAAGGCTGCGCAAGTCACATGCAGGGAGGTGTGACTAGGGTTCATAAACAAAGGGATTTAACTCCTAAATGGCAGAGGATTGAGCAGTGAGGCTGCAGGGGCATGTTCTATACACCAAAACTGCTTCATTAAGCTAAAGTTGTTCAGGTGACTATAGTGTCCCTTTAAGAACCAAGGAAGTGTTCCATACAGTGCCTTGCAAAAGTATTCACCCCCTTGACATTTTTTGTGTTTTGTTACCTCACAACCTGGAATTAACATGGATTGTTTGAGGATTTGCATCATTTAATTTACAGAACATGCCCACAACTTTGAAGATTTTTATTTTTTAATTTTTTTTATTGTGAAGCAAACAACAAATAGGACAAAATAACAGAAAAAGTCAATGTGCATGACTATTCACCCCCCTAAAGTCAATACTCTGTAGAGCCACTTTTTGCAGCAATCACAGCTCCAAGTCGCTTTGCATAAGTCTCTATGAGCTTGCCACATCTTACCACTGGGATTTTTGCCCATTCCTCCTTGCAAAACTGCTCCAGCTCCTTCAAGGTGGATGGTTTGCGCTTGTGAACAGCAATCTTTACATCTGAGCACAGATTTTCTATTGGTTTGTGGTCTGGGCTTTGACTAGGCCATTCCAACACATTTACATGTTTCCCCTTAAACCACTCAAGTGTTGCTTTGGCAGTGTGTTTGGGGTCATTGTCCTGCTGGAAGGTGAACCTCCGTCCTAGCCTGAGATCACGCACAGAGTGGTACAGGTTTTGCTGAAGAATATCCCTGTATTTAGCACCATCCATCTTTCCCTCAACTCTGACAAGTTTCCCAGTCCCAGCTGCTGTAAAACATCCCCACAGCATGATGCTGCCACCACCATGTTTTACTGTGGGGATGGTGTTCTTTGAGTGATGTGATGTGTTGGGATTGCGCCAGACATAGTGTTTACTTTGATGGCCGAAAAGTTCAATTTTAGTCTCATCAGACCAGAGCACCTTCCTCATTACCTTTTCGCAAACTCAAAACATGACATTTTGTTTTTGCTGAAAGTAATGGCTTTCTTCTGGCCACTCTGCCATAAAGCCCAACTCTATGGAGCGTACGGCTTATTGTCGTCCTATGTACAGACACTCCAGTCTCTGCTGTGGAACTCTGCAGCTCCTCCAGGGTTACCTTAGGTCTCTGTGCTGCCTCTCTGATTAATGCCCTCCTTGCCCGGTCTGTGAGTTTTGGTGGGCGGCCGTCTCTTGGCAGGTTTGCTGTTGTGCCATGTTCTTTCCATTTGGTTATGATAGATTTGATGGTGCTCCTGGGGATCATCAAAGATTTGGATATTTTTTTTATAACCTAACCCTGACTTGTACTTTTCAACAACATTGCCCCTTACTTGTTTGAAGAGTTCCTTGATCTTCATAGCATTGTTTGGTTAGTGGTGCCTCTTGCTTAGGTGTTGCAGCCTCTGTGGCCTTTCAAAAAAGGTGAGTATATGTAATGACAGATCATGTGACATTAAGATTGCACACAGGTGGACATCATTTAACTAATTATGTGACTTCTGAAGGTAATTGGTTGCACCAGAGCTTTTAATGGGCTTCATAACAAAGGAGGTGAATACATACGCACATGGCAATTTTCTGTTTTCTAGTTCTAAAAAAAAGTTTTATGTATATATTTTTCTCATTTCACTTCACCAACTTAGACTATTGTGTTCTGATCCATCACATAAAATTCAGATTAATAAAACATTGAACTTTCGACTGTAATGTAACAAAATAGATAAAAAATCAAGGGGGGGTGAATAATTTTGCAAGGCACTGTATATAATTACAAATAGTTATGGCTACAATGAGCCAGCTGTTCACTATGGCCAGTTTAAAGATTAGAAAACAAAAGGTGTCTCACAAAAATAAAGCACAACCCAAGTCTAGCTCAGCTGATCCACAGTCCTCCTTTAAGAAGATTCTGGTCCTGGTCCCAGGGAGATGTACAAAGGAGATACAAGCCAACCAATCAGAGTGCAAGAGGAGAAGGGGGTAAGCTAAAAAAAAGTGGTAAAAGATTGATAAGCATACCCAGTCATTGCCTATGAGTGTGTCAAAATAACAAAAATAAAAAATATTTCTTGAGAGCAACAAGGCATGCTAAAAAACAGGCCAAATTTGAAATCTGTCCTATTTTGGCATGTTTTCCACATGCCTAGTCTCCTTTAAGAAGGAATTTCAGAGGCATCCCAGATTTGTAATTTGGTCAGCAGAACTAGCTGCCCATGAATGGAGGCATGCTACTGAACTCTCTATGCAGGACCAATCATTGGCTCATAGCACCAGTGGGTGGGGTTATAATGTCCAAAAGAGAAAGATGCAAGACAAGACTCATCTGTAAGAATGCCCTGGTTGGATGGCTTACAAAACAACCAATTAAAGCACTATGAATGAGATTGCATAGCTCAGTAAAGCCTTTCTAAGAATGTTTCCCATCATTCAAGCTTAGTTTGTTGTGGGGTTTTAGCTCAAGGGAAAACTTGATTACCTCATACACTAACAGAGTATGAGGTGGGTATGAAAGAATCAGTCGCATACAAGCACATGCTGTGCATCCATGTAATCAATGCAATTCCACCACACTACCTAGCTAATAGAAGTAGCGTGCCGCAAAGTTCTTTTCTCCAGCACCCTCTTCTGACTGTCCCCTTAAGTAGTCAGTCAGAGCACTATGCCACTGTTCTGTCTTTTTATAACAGGTGGCTTCTTTGAGAAGCATCTGGCTGATGTAAAATGTAAAAAAAGTCTCTAGTATTGTCCTACCCTTTCAACAAACTGTAGAGATCTGGGGCTAAAGAGCCCCACATCCGGAGCTTCAGTTCACCAAGCACCAAGCACCGAGGTTTAAGTTTATGTGGGCCGCGAAAAAAACAAAAACTTCAGTTTTCATAGAATCGTAGGTTTATTTAGAAAAGTACAGTATACAAAAAGTTGCCTAACTGACACAAAGTAAACAACAGAGCAAATTTATTCTACGGTGACCTGCATTTGCATATAACCAATGTTTCAGTCCAACTACCTTGACATATTAAGAAAAGTTTGGTAATGGGACTGAAATGGTGAATGTATGCTGTTGCACAGCTGTAAAAAACAAATTATGTTATCGTGTTGATTTTGAAGTCCTATGAGTGTGTTATTCACTCTGGTTGAGATTATCAAACTTGATGATCTCAGCCAATCCAATTCTTTCCCATTGGAAGGCATTGGAAGGCTATTGTGCATTTGTGGCAAAAAGCCAATCAGCATCTCCATGGGGAGCGTCCAGTGCCTCAATTCAGATCCAATCTAATACACTGCCCCCTCCCCCCATTCTAATACACTGACAACAAACCAATACATTGTCCTCACATCCAATACACTGCCCGCCCTACCTCCCCTCTAACACACTGCCCCTTCCACCCATTTTAATACATTGCCTCTTAATCTAATACACTGCCCTCCCCCCAATTTAACACATTGCCCACCCTCCAACCACACTTATACACTGCCCCCTTCCTTCCCCAAATTTGCACAGGACACCAGTATTTCATAACTTTGTAAAAGTCGCGTTAACAAAGAATCCAAAGCAATGCATTCATTTTCTACCCAGATTGCTTTGGTGCTGAATAAGCACTGTTTGGGATGCTATATCTGCTCACTTCATTCCTTCCCCAAATTAATACATTGCCCTCCCCCTCACCACTCTAATACGCTGCCTCCCCCTCCCACCACTTTAACACACTGCCCTACTCCCTCCCCCAATTTAATAAACTGCCCCCTCCTTCACCAATTTAAAACATTGGCCCTCTCCCTCCCCATAATACAGTGCATCCTCCCTAAAATTAATGCACTGCCCCCTGCCTCCCTCAAATTAATACACTGCCCCACCCTCTTTAATTTAGCACACTACACAGGATGGTTCCCCAAATCCCTCTTCCTCTACTTTAATATGTGCCACCCATCCTCCAGTTCCAGCCCTGCTCTTCTCTGCTCAAGCAGGCCAAACGCTCCTCTGGAACTGCGAGCAGGAGGGAAGGGGGAGTGGCTGGCCTGCAAGAGCACACGATCGGCCATGGGAGGGAAGACAAGATTCAGACAGTAAATATCTTTTCTGTCTTGTGGCTGGTCGCAGCCACAACACAAAGTGGCCCAGTGCAGGTGGGCCGCAAATATATCCATTGTGGGCCACATGCGGCCTGCGGGCCACATGTTCGACATGCTTGCTCCAGGCCCTTAAAGCACTTTAGCTTGCTAAAGAGTGTTTTCACTTTTTTTTTTTCTATTTCCAAAAGTTAAGGTTTCAATAGAAATTGGCACAGTTTTAAAATAATCTTGATACACTCCCTGGGTGTCTATCAAACAATGACTTTGTTAACTTCCTGGTTGTTTAGCTCAGTGAAGTTAAACTCAAAAGGGAGGCAACTGTCCAAAGCACCTGCCTTGCAAAGACTTCTCATTGTACCGCTTTGGAAAGTCTGTGATTGGAGAACCAAAAATAGTCTGGGCGGGGTCAAAAGGGGAGGGCTTGCAAGCATTTCTTCTGCAAGCTTCATCTTAATCCTAACAGCTATAGCACAATTTCAGTAATACTAGTTATGCCCATCATCTTTTTTTTTTTGATTGCAGGAGAACCCAATGATATTGTTACAAATAATCAATATCCATCTTGTTTAAATCTCTTCATTCCACCTTGGAATAGAAATTCACAAACAGTTTACAAAAACAATAGCATGTGCAACTATTGCTAAAACATCACTTTGACCAAAGTGGTGGAATCGACCACTTTATTAATCTTATATTTAAAATTCATTGCCATTAAAACGTAACTGAAGGTCAACCTTCTGTAATATTCTTGCTCTCCTCCACTGGTTTCCATCTAATGAAGCTATCCCCGGCACACTGTCAGGTTCTCTTTCTTTGGTCAATAAAAGAAACTGTGGCCAAATACAGTAAATGGCATTATAAGTATATTAATCCAGATTAAGTTATGTTTTATTCTGGTAGGAAATGGGAGCATGCATACTTAAACAAAGATGCTGACAGTTACATAACTTCCTTCTGCTACTTGCAAACACATTTCTATGATTGTTACCCAATCAATGTATCATCTGTTACAAAATCTGTTACTTTTCAGTATAAATGATATGCAATCACGACTCTCATTCCTGGCTTGCTAATGACACTGCCGGACGTGACGTTAGACCTCTGTCAGCCAAGTGCATTTTCTCTGTGTGTACAACATTTAAAATTGGTGAAGTGGTCATGGTGCTTGGATTAACCTTTTTAAATGGTTTACATAAGTGTAAAGGTTTGCTACATTGTCAACTATACCATAATTGATTCATACCCTTTATTATTAAATTCAATAATCCTAAACAGAAGTATGCTATCCTACAACAAAACCTTGAACACTACTCTTAGTGTATTGCATTGCTAGTATTTCATGTCCTGTAGGCACGTATTTATGAATCCAACTAGGCCTCGGCCTAGGGCAGCAGGTAGAAGGGGGAAGCAGAATAGAGATTGCCTGTTTCATCCTTGAGATGAAAAAAACAGCACTGTCTTTCAAGAAGCTTCAGAGTCCCTGCTGGCAGAAACATGCCGGGTAACACAGTGTAGACTCCATTTTTGCACGTTTTGGTGCAGTTCTGCTCAGTTTGCGGTGTAATTAGACGTGACATCATTCTACAGCACTGCCCACATTTAAATGGAGCACACTTTCTGCAGCTTCCCACCCACAGAGAACAATGCTAGATGACCTTATAATCGACTGAGAGGACAAGTATGGAGAAATGGAGAGGAATGGGAGGAAATAGGACTATGTTCTAATACTGTTAGAGGAATGGGAGAAGGCAAAATGGCCTACTGAGTACCAAAGGGGAAATTTTTATTTTACTAGCTATGGGGAGAGATGAGGTAAAAATGTTGCTGTTTTCCTGTCACTCACTCTGCTGTGGTCTTTATTGTGTATTCGTCAGTGTATATGCTGGCGAGGTCAATGAACTCTACACTAAACAAGCAAAGTAAATAATATACAAGACATCTGTTCCTGGTATTGTTGAGTCACCGGCTCCTGTTCCAATAAGGACTTACTGCAAGGAAAATCCAAACTTTATGATTTACTGCAATAATTAATCATATCTATTGCTGTTGCAAACAGAAAGAATATCAAGTGTTGTATAATATGCACTGAGTTCTTGGTATTAGACCAGAAAATATCAAGGAGCAGCCAATGGAAAAAAAAATGTTGTGACCCATGTACTACACGTATCATCAGGGCCGGCACGTTCATAAGGCGGCACAGGCAGCCGCCTTAGGGCGCCAAAGCAGGGGGAGTGCAAAAATCTGAATCCCCTGCTTCTGGCTGGGGACTCAGATTTTTCAACTTACCTCACTCTCCCTGCAGTCAGTGCAGTCGACTGGCCTCTCCTGATGATGTCAGGAGGAGGAGGCATGACTTCCACTGCTCTTCTCCCAGGACGGCTGGGGAGTCTGGGAGAAGAGCAGAGGAAGTCACGCCCCATGCTACTGACATCATCAGGAGAGGCCGACTTCACTGGCTGCAGACTACATACCCTGTCCCTCTCCAGACCATGTCCCACCCAAGGTAATCCTCAGGGAGGGAGGATACACTTTGGGTGTTTATTTTATCCCCCTACTCAGCCCCTGCCCCTCTTCCTCAGCCCCTGTCCCCCTACTCAGCCCCTGTCCCCCTTCCTCAGTCCCAGTCCTCTTCCTCAGCCCCTGTCCCCTTCATCAACCCCTGTCCCCCTTTCTCAGCCTCATTTCCCCTACTCAGCCCCTGTCCCCCTTTCCTCAGCCTCTGTGCCCCTACTCAGCCCCTGCCCCCTTCCTCAGCCCCTGTACCCATTCCTCAGTCACTGTCCCCGTACTCAGCTCTTCTTCCCTTCCTCAGCCCCTGTCCCCCTACTCAGCCCCTGTCTCAACTCCTCAGCCCCTGTTTCTATCCTCAGCCCCTTTCACCTTCCTAGGCCCCTGTCTGCATCATCACCCCCTGTGCCCCTTCCTCAGCCCCTGTTCCGTTCCTCAGCCCCTGTCCCATTCCTCGGACTCTGTTCCCCTTCCTCAGCCCCGGTCCCCTTCCTCAGCCCCGGTCCCCTTCCTCAGCCCCGGTCCCCTTCCTCAGCCCCTGTCCTCCTTCCTCAGCCCCTGTCCCCCTTCCTCAGCCCATGCCCCACTTCCTCAGATTCTGTCCCCCTACTCAGCTCCAGCCCCCTTCCTTAGCCCCTGCTCCCCTTCCTCAGCATCTGTCCCCCTTCCTCAGCCTCTGTCCCCCTACTCAGACACTGTTCCCCTTCCTCAGTCACTGCCCCCCTTCCTCAGCCCCTTTCCTCTTCCTCGGCCCCTATCCCCCCACTACATTTCCTAACCCCCCAATTACAGCCCATACCCTCCACTGCAGCCCCTGTCCCCACACAACAGCCACTAACCCCCTACTACATTCCCTAACTTTTCAATTACAGCCACTACAACCCACTACCAGTGCCATTCCCGAGATTAGGCTCTGGATCCGCCCCTGCTCTGTATGCCAGTATCTGTATGACTATAATCCTGTTTATGTATGTCTTTGTATACCTGTGTCTGTATGACAGTGTCTGAATGTCTCTCTGTGTGTGTGTGTGTGTGTGTGTGTGTGTGTGTGCGTGTCTGTATGTCTGTATGACATTTTGTCTGTATTTGTTTAATTGTGTGCCTGCATATCTCTGAGTGCCTGTATGTTTGTGTGTTGCTATATATCTACGTTTATATAAAAAAGACACAAAATGCACTGAGGAGAGAGAGAGCCACAGAAAGGGGATGGGGAGAAGAAAGAGGCACTCAAAAAGAATGGGGGGGGAGGGTGGAGGAAGAGGGACACAAAGGGGCTGGGGAAAGAAAGAGATACGCAAGGAGAGGTATAGGAGACACACAAGAGGGTGTATGAATGACATTGTAAAAGGGGGATAAAATACACTAAAGAGGGTAAGAAAATCAAAAGGGTGGTTACAAGACACACAGGTGAAGATGCATTTGTTTTAAAATGCACCACCTTTGCCTGTGTAGCCAAAAGCCCTTGTACCATTCCACATGTACCTCCTGACAGTATATGGAACTCATTACGGTTCAGAAAAACTTATGTCATTTATTTATATACTGTATAAAGAGTCTATACTGAGCTGGGTCACAGGAGAAAGAAAAAAGCATTATACTTGATTCTGGCCTCACCTTTACATCCAGTATGTTACCATATCCTATAGATTCCATTTTGAAAACATAGTCTGCATCCGCCCCTTTATTACGCAAGATGTTACTAAGGAGCTTATCCATGCTCTAGTAATTTCTTGCATTGATTATTGTAACCCTCTCCTAATTGGTCTTACCAGAAGCCGTATTGCCCCGCTATAGTCTGTAATGAATGCTGCCACCAGACTGATTTTCCCCTCCAGTTGCTCCACTTACACCTCGCCCCTCTGTCAGTCCTTACATTGTCTTCCTGTATCCTATAGGAGTCAATTCAAAGTACTAATCCATACCTATAAAACATCGAACAATTCTAGCCCCTCTTATATCTCTTCACAGAGCCGTAGATATGCCCCTTCTCGATCTTTCCGCTCTGCCCACGACCTTCTGACCTTATCCTGTCCGCTGCTTGCGCCTGTACAGCCAACTCATGCTTGCAGGACTTCTCGCCTGCCTACCACCATCAGACTCTACCCTAGTCTTAAATCGTTTAAGAAGTGCCTTAAATCCCATCTCTTTAAGAAAGCATATGGCCTCCCAGATTAACCTCTACCTCACATACCTGTCCCTTGCTCTCTTCTAAAGGGCAGCACTCTATTCTCTCCTCCAGCTCTGCTTCACTCCACATTGTTTGAATGCTATATATCTTACTGTGTTTTACACCCTCAAGCTTACGTTCCTGTAAGTTTTTTTGTAATTGTCCTATTTATAGTTAAATCCCCTCTCTTATAATATTGTAGAGTGTTACGGAATCTGTTGGTGCTATATAAATGGCAATAACAACTTCCAGAGTCCATATACTCGGGTACCAGAATCCAGGAAGTCTAATTTCCAGAGTCCATATAATATACTCGGGTAGCAGAATCCAGGAATTCTAGATGGTCATAGTGGCTGCCTTTGAAGCCATGTCTCCATTTTTATTATTTTTTTGTTCCATTGAAAGTGTAAGATTTTTTTTTCTTTTTTAGCACATTTTGAACATTACTTTCTGTAGAAACATGGTGATTGGACCTACAGTTATTTTCCTCCCATCCTCCTTTGTAAATGATATTGTGGCAAATAAGAAGAGAGGTTAGACATTTCACTTGTATCATGCATCTAAGGCAAAGAATTAATGTATGTAACAGCCTTGGATTATATGTACTTATCTTGCAATATAAATATTCTGTGCAAGGCAAGGCAGTCCATTCTGTATAATAAGCTGCCGTACTAAGAGCTTGGCTGAATGCACTGTTAATGCAGAAATCTCCCACTTATTTGCACAACAGGCGTGGGGTTTGCTTAATTTGGCAGGTGTTCTAATGTTACTTTGATGGTCTTCTTGCAAGCTTGCTCTAAACTAAAGTGGGAGTAACAAGTTCGGTGACCCTGCCTCTAGGATGTCAGTCATTAACACGCTATATTCAGCAGCAGTATGCCGTTGGCCTTGTTAATACAGAACTTAACCGGAGAATGCTGGAGTCACTGCTTCCTATTTAATATTGTGTATAGCTATGTGTAAAAAGCAGTGTGAAACTATGTGGACAATTTAGCAACTATAGTCTAAGAAAATTGTGTTGGATTTTAAATCAGGTAATCGCAAAAGCAAATAATACATCGTTTTAATCAGAAATCACCTGATTTTCAAATTGATATTTCATCGCAGTATGGTAATGTGGAAATAATACATTAATACCGTACAAGTTACACTAAAATCCAACTTTCTAACCACCATTCTAGATAATATATACATATGACTTGACATATTTCTTGCTGTTGAATCTAGTTACCTGTTTATAAATCTCTCCTTTTTTCAGGGTAGTATTGTATAAGTATCAAGAATGTTGTACTGCTTGATCAAGTGCTGTATTGAGTGAGAAAGATGTTTCAACCACCACCTCCTTATATTGATGTCCTTATTAGAAGATATAAACTGATAAAAAAAAAATCCTTTCTCATAAACTTGCACTACTGTTGGATGGCAACAATATCTATAGCATTCAGCGTCAACTTATGAACAAAACAAAACCAATAAATGTTACCCAGTATAGTGTGCAGGTTAGATTTTTTTGGTTCAACGCTAATCATCACACCTTCATATGCATATTATTTTATAAATGTTTTTGATTATTTTGGATTTTAACAAGAAATATAGCGATTGGCAATTTTATATTAATGGTGTGATTATGGACTAGAAATATCCAATTTGTCACAAATTAACTCCATTGTCCTATTTGGGGTTAAATATGCAAGGGGCACATACCTTTTTGCCTTGTTTTCGTGTAACTGGTTCCCAGCTTTGGGCTATACCATTGCATTAGGACATGTATTCTTTTAATTCCAATGACAGAATGACATTGACTCAGTTGTTGGGAATAGATTTCCTGAGGTCATCCTTGTTCATGTAGGGTGAATGTTTTTAATACCACTGGAGTAACAGAGCTTGTTAGAATAGTTTAAATATGACAAAATTATTATGGATTTCTTTGTTGTTGCTTTTTTAAATACAATATTGCCTGTTACCAACTGTATTGTTTTATGGTGTCTATTATTTCTTTAACACCTTGAGGACACATGACATGTGTGACGTGTCATGATTCCCTTTTATTCCAGAAGTTTGGTCCTTAAGGGGTTAAATCTTATTTATGGCAATATACCTTAATACAGAATGCACCTGTCATGGTTGACTATATTTATTACCTATTATGTGTTAAATTTATATATGTGTGTATGTGTATATATATATATATATTGTTTGTATATTGTATTTTTTCTTTTTATATTGTACCCTATTGTATCAATGCAATGTTTTGTGGACCCAGGACATACTTGAAAACAAGAGAAATCTCAATGTATCCCTTCTGGTAAAATATTTATAAATAAATAAGTTTTGACTCACTTGGTCTTGTCATGGCCAACCTTTTCTTACAGCTGCCTCCCTGTCATGTAGTCCCACATTTTTAGATTATACCCACTAGACGTGTACAATTCGTTTCCGTCCGAATTTTGGCAATTCAGACATACAGATGCTTCCACTAATCCTACCCCTAACCCTATCCCGACCCCTACTCCTAACCCTAAGTGCCGAATTGCCGAAGTCCTGAATTGCCGAAGTCACGAATTTCGGAAGTGCTGACCCGAACCAAATATTTTGCCCATACCCACTATTTTGATGTGTCTCCAACTGATTTGTGGTGTCCTCTATGTGTTGTGGTGGTCTTCATTGTTATTTAGTGGCCTAATGTGGGCTACACTTACTAGTGAATGGAACATGGTTATATAAATATGTGAAGGTGTACTCAGGGGTGTCTCATGGTCACTGAATCACTTTGTGGTCTAGTTGGGGATTGAAGATCTGTATGAGCAGGTCACTTACCAGTCCACAATCAAATTGGTCAAAAGATGTTGCCTGTTAGAGCAAGGAGAGCCATCAAGCTTTTACAACACATTCCCCTGACCTAGACATTAGGTAATCCATCCTTGGCATATGGGATGGTGTCTGATAGCAATATGTATATTCATATATTTGTGTTTGCATGTGTATGTTTCTACTTCTGTGTGTGTGTATGTCTGGAAGCATGTGTGTCTGATTGTGTGTATTTGTATGTATCAGGGAATGTGTATATACTTTTCTACTCCTACCCTTACCTTTTGTGTCACTACACCCCACTCCCTCTAGCATGTAAGCTCATTGAGCAGGGCCCTCAATCCCTCTGTTCCTATGCGTCCAACTTGTCTGGTTACTAGGGCTGTCTTTAACGCGTGGCAAGTGAGTGGCAGACAATACTGTCCATAGCTCACAGCTCTGATAAGAAGATCTGGTCCTATTTGTTATAACATATCATATGATCAAAATAAAAAATAAAAGCTGCGCCAATTTTTTTTATTTCATTGTGTTTTAAGGGTTTTGAGGGATTCCCTTTTAACCCCTTAAGGACACATGACATGTGTGACATGTCATGATTCCCTTTTATTCCAGAAGTTTGGTCCTTACGGGCTTAAAGTTGCTGCCTTGTTCTGATTTTAGCGCTAACCCTTTTCCTCTTCTTTATATCATATGATCAAGCAGCAAGTTCAAGTTTGGTTTCACTTATTAAATAATATTTTTTTTATAAATCATGACGCTAAATCATATCAAGAATAAAACAGAAAGGTTGGATGTACTTTAAGATTTAGTTTTATAGATATTGAAATAGGAATGCAGTATTCTGATATAGCTAACTTCTCCAAAAGATGACATTTTCCAATCATTGTTCTACTACAATGACTCTAGTAGTACATTTCATCATCATTACTTTCCTTTGTTGCAGACACTAGGATTCTTTGGTAATGACTAAATGAGTCCGTCACCATATGGTGGTTTTAAAAAACGACTTTTCCTTCCTGCCTCCTCTCTGTGATTGCCCACCAGATATACAGTTACTTCTTTTTGGTTCCAGTGACTTTGACTTTGGGGTAATTTTGAAAACTTTCCGAAATCATTTGTATAATTTCCAATGAAAATATCGAATTCAATGACTTAATATGATTTATCAAGCGAAATATTAATATTTAATATAATTTATCAAGAGAAATCTCAATGCAAGCTTCTTGGTAAAATATTTTATTAATAAATAAATAAACGTATAACCCATGAAATGGCCTTTTCAAATTTGACAGCAAAAAGCTGTTGATTAATGTGTTTCCATGAATAAAAATATGAAAACCCCACTGAACAGTGAGGGCATGTCTACTAAACAGTGGGGACATATCTACTAAACAATCAAAGCGTGTCTACAAAACAGTGAGGGCATGTCTACTAAACAGTGGGGACATATCTACTAAACAATCAAAGCGTGTCTACAAAACAGTGAGGGCATGTCTACTAAACAGTGGGGACATATCTACTAAACAATCAAAGCGTGTCTACAAAACAGTGTGGGCATGTCTACTAAACAGTGGGGACATATCTACTAAACAATCAAAGCGTGTCTACAAAACAGTGAGGGCATGTCTACTAAACAGTGAGCAACAAACAGCTGCACACTCTAAATAAAAACGAGCTAATGGGTAGCAATTTCTGTACAGATTCCTTCCCATACGCCTACCATGCTCAGTCATTAAAACCCATTTGGTACAAACCATGGCAGAGGCAATGTATGTGAATGGCAACATTTTATTTTTGCTAGTTTCTAAACTACAATTAATACATCATTAGCAACAATAAAAACATCCATAGCATCCAACTATACATGCACAACTGTGAGAATTACTATTATAAGCATTTATAGCACCAATATATTCTGCAGTACTTTCCAATATATATCACTTACAGGTAAGGTGGTCAGACGTCACTGGTAGTTTCCCAGTTCTAAGGTAGTGGCATTGGCGGACAATATTGGTGCAAACATTACTTGTTTTTTCGAATAATATTAAATCGACCCCTAAGTTAATTACCCCAATCTACCCATTCACACACCACCACACATCAGAGCTCTCACTGAGTTCCTTACGAAATCATCCACAAATCCCTGAGCAGGGCTGGATTAAAGGGAGCTGTCCAGGTTCATGCCCCAGCAGTATTAATTAATTAAATATAAGTTTGATTCTGATTCTTTAAACATACATATTTAATATAAATCTCCTATGGCACAGTTTAAACCTAATTCCAGTTCTAGACTGTGCAGTTAAATTCTTTCAGTCCAAACTCCTGCAAATTTGGAATTTGCATGTCCCGCTGCGTAAGGTTGAGAGTAAAAGGGGCACATATGAATTGGATCACAGCTGACCTCATTCAAATGTACCAGTTCGGGATTCATTGTGGTCAAAGTTCAAGCGTACTGGCTCTATGAATGATCACTGTGCACATAGACAATGGCAAAATATATGCACAAAACAAACAAAATTGGCCAAGGCCCAATATTTCTGTGAAAATCTGAACAATAACATTTCAAACCCTACAAACCTTTGGAAACTCATAAATAAATTACAAACTCCCCCAATCCACTCCCAACCCTCCACTGTCCAAGTGGAGAACCAAACCCTGCAACTTCCCTTAGATGTAGCAAATGCCTTAAACATTTTTTTTTTGTCGAATGCTCCACCATCCTGATTGCCAAGCTAATAAATTACACTCAAATGGAACTACAAATGTGGATCAGGTCCCACTAAATTTGCAAAGACCCAATATGGAGAAGTTTAATTTTAGACCTGTACCTATTAGTGTCATTAAGAAACACCCTAATAATCTAAAAATGAAAAACCAGTCTGGACCTGATCAAATCCCAGCAATGCTGTTGAAGCTCAGTGCGCCGACAATTGCTACACATGTCACAACCCTAATTAACGAATCCTTCGTGTCTGTATATATACCCAAAATTGGAAGACTGCGAGAGTACTGCCTATCCATAAAAGTGGTGACACTACTTTGGTTTCTAACTATCGCCCAATATCATTGCTCCCAATATTGTCAAAAATCTTAGAAAAATGCAAACATACACAACTATGTAAGTATTACCTACAATCTAACTATCTGACCCCTGATAAGTCTGGTTTTTGTCAGAATCACTCCACTACAACTGCCCTCTTAAAAGTCCGCTAACCTGGTTTTGATCATATGTATCGGATCAATCACAATATGTGTCCATTTCTGACAGCAACTCCCTACCTCTCCCAGTTACGTGTGGTGTTCCCAAGGTTTCATTCTCGGACCCCTAATGTCTGTAAATCCTCAAATCTACACATGTACGCAGACGACATAGTAATCTATGCGAGCAAATCCAATCTACCACAGCTTGAAGCTGTGCTCCAAGACCAGTTTACAAACTCTTCATAAACACTGACAAAACTGTCACAATGATCTTTGGAACAGCACCTAAATTGCACACATTACAAAATTCCCATCTATTTATCAAAACAAAATCAAATAGCACACTTACCGCAGTTCACTCTTTCAAATACGTGTATATGTTATTAGACCCCAATCTCTATTTTGGCCTTTACATAGAATAATCTTTATCCAAAACTAGGTGCCCTGTACAGAAACAAATCCTACCTAATCCCTACAGTAAAGGAAAAGATTGTACCGCAAATGCTGAAGCCAATCACTGATTATGGGGATGTAGTATATGCACCTGCACCGCAAACCCACCTTAATAAACGTAATACATTGTATAACTCGTTCTGCCGATTTGTGCTACAATGTAATTACAGGACCCACCATTGTGACATGCTAAACTGGCTGTCTCCGGAATCCAGATGCACCCTTCATTTTTCCAGCCTTGTGTTTAAGAGCTTTTCTGGGAAGCTCCCACCCTACTTGAGCAGAATGCTCTCCCTGGCTGATTCCACCTCCTATAACCTCCAATCCAGTACCAGCACAATATTTAGTCTACCTCAATACAAAAAGAAAGCGGACGATCCTCCTTTTCCTACAGAGCACCGCAATTATGGAACGACCTCCCGCACACATTGGAAAAAGCTTAAAAACAAGTGAGTAATGGACGCTAGTAGAAAGGAGACGAGAACAAACCGATCTATATGTAGATTTTTGTAAAGGCAGGTTCCACACTGACTTGTTGGCTCTGATTTCTGGATTTCCTGACCTTGGCCTAATTGGTTTTTTGGGCTTTATTGCTCTAACACTTTTCTGAATTATGACATTTCCTGGGAAAATGAAATTTGTGTCCAGAAAATCAATTTGTCAATGTTCCTTGTTGAAAAGGGCATCTAATATTGGCCCTGTGAAGTCTCCTAAAAAAAACGTGCAAAACCAGTACATGGGGCCCTTCTATATTAGGGAGACAATGTTAGTTAAAAACTATTTAGTCTTTATTGCACTAACCCATTGTGAAATTTCCTTTCAAAAAGGAATTTATGTGTGTGAAAAAAAGACACAAGTATAATTACTAAATGTGGCATTTTGTTTTTAGTCTTTATTGTGCTAACACTTATCTTGCATATGAAATTTCCTGTAAAAATGGAACTCAAAAATTTGTATTTGTAAATTTGTATTTGGGGGCATCATTGTATTTGTGGGACATCACAGAATACAAATAAGTATGTTTATAGTAGTAAAAACCATGCTAACTTGGAAAATCACAAAAGGTCTTAATTTCTCACACTTAAATGGAAACTATAGACACCCAGACCACTTCAGCTTATTGAAGTGTTCTGGGTGCAGTGTCCCTGTCCCACTTAGTCCTGCAATGTAAATCGTTGCATCGATTAAACGCTTCTCTATGAGAAGATGCTGATTGGCGGCGGCGCAGCTCGGCAGCATTTTTCCATGCATGCACAAAAACTTCCCAAAGCTTTCCTATCAAGATTGATAATCTCAGTCATGGAGGCGGGGCTAGTCATGACAAGACTGGCGTGGTGTGGGAGAAAAGGTAAGTAAAATCATCTTTTTACTGTGATCTGAAGGGGCCTCTAAATGTTCCTTAAAATTATGTTTCATATATAATAATTTGATAAGAAATTAAACCCGTATTTGTCCTGACCATGATAATATATAAGTGTGGGTGCACCTAATGTTTTGTTTTGGTTAAGAACGTTGACAACTGCCTTTGTCCGTAAGAGGTTAACCAATTAAAAATTTATTGAAAACATTAAAACAATGCCAGATAAATAGAACCAAAAATAATTATGAAATAAAGTGCTGAAAGTACACAGGAGTGGAAAAGAGGAGAGAGAGAGAGACACACACACACGCCACATGCCAAGCAACCTGGATGCATTTTGTAGTTACCATTACTAACTTTCTCCCAGCACCACGACTGCGTTGCTGGTCAGACACGGGCCCAGTTTCATTGTTATAGGGCTGCGTGCCCTTACTGGGCTCCTGGTCAGACATAAACAGTGCTCACATTGGGCCCCATGGGAAATGTAAAGCACACAGGGCCTTGTCGCTTTCATGAACTTTTTAGTTATTAGAATAGTAGTGCAGAGGTGAGCTATCACCATGGAAACTAAAGGAATCAGCAGGTGCACTGCTTCTGTGATTACTTCACTTTCACAACTTTTCACCACTTCTCTGATTTCAGCAGCTTTATAAATCTATTGTAGTGTCTTTTCACTTTC
This sequence comes from Pelobates fuscus, assembly GCF_036172605.1. Classification (NCBI taxonomy): domain Eukaryota; kingdom Metazoa; phylum Chordata; class Amphibia; order Anura; family Pelobatidae; genus Pelobates; species Pelobates fuscus. The sequence goes on from NC_086321.1 coordinate 65,363,407, forward strand.
AGTGTTTGTTGATGACAGGGGAGGTTGTAGGTGTATCCCGGCTGGTGCAGAGATGACATTATTATGGACCAACCAGTTGCATTGTTATTACAGGTGTAATACCTGGCAAGGGAGCTTGAGTGCTATTTGCTGCTGACATAGTGTAAACGGGAGTCCCTTGAATAATTTACAGAGTAAAATGAACCCTGTGGCATGCTATGTGAAACCTGACCTGCAGGATGAGATCACAGGTTTTTCAGTTGAATAACATGTTTTTCACACTTTTATGTCAAATGATGCAAATAACCTTTTACATTTACGTACATAGAAGCTCTTCCTATTGGTCAATAATTCTCTGCACAGCAGATTTAAGCAGTGACTTTATGGTTGATGGGGGTTTCCCTCTGACATCAGATATTACCTGAAGAAATGTTTAATGGGGATCAACAACTAAATCCTCAATATAAACATAAATAACTGGATGTGAAAGAAAGCATAGATAGGGACTGTTACATAATGACTATTTCATCCTAACAAAAGGTGTGCCAGGATCCAAGTGAGTAAGAGCAGGAACAGATGTAAAGGAAGTCTCATTTCTTTACCATATGTGTGATAGGAGCTATAAATGGTAGAAATATTTCTAACAAATGTATCACTTACAGTAATTTGTAGATCCAATCAAACATTAAGGCTGTCAGTAACAACTTTGTGGACCCCAGTAGCTGATCTGAGATACGTGGAAAATGTACTCCTCCAGTACCAGAAGAGGCCATTCTCTCATATTTGTTTTCCAACATGTACCTTACGCATACATGTCATGTGAGATTAAACATTTGCTAGACAGTAACACGGGAATCCAGGTAGTCTCAAGTTACATACTTGAGAAATTCCTGGAAGACAGCCATACCATTGCGTGAGACAGAAGGCATAACAGTGTGTTTGCAGTGTGACGGAATGGGTGTTAAAGGCCACATTTGAATCCAACTTTTATGATATGGTTCAGATTGTTGTCTCTTTCCGGTCTAATATAGTAAAAACACATCACACACAATACCGTAATTACGGGAATGGGGTAGGTGTTCTTGATGCATCAGAGTCCCTGTAGTTGATACATGGCGTGAGATGCCCTTCTTTTATTGACCATGAAAAAAAAAAGAAAACGCTCTTATTGAAGGTAAACCGAATCTTCTAAAGCCGATTTTAAGAGCACGATCAATGTATTAATCCATGACCTTACTTTTGTTAGAGGATAGTAGGTAAATGCTTCATAGCAATAGGGCTCTGCACTCGATGGCTACTATCGTCAAGGTTATTCTGAGTGATGAGTGGAATTAAGGGCAGCAAAAGTTGAATCAAAAAACATTTAGGCAACACCTTTGTCTCCCAGAGTAAAGTCACGGTAAATGTGAGCCTCGTAGGTCCAGACTGAGAGCATCCTAGCTGTGTCTTAGCATGTCTTAGCTGTGAGAGTGTTCTAGCACACAAGGACAGCCTTCCCTTATGGAGGATGAAACAACGGGGGATGGAATGAGCACACACCAGTCCTGGACTAAGGGCATGAAGCACACAGGTACCATGGTTGACCAAACGGCATAGCATCGTTTTTATTCCAGTGATAGGTTGTAAGAAAAGAGTGTCCCCACATCAAACACACATTAAAGGCAGCAACACATTCTTTATAGGTGCATACTGTAAGTTTATTTCCCTCCCCCTTGACAACTTAACCTGAAAGGCAACCTGGTTCAGAAAGCCAGGACATGGCTGAATATCCTATCATTACAAGAAGGAAGAGTATGTTAAAAAGAGAGCAGAGAAGATGAACCCAAAAGATGGACCTGCTTTGGGAGAAACTGCTTTTTGCAAACAATAATATAGTAAGCACTATAACTAACTGGTGTGTGTTAATTTTAGGTAACCATGCAGTTATTAAAGTGCTGGATGCTTAATGAGAAAAACCTGCAACCCCACCATTTCCATGAATCATAGACAATAAACCCAAAGCACACCAATGAATATTGCACATAAAGATTTTTATTTTATGATGAAGTAGAAAAATACATAACACTAAGGTGCAAATATGAAAAAAACTATATACCATACACCTAACCACATAAATTCAGTATAAAGTGCTCACAGTATAAACCCATAAATAAGTGTATGATATCATCAGGTATTCTAACCCAGAGAAGTAGAATACAAAGCCTGATGTTTCGGCACACAGCCTTCCTCAAGGGGGATCTCAAAACTACTTGTGCTTGTTCCTATTTATTTACCTCATGTAATGCCTATAAGTGATTATAAACTAAAAACAGTTGTGTGGAGGAGCAAAGGAGGATCATTAGGCTCAACCCCATCAGCGTCTCATATTCCGTCAGCCAACTTCTGTATGCGACGTCTGGCGTCACCAATTTACAAGTGTAACGCATGACATCACAGCGTCTACTGCCCACAAAAGCAACAGGTCTATTGAGCGAACAAAAAGTTCAGGGCCATCCAAATTGTGCTATTGGAGGCCCTAAAAAGTGAAGATGCCTTCCTATTTAACGATTAACAATTTAAAGGAACACTATAGTCACCTAAATTACTTTAGCTAAATAAAGCAGTTTTAGTGTATAGATCATTCCCCTGCAATTTCACTGCTCAATTCACTGTCATTTAGGAGTTAAATCACTTTGTTTCTGTTTATGCAGCCCTAGCCACACCTCCCCTGGCTATGATTGACAGAACCTGCATGAAAATAAAAACTGGTTTCACTTTCAAACAGATGTAATTTACCTTAAATAATTGTATCTCAATCTCTAAATTGAACTTTAATCACATACAGGAGGCTCTTGCAGGGTCTAGCCAGCTATTAACATAGCAGGGGATAAGAACATCTTAATTAAACAGAACTTGCAATAAAGAAAGCCTCTTTACAGGAAGTGTTTATGGAAGGCTGTGCAAGTCACATGCAGGGAGGTGTGACTAGGGTTCATAAACAAAGGGATTTAACTCCTAAATGGCAGAGGATTGAGCAGTGCGGCTGCAGGGGCATGTTCTATACACCAAAACTGCTTCAGTAAGTTAAAGTAGTTCAGGTGACTTTTAATATCGATCGCTCCACGGAACCACATTGAAAGTTGTACTACCAACCTAAGCATGGTCTGTCAAAAGAAATATTAGATCTCACAATGCAAATGAATGTATTATTACACTGGAATCACATACATGTATAAAACATTATTGAAATACAAAATAACACAAAACAGAAAAAGGGTACTATATTTTACTCTTCTTATTCTTGGGCTGGATTGCACCAATACTGGACTACTGATTCGTCTCATATACCTGCCAACCAGCGCCACTTCACATATCCTCGAGTGGGGATTATTCCACTTCACGCATCAAATACCAGAGCTGGATTTTAGCTCTGCAAAGTGTGAGTAATACTGATTACCACTATTCTATTATTTTATTCTGTCTACACACTGTACCATTGGAGTCCTGTTTTTGCTTTCTTTCCTCATATGCTTCACCAAATCTAAAGTACATATCCGTGAAGACTTATTTCATTTTATTATATTTCAAGAGTCCTCCCTATAAGCGTGGACTGCATCATTCTGGATCTATGATAAGTCATTTGGACTATTATTAATATTTTTATCATTTGTTTTGAAGCTCACCCTTTTTCTGTTTTGTGTTATTTTGTATTTTATTTACTGTTAGGGGATTAGAGTGGATTCCCCTTTATCCTTGAGGTGTGCAGCTGTGTACTGTGTATAATATCTTTCTGTGGCAGCCTAGCGCTGACTCTTCTCTTTGTTTTCTCCCATAAAACATTATTGGTATAACATATAAGATGCAGCCAAAAGGAATAAACATAAACTCCAAAAACATAAACTCCTAAACGATTAAGCAAAAAGGAATAAACATAAACTCCCCCAGATCCCACAACTCGGATCTTGGGGGAGTCCAAATGCATATATGACATAGAAATCCCATAGATGTGAGGACATTAACTAAAAAAGAAAAAGAATACTGAATTATGTCAATAGATCACTGGGGCCAGGGGTGGCATTTAGCCAACCCATAAGTGTAAGGATAAGAGAAAAGTGAATAGAAAATAAAAAGTAAAACATAGCATGAAATGGAATATATTAAGGGTCTCTTCCATTTGTTCTCAGTAGACTGCTTTTAAGTCGACCGCTTAAATCCCCAACCCACCTTGTCAATCCCCTTTTCACACAGCACTTGAATATTGTAACTAACATAATTAAAATAAGAACAAAACATCTAGACATAAATATCTAATGGATACAATGGCGGTTTATCTGAAACAGGTAAAGTCCTTCTCTTCATTCATACCAATCGGATATAAAGTATTCAATTTGTACATCCAGTACATATCTTATTTTCGATCTATCACCACCCCTGGATAAATTTTTAACATGTTCAATTCCCCAGAAATGCAATTGTGATACCCGATGACCCATCACATTGAAATGTCTAGCTACAGACAAAGTAGAAAGTTGGTTCCTAATAGCACTTTTACGTGTGGTCAGATGTCTCATGGTTTGTTCCACATGCACCTTGCTACAAGGAAATTTAATCAAATAAATCACACAGTCTGATTAACATTTATAGGACTGTAAGTCAATCTTATAGGCCAAACTCAAATGTGAGACGGAATATCATTTAGGTCCTATTCCTTCTGTTAACACAGCTCTGATACGTTGAAGCATGGACTCCACAAGATCTCTGAATTTGTCCTCTGGTATCTGGCACCAAGACATTAGCAGCAGATCCTTTAAGTCCATGGATCAGATATGCTGTTCCAGCACATACCACAGATGCTCAATCATACTGATATATGGGGAATTTGGAGGCCAAGGCAACACCTTGAACTCTTTTTCATGTTCCTCAAACCATTTTTGAGCTATTTTATTAGTGGGGCAGGGAGATTATCCTACTGAAAGAGGCCACTGCCATCAGGGAGCCATTAATATTAAGGGGTGTATTTGGTGTGCAACAATCTCTAGGTAGGTGGTATGTGTCAAAGTAACATCCACATGAATGCCAGGTCCCAAGGTTTCCCAGCTGAACACTGCCTACGCCAGCCTGCCATCTCTTCCCCAGCTAAACAATGGACACGCACTGGGCCATCCACCTGATTTAAAAGAAAATGTGATGCATGAGACCAGGTAAAATTCTTCCATTGCTCTATGGCCCACTTCTAAAGCTTATGCCCCCATTGAAAATGCTTTGGGTGGTGGACAGGGGTCATCATGCCACTGCATACCGGGAACACAACTCAAAACTTACAGTTTTGTAGATGTTCTGACCCTGTTATCTGTTTGGCCCTTGTTGAAGTCACTCATATCTTTTTGCCAGCCCATTTTTCTTACTTTTATCAAATGAAATTCAAGAACTGACTGTTCTCTTGCTGCCTAATATGTCCAACCCATTGACAAGTACCATTGCAAAAATACAATCAATGTTATTCACGTTACTTGTCAGTGGTTTTAATGTTGTGGCTGATAAGCGTATAAAACACATATTTTTTTGTCATCTGGCATGTGGAAATGTTTTATTTTTGCGCAATCAATGCAAATCTTATCTATTTTAAAAGATATAGCTGTTCCTGTAATTTCTCCTCATTTCTTAGAAATGACACACATACTTGTTTTCTTTTAAATTAACACTGCCCTCTAGTGATAAACTTTAGAATGACACCTAGTACACCCAGATATGTAAAAGGTGATCTCTTAAGTAGATTTAAAGTGCTGTAAAAATCCACTACATATAGAAGGCCATCACTACATCTTTCTTTCTGATATGACGAACTTGCAACATCCAGGCATTAATTTGATTGGGACAATATATAGTTCAGCTAAGTTGGATATTTTTTATTCAACTCCATTGTTTTAGCCTATTTTTGTAAACTGGTTCAAAATTGTTAGAATATGCTTTTTTTTATGAATAGACTTAATTATATTTAGGATTAACTGGCCCAAGGCCAGAACAAGAGTTATAGGGTCAAGTCCTAAAAATATATCTATGGAAACTCATAAAGATTGTGCATTACTTTTGTGTTTTTAACCCCTTAAGGACACATGACATGTGTGACATGTCATGATTCCCTTTTATTCCAGAAGTTTGGTCCTTAAGGGGTTAAGAAAAACAAATTTTGTCTGTGTAAGAATTTTCCAAAGCAATCAGAAGATATACATGGGAAAATGTAGGGACTGCTTTGTTTCATATACTATCTGATTTCTAGACATGTGCAATTCGGTTCGGCCCAAATGGAAATTCGGCAGAATTTCGGACATTGGGGTTGGGGTAGGGTTGGGTTAGGAGTAGGGTTAGGGTTATGAGTAGGGTTAGGGTCAGGGTAGGAGTAGGGTTAGGGGTAGGGTTAGGGTTGGGCTAGGGGTACCTCTATCCCTAACCCTAACCTACCCCTTCTCCTATCTCAATCCTAACCCTAACCCTACTCCTACCCCAACCCTACCCCTACCCCTAACCTATCCCTAACCCTACCCTTAATCCTACCCTAACCCTACCTATAACCTAACCCTAACCTTACCCCTAACACTACCCTAACCCTAAACCAACCCTAACCCTACTCCTAACCCAACCCTAACCATACTCCTAACCTAACCCTAACCATACACCTAACCCTACCCTACACCTAACCCTACCCCTAACCTTACCCTACCACTAACATATACCTAACCCTACCTTTAACCCTACCCTAACCCTACCCCTAACCCTACTCCTAAACCAACCCTAATCTTACCCTTAACCCTACCCTAACCCTCCTCCTAAACCAACCCTAACCCTACCCCTAACCTAACCATGCCCCTATGTCTAACCCTACCCTATCTTAACTCTACCCTAACCCTACCCCTAACCCTGCTTCTAAACCAACCCTAACCCTACCCCTAACCTAATCCTACCCCTAACCCTAACCTTACCCCTAACTCTAACCCTAAACCAACCTTAACCCTACCCTACCCCTAACTCTACCTTAACCCTACCCCTAACCCTGCTCCCAAACCAACCCTAACCCTTCCCTAACCCTAACCCAATCCTACCCCTAACCTTAGCCCTAACCCTAACCCTAAACCTACCCCTAACCCTACCCTAACCTAACCAATAACCTAACCCTAACCTGATATATATGATGAGTACCTTGATGAGTACCGGAATTTTAGAACCTTCTTCTCAGTGATCACATATTATTTTAAAGGATCACTATAGCATTAGGAATGCAAACATTCCTAACGCTATAGTGTTGTAATAAACAGTTTGATGACTACCCCCTCTCCAAAGAAATACATAATAAATACTCACCTTTCTTCTTCCCTGTGCCAGGATCAGCCAATCCAATTTATTTCCATATGAGAGCATTGGGAGATTAGTGTGATTAGCATAGCATGGTGATACTGAACGCCGGTACTGTAATCTTTGCAGGACCTTGTCCAGAAGGTCCCTTAGTGCAGGGGTGCCCAAAAGGTAGATCTCTAGATGTTGTAGTACTTTAACTCTATGATGCTTTGTATGCTTTTGGAATACCTTTAGAATGGCAAAGCATCATGGAAGCTGTAGCTTTAAAACATCTGGGGATCTATCTTTTAGGCACCCCTGCTGTAGTGGCTGTCAGAATGGCAGTCAGTAGAGGTGGTCTTAGACAGCAGTGTAAAAACTATTTTTTTTCAGAAAAGAAAGTATTTATACTTCTCAGCCTGCAGGGAAGCAACAGGAAGCTGTCCTGATGTCCCTTTTAGGCTGAATAGTAGGATGGATCCAGGGCACGCCTATGTATTGAGATCAGCAGGGGAGATCTCAGGATCCGAGCGCCGGCTCTGCTCTAAGCCTCCCTTCCCACCGACCCACGGGCAGTGAGGGAGGCAGGAGAGGACCCGGGGAGCTCTTGCCAGCAGCTCCGCCAGGGTTCCTTTCGCGAGATCTGAGCATCTACACACACAGCACCCTCACACATACAGCACACACACAGCATCCTTACACATACACACTAACAGCACCCTCACAAACACATCACCCTTACACACACACACACACAGGGCCGGCCTTAGGCATTTTGACGCCCTGTGCGAAAAATCTTCACAGCGCCCCCCCCCCGTCCATCCATGTATGCTGTAATGTTTGTGTTGTCTGTGTATGTGATAGTAGGTGTGATGACTGTGTGTGATATGTATGCTATGTGTGATATTTGTAATGGGTGTATTAACAGTGTGTGATATGCGTGTATTGGTTGTATGTGACACACACACACACACACACACAGAGTCAGACGGCCATACACACACACAGGAAGACATCCACACACACACACAGGCAGACAGTCATACACACACACACAGACACACAAAGGCAGACAGTCTCACACACACACACACAGACACACACAGGCAGACAGTCAGTCATACACACAGACACAGACAGTAATACACACAGACACACACAGAGGCAGACAGTAATACACACAGACAAACACGCAGACAGTCATACACACAGACACACAGAGGCAGACAGCCATACACACAGAGGCAGACAGCCATACACACAGAGGCAGACAGCCATACACACAGAGGCAGACAGCCATACACACAGAGGTAGACAGTCATACACACAGAGGCAGACAGTCATACACACAGAGGCAGACAGTCATACACACAGACACACAGTGGCAGACAGTCATATACACACACACACACACACAGGCAGACAGTCTCACACACACAGACACACACAGGCAGACAGTCAGTCATACACACAGACACAGACAGTAATACACACAGACACACACAGAGGCAGACAGTCATACACACAGACACACACAGAGGCAGACAGTCATACACACACACACAGGCAGACAGTCATACACAGACACACACACACAGGTAGACAGTCATACACAGACACACACACACAGGCAGACAGTCATACACACAGACATACACAGGCAGACAGTCATACACACACAGACAATAACACAGGCAGAGAGTCACACTCACCTGACAATCCCACAGTTACCTGTGGAGTTCATTGTGGAGGCAGTGCAGCTCCTGGTGACTGTTTGGTGGGGAAGCAGGGACTCCTTCCTGCTTCCCCTGCAGCAGTTTTCCGGCGCTTTTAGCTCCGCCCCCGCCGCACGGTAAGCTCCGCCCCCGCTGCAAATTTAAAAAAAAAAAAAAAAAAAAAAAAATTTTTTTTTTTTAAATCCACGGCGCCCCCTGCTCCATGGCGCCCTGTGCGGCCGCACAGCTCGCACACCCCTAAGGCCGGCCCTGCACACACACACACACTAACAGCACCCTCACACACACACATCAACATCACATATACACACTAACAGCACCCTTACACACACATACAGCACCCTTACACATACAGCGCCCTTACACACACAGCGCCCACACACACACAGCGCCTTCACACACACACACAGCAGTATATGTGTGTGTATGTGTATGTGTGTGTGTATATATATATATATATATCTATATATTTATATATATATACGCGGCGTGTGTGTTTGTGCTTTAGGGTGCACACCCTTATACAATAGGCTGCGCACGCCTATGGGGTGGACCTCCTGCCATCTAGAAGTGTCATTCCCCCAACCATCACCAGTAGTGGCTGCAGGAAATTGGCTTTATCTATGGAGGATCCTGCGGTTCCATAGACCTCCATAGCATTCTCCATAGACCTCAATGCTGTGCACTCTAAGATGGGAATCCTCCCCAAGGCAGTGAATGGCTTGGTAGAGCCACAACTGAACTTGATAGTGATGTCATTTGCTAACAGATTATTCACTAAAGTGATGATTCAAGGTGAAAATACATTTTAAATTCACTTTGAATTCTCACTTTAGTGAATAGCCTGTAACCTCTTTAATTTCTTCAATGGGAAACTGATCATCGCATAAAAATGCCCATACAATGTATAGGTGTTTTTTTTAATGCTTTATTCATTGGTGTAACTTCCAGAGACATGGCAGCTCCTTTTAAAGTTAGTTTCAATATATAGAATAAAGATCTAATGGAATTTGCAATAAACTATAACAGAATAGTGACACCCAGTGGTAGAAGTGTCTTTGCAATTAATGGCAGTGTTATTTACTAAAGTAAGAATTGAAAGTGAAATTTAAAGTTTGAAGTTCATACTGTCTACCTATTTAAGCCCACTCCTTTAAGGCTTTTCACCATCTGTGCTCCCCCTCCTGTCCTTGTTATCCTAGGTTATTCATTGAGTACTCCTGTTCCTGGCTACCCTACTTTCTCTCCTCTAGCACTCCTTCCCTTACACTTGGAGACTTTAATATCCCAATCAACAACCCCACCTGTCTTGATGCCTCTTGTCCTCTCTCTGTAACCTCTTCCTTCGGCCTTGCACAATGGTCTAATTCAGCATCTCATACAGTAGGAAACTCTTTTTTTTTTTTTTTTGTGTAATATATTTTATTAAGTTTTCATTCTTTATACATGTTACACATTTCCAGGACACAGTTAAACATACAGAAACCATAGTCACAGTATTACATGAGTTCAGTTTAACATACATTCACACATTATATGCATAGATTGTATCATAAGAGGGTATGCCGCATTCCCTATGATAATCATCATTTTCGTAGTTGTGTGTGTCAGTTCTTAAACAGAAGGTCAACTATATGACACCAGCTGTGCCGTCAATGATATCCTTCTTCTATTCCTTTATGCGAACTCTATGGCAATCTTTGTCTGTGTTCCTGGTCTGCTATAACTCAAACTAGTATTTAACAGTGGGGTGGGGGGAAATAGGGGGGGGTATGAGTGTACCAGGGTATCAGGGGTTATTGGTCGGTTTCGGTCGGGGACCTGTATTCATTATTATCTGCTAGTGGAATACTCTTTATTTGTTAATCTCCAGGCGTCCCATTTTTCCCAAGCTGTCTGCCAAAATTGTTTCCCTTTTTTTGTCTGCCTTGCGGCTGTTTCATAGGATTTGGTGGTTTCCACCATATCTAAGTATGTGTTAATAGCTGGAGTGTTTACCTTTAGCCACATTTTACTTATAGATGTGAGAGCTGTGACAATTATATGGTAGATGAGGTATAGGTCATTTTTTTGTAAGTCTTGGGGTAACATTAATAACAGGAAGAGTTCCGGGGAAATTTGTATGTCATTACTGATGAGTTTCTTAATGATATTTGATATGCCTTCCCAGAAGGGTTGTACTTTTGGGCATGTCCACCATATGTGGAGCATTGTGCCGGGTTCCGTAAGACACCTCCAGCAATTCCCCGACTGTCTTTTATCATATTTGTGTAGTGTTTGTGGTACTATATACCAGCGATAGAGTACTTTCCTACTCGTTTCTACATGTGATGTGTTTAGCGTGAGATGTTTGTGAGCCCACATAATTTTTAGCCAGGTGTCGTTGGGCATATTCAAATGTAGGTCTCGTTCCCAAGCCCGTACAAAGGGCAAAGATTTAGGTAGTGTTTGGGGTCTAGTTATCCTATATAAAGTAGATAATAGCTTTTTCGGTTGCTGGTTAGCTACACATATTTTCTCTAGCGGTGACAAGGGGAGTCCCTGGTTGTGTAATTTGCCCTCCATGGTCTGTTTCCGCACCCATGAGTGCAGTTGTAGATATGCGAAATATGCTCTTTTGGGTAGTCCAAATGTTTCGGAAAGTGATTCGTAGGGTGGAAGGCGGCCCTCTGGCATGATCTGGAAAAGGCATTTGATTCTGTGGTCATTCCATAGACCACTATCGAATCCAGGGATAAGCACATAGAGTGCCCGTATTTGCAATGCTGGGGATATATAAGATGCCGGGTAGTGTTTTATCACATGTTTATCCCATGCCTTGAGGGTGGCAATGGTCGTGGGGCAGGTTTGCATAGATTTTGGCCTTTGATGTTTAGGGATCCAGGCCAGGACTGGCAATGTTAACCCGCCCGTGTTTATCCTTTCAATCTGGTGCCATGGTGGCATTGTGTCGTGATGGAATGTCCCTATAAGGGTACTCATGAGGGCTGCTGTGTAATAACTTGCTATTTCTGGCGCTCCCATTCCTCCGTCTTTGAAAGGTTTATACATGGTGGTCGCTGCCACCCTAGATCTTTTACCTCCCCATATATAACTATTTAGTGTGCGTTGAGTTTCAGTAAAAAATTCTTTTGGTATGCAAATTTGGAGTATCCTGAACAGGTATTGTAGCTTGGGCAGAATCATCATTTTTATTGCAGCTATCCTGCCCGTCCAGGAGACATATTTCCCTTTCCACCCCTGTAACTGCTGTTTGATGTTGCGTAGTAGTGGGAGATAGTTTGCTTTGTACAATTTCTTGGTCGTTGGTGTGAGGTGAAGCCCCAAGAACGTTAAATGGTCCCGTCTCCAGTCATAGGAGTAGCTATTTTGTAGGTTAGTGAGTTGGGTTGTCGTGAGGTTAAGGCCCATAGCCTGCGTCTTACTAACATTGAGTTTATAATAAGAGCATTGACCGAATTTTGTCAGAATATGTTGCAGGTAAGGCAGGGAAGAGTCAGGGTTTGATATGGTTAGCATCACATCGTCAGCAAACAATGTTATTTTATGTGTTTTCCCCCCTATTGTTATCCCCTCTATGTCCGGTGAATCTCTTATTCGCTGAGCTAATGGTTCTAGTGCTAATATATACAAGAGTGGTGAAAGTGGGCAGCCTTGCCGCGACCCATTGGAGACCTGGAAGGACTTGGAGACAAACCCGCCATTGGTTATTCTCGCTGTAGGGTTATCATATAAGGCAGATATCAACATTATTAGAGTCTCCGGGAAGGCAAACTTCTTCAATACAGCTGTTAAGTATCCCCAGTGTAGCCTGTCGAACGCTTTCTCTGCGTCTAAGGACAAGGCCACACTGGGTTCTCCCGATAGTTGAATGTTATGGAAGATGTTAATTAGCTTCCTAGTCCCGTCGGAACCCAATCTGCCCCGTACGAACCCCACTTGATCATCTCGAACTAGTTTAGGTAGGATTGTTCCCAGTCTATTTGCATAGATCTTAGCCAGTATCTTTAAATCTGTATTTAGGAGTGAGATGGGTCTTAAGTTTTGGCATTTATTGGGTGGTTTCCCGGGCTTGGGGAGAGTAGTTATATGAGCTAATAACATTTCCTGTGGTATTTTGCCCGACTGGATGATTCCATGGTAGAGTTTTTCTAAGAAGGGGGTTAGTACATGAGAGAAGGTTTTGTAATAGGCGTTGGTAAAGCCATCTGGGCCTGGGGATTTCCCCTTCGGGAGAGTCTTGATAACTCCTGCTATTTCAGTCTGGGTGATGGGTGTCTCCAAAAAGGACCGGTCTATCTGTGAAAGTTGTTGCGTGTTCGCATCTGCCAAGAATTCGTCAATGTCTGAGGGAAGTGGCTGATGTGTATGATCATCTTTTTTAAGGTTATATAACCTATCATAGTAGTCTGCTAGCGTGTCATTGATGTCTTGAGGATTATACACCTTATTTCCCAGTTGGTTAAAGAGAAACGGTATTTTTGAATTTAGTCTCTTCTGCCTCATGAGGTTTGCGAGGGCCTTTCCCGCTCTGTTTCCCTGTGTGTATGTGCAGAGTTTTAGCCTGTAGGATATAGTAGCTGACGTGCGGACTTGAATATCATTTAATTGTTTTTTAGTTTGGTCTATGCGCTGCTGAGTAAGCGTTGATGGGTTCGTTATTTGTGAGTATGTGTCTTCCCTGAGTCGTCTCATGAGTGTTAAGTAATGCGCTTTCGCCTGTTTGTGTAAATAAGATGCTTGACTAATTAGAAGCCCTCGGATATAGGCTTTATGCGTCAGCCACGTTGTGGCCATAGAAACCTCCGGAGTGTGGTTTATATCAAAGAACGTTTCAAGTTCCTCAGTTAGTTTAGTGACCAGTTCAGGGTTGTGTAGGAGAGCCTCATTTAAGCGCCACGGTGAAGTGACACGGGACTGGAATTGGTCTGGTAAGGATACCATTACCGGTGCGTGATCCGACCACACGATGTTACCTATTTCACTGCTTAATGCAGTCGGCAATAAATCTCCTGAGACAAATATAAAATCTATTCTAGAATAGGTTCTGTGGACCGAGGAATAAAAGGTGAACTCCTTGTCATTCGGGTGTTGCGCCCTCCACACGTCATATAAGTTATGTTCCATAAGAGTTTTTACTAATGCTACAGCCTGTTTGCTCAGTGTTTTGCATCTTGATGAGTCAGCTGTTTGCGTGGTATCTAGTCTAGGTTGTAAGGTGTGATTTAAGTCTCCGCACAAAATAGTGGAGGAGGGATACGTCTGGGGTATTTTATGTAAGACTTTCTGGAGAAAATTTCTCTGTTCCGAGTTAGGGCTATAAATCCCCACCAACGTGTACAAAGCATTATTGATTTTACAGTGTACAATTAAAAAACGGCCTTGTGTATCTTTTTTGAGATGTAAGAGTTCAAATGTGATAGTATTGTGTATGAGTAGTGATACTCCTCTTGACTTAGATGAATTCGTGGAGTGGTATTGTATAGGATATTCTTTGCTCGCAAATGCAGGCACCCTATTATGTACAAAATGTGTTTCCTGCACACATAGTATGTCTGATTTATTGCTTTTTGCATCGTCAAGGAGGAGTCTCCTTTTGTGAGGTGTGTTCAACCCTCGGGCATTAATTGACATTATTTTCAACATTTGTGTTTAAGTGTAGAGCAATGCAGTAATAACAATACAGGATATGACTAAGTTTCCCCTTCATACATTTGGTGGAACCATTGCAGTAATCCCTCAGCAGATATGCTAGATACGACCTGAAACCAGTGGTTATCAGCCCTGTTAATTTAAGGGAATAGTGGTTGTGGGCTCGTTTCAGATTTAACCCTGTCAGGGTATGCGACTGATCCCTGGAGTTTGGGGAAGGGGAATGTGAACTGGGAAGGGAGTCTGTAACTATATACAGAATGTCTCGTGCAGAGACAGTATGTGGGTATACCACATCTGGGGGATAGAATAGAAAACTTTCTATCATAACGTGGCTATTGGGCACCTGTTCGCGCCATAATAGGGTACATCCACTACAGAATGTTTTGTTATATAATGCCTTGCTTGCTGTTTGTCACCTGTGTATAGATGACTTATATAATCTTCGGAGATTCTCTTGTTTTGTAACCAACTTCAGTCAACCCTGCCCTGTCCTGACCGGGTGTTGTTACATGTCTGGTTCAGGTTTGGGTATACCTTATTTTATCATTTTGCTGTGCCCTTCCCTCCTCCCGACATTAACAAATATGCATGTAACTTTATACATTCTAAGTCCTAGTACCTTTCCCATCGCTAGCATCTTCCCCCCTCCATTAAGCCCTCTATATGACAATCTTTTTATATAACATCGTCCATATACTAGGGGCCTGGGTCACAGGTCCCCTTTACCTTGTGGGCTTATAGAACTCATAGGGTCAGGAGCAGTGGGCACCATCTTGTTATGGGTCAAAGTGCACAGTCCAGTTCTCGGTGCTGGTATACTGCCCGGTAGGTTGCATGTGCATCTCCTGATGGGAGTAATAGTCCAGACACTTGGCCTCCCAAGCTGAGGGTCGCGGAAGAGATCTCGGGTGGGTGAGTTCGGGGATTTATCTCCTCGGCAAACAGTCCAGATCGGGCCATCCCGCGGTATGTCACTGCTCTGCGTACGCTTCGTCACAGCGATGGCGGAAAAACCCGATCCAGAGTCTCACCGCCACATAAGGTAGTCCAGACAGGAAAGGGAGCTTGATTCCACAATGAGTCGCCCTGTGTTTGGGCTTCCCTTGGAATTTAGTTCGAAGCTGGTGAATGTTTATAGTGTCCATTTATTATTTATTTTCTTAATATCCATGTTTAGACAGGGATGGACGGTCTTAGACCGGTATTCGTCCGGTTTAGTGCTTGTCTCGAGGTTTTTCCCAGTCCCGTTTCAATGTGCCTGTTTGGTTTGTGGAGGTGGTCAGCGGCTCCACCGGCAAGGCCCAGGCTAGCAGTTTTGTCACTCCCGCCTCGGGGGTGTTCAGCACCGTCGTGATTCCATCTTTTGTGACTATCAATTTAGTGGGGAAGCCCCAAGGGTATCGAATACCGTGCGACCGCAGGGTGTTGGTTACTTGGGAGAATTCCCTCCTTTTCTTTAGAGTAACGGCTGATAGATCCGCATATATCTTGACTGTTGGGTAGTCCGTTGGAGGTTTTGCTCGTGTTCTACTGTTCTTTAATATGTGTTCCTTAATATGAAAGTAATGAGCCCGGAGTAAAACATCTCTTGGTATAGCCTGTGGAAGGTGCCCGGGCTTGGGTATCCGGTGCACCCTGTCCACCAGCAGCATGTCTGCCGGTATCTCTGGGGCGTGAGCATGCAGCAGATTTCTCACATAGGCCTGCAAATTATCATTCGTGATTTCTTCCGGTACTCCACGCAGGCGGAGATTATTTCGCCGTGAGCGATCCTCCATATCTGCTAGTTTGCCCTCCAATTTGCTAATTTCTGTGGCCATTCGTTCCACATTCGTGGCCAAGTCATTGTGGGCCGTGGCGAACTCGTCACATTTATCCTCCATGTGCGACGTCCGTTTACCTAGTTCTTGTAGGTCTTTTCGTAGTGAATCCGCCGTATGCTGCCATGTGGCTACAAGTTTGTCGGAGAGAAGCTCCAGGGCCGCATTCAAGTCAGCTTTTGTGATTTGTACTGCATCGTGCGCCTTTGTTCGGGTAATAATTTGTGCATTGTCGGCCATTTCAGAGATCATGGATTCCGTTGGGGCCTGTTCCGCCGGAGACGCCGGAGATGATTTCTGGTTGAAAAAATTGAGCTTGTCCGGTTTTGCCGAGCTCCTCTTGTTCTTGGGTTGAGACATCGCTAGATAATAGTAGTGGATGTTGCTGTTTTATTTAGGATTGCATTAGATTAGGTGTCCTGATGCCGGAGCAAATTTTCATGCGGCCATCTTGCTCCGCAGTTAGCCACGCCCCCCAGTAGGAAACTCTTTTGATGTCATCTTCACCTATCTCTGTACCACCTCTAATCTCTGCAATGTCCCGTTTCCTCTAACTGATCACCATCTGCAGACCTTGACATCGGCATAACCCGTACCCAAATAACACCACTCTTAGCTCATCAATCTCACAGAAACCTCCACAGTCTTGCCCTAAAGCAATTCTCCACCAACCTCCAAACTCTCATTTTACCCATAGCTGTTCCTGTAATTTCTCCTCATTTCTTAGAAATGACACACATACTTGTTATCTTTTAAATTAACACTGCCCTCTAGTGATAAACTTTAGAATGACACCTAGTACACCCAGATATGTAAAAGGTGATCTCTTAAGTAGATTTAAAGTGCTGTAAAAATCCACTACATATAGAAGGCCATCATTACATCTTTCTTTCTGATATGACGAACTTGCAACATTCAGGCATTAATTTGATTGGGACAATATATAGTTCAGCTAAGTTGGATATTTTTTATTCAACTCCATTGTTTTGTAAACTGGTTTAAAATTGTTAGAATATGCTTTTGTTATGAATAGACTTTCATAAAATTATATTTAGGATTAACTGGCCCAAGGCCAGAACAAGAGTTATAGGGTCAAGTCCTAAAAATATATCTATGGAAACTCGTAAAGATTGTGCATTACTTTTGTGTTTTTAACCCCTTAAGGACACATGACATATGTGACATGTCATGATTCCCTTTTATTCCAGAAGTTTGGTCCTTAAGGGTTTAAGAAAAACAAATTTTGTCTGTGTAAGAATTTTCCAATGCAATCAGAAGATATACATGGGAAAATGTAGGGACTGCTTTGTTTCATATACTATCTGATTTCTAGACATCTGCAATTCGGTAGGGTGCAAACCCTACCCTTAACCCTACCCTAACCCTAACCCTACTCCTAAACCAACCCTAATCTTACCCTTAACCCTACCCTAACCCTACTCCTAAACCAACCCTAACGCTACCCCTAACCTAACCCTACCCCTATGTCTAACCCTACCCTATCTTAACTCTACCCTAACCCTACCCCTAACCCTGCTTCTAAACCAACCCTAACCCTACCCCTAACCTAATCCTACCCCTACCCCTAACCTTATCCCTAACTCTAACCCTAAACCAACCTTAACCCTACCCTACCCCTAACTCTACCTTAACCCTACCCCTAACCCTGCTCCTAAACCAACCCTAACCCTACCCTAACCCTAACCCAATCCTACCCCTAACCTTAGCCCTAACCCTAAACCTACCCCTAACCCTAGCCTAACCTAACCCTACCAATAACCTAACCCTAACCTGATATATATGATGAGTACCTTGATGAGTACCGGAATTTTAGAACCTTCTTCTCAGTGATCACATATTATTTTAAAGGATCACTATAGCATTAGGAATGCAAACATTCCTAACGCTATAGTGTTGTACTAAACAGTTTGATGACTACCCCCTCTCCAAAGAAATACATAATAAATACTCACCTTTCTTCTTCCCTGTGCCAGGATCAGCCAATCCAATTTATTTCCATATGAGAGCATTGGGAGATTAGTGTGATTAGCATAGCATGGTGATACTGAACGCCGGTACTGTAATCTTTGCAGGACCTTGTCCAGAAGGTCCCTTAGTGCAGGGGTGCCCAAAAGGTAGATCTCTAGATGTTGTAGTACTTCAACTCTATGATGCTTTGTATGCGTTTGGAATACCTTTAGAATGGCAAAGCATCATGGAAGCTGTAGCTTTAAAACCTCTGGGGATCTATCTTTTAGGCACCCCTGCTGTAGTGGCTGTCAGAATGGCAGTCAGTAGAGGTGGTCTTAGACAGCAGTGTAAAAATTAGTTTTTTTCAGAAAAGAAAGTAATTATACTTCTCAGCCTGCAGGGAAGCAACAGGAAGCTGTCCTGATGTCCCTTTTAGGCTGAATAGTAGGATGGATCCAGGGGACTCCAGACACTATAACCAGTTCAATAAGATGGAGCAGATACAGTGCCTTCAGTGTTCCTTTAAATGGGAACCACCACTTCCTGTGATTTTCTATTTTAAGTTTATTTATCAGATATATTTAACAATAACGGTTTGGTGAAAAAGCAGCATTTTAATACCCCCTCCAGAAACAAACAAACACGTATTTCATAGAAGTAAGGACTACTTTATCTCTGCATATTTTCTTCACCTGACATTTCCAGACACTGGGTGGACCATAGGCATGCGCACGGGGTGTGCCGGGTGTGCCTGGGCACACCCTAATCCCCGTGGCACACCTATGTATTGAGATCGGCAGGGGAGATCTCAGGATCAGAGCGCCAGCTCTGCTCTAAGCCTCCCTTCCCACCGACCCACAGGCAGTGAGGGAGGCAGGAGAGTACCCGGGGAGCTCTTGCCAGCAGCTCTGCCAGGGTTCCTTTCGCGAGATCTGAGCATCTACACACACAGCACCCTCACACATACAGCACACACACAGCACCCTTACACATACACACTAACAGCACCCTCACACACACACATCAATCTCACATATACACACTAACAGCACCCTTACACACACACACAGCACCCTTACACACACATACAGCACCCTTACACATACAGCGCCCTTACACACACAGCGCCCACACACACACAGCGCCTTCACACACACACACACACACACAATGCCTTCACACACACACAGCACCCTTACACACACATAAAGCACCCTTACACACACAGCGTCCTTACACACACAGCGCCCTTACACACACAGCGCTCCTTACACACACAGCACCCTTAAACACAGCGCCCATACACACACACAGCGCCTACACACACACACACAGCATTATATGTGTGTGTATGTGTATGTTTGTGTGTACATATATATATATATATATTTATATATATATATATACGTGGCGTGTGTGTTTGTGCTTTAGGGTGCACACCCTTATACAATAGGCTGCGCACGCCTATGGGGTGGACCTCCTGCCATCTAGAAGTGTCATTCCCCCAACCATCACCAGTAGTGGCTGCAGGAAATTGGCTTTATCTATGGAGGATCCTGCGGTTCCATAGACCTCCATGGCATTCTCCATAGACCTCAATGCTGTGCACTCTTAGATGGGAATCCTCCCCAAGGCAGTGAATGGCTTGGTAGAGCCACAACTGAACTTGATAGTGATGTCATTTGCTAACAGATTATTCACTAAAGTGATGATTCAAGGTGAAAATACATTTTAAATTCACTTTGAATTCTCACTTTAGTGAATAACCTGTAACCTCTTTAATTTCTTCAAAGGGAAACTGATCATCGCATAAAAATGCCCATACAATGTATAGGTGTTTTTTTAATGCTTTATTCATTGGTGTAACTTCCAGAGACATGGCAGCTCCTTTTAAAGTTAGTTTCAATATATAGAATAAAGATCTAATGGAATTTGCAATAAACTATAACAGAATAGTGACACCCAGTGGTAGAAGTGTCTTTGCAATTAATGGCAGTGTTATTTACTAAAGTAAGAATTGAAAGTGAAATTTAAAGTTTGAAGTTCATACTGTCTGCCTATTTAAGCCCACTCCTTTAAGGCTTTCCACCATCTGTGCTCCCCCTCCGGTCCTTGTTATCCTAGGTTATTCATTGAGTACTCCTGTTCCTGGCTACCCTACTTTCTCTCCTCTAGCACTCCTTCCCTTACACTTGGAGACTTTAATTTCCCAATCAACAACCCCACCTGTCTTGATGCCTCTTGTCCTCTCTCTGTAACCTCTTCCTTCGGCCTTGCACAATGGTCTAATTCAGCATCTCATACAGTAGGAAACTCTTTTGATGTCATCTTCACCTATCTCTGTACCACCTCTAATCTCTGCAATGTCCCGTTTCCTCTAACTGATCACCATCTGCAGACCTTGACATCGGCATAACCCGTACCCAAATTACACCACTCTCAGCTCATCAATCTCACAGAAACCTCCACAGTCTTGCCCTAAAGCAATTCTCCACCAACCTCCAAACTCTCATTTTACCCATAGCTGTTCCTGTAATTTCTCCTCATTTCTTAGAAATGACACACATACTTGTTTTCTTTTAAATTAACACTGCCCTCTAGTGATAAACTTTAGAATGACACCTAGTACACCCAGATATGTAAAAGGTGATCTCTTAAGTAGATTTAAAGTGCTGTAAAAATCCACTACATATAGAAGGCCATCATAACATCTTTCTTTCTGATAGGACAAACTTGCAACATCCAGGCATTAATTTGATTGGGACAATATATAGTTCAGCTAAGTTGGATATTTTTTATTCAACTCCATTGTATTAGCCTATTTTTGTAAACTGGTTCAAAATTGTTAGAATATGCGTTTTTTTATGAATAGACTTAATTATATTTAGGATTAACTGGCCCAAGGCCACAACAAGAGTTATAGGGTCAAGTCCTAAAAATATATCTATGGAAACTCATAAAGATTGTGCATTACTTTTGTGTTTTTAACCCCTTAAGGACACATGACATGTGTGAGATGTCATGATTCCCTTTTATTCCAGAAGTTTAGTCCTTAAGGGGTTAAGAAAAACAAATTTTGTCTGTGTAAGAATTTTCCAAAGCAATCAGAAGATATACATGGGAAAATGTAGGGACTGCTTTGTTTCATATACTATCTGATTTCTAGACATGTGCAATTCGGTTTGGCCCAAATGGAAATTCGGCAGAATTTCGGACATTGGGGTTGGGGTAGGGTTGGGTTAGGAGTAGGGTTAGGGTCAGGGTAGGAGTAGGGTTAGGGGTAGGGTTAGGGTTGGGCTAGGGGTACCTCTATCCCTAACCCTAACCTACCCCTTCTCCTATCTCAATCCTAACCCTAACCCTACTCCTACCCAAACCCTAACCCTACCCCTAACCTTACCCCTAACCTATCCCTAACCCTACCCTTAATCCTACCCTAACCCTACCTATAACCTAACCATAACCTTACCCCTAACACTACCCTAACCTTAAACCAACCCTAACCCTACTCCTAACCCAACCCTAACCATACTCCTAACCTAACCCTAACCCTACACTTAACCCTACCCTACACCTAACCCTACCCCTAACCTTACCCTACCACTAACACATACCTAACCCTACCTTTAACCCTACCCTAACCCTACCCCTAACCCTACTCCTAAACCAACCCTAATCTTACCCTTAACCCTACCCTAACCCTACTCCTAAACCAACCCTAACCCTACCCCTAACCTAACCCTACCCCTATGTCTAACCCTACCCTATCTTAACTCTACCCTAACCCTACCCCTAACCCTGCTTCTAAACCAACCCTAACCCTACCCCTAACCTAATCCTACCCCTAACCCTAACCTTACCCCTAACACTAACCCTAAGCCAACCTTAACCCTACCCTACCCCTAACTCTACCTTAACCCTACCCCTAACCCTGCTCCTAAACCAACCCTAACCCTACCCTAACCCTAACCCAATCCTACCCCTAACCTTAGCCCTAACCCTAAACCTACCCCTAACCCTAGCCTAACCTAACCCTACCAATAACCTAACCCTAACCTGATATATATGATGAGTACCTTGATGAGTACCGGAATGTTAGAACCTTCTTCTCAGTGATCACATATTATTTTAAAGGATCACTATAGCATTAGGAATGGAAACATTCCTAACGCTATAGTGTTGTACTAAACAGTTTGATGACTACCCCCTCTCCAAAGAAATACATAACAAATACTCACCTTTCTTCTTCCCTGTGCCAGGATCAGCCAATCCAATTTATTTCCATATGAGAGCATTGGGAGATTAGTGTGATTAGCATAGCATGGTGATACTGAACGCCGGTACTGTAATCTTTGCAGGACCTTGTCCAGAAGGTCCCTTAGTGCAGGGGTGCCCAAAAGGTAGATCTCTAGATGTTGTAGTACTTTAACTCTATGATGCTTTGTATGCTTTTGGAATACCTTTAGAATGGCAAAGCATCATGGAAGCTGTAGCTTTAAAACATCTGGGGATCTATCTTTTAGGCACCCCTGCTGTAGTGGCTGTCAGAATGGCAGTCAGTAGAGGTGGTCTTAGACAGCAGTGTAAAAACTAGTTTTTTTCAGAAAAGAAAGTATTTATACTTCTCAGCCTGCAGGGAAGCAACAGGAAGCTGTCCTGATGTCCCTTTTAGGCTGAATAGTAGGATGGATCCAGGGGACTCCAGACACTATAACCAGTTCAATAAGATGGAGCAGATACAGTGCCTTCAGTGTTCCTTTAAATGGGAACCACCACTTCCTGTGATTTTCTATTTTATGTTTATTTATCAGATATATTTAACAATAACGGTTTGGTGAAAAAGCAGCATTTTAATACCCCCTCCAGAAACAAACAAACACGTATTTCATAGAAATAAGGACTACTTTATCTCTGCATATTTTCTTCACCTGACATTTCCAGACACTGGGTGGACCATAGGCATGCGCACGGGGTGTGCCGGGTGTGCCTGGGCACACCCTAATCCCCGTGGCACACCTATGTATTGAGATCGGCAGGGGAGATCTCAGGATCCGAGCGCCAGCTCTGCTCTAAGCCTCCCTTCCCACCGACCCACAGGCAGTGAGGGAGGCAGGAGAGTACCCGGGGAGCTCTTGCCAGCAACTCTGCCAGGGTTCCTTTCGCGAGATCTGAGCATCTACACACACAGCACCCTCACACATACAGCACACACACAGCACCCTTACACATACACACTAACAGCACCCTCACACACACACATCAATCTCACATATACACACTAACAGCACCCTTACACACACACACAGCACCCTTACACACACATACAGCACCCTTACACATACAGCACCCTTACACACACAGCGCCCACACACACACAGCGCCTTCACACACACACACACACACACACACAATGCCTTCACACACACACAGCACCCTTACACACACATAAAGCGCCCTTACACACACAGCGTCCTTACACACACAGCGCCCTTACACACACAGCGCTCCTTGCACACACAGCACCCTTAAACACAGCGCCCATACACACACACAGCGCCTACACACACACAGCATTATATGTGTGTGTATGTGTATGTGTGTGTGTACATATATATATATATTTATATATATATATACGTGGCGTGTGTGTTTGTGCTTTAGGGTGCACACCCTTATACAATAGGCTGCGCACGCCTATGGGGTGAACCTCCTGCCATCTAGAAGTGTCATTCCCCCAACCATCACCAGTAGTGGCTGCAGGAAATTGGCTTTATCTATGGAGGATCCTGCGGTTCCATAGACCTCCATAGCATTCTCCATAGACCTCAATGCTGTGCACTCTTAGATGGGAATCCTCCCCAAGGCAGTGAATGGCTTGGTAGAGCCACAACTGAACTTGATAGTGATGTCATTTGCTAACAGATTATTCACTAAAGTGATGATTCAAGGTGAAAATACATTTTAAATTCACTTTGAATTCTCACTTTAGTGAATAGCCTGTAACCTCTTTAATTTCTTCAAAGGGAAACTGATCATCGCATAAAAATGCCCATACAATGTATAGGTGTTTTTTTAATGCTTTATTCATTGGTGTAACTTCCAGAGACATGGCAGCTCCTTTTAAAGTTAGTTTCAATATATAGAATAAAGATCTAATGGAATTTGCAATAAACTATAACAGAATAGTGACACCCAGTGGTAGAAGTGTCTTTGCAATTAATGGCAGTGTTATTTACTAAAGTAAGAATTGAAAGTGAAATTTAAAGTTTGAAGTTCATACTGTCTGCCTATTTAAGCCCACTCCTTTAAGGCTTTCCACCATCTGTGCTCCCCCTCCGGTCCTTGTTATCCTAGGTTATTCATTGAGTACTCCTGTTCCTGGCTACCCTACTTTCTCTCCTCTAGCACTCCTTCCCTTACACTTGGAGACTTTAATATCCCAATCAACAACCCCACCTGTCTTGATGCCTCTTGTCCTCTCTCTGTAACCTCTTCCTTCGGCCTTGCACAATGGTCTAATTCAGCATCTCATACAGTAGGAAACTCTTTTGATGTCATCTTCACCTATCTCTGTACCACCTCTAATCTCAATCGCAATCGCAATGTCCCGTTTCCTGATCACCATCTGCAGACCTTGACATCAGCATAACCCGTACCCAAATTACACCACTCTCAGCTCATCAATCTCACAGAAACCTCCACAGTCTTGCCCTAAAGCAATTCTCCACCAACCTCCAAACTCTCATTTTACCCATAGCTGTTCCTGTAATTTCTCCTCATTTCTTAGAAATGACACACATACTTGTTTTCTTTTAAATTAACACTGCCCTCTAGTGATAAACTTTAGAATGACACCTAGTACACCCAGATATGTAAAAGGTGATCTCTTAAGTAGATTTAAAGTGCTGTAAAAATCCACTACATATAGAAGGCCATCATAACATCTTTCTTTCTGATAGGACAAACTTGCAACATCCAGGCATTAATTTGATTGGGACAATATATAGTTCAGCTAAGTTGGATATTTTTTATTCAACTCCATTGTATTAGCCTATTTTTGTAAACTGGTTCAAAATTGTTAGAATATGCGTTTTTTTATGAATAGACTTAATTATATTTAGGATTAACTGGCCCAAGGCCACAACAAGAGTTATAGGGTCAAGTCCTAAAAATATATCTATGGAAACTCATAAAGATTGTGACTTACTTTTGTGTTTTTAACCCCTTAAGGACACATGACATGTGTGAGATGTCATGATTCCCTTTTATTCCAGAAGTTTAGTCCTTAAGGGGTTAAGAAAAACAAATTTTGTCTGTGTAAGAATTTTCCAAAGCAATCAGAAGATATACATGGGAAAATGTAGGGACTGCTTTGTTTCATATACTATCTGATTTCTAGACATTTGCAATTCGGTTTGGCCCAAATGGAAATTCGGCAGAATTTTGGACATTGGGGTTGGGGTAGGGTTGGGTTAGGAGTAGGGTTAGGGTCAGGGTAGGAGTAGGGTTAGGGGTAGGGTTAGGGTTGGGCTAGGGGTACCTCTATCCCTAACCCTAACCTACCCCTACTCCTATCTCAATCCTAACCCTAACCCTACTCCTACCCCAACCCTAACCCTACCCCTAACCTTACCCCTAACCTATCCCTAACCCTACCCTTAATCCTACCCTAACCCTACCTATAACCTAACCCTAACCTTACCCCTAACACTACCCTAACCTTAAACCAACCCTAACCCTACTCCTAACCCAACCCTAACCATACTCCTAACCTAACCCTAACCCTACACCTAACCCTACCCTACACCTAACCCTACCCTTAACCTTACCCTACCACTAACATGTACCTAACCCTACCTTTAACCCTACCCTAACCCTACCCCTAACCCTACTCCTAAACCAACCCTAATCTTACCCTTAACCCTACCCTAACCCTACTCCTAAACCAACCCTAGCCCTACCCCTAACCTAACCCTACCCCTATGTCTAACCCTACCCTATCTTAACTCTACCCTAACCCTACCCCTAACCCTGCTTCTAAACCAACCCTAACCCTACCCCTAACCTAATCATACCCCTAACCCTAACCTTACCCCTAACTCTAACCCTAAGCCAACCTTAACCCTACCCTACCCCTAACTCTACCTTAACCCTACCCCTAACCCTGCTCCTAAACCAACCCTAACCCTACCCTAACCCTAACCCAATCCTACCCCTAACCTTAGCCCTAACCCTAAACCTACCCCTAACCCTAGCCTAACCTAACCCTACCAATAACCTAACCCTTACCTGATATATATGATGAGTACCTTGATGAGTACCGGAATTTTAGAACCTTCTTCTCAGTGATCACATATTATTTTAAAGGATCACTATAGCATTAGGAATGCAAACATTCCTAACGCTATAGTGTTGTACTAAACAGTTTGGTGACTACCCCCTCTCCAAAGAAATACATAACAAATACTCACCTTTCTTCTTCCCTGTGCCAGGATCAGCCAATCCAATTTATTTCCATATGAGAGCATTGGGAGATTAGTGTGATTAGCATAGCATGGTGATACTGAACGCCGGTACTGTAATCTTTGCAGGACCTTGTCCAGAAGGTCCCTTAGTGCAGGGGTGCCCAAAAGGTAGATCTCTAGATGTTGTAGTACTTTAACTCTATGATGCTTTGTATGCTTTTGGAATACCTTTAGAATGGCAAAGCATCATGGAAGCTGTAGCTTTAAAACATCTGGGGATCTATCTTTTAGGCACCCCTGCTGTAGTGGCTGTCAGAATGGCAGTCAGTAGAGGTGGTCTTAGACAGCAGTGTAAAAACTAGTTTTTTTCAGAAAAGAAAGTATTTATACTTCTCAGCCTGCAGGGAAGCAACAGGAAGCTGTCCTGATGTCCCTTTTAGGCTGAATAGTAGGATGGATCCAGGGGACTCCAGACACTATAACCAGTTCAATAAGATGGAGCAGATACAGTGCCTTCAGTGTTCCTTTAAATGGGAACCACCACTTCCTGTGATTTTCTATTTTATGTTTATTTATCAGATATATTTAACAATAACGGTTTGGTGAAAAAGCAGCATTTTAATACCCCCTCCAGAAACAAACAAACACGTATTTCATAGAAATAAGGACTACTTTATCTCTGCATATTTTCTTCACCTGACATTTCCAGACACTGGGTGGACCATAGGCATGCGCACGGGGTGTGCCGGGTGTGCCTGGGCACACCCTAATCCCCGTGGCACACCTATGTATTGAGATCGGCAGGGGAGATCTCAGGATCCGAGCGCCAGCTCTGCTCTAAGCCTCCCTTCCCACCGACCCACAGGCAGTGAGGGAGGCAGGAGAGTACCCGGGGAGCTCTTGCCAGCAACTCTGCCAGGGTTCCTTTCGCGAGATCTGAGCATCTACACACACAGCACCCTCACACATACAGCACACACACAGCACCCTTACACATACACACTAACAGCACCCTCACACACACACATCAATCTCACATATACACACTAACAGCACCCTTACACACACACACAGCACCCTTACACACACATACAGCACCCTTACACATACAGCACCCTTACACACACAGCGCCCACACACACACAGCGCCTTCACACACACACACACACACACACACACACAATGCCTTCACACACACACAGCACCCTTACACACACATAAAGCGCCCTTACACACACAGCGTCCTTACACACACAGCGCCCTTACACACACAGCGCTCCTTGCACACACAGCACCCTTAAACACAGCGCCCATACACACACACAGCGCCTACACACACACAGCATTATATGTGTGTGTATGTGTATGTGTGTGTGTACATATATATATATATTTATATATATATATACGTGGCGTGTGTGTTTGTGCTTTAGGGTGCACACCCTTATACAATAGGCTGCGCACGCCTATGGGGTGAACCTCCTGCCATCTAGAAGTGTCATTCCCCCAACCATCACCAGTAGTGGCTGCAGGAAATTGGCTTTATCTATGGAGGATCCTGCGGTTCCATAGACCTCCATAGCATTCTCCATAGACCTCAATGCTGTGCACTCTTAGATGGGAATCCTCCCCAAGGCAGTGAATGGCTTGGTAGAGCCACAACTGAACTTGATAGTGATGTCATTTGCTAACAGATTATTCACTAAAGTGATGATTCAAGGTGAAAATACATTTTAAATTCACTTTGAATTCTCACTTTAGTGAATAGCCTGTAACCTCTTTAATTTCTTCAAAGGGAAACTGATCATCGCATAAAAATGCCCATACAATGTATAGGTGTTTTTTTAATGCTTTATTCATTGGTGTAACTTCCAGAGACATGGCAGCTCCTTTTAAAGTTAGTTTCAATATATAGAATAAAGATCTAATGGAATTTGCAATAAACTATAACAGAATAGTGACACCCAGTGGTAGAAGTGTCTTTGCAATTAATGGCAGTGTTATTTACTAAAGTAAGAATTGAAAGTGAAATTTAAAGTTTGAAGTTCATACTGTCTGCCTATTTAAGCCCACTCCTTTAAGGCTTTCCACCATCTGTGCTCCCCCTCCGGTCCTTGTTATCCTAGGTTATTCATTGAGTACTCCTGTTCCTGGCTACCCTACTTTCTCTCCTCTAGCACTCCTTCCCTTACACTTGGAGACTTTAATATCCCAATCAACAACCCCACCTGTCTTGATGCCTCTTGTCCTCTCTCTGTAACCTCTTCCTTCGGCCTTGCACAATGGTCTAATTCAGCATCTCATACAGTAGGAAACTCTTTTGATGTCATCTTCACCTATCTCTGTACCACCTCTAATCTCAATCGCAATCGCAATGTCCCGTTTCCTGATCACCATCTGCAGACCTTGACATCAGCATAACCCGTACCCAAATTACACCACTCTCAGCTCATCAATCTCACAGAAACCTCCACAGTCTTGCCCTAAAGCAATTCTCCACCAACCTCCAAACTCTCATTTTACCCATAGCTGTTCCTGTAATT
The DNA here is from genome assembly GCF_036172605.1 of Pelobates fuscus. NCBI lineage: Eukaryota > Metazoa > Chordata > Amphibia > Anura > Pelobatidae > Pelobates > Pelobates fuscus. The sequence goes on from NC_086321.1 coordinate 65,392,884, forward strand.
TCTCCTCATTTCTTAGAAATGACACACATACTTGTTTTCTTTTAAATTAACACTGCCCTCTAGTGATAAACTTTAGAATGACACCTAGTACACCCAGATATGTAAAAGGTGATCTCTTAAGTAGATTTAAAGTGCTGTAAAAATCCACTACATATAGAAGGCCATCATAACATCTTTCTTTCTGATAGGACAAACTTGCAACATCCAGGCATTAATTTGATTGGGACAATATATAGTTCAGCTAAGTTGGATATTTTTTATTCAACTCCATTGTATTAGCCTATTTTTGTAAACTGGTTCAAAATTGTTAGAATATGCGTTTTTTTATGAATAGACTTAATTATATTTAGGATTAACTGGCCCAAGGCCACAACAAGAGTTATAGGGTCAAGTCCTAAAAATATATCTATGGAAACTCATAAAGATTGTGACTTACTTTTGTGTTTTTAACCCCTTAAGGACACATGACATGTGTGAGATGTCATGATTCCCTTTTATTCCAGAAGTTTAGTCCTTAAGGGGTTAAGAAAAACAAATTTTGTCTGTGTAAGAATTTTCCAAAGCAATCAGAAGATATACATGGGAAAATGTAGGGACTGCTTTGTTTCATATACTATCTGATTTCTAGACATTTGCAATTCGGTTTGGCCCAAATGGAAATTCGGCAGAATTTTGGACATTGGGGTTGGGGTAGGGTTGGGTTAGGAGTAGGGTTAGGGTCAGGGTAGGAGTAGGGTTAGGGGTAGGGTTAGGGTTGGGCTAGGGGTACCTCTATCCCTAACCCTAACCTACCCCTACTCCTATCTCAATCCTAACCCTAACCCTACTCCTACCCCAACCCTAACCCTACCCCTAACCTTACCCCTAACCTATCCCTAACCCTACCCTTAATCCTACCCTAACCCTACCTATAACCTAACCCTAACCTTACCCCTAACACTACCCTAACCTTAAACCAACCCTAACCCTACTCCTAACCCAACCCTAACCATACTCCTAACCTAACCCTAACCCTACACCTAACCCTACCCTACACCTAACCCTACCCTTAACCTTACCCTACCACTAACATGTACCTAACCCTACCTTTAACCCTACCCTAACCCTACCCCTAACCCTACTCCTAAACCAACCCTAATCTTACCCTTAACCCTACCCTAACCCTACTCCTAAACCAACCCTAGCCCTACCCCTAACCTAACCCTACCCCTATGTCTAACCCTACCCTATCTTAACTCTACCCTAACCCTACCCCTAACCCTGCTTCTAAACCAACCCTAACCCTACCCCTAACCTAATCATACCCCTAACCCTAACCTTACCCCTAACTCTAACCCTAAGCCAACCTTAACCCTACCCTACCCCTAACTCTACCTTAACCCTACCCCTAACCCTGCTCCTAAACCAACCCTAACCCTACCCTAACCCTAACCCAATCCTACCCCTAACCTTAGCCCTAACCCTAAACCTACCCCTAACCCTAGCCTAACCTAACCCTACCAATAACCTAACCCTTACCTGATATATATGATGAGTACCTTGATGAGTACCGGAATTTTAGAACCTTCTTCTCAGTGATCACATATTATTTTAAAGGATCACTATAGCATTAGGAATGCAAACATTCCTAACGCTATAGTGTTGTACTAAACAGTTTGGTGACTACCCCCTCTCCAAAGGAATACATAACAAATACTCACCTTTCTTCTTCCCTGTGCCAGGATCAGCCAATCCAATTTATTTCCATATGAGAGCATTGGGAGATTAGTGTGATTAGCATAGCATGGTGATACTGAACGCCGGTACTGTAATCTTTGCAGGACCTTGTCCAGAAGGTCCCTTAGTGCAGGGGTGCCCAAAAGGTAGATCTCTAGATGTTGTAGTACTTTAACTCTATGATGCTTTGTATGCTTTTGGAATACCTTTAGAATGGCAAAGCATCATGGAAGCTGTAGCTTTAAAACATCTGGGGATCTATCTTTTAGGCACCCCTGCTGTAGTGGCTGTCAGAATGGCAGTCAGTAGAGGTGGTCTTAGACAGCAGTGTAAAAATTAGTTTTTTTCAGAAAAGAAAGTATTTATACTTCTCAGCCTGCAGGGAAGCAACAGGAAGCTGTCCTGATGTCCCTTTTAGGCTGAATAGTAGGATGGATCCAGGGGACTCCAGACACTATAACCAGTTCAATAAGATGGAGCAGATACAGTGCCTTCAGTGTTTCTTTAAATGGGAACCACCACTTCCTGTGATTTTCTATTTTATGTTTATTTATCAGATATATTTAACAATAACGGTTTGGTGAAAAAGCAGCATTTTAATACACCCTCCAGAAACAAACAAACACGTATTTCATAGAAGTAAAGACTACTTTATCTCTGCATATTTTCTTCACCTGACATTTCCAGACACTGGGTGGACCATAGGCATGCGCACGGGGTGTGCCGGGTGTGCCTGGGCACACCCTAATCCCCGCGGCACGCCTATGTATTGAGATCGGCAGTGGAGATATCAGGATCCGAGCGCCGGCTCTGCTCTAAGCCTCCCTTCCCACCGACCCACAGGCAGTGAGGGAGGCAGGAGAGGACCCGGGGAGCTCTTGCCAGCAGCTCTGCCAGGGTTCCTTTCGCGAGATCTGAGCATCTACACACACAGCACCCTCACACATACAGCACACACACAGCACCCTTACACATACACACTAACAGCACCCTCACACACACACATCAATCTCACATATACACACTAACAGCACCCTCACAAACACATCACCCTTACACACACACACACACACTAACAGCACCCTCACACACACACATCAACCTCACATATACACACTAACAGCACCCTTACACACACACACAGCACCCTTACACACACATACAGCACCCTTACACATACAGCGCCCTTACACACACAGCGCCCACACACACACAGCGCCTTCACACACACACACACAGCGCCTACACACACACACACAACGCCTTCACACACACACAGCACCCTTACACACACATAAAGCGCCCTTACACACACAGAGTCCTTACACACACAGCGCCCTTACACACACAGCGCTCCTTACACACACAGCACCCTTAAATACAGCGCCCATACACACACAGCGCCTTCACACACACACAGCGCCTACACACACACACACAGCAGTATATGTGTGTGTATCTGTATGTGTGTGTGTGTATATATATATATATATTTATATATATATACGCGGCGTGTGTGTTTGTGCTTTAGGGTGCACACCCTTATACAATAGGCTGCGCACGCCTATGAGGTGGACCTCCTGCCATCTAGAAGTGTCATTCCCCCAACCATCACCAGTAGTGGCTGCATGAAATTGGCTTTATCTATGGAGGATCCTGCGGTCTCCATAGACCTCCATAGCATTCTCCATAGACCTCAAGCTGCGCACTCTTAGATGGGAATCCTCCCCAAGGCAGTGAATGGCTTGGTAGAGCCACAACTGAACTTGATAGTGATGTCATTTGCTAACAGATTATTCACTAAAGTGATGATTCAAGGTGAAAATACATTTTAAATTCACTTTGAATTCTCACTTTAGTGAATAACCTGTAACCTCTTTAATTTCTTCAAAGGGAAACTGATCATCGCATAAAAATGCCCATACAATGTATAGGTGTTTTTTTGATGCTTTATTCATTGGTGTAACTTCCAGAGACATGGCAGCTCCTTTTAAAGTTAGTTTCAATATATAGAATAAAGATCTAATGGAATTTGCAATAAACTATAACAGAATAGTGACACCCAGTGGTAGAAGTGTCTTTGCAATTAATGGCAGTGTTATTTACTAAAGTAAGAATTGAAAGTGAAATTTAAAGTTTGCAGTTCATACTGTCTGCCTATTTAAGCCCACTCCTTTAAGGCTTTCCACCATCTGTGCTCCCCCTCCTGTCCTTGTTATCCTAGGTTATTCATTGAGTACTCCTGTTCCTGGCTACCCTACTTTCTCTCCTCTAGCACTCCTTCCCTTACACTTGGATACTTTAATATCCCAATCAACAACCCCACCTGTCTTGATGCCTCTTGTCCTCTCTCTGTAACCTCTTCCTTTGGCCTTGCACAATGGTCTAATTCAGCATCTCATACAGTAGGAAACTCTTTTGATGTCATCTTCACCTATCTCTGTACCACCTCTAATCTCAATCGCAATCGCAATGTCCTATTTCCTCTAACTGATCACCATCTGCAGACCTTGACATCAGCATAACCCGTACCCAAATTACACCACTCTCAGCTCATCAATCTCACAGAAACCTCCACAGTCTTGCCCTAAAGCAATCCTCCACCAACCTCCAAACTCTCATTTTACCCATCGCAAACCTCACTTGCCCTAACTCTGCAACCTCCCTGTAAAACTCCACCCTCTCCTCTCAGCTAGACATTGTGGCACATCCTATATTTAAACACTAAAAGCTCTCCCAATTACAATCTTGGCACATGACACTGACCCATTACCTCCAAACATGTTCTAGAACTGCTGAATGCTGCAGAAAGTCTCACTCTGCATCTGATTTCCTCCCCTATAAATGTATTCTGCACTCCTACAGTTTGTCTCTTTCCTCTGCAAAAGTAAAGAACTTCAATACCCTCATAACCACTCCCTCCCACAAACCCAAATGCCTATTTCACACTTTTAGCTCTCTTCTTTGCCCTGTTGCTCCCCCTCCTCCTACCACCTTGACCGCCACAAACTTTGCAATTCACTTCACTGAGAAGATTTCTACAATCAGGAAAGAGATCTCTCATCTCTTTCCTTCCCCTACCAATACTTCCCCCAACCCCACTACATCCGTTGTTCTATGCTCATTCACCCCTCCTACAGTGAAAGAGGTTTCTGCTCTTCTCTAGTCCTCCCACCCCACCACCTGTTCCCTCAATCCTATTCCCTCGTATCACATCTGCACTCTTTCTCCTTCTCTTGCTCTGCCTCACACTAAAAATTTCAATCTCTCCTGCTCCTCTGGCATATTTCCATTATCCTTCAAACATGCAACCGTAATCCTGATTCTGAAAAATCCCAACCTTGACCCTAACTCCCCATCCAACTACTGCCCTATATCACTACTGCCATTTGCCTCCAAGATCCTTGAGAGAGTTGTGTATGCAAGATTGACAGGCTTGACCTGCTTCAGTCTGAATTCCATGCTCATCACTATGTTGAAACAGCTGTGACCAAAGTATCCAATGATCTAATTGCTGCTAAATCTCATGGTCATTATTCTATCCTAATTCTCCTTGACTTTTCAGGTGCTTTCAACACTGTTGATGATCCACAGCTTCTTATCATCTTCCATAATCTCAGTCTATGTCATACTGCTCTCTCCTGTAGCTCCTCCTATCTCCTCCTAGCACTCTTTCAGCATATCTTTCTCTGACTCTTCTCCAAAAACCCTCTCTGTTGGTGTTCACCAAAGTTCTGTCCATGGTCCCCTACTGTTCTCGATCTATATAGCATCCCTTGGTAAATTCAGCTCCTCTGGCTTCCAATATCATTTCTATTTGGATGACACAGAAATATATCTGTCCTCTCCTGATCTTTCTCCACCCCTCGTGACTTGTGTCTCTGACTGCCTCTCTGCTATTTCCAACTGGATAGCTGCTCACTTCCTTAAACTAAACCTACTCAAAACAGAATCTCAGTTTTTTCCTACCTCAAGTGTTGCTACTCCCATGTCTGTCTCCCTCCAAGTAAATGGCGCTACCATTAACTCTACCTGTAATGCTCATTACCTAAGTGTTCTCTTTGACTCAGCCTCTCTTTTACCCCTCATGTTCAGTTGACCGAATCTTGACGCTTCCATCTGAAAAACACAGTGCGCATCCACCCCTATTTAACGCTGGACGCGGCTAAGGTGTGGTTCTGAGTTGCTGTCCTCTCTTACCTTGACTACTGCAATCCGCTTCTCAGTGGTCTTACTTGTTCCCAAATTGCCCCATTACAGTCTATAATGAATGTGGCAGCAAAGCTCAAATTCCTTTCTGCCCGCACCTCCCACGCCTACCTCGTCTGTCAGTTTCTACATTGGCTTTTCGTAAGATATAGAGCTCAATTTAAGGTTCTGGTACTTACTTACAAATCTCTACGTAATGCTGCTACCTATCCACCCTAAAACACAAGTATGTCCCGACTAGGCACCTATGCTCTGCCGAAGAAGACCTGTGTCTATCCTCTGTCCATATTCCCACCTTTGATGCTCATCTTCAAGGCTTCTCTAGGGCTGCACAGTTCCTGTAGTACTCCCTTCCCTCTCCGTTAGACTTTCACCCAGACTCCATTCCTTCAAAAAATCGTTGAAAACTCATTTCTTTAGGAAAGCATATCAATTAAACTGTCAACAGCTTTCCCTCCCTGCATCCTGATTCCTCTCCTGCAACTGTAAAAAATAACCTATTAAGCAGCAGTCAGTGAATATTTTGTAGCAACCTACTTTTCTACCCTACCCTTACCGTTTATCCCTCTGTTCCTGTGTGTCCAACTCGTTTGGTTATAAATACATATCTGATAGTCCCCCAACTGTACAGCATTGCAGAATTTGTTGGGACTTTATAAATAACAATATTAATTCCAAATTTAAGGCCAGAGTAGCCAAACTGAATTTGAAATTCACGTTCAATTCTCACTTTAGTAAACTTTACTTTATTTCAACTTAGAATACTATGTAGCTATGTAATCCTGCTGGTGTTTAGAATTTGAAGGTGAGGTTCTCAAAACAAAACATGTAACTGTTTGCTTCTTATTAAAACCTTCACTAAATGCATGTATCTACTAAACAGGGAATTGTAGTGAACTCAAAATGAGAATTTAAGCAAGAATAGCCAAAATGGGACTAAAACTGAGTTGATTTGTTGGCAACCTTAGCCTACATTTTGCAATTTGGTTTACATTTCACCACAAATTGGTTTTAATGAATACATCCAGCATGTCCAACACAGAGGAGTTTGCTGTTGCTGTGTATATAAATCAGAACAAGCATCGATAAAGGCTGATCTATACAAAGGACAAGAGGCCATACACTGAGACTGAATACAAAAGATTTCACATAGAGCAAACGGCATTTACAGAAAGAAATATAAAGATATGCAATTAATGCAAGCTTTTAATTCATGCTTAGTATATAAGAACACCCCTCACATTTAATTGTGGGTAGAGAAAACTTCTATTTGCCTAATCCCTTTTCCAGTAATGTGAGGTCAGATAACGGTGTTATTAATATTAATATTATTATTATATTATTTATAGAGCGCTGTCAAATTCCGCAGCGCTTTACAATGGGTGGACTAACAGACATGTAGTTGTAACCAGACAAGTTGGACACACAAGAACAGAGGGGTTGAGGGGTTATAGTGGAGTAGTGGTCATCTTGGACATTGGATTGTCAATATGGTTCCCCCATTCAGTATCCTGGAGATGAGGGAAGATGATATGACCGTAAATATGGATTTGGTGGTAGCTAAACATTGGAATGGTTAATAATGGGTATTTTTCTTTCAGTTGTTGGAGCATTCGAACGTTTCTACTTTGTGTGTCTAAGTAATCAACTACCTGCTTCAGATCCCAGTGCCTCAGTTTCAAAATGGAGCTCCAGTTAATCCTGACTGCAGGAGTTGGTTGGCCCTCAATATAAGAAATTCAGAGTATTGTCATTGTAAATCTAATGGAAGTCTCACTAATTTCCAAGCTTTCACTGTCAAGAAAGTAAATGTTTTTTTGTTTCAGCCCTTTATATAGAGGGCCTGGGAAAGTGTCATTGCAGGCAGAGCCATCTTTAATAATGGTTGGACCCTGGCAAGCATTTGCTTGGGTCCCTTGAACCCAGCCTTCCCCCCCACCCCCCCCCCCCACCCCGGCCCCTGAGAGGGCCCTGGTACAAGACTTTTTTTGGGGCCTGCCATTTCAAGGGTGGCCAAAAGGTAGATCCCCATCTGTCATGCAACTCCAACAATGCTTTGACAGCTGGGGATCTACAGTTTTTCCATTCTTGCAGGGTTGTATTTAGCAGTGAGCAGTGTTTGTGTGTTTGAATGTAAGCATGCATGCATGTGTAGTGTTTGTGTTGGAATGCAGGGGTGTGTTTATATTTCATTTTAACACAGAGGTGTGTTTGTACGTAGTGTTAACATTTCAATGCAGAAGTGTGTTTGTATGTAGTGTTGAAGTTTGAATACAGAGGTGTATTTGTGTGTAGTTTTGGCATTTGAATGCTGAGATGTGTACACATACACTGCCACATCTGTGATACACACACTGATACACATGCAGGTATACAGACACACACACTGACACAGTTACAAACACATAGACACACAACTTGACACCCATGCAGATACACAGACACAAAGATACACACACTGACACACATGCGGATAAACACACACTGATTACATATAGATACACAGATACACACAATGACATCATACAGATACACTGACACACATTCAGACACATAGATACACAACCTGACACACATGCAAATACACATATACAAACACTGACACATGTAGATACACAGACACACACTGACACACATGCAGGTACACAGATACACTGACTATATACAGATGCACAGATATACACACCGACACCTACACACAATGACAACATACAGATACACTAATACACACACTGACAACATACAGATACAGACACACACTGACATATATAGACAAATATATTAACAGACATACTGACAAAGACACCTATATACATATACTGACACATACAGACACAATGACAGACATACCGACACACACACTCTGACACACACACAGACACATACGCTGACAGACATACTGACACACACACACACTCAGACACACAAACACACTTACACACAGACACATACACTGACAGACACACTTACAGAAATAGTGACACACATACTGGCACATACACTTGGACACATACACCGACAGACATACTGACACAGACACAGACACACTAACACAAACACTCAGATACACATGCAAATTCTACACTTTGATATCCACCCTCCAGATTCTTACCATTTTGATGGATGGTGGCTTCCCTAGGGTCCAGGGAGTTAGGGTCCGGCTCCCCCGGCCTGACCCCCTCTGCACTGCTTCCTCCCATTTCTCCCTCCTCCTCCCACGCGGTTATACTTTAGCCAGGAGAAAGTGACAGGCTGTCACTTCCTCCCATGCTGCCTAAAAAGCAAGGGGACTGGTCGCACTGTTGTAGGGCCAGTGCACCCAACCAGGCCCCTGCTGATAAATGCTCACCAAGTGGCCCCAATTGCAAGGGGCCACACGATGGGCCCCCTTAGTGTACAGGCCCAGTGCCGCAACAATTTATTTTAGGATTGGTGATCCTAAAATAAATTGTTGTGGAAAGAGGGCAAACAGGGCAGCTGCATTGGGCCCCCCAGAAGTAACTGTGCCCGGGGCAGCTGCCCCATTTGCCCTGCGTTAAAATGGTTATCATGCAGTCTGGAGAGGAATTATGGTGGTTATTAGGCAATCTGGAGAGGAATTATAGTGGTTATCAGGCAGTCTGGAGAGGTTAAAACAAACAAAAAATCACCTTTTGCCTGAAATCAGCATTTACACTCCAATAACAATGAGTGTTATGTTGCATAATATTTAGTCACTAGGGGGAGACATTAGCTCTCCCCACACAGGCTATTGTCACATAAATACCTTGGATATCTTCTGTTTGTGCATTTCTAAATTACTGTAGACTAGATTTGGAGATTTGTTTTGTCTCGAACTGCCTGCGTTTGGGCTGATTAAGTGATCGTACGAATTCCCGATTTCCTGAACCACCCTATAGACTAATCACAGGGGAGAAAAAACATTTTCTTTACAGTCAGCTATGCTTCCAGTACAGCTACTCTGGCCTGAAATTTTAAATTCACGTTGAAGTCTCACATTTGTTAATAACTATGTGTATGCTGATTTTATTCACAGATCAAGTGAGAAGTGACTAAACCAGTAGGAGTAGTGAACAAATCTATATTTATATTTAACACATTTATTATTATTAATATATATAAAGCGCAAACAAATTCCGCAGCGCTCTATAAGTAAATATACATATTATTATTTTTACTGCTCCCAGGTACATCGTCAGGAGGGGGCTGACTGGGTTAGTGGACCCAAAAAGCACCGGGTCTAACGTTTGGTATGTATCGTTGTTAGCCTTGTTCTGTGCCCGGTCAGTATAGGTGTCTCAGGGATAACAGTAATAAAGGCCAAAATGCTGTAACAAATAAGTGGGGAAGTGGCAGGGCCGGACTGGGAGAAAAATTCCACCCGGGCATTTTTTTATCACAGCGGCCCACTAAGAAGGGGGCGGGGCAGAGAGGGTGTGTTTCGTCATCACCAATGACAAACACGCCCCCTCTTAAAGTGAGCATGTTGGTTCAATGCTCTTCCAGGGCAGACCATGCGCAGAACTCTGCTAAAGAGCTCTAGCATGAGAAAAAAAGCCCTGTATTTGTTCTGCACAGTGCAAGCAAGTTTAATAACATGCTTGCACTGTGTTTCCTTGCAACTTGTCTCTAGTGTCTCTATAAATGGATACCAGGAGACAAAAGGGCCAGGAAAGAGTATTGTGCATGTGTTTGGAGCCTGCTTGCGGGATTGCGTGTGTGTAGAGTGAGCTGATTGTGGTGTGGTATTGTGTAATAAGGTCGGTTTTAGTCGTGTTGTGTTTTTGGTGTAATGTAATGTATGTGTGTATAGGGTATGCAGTATGTGCGTGCATACAGGCTGTAGTGTGTGTGTGTGTGTGTGTGTGTGTGTATAGGTGATGTAGAGGTTGTAGAGGTTGTAGAGAGTGTGTGTTTAGGGGTGTAGTATGTGTTTGTTTACAATGAATCTAGTGTGTTTATAAGGGATACAGAGTGTGTATTTTAGGAATATAGTATGTGTGTGTAGATAGTGCAGTGTGTGTGTATATAGGAGTCTAGTGTGTGTTTGAAGGACCCAAAATGTGTAGGAGATCTAGTGAGTGTGTGTATATAATGGATTCAGAGTGTATAAAGGGATCTAGTGTGTGTATATGATCCAGAGTTGGGTAAGGGATCTAGTGTGTGTCTGGAACGTAATGTGTTTAGGAGTGCAGTATGTGTGTGAGGGGTGCTGTAGTGTGTGTATATATATGCAGTGGGTGTCTGTGAGGGATGTAGTGTGTATGTGAAGGGTGCAGTATGTGTCTGTGATGGATGCTGTGTTTGAGGGGTGCTGTGTGTGTGGGTGCTGTGTGTGAGGGTGCTGTGTGTTATGGGTGTGAGAGTGCTGTGTGTGATGGGTGTGAGAGTGCTATGTGTGATGGGTGTGAGAGTGCTGTGTGTGAGAGTGCTATGTGTGATGGGTGTGAGAGTGCTATGTGTGAGAGTGCTGCGTGTGATGGTGTGAGAGTGCTATGTGTGATGGGTGTGAGAGTGCTATATGTGTGAGTGCTGTGGGTGATGGGTGTGAGAGTGCTATGTATGATGGGTGTGAGAGTCTATGTGTGAGAGTGCTGTGTGTGATGTGTGTGAGAGTGCTATGTGTGTGAGTGCTGTGTGTGATGGGTGTGAGAGTGCTATGTGTGATGGGTGTGAGAGTGCTATGTGTGAGAGTGCTGTGTGTGATGTGTGTGAGAGTGCTATGTGTTAGAGTGCTGTGTGTGATGTGTGTGAGAGTGCTATGTGTGAGAGTGCTGTTTGTGATGTGTGTGAGAGTGCTATGTATGATGGGTGTGAGAGTGCTGTGTGCGACTACTATAATCCCTCTCCAGACTGCCTAATAACCACCATAATCCCTCTCCAAAGTGCCTGCTATTTGCTAACCACTATAATCCCTCTCCAGACTGCCAGCTAACTACCCTAATCTCAATCCAGGCTGTCACTTTACTACCCTAATCCCTCTCTGGACTGTTATATAAATTGCTTTACTGAAACAAATGTCTTTCTATGCACAAGTCTACTGTAGATATCAATTTGTAGGTTTGCGATGCATTACCCTTTTTTATATGCAATATTTTCAAGATATGTCTTTCTTTTTGTTGTGCTCAGCTGGGGAAAAAGCAAATCACAGCCAAAAAAGAAATCCCTATCTAGTTCTGGTTTCCAAACTTCAAACTCTTGATTATTGACCTGCAGTTACTAACATCTTCCCCTACAGATACTTTCTGCATTTTACTGTTCATCCAATTCAATGCCATAGCAACTACTACAGCTGGATAGTGTAATCTTACATGCTGCATGTACACTTTCGTGATGCCAGACACTGGGCAAATACCTGGTTAACCAACGTCTTTTCTGACGCAGGCCCTGTTAAGACATGGAAGATTTGGCACCAGTCACTAAGATTAGTGACACATTTAATAATTAATGGTTTGTTGGTGCATCTTAACAACAATGGCATAAAACCCATGGTCACCTTCAGAATTAAGTTCCCAACCCAGTCTTCAAAGCACACAAAAGGTTGTGGTTTTGTCAGTATCACCATTGGAACAATCCTGGACTGTAGGTGTGTCATGGGGACAAAAACAACAAAAAACTAATTGAGAAATTGAGCTAGGATGCAAATGAAACTAGACCACACACAAAATAATCCATCAGCCTTAAGGTCAATAAATTATAAAATGTTTTTATAAACATATGTAGTAATGTTAGTAATGTAAAAATAACGTGCCCATATTTTACACTACCCAGTGACTGCTAACATTAGGTTTACATTTCCCGAATGTTAATCCAGTCTTTAGAAATTCAGAACCAAAGATTACTACTCATTAAAGCAGTCAGAGATTACAACCTACCAGCATGGTCAAGAGTTTTAAATCCATTGGTGGATCTAGAAAATCCGACAAATTATCTGAAAAATTAAATTGCTACTAAATGTGTGTAGGAACCAGTGATCCATTTCTATCAGTGGAATCAGACATTTCAACCGGCAGAAGAACCGGAGACTTCAATCCATCTTGAAGACTTGAAGGAACTAGAAATGGATCATATCCATAAGTCGAACCAGAGATTTCTACACTTATGCTACCCATCAGAAGATCTGCAGAACCTGGTCCCATCAGTGGATCCAGAGATTCCAACACATCATCAGTACCAGAGTATCTAATGAAACAGAGATTTCTGTCTAGAAGCAAAACCAGAAATTCCCACCCAATATAGGAACCATAAATCGGTCCATATTCAGGGTTAGGTAAGTATTGTATTTCAGACATTTATAAACTACATTTTCCACGATACTCAGCCAGAATAAACTTTGTGAAATATAGTTGACAAACATCTGCTGTTTACTGCTCTGAAATAAACATAATATTTCACTCTTTAAAGTATTTTATTAATTTCTCATATTAAATTGCATTTTAAAAATGACATAATGCATGTTAAGGAATATTCCCATAATACCATAGTGAATTCTATTTTGTGTACACACAACATGACAACTTAAATTGGCAGCAAGTTTGTTCATAAATGTCAAATAGAATCCCATTTCAGAGGAATGTTTCAGCGCTGAAAACAGACTGTCAGAAATTAAAACATGGAATTAATATAATAAAATCCATTTACATTTGTGTTATGATATGATTTTTTTTTTTCTGGATGTAAAAATGAAATTGCTCACTAAGTAGAAGAAAATTCTGCATTTTTCTATAGTGATGACTTAAGATCTTAGTTTTGATATGCATATTATTTCATCATTGCAAATGTTAAAGTACTGAGAGTACCCTATTTCTCCCCACTGAGAGTGGCTTAAACCTGCAGAGATTTGCAAAAATAACTGTGGCTATAAACCTGCCCCTGTCTGTCAGAGATTAATCAGCAAACTACATAAATTAATTTTACAAATTAAAATTGTTTTTCTAGTTTTCACGTATACTTACACCATATTGTCCTGATAACGTAAAATATCATGTATGTATGCTGCAACCTTTTGTCTCAACTTCTCATTGTAACATTTAGATTGTAAGCTCACTGGCTTCAGTTAAGCACTTTATTTAAAAGTGCTGTAAATGATATGTCCTGTATGCATAGACCTTTTCTGTTTCACGTGGTCTATGCATACTGACCATTTTGCACTGAGGGTAAACACAAGTCTAAATAATAAAGATCTCTAACAACAAACGTTTCTCAGTTGGTTAAGTTCCTCCTGAACCTCTAGCTTTCCCCTGTAAACTCTGCTCTGAAAGTCCCTTTCAAGGTTTACTGTGCATCTAATGACTAGAAACTGTAATTTATCACTGACTGTGATATAGAAATTCGCCTTTTATTAAAAAATAAATAAATACACATGATGTGGTACTTACTCTAATGAAATATTATGTGTACTCTTGTGTCCATGAGATAGTGTAAGTTATGTAGCTGTTCATTAGGCCACACAAGAAAATTAACTAACTCTCTTAACTCAAGCGGAAAATGCACATTGAAGGGGAGAAAACAGACAGCCTTGAGCTCTTTTTCAAGTAGCTGCAGCTAATTCCAGGCTAAACTGGAAAACAAACTACAATGCAAAATTGCGGTTACATATACAGTAGAACTCAAAATATCCTTTCCAACATCTGTCGAGATAAGTTCCAGCGATTCTTCTACTTATCTCCTAGAAGAGAAATACTAAATGTAAAAGACTCCCAGAAAGGACAGATCTAAAAATGCCTTACTCGCCAAACCTGTAAAACCGCTATAGTGACCGACTATCCCAGATCTGCTGGGAGAGTCCTGATTTTGTACCACTGCTGGCATCACAACATTTTAACCAAATATCCTACTTCTGGGAACACCAGAGAAGAATCTACTTCTTAGAAATAGTGGTGCAGGCGGCAGAGCAATGATATTTCAGGCTACCCATCCACCTCTTGTCCTAATTTTATGATTCCCATTGCTGAGTGGTGCAATTTTTTTTGATGATGTAATATAGACATTTTAGGCCAATGCTAATTATGTTATTCAAAAATGCATTAGAACTAATTTATACACCCATTGGCAAGATATAGTAAGCTATGGACAGATATCGTTTCATGTGTCTGTGCTTTCCCTTGTTATTCTATTATTTATACAATTGTCACCAGACAATCCAGTATCCAACTTGTCATCATGTAGAAGTTCTAAACATGAAAAATATCCAACATACATAGCACTCATCACCTAATTACTCTGACCCTTGGGCTGAGTCACATTATTGTGCTTTGGAAGTAAATGTAGATTTGGACAGTCATTAATATAAAGTTATAAAAAATGCACAGACATCCCTTATAAGAGACACACAACTTTCGATCTTCTCAGGAGAAAACTATATAATACAAGACATGCATCTAAAAAGTAAATCATTCTATCTACAAAATACAAATCATTGTAGAGTTATGCAACGATACATTTAAGTAATTTCTTTTGGTTTATTCTCTAAAGCAGTAACTGCTAAAAATTTAAATGCCAAAACAGACACAATGACAAAATTCCCCAGCTCACCTATTTTTTTTTCCAAGCTCTGTTTTCTTTTTCTTTTTACCTAAAGCAATTTCCTTGGTTCAGTGAAAAAAAAAAAATTGTTCATTAAATATTAAATCATTGTTAACGGCTAAAATCAAAATTAGGAAAATATAGAATTAAATGAGTTACATTCACATGTGTAAAGCAGAAAATAATCAATTTAAACAAATCTGTATACTTTCAAAATATTAGTCTCATTTAGACTTTGGCATTTGTTTTCTAAATAATCGCAATTCGGATGTAAATTGTCTCCTTCATCCATTCGTCCGAATTCCAAATGGCACAATGGAAGAATGAAATTGTTGCATGCGTTCATTCGTTAATTCGTGGAAAATTGGTACACTTATATGGGATTACCAATCCATATTTAACCCCTTAAGGACCAAACTTCTGGAATAAAATGGAATCATGACGTGTCACACATGTCATGTGTCCTTAAGGGGTTAAGGGTATCACTACCAAATTACGGAGCATTTGTCTTTACTAATTAAGCAACAATCAACTAAACAACCAAAAGACTAAAAGGAGAAATAAAACATGTTGTACCATCTTTCTTCTGTCCTATAGAGCATTACATTATGCTCTGTGAGAGTGATTATACAAGTGGAAGTCTTTCTAGTGTCTTCACAGGGTACACAAAGGGCTCTTAGTTCTTCAGAGTTGGTCACAAGCTGACATTTTTAGTACTCTCGATGCATTCAAGTGGAGCCAGAGGTGTAGCATTGTAAATACACATGTATTGGATTTATTTGCTAAACAGTAAACTGTGGTAAAATAAATCCTGAATTTGTATTCCAACTGTAAACTTATAAAAGCCAAGACTTACATATAGCTTGAGAAGTTTTACAAATTAGCTATTTTAACCAGTGATGGAACTAATGTAGAGAGAAGGCCTTGGTTCAAAAAAGTTTTTGTGCCCCCCCTCTAGTGCAACAGTGGCCAAAATGTAGAGGCCCATCTGTTGTACAACTCCATCAATGCTATGCCAGCTAGGGATCTACCATTTGGCCATCCTTGCAGGGTTGTATTTGTGAGCAGTGTGTGTGCGTTTGAATGTAATCATGTTGTTTTTGTATAATGTATATGTGTGCATGCAGTGGTGTACTTGTGTGTAGTGTTTGAATGCATGGGTGTGTTTCTAATATTTGTGTTAGATTGCAGGAGTGTGTTTGCATATTGTGTTGGTGTTTGATTGCTTGGATGTATGCACATGCACACATTCACTGCCACATACATACACACTGTTCCACACATCGATATACACACACTGACACATACACACACACACTGACAAAGAGATGCACACACTCAGTGGTGTTCCTACCACAGTCTCAGGGGTCTCTGCTGAGCCTGTGGACCACCGGCATCACTTCAGGGCCAGAGCATGGGCGCAATGGTCCCAGAGCATGTGGTGGTGGGGTGAGCGCTGTGCTGATCTCCTCCTGTCTCTGTAGCGTACCGGTCTCACTGAGAGAGCACTTTCTGTTAGATCAGGTACCGCTGTCAGAAGGTACAAGAGGGGATGGGGGAGAGACACATGGTGTAGAGATTACTGTTTAGTAGACGAAGCCCAAGATGCAGAGCAGTGCTGAAAGCAATGGACCAAGTTCGCAGTACAAAAGGATCAAATGGAGAAGATAGTTGGGGAAGCCAAAGGTCAGGACAGGCGGCACAGGTTCAGAAGCAATGGTATAGGCAAGAGTCAAAATCAGGATACGGCAGGCCAGTCACTGAAGGTCTTTACACAATCAGGAGCACAACACAACTGAGCGAGGAGTCAAGGGTGTGTGGGGTTTAAATAGTGAGAGTGGGTGGTCTTGTCGACGTGCTCATTTTTAAATATAGTAAAAAAAGGTAAGGTTAGCGCTAATAATATATTGAACAGGCAGCGACCTTTAGAGGGTAACTCTCTAACCCTCTATATAAAAGATACACATTAAAGAGAGAGAAAGGTTGCGCCAAAAAAAAATAAAATAAAAAAAAAAAAAATAATTAGAATAACAATAAAAATATTAAAATATAAAAATATATAAAATACAGAATAGTAGGTAAGTTCCAATGAGTGTCTGGAGATAAGATAGGTATAGTCACTGGAATCCATTTTTGATAAAGCCCCAGCGGTGAAACGCGTTAAATGGTTATTTATATTGTGTTATTTTAAAATAAATGATTTTTGGTTAAGATATTTGTACCACTATCATTTTCTACACACTATTATTACTATTTATCCATTTTTGATAAAGCCCCAGCGGTGAAACGCGTTAAATGGTTATTTATATTGTGTTATTTTAAAATAAATGATTTTTGGTTAAGATATTTGTACCACTATCATTTTCTACACACTATTATTACTATTTATTTTATTTTTTCCTGGCATTTTTATACTACATATCCTGAAGTGGGGATTATACCACTAACGCTATTTCCAAAGTGCAGTGTGACCTGCACTTTACTTGTGAGTATATTTTATCTTATTTTATTCACCACATTTAAATATCATCAGAGAGCACTATCTGCTGTTTTTATCTCCTTCTTCTCCTGAGAGTTGGACAAACCCCTTGGAGGACAAGCACCAATATATCCCGTAAGCGGGGATTATACCGCTATATGCCTACAAACCCTGAGCTGGCTATAGCTCACCAAAATGTGAGTGTAACATATATATTTTCAATACTGTCACATTAAGTGTATACACTCCGCACGATTAGTCCTTTCACCTTGTGTTTTCCATATCACGAGACGGTGGGAACTACTACAACAAGAGAACCTACCCCCACAGCGGAATTAGTGACTATACCTATCTTATCTCCAGACCCTCATTGGAACTTACTTACTATTCTGTATTTTATATATTTTCATATTTTTATTGTTATTCTAATTTTTATTTTTTATTTATTTATTTTATTTTTGGCGCAACCTTTCTCTCTCTTTACTGTGTACATTTTTAAATATGGAGTTATCAGGAACCCAGAAAATAAATAAAAGGCAACAATAGTGCTCTCAATAAAATATAAATAATCAGTAAGATATAATAAAAATGATACTCACGAAAGTAGAGCAGGCTAACTGCTCTATGACAACAGCATCGGTGGTATGATCCCCACCTGGGATTATTTGGAGTATAGAAGGTTAAAACATTGTTGATGCCAGGTTGCTTATAGAACATCAAATAATAAAAGATAATGTTACAAATATTAAATGAAGTAACCAAAATCTATTTATTTGTATTAAAACAATTGCATACATCCAAACGCGTTTCGCCAATAGGCTTTTTCAATTGAGTAAAAACATACAACCTGACTTGTTTAGGTTTATATAGGAATGAAATTAATTATAATTATTGCCAAAATGTTTTTACCCTTTGACTATTATATTGTCGTATTGTGGTGCAGCCCTACTCTGTTTATGTATTTTTTCCCATGAGCCTGCTGATTACGGGATATGTTCTTGTTTATTGCATCATTCTCTATGGAACCTCACAGGAGTTCAACTATGCATGAGATGCAATCTCCACCACATGTGGATTAACATACCATGGTCAATGTCTCTAGTGTAACACATCTACATTTTTATGCTCGATCAATGAGAAAAACTCTTGCCCAGATCTGCATGATTTCTATGTAATGTAGCACATCATTAGTTGCATAGATTCATATTTTACAAGAGTATTTATTTTGTGTTTCTTTACTTTAAGTGGACTTTTTAAATATGTTGATATTTTCCTGCTAGTTTGTAACAATATATCAAGCCCAATATTTCACGCTATAGGAAATGACCCAATATACTATACTGATTATTCATTATTAAAGCACAACAGACCGTTTCATGTAGCAAATATGTAAGGCTATGAACATGGGTGATTTACTTTTGCCAGTCATATATATTATAATGTCTTGAAACACTTAATCAAATTATTTGAGAACTAGACTCTAGACTTGATAAAGACACCACTTATGGTCAAATACTAAAGATAAAAATAAAGATAGATAGATAGACAGACAGACAGACAGACAGATAGATAGAAAACAAATGTGATTTTATACAAGCATACAAAAATTGAACGTAGACCAAATTAATTAACAAATCTGGCACTTGTAAATCCAAGCCCTGTAATTCCACTCCTCAGTACATTTGCTCTTTACACAACAAATACACCCCTTCTCTTTACCTTCGTACTGCGAATGACCTTCTTCTGACATCTGCTCATCCCCGCACTGTCAACTCTCATCTGCAGGACTTTTCAATGGCTGCCCCGTAGCTTTGGGACTCCTACCCTGTGTCATCAGACTCTCCCCCTAGCCTCCAGTCCTTTAAAACGTCACTAAAAACACACATTATTATGAATGTGCGTGGTGATGCGCTTTTCATTAGAATTGTCCTCCTCAGTTCGTTCACCATCTATAGCTCTTAATATATTTATACATAAAATAGAAAATGTGTAGCAAGATTTATTAAAATAGGGTAAGTAGTCCTAAATGTAAGACCTAAATGAGGAGTTCAATTTTACCCCTTTTATCCTCAACTAATTCCTTTACCAACGAATGAGTAAATCAACTACCCTATATTCCATAAAAAAATTAAAAGTTCTCTAGAGTACATTGTTAAAGGATCACTATAGTGCCAGGAAAACATACTTGTTTTCCTGGCACTATAGTGCCCTGAGGGTGCCCCCACCCTCACGGACCCCCTCCCGCCGGGCTCTGGAGAGAGGAATGGGTTAAACACTTACCTTTCTCCAGCGCCGGCCGGGGAGCTTTCCTCCTCCTCTCCTCCTTCCTCGCGACGTCATCGGCTGAATTCGCATGCGCGGCAGGAGCATAGGAAAGCATTTACAATGCTTTCCTATGGACGCTGACGTCTTCTCACTGTGATTTTCACAGTGAGAAGCACGCAAGCGCCTCTAGCGGCTGTCAATAAGACAGCCACTAGAGGCTCTGGAGGCTGGATTAACCCTCAGTATAAACATAGCAGTTTCTCTGAAACTCAGGGGCGTATTAGCCGCGAGGCAAACAAGGCATTTGGCTTGGGCGGCATTTTCCAGGGGGCGGCAAAAAAAGCCGCCCCCAAATGCCCAAGGCAAATGTCTTCTTAGCCTTGCGGCTAACAGACATGCCGGCGGGCTGCTAGGCTGGGCGGGCGGCATTGGTGGGCGGCCGGCGAGGGAGCACTTCCTCTGAGCTGACTGCTCAGCTCCCTCGTGCACCGCAGAGTGAGGCTGGGAGCCGAAATATGACGTCATATTCCGGCTCCCAGCCTCACTCTGCGACGCGCGAGGGAGCTGAGCAGACAGCTCAGGGGAAGTGCTCCCTCTCCAGCCTGCCGCCCGCCAATGCCGCCCGCCCAGCAGCCACTGGACCACCAGGGAGGAAGAGACCCCCCCCCCCCCCCAGCATTTCCAAAGGTAAGGAGGCTGGGGGGGGATACATTAAAAAAAAATATGTGTTCAAAATGTGAGTGTGTGTGTGTCTGTTAGTGTGTGTGTGTCTGTTAGTGTGCGTGTCTGTTAGTGTGTGTATGTATGTCTGTTAGTGTGCGTGTCTGTTAGTGTGTGTATGTATGTCTGTTAGTGTGTGTGTATCTGTTAGTGTGTGTGTATCTGTTAGTGTGTGTATGTGGGTTCATCCCACCCTCACAGACCCCCTCCCGCCGGGCTCTGGAGAGAGGAAGGGGTTAAACACTTACCTTTCTCCAGCGCCGGGGGGGAGCTTTCCTCCTCCTCTCCTCCTTCCTCGCGACGTCATCGGCTGAATGCGCATGCGCGGCAGGAGCCGCGCACGCATTCAGCCGGTCGCATAGGAAAGCATTTACAATGCTTTCCTATGGACGCTGACGTCTTCTCACAGTGATTTTCACAGTGAGAAGCACGCAAGCGCCTCTAGCGGCTGTCAATGAGACAGCCTCTAGAGGCTGGATTAACCCTCAGTATAAACATAGCAGTTTCTCTGAAACTGCTATGTTTATAAAAAAAATGGGTTAACCCTAGCTGGACCTGGCACCCAGACCACTTCATTAAGCTGGTCCTTTAATTCCTTCTTTTGGAAATAACCCTTTTTCCCATATTAATACCAATATACTATATAATTGACTGTTGACAAGCAATGTCTAATATTATTCAAAATATGGAATTCCCATTCAAATGAATTTAAATAGAACAGTCTTCATATTAGGGATATCCCTTATGTGCACATTAAACAATACAAAGTTACAACATATATTTTTATAAACACTATAAATTAATTGGTTAAATTAACTTTGCTCTGAAGTTCCAGAGAATAACTTAGAATAGCATTCACTCACTCAGGGCCGGATTAAGAGCCCAGTGGGCCTGGTGCTGATAATTATGATGGGCCTAATTACAAAATCTTATTGACCAAAAACACTAAAACAGTCCTACCTCCTAAGCGTCATGTATCTGATGGAGATGATGCTGTAGGGAAACTCATAGGATGCAACTATGAGAAAACACATACCCTTTGCTAATCTCATGCTTTCATCTTTCAAGTAAACCCATACCCCCTAACAGCAGTGTCCAGTAAAGCAGGAAGTCTATAGATGCGGTAAAAGGGTGGGCTACTGACACAAATCACATAACCAGAACGGCCGAAAGGACGAACATACACAAAAAGGGGGAATGTCTGTGTCCCTATGTCTCCCAGTCCCTTAGTGTTTGTGTCCTCATGTCTCCCAGTGTCCCCATGTCACTAGGGGACATTGAGAGACATTGGGACACTGGGAGACATGGGGACACAGATACTAGGGAACACTGGGAGACCTGGGAAATCTGAGACTCTTGGGGGCACTGGGTGACAGACACGAGGGGACACGGGGAGACATGGGGCACTGAGACACTGTGATATATAGGGGACACTGGAGACTTGATAAAAACCTGGGTACAGGACAAAATGTTGCGGTGTCCAATAAACCTGCTTAAAGCTATCACAGTGAGTGCCTGAGATTTTTTTATTTTATACTAGGGGACACAGAGACACTATGGGCACAGATACACTATGGGCACTGAGAGACATGGGGCACTGAGACACTGATACATAGGGGACACTGATACACAGGGGACATTGGAGACTTGATAAAGACCTGGGTACAGGTCTAAATGTTGCGGTGTCTAATAAACCTGTCTAAATCTATCACAGTGAGTGCCTGAGATTTTTTCTTTTATACTAGGGGACACTGAGACACTAGGAGACATGGGGACACAGAGACATTGGGAGACTAGGGGACTTTAGGAGTCTAGGGAACACTGAGACACTAGGGACACTGGCACACTACAGACACTGAGAGACACCAGGGACACATGGGGATACTGAGATACTAGGGACACTGGCTGGGAGACATGGGGACACTGCCATGTCTCCTATGTCTCAAAGTCGCCCAGTGTCCCCATGTCTCCCTGTGTCTCCATGCCTCTCAGTGTCCCCATGTCGCCCAGTGTCCCCTAGTGTTTGTATCCCCATGTCTCCCAGTGTCCCTTAGAGTCTGTGTCCTCATGTCTCCCAGTGTCCTGATGTCACTAGGACACTAGGGGACACTTAGAGACATGGGGACACTGGGAGACATGGGGCCACTGAGACACTAGGGACAGTTTATCCTTGCCTCTCTCTCATGACTTAAACCACAGGGGAGCAGCACAGAGCAGGTAAGTGAGGGATGGGGGGTAGGGGAGA
Organism: Pelobates fuscus; assembly: GCF_036172605.1. Classification (NCBI taxonomy): domain Eukaryota; kingdom Metazoa; phylum Chordata; class Amphibia; order Anura; family Pelobatidae; genus Pelobates; species Pelobates fuscus. The sequence continues at coordinate 65,416,043 of NC_086321.1, forward strand.
CTGCATAGAGGAAGGTAAAGTAGAAGGAGCAGAAAGGTTCTGCAAGGGGCAGGAGGGGTCAGCAAGGAATAGAAAGGGGCAGCAAGAAGCAGGAAGGGGTCGAAAGGTTTTCAAGGAGCAGGAGGGTAAAGTAAAAGGAGCAGCAAAGACCAGGAGGGTCAGCAAGGAGCAGGAGGGGTCAGCAAGGAGCAGGAGGGGTCAGCAAGGAGTAGAAAGGGTCTGCAAGAGGCAGGAGGGGTCAGCAAGGAATAGGAAGGGGCAGCAGGAATGGGAAGGGACGGTCTTCAAGGAGCAGGAGGGGTCACCAAGGAGTAGGAAGGGTCTGCGAGGAGCAAGAGGGGTCAGCAAGGAGTAGGAAGAGGCAGCAAGGAGTAGGAAGAGGCAGCAAGGAGTAGGAAGAGGCAGCAAGGAGCAGGAAGAGGCAGCAAGGAGCAGGAAGGGGCAGCAAGGAGTAGGAAGGGGCAGCAAGGAGTAGGAAGGGGCAGCAAGGAGTAGGAAGAGGGAGCAAGGAGCAGGAGGGGTCAGCAAGGAGTAGAAAGGGTCTGCAAGGGGCAGGAGGGGTCAGCAAGGAGTAGTAAGGGTCTGCTAGGAGTAGTAAGGGTCTGCTAGGAGTAGGAAGGGGCAGCAAGGAGAAAGAAGGGGCAGAAAGGAGTAGGAAGGGCCTGCAAAAAGCAGGAAGGGTCTGCAAGGAGCAGGAAAGGTCTGCAAGGAGCAGGAAGGGTCTGCAAGGAGCAGGAAGGGGCAGGAAGAATCAGAAGGAACAGAAAGGATCAGTAAGGGGCTGCAAGAAGCTGGAAGGGGCAGAAAGAAGCAGGAAGGGCAGTAAGAAGCAGGAAGGGTCTGCCAGAAGCAGGAAGGGCCATCAAGGAGCAGGAAGAGCCATCAAGGAGCAGAAAGGGATCAAAAAGAGAAATGAGCAGAAGGGCGCAAAATAAGCAGAAAGTAGCAGAAAGGTAAAGGAGCAGAAGGAGCCTCAGAAGACAAAAAAGACTGTGTCAAATGAAGGAGAAGAAAATGAGATTGGAGCACTTCCTTCGGGACACCACATCATAAGGCGTTGGTACCTGGGCCTGGCAGGGAAACTTTGGACCTTCTCCCCAGGTAAAAACAAACAATATCAGTGTTAATGTGTTCACTTTTATTTACTGAGTGTCAGGAAACACAGAGGGCCGCTGGGTAGGGGTGCCGCTGATTGACTAGATGGGACAGCTAGCACTCTAAGCCAATCAGTAGCTCCCCATTCATAAAAACGTAAAACATTTTTATGAACCGGGAACTAGCGATTGGCTTAGAGTGTCAGCTGACCACTCTAGCCAATCAGCGGCACCCATGCCCAACGTCAATCTGCACTTCCTGACACTCTGTTTCAGAAGTTGAATACCACTGAGCGACCTGGAGATCTGGAGCTGAAGGAAGCCTTTGGGGGGTAAACCATTTGAGAGCGGTTTCACCCCTTCAAAGAAAGAGCACCCAGGGGCCTCCTTGCATCACAGCATTTTCATTTAGATAAAGTTGTTATGGTGACCAGAATGTTCCTGTAATTTGATGAAAGAAACACTATAGTGTCAGGAATACAAACATATATTCCTGACACCATAGTTGTGAAAACGCTATTCCTCCTTGCTTTATGTGAAAATGACTATGCTCCTTCCCTTTCATGACACTGTCAAAAAGGTGCCAAGCTTGGATGTCATTACAATTATGCAACCTCTCCCCGGAAAAATTCCTGCGGACGTCCATGCTCAGGGTCCCCATGTTCCCCAGTGTCCCAATGTCTCAGCGTCCCCATGTCTCGGAGCTGCTGTCTGGACTCTCTGTGCAGAGCTGCTCCCCCGCGGATCAGTGAGTAGAGAGAGGCAGGGAGGGAGATGCTGTAACTTCTTATCACTGCCTCTCTCCACACAAACAGCGACCCCTACTGGCCGGCGCTGCTATTGCAGAATAATCTATGTTTATACTGAGACAGACATTTGTATTGCCGGTAGTACTGCAATACCGGCAGCCTCAAATACCTGAGAAATACTTCTGAGAAATACCTGGCAACCCTAAGAAATACATGATAAATACCTGGCAACCCTAAGAGTAGTGTGTAAAAAAAAAAAAAAAAATTTTTTTTTTAAAACCAATGGGCCTATTCCATGGGCCTGGGCCTGGAGCTGCAGCTCCATCAGCCCCTATGTTAATCCGGCCCTGCACTCACTAGCTACTGCTTCACCTAATCTGGCAGAAATATTCACCAATAAATGTTATAGGGAGACTAACTTTTATTTTCAGTACAATTGTTTTATATATACTCTATGTAAATATTTAATAAATCAAACAGATACTCAATTAATCATACTTTATGACAATAACACTTGATAATTGCCAAGTACACCTAGAATCTCAGCTAATGATGTTAAAATAGATACCAGGTCAGAATGGGATAACCATCTCTCTTTCTATATTATCGATATACTTTCAATTTACTATTGCAACATAACATACGTATGAGATATAAATGATAACTTTTTAAGATATTAATTCACGCCAATGGAGTCTTTTTCTTTCCACATATTAGGCAAGTAACCTAAGGGTTAAACAGTTTGCAAATAAGAGGACGCCCTCTTATCTCACGATTGGCGGGCTGTACGAAGTGCTCAGCCAACCATCGATGAGTTGCTCTTTTAAAAATCAGACACTTACATGTCTTCAGTTCCCCTCTGAGGAGCGATCCTGGCGAAACGCGTGCGCCAGGGGCGCAGGACATCTAGCCGGCACTTGCCGAGATCTACACTGACAGAATGCTTACCTGTCATCTAGACGTCCTGTACATCTAGGGATTAAGCAGTCCGAAAGATTGAATATTTACTTTAACTTGTTACACATTTAAAGTGGTGGGCTAAAGGCAGAATAGACAGGTCTTTTATTAAGGGGTGCCCTCGAAGGCACATGAGATAAGAATTTTTACCTTAGAAGTTACCTCAAAGCACTATAGACCAGCTAATCGATAGGATTTGGTTACTGATTTAATTTTCTTTTTTGCGTTATCTTATGATATACAGACTATATATTAGGAGCTTAGAAATATAGTAGGCATGTTCCCAAGAATATAACCCGTTTTTCTTATCCTTGCATTTATATCTGCCTGCACTATTACATGCAGGTATACAGATCTGTTTAGACCCTACCTCACAGATAGTTAATAACTCTAAGACTGCATTTTTTTAAACGGCTGAATACACAGCACGAGGAATGTATCCTAAGTAACAGCATAGAAAAACAGTCTATCTGCTTCTTTGTACCAGCTGAATACAACAGCACAAGGAATGTATTCTAAGTAAAGCATAGAAAAAAGTCTATTTGCTTCATAAAAGTTAAGGAAGCACTTAAGGGCTCACCTACTGTCTATCTTCTATAGTAATATTGATTTATATTGCTAAAAATACTAACGACCATTTAATCATCTTTAGCTCTATCTGTACTGACATTTAACAGACAGAATTAGGACTACTTACCCTATTTTAATAAATCTTGCTACACATTTTCTATTTTATGTATAAATATATTAAAAGCTAAGTGTTGCGGTCACCGGCCCGCCGAGCCTCACGGTCGTGCCCGACAGGCACGACCGCTCCGACTACACGAGCTTACCTGCTCGTCGGCGAGCCGGGAACCGCGCATGTAGTTCTTCCGGGCATCACGCCCGAATCCAATATGGCGCCGACCACGTGGTCGCGTCTATGGATAGCCCCGCCCCCGAGAATTATACTAACGTGTGCGTGACGTCACGACGTCAACGCACACGCACGTTCTGGGGTCAGAGGTCGCCCTCTGACCAATCATAGCTTAGAGAGGGGTATTTAAACCCCTAAATCACCCTAGTACTTTGCCATGTCGTGGTTTCAGTTTCCTGGTTTCCTGAAAGTGCTAGTTTCGTGTTTCTGATTTCCTGGTATCCTGATCCTTGGCGTTTCTCTGGTTATTCTGATCTCTGGTTTCCCTGTCTTGGCTTGTCTTATCGGTATTGAGTATTCTCTGGCTTCCTTGACCTCGGCTTTCTCTTTGACCATTCTCTGTCTCTAGCGTATTAGTCCGGCCATTCTAAGGTCCGGTTTACGCTCTGTCCTGTTATTTTTCCTTTTCTGACTTTTGTATATGTATACATAGTTTCTGCGTGCTGGACCACATTACTAGTCGTGACATTACGACATGGCCATGGATCCTGCAGAACTATGCAAACATATGATCGCCTGTGAAAATAGGGTGGAGGATATGGACCACAGGTTAGACCAATTTGCCCAGGCATTTCAGACCTTGCTCCAGAGGACTGCCTATTTAGAGGTTCCTCCTGTACCACCTGTGGTTCCGCCTCCTGTAGTGGTTCCCGTACCACATAAACCACCGTCCATAACCTTGTCACCGCCCCCTCGTTATGGAGGTGATTCTAAGGAATTTAGAGGTTTTTTTAAATCAAATAGAATACCACTTTGAGGCCTCCCCAGGTTCATTCCCAACAGATAGATCTAAAATAGGCTATCTGATGAACCAATTAACTGGAAAAGCCTTGACTTGGGCTAACCCCTTATGGGAAAGTGGTGACGCAATAGCCCGTGATTACAGTACCTTTCTTACGGCCTTTAAGGCTACATTTGAACCTAAAGGCAGGGAGAAGAACGCTGCCAAAGCCCTTATGAGAATCAAGCAAGGCAGTCGTTCTGTAGCCGATTATGCAATAGAGTTCAGGACATTAGCATCTGAGGTTGATTGGACCAATAGCGGTCTGGTGGCTGCTTTCTCTGAAGGTTTAGCTGAGAATATACAAGATGAGACTGCAGCTAGAGACCTTCCGGTTAATCTTAATGAGTTTATTGCCTACATGATAGACATTGATAACCGGCTCAGAGAGAGAGAGAAAAACAAACAACGTAACAGACGTTCTAATTTGTCCATAGCTCCTCGTTTCTCTAACCCAGTGGTGAGTAGCCAAACGCCTCTTCCAGAACCTGAACCCATGCAATTGGGTAGTGCTAAACTCACTGAGGCAGAGAGACAACACAGACGTAACGAGGGGTTATGTATGTATTGTGGCAAGAAGAGACATCTAAGATCGTCATGCCCGGTTCGGCCGGAAAACTTGCACACCTAAGGCACGTACGGGGACCGACCTTAGGTGTGATGTATATGTCCCCTAAATTGACTAAGAACCGTTTCCTTGTCAAAGTAACCTTATCTTTCGAGAACACTACTGTTCAGTGTGAGGCTATGATTGACTCTGGGGCAGTGGAGAATTTCCTAGACAAAGAATTCTCTGCAAAACATCTCCTGCCCTTAAGACATAAAGAGAAACCTATAGCAGTCGAGGCCATTGATGGAAGGCCTCTTACCCAGCCTTTCATCACACACGAAACTCTGCCAATCACTGTTTCAGTGGGTATTCTCCACTCTGAAGAAATGAACTTTCAAATCATATCTTCACCTACAGTTCCGATAATACTCGGTTTCCCTTGGCTCCTGAAACACAATCCACGTTTGGATTGGATTGAAGGAGAGATTGTGAGTTGGGGTGAGAGATGCAAAGGTGTTTGCTTTAAGCAAATCCCACAACCTATTGGCACCATTAATGTTCCTGTTACACCTCCCTTGACCACACAAATTCCACAGCAGTATATGGATTTGAAAGAGGTATTTAACAAGGTCCAGTCAGAAGGGTTACCTCCTCATAGACCTTATGACTGTACTATAAACTTATTACCAGGGACTATGCCTCCCAAGGGAGGAGTCTATGCCTTGTCCCCCCAGGAAAATCTTTGTTTGGAGGAATATATTAAGGATGCTCTCAGAAAGGGTCATATCCGTAGGTCCTCCTCACCAGCCGGGGCTGGATTCTTCTTTGTCTCTAAAAAAGAAGGAGACCTACGCCCTTGTATTGATTATAGGGGTTTGAATAGGATTACCATAAAAAATGCCTACCCTATTCCCCTTATATCAGAGCTATTTGACAGATTGAAGGGAGCTCGAGTCTTTACCAAGCTCGATCTCCGAAGTGCATACAATCTAGTCAGGATTAAGGACGGTCACGAATGGAAGACCGCATTTAACACCAGAATGGGACATTACGAATACCTGGTTATGCCGTTTGGATTATGTAACGCTCCAGCGGTATTCCAGGATTTTATTAACGATGTCCTAAGAGAGTACCTTCACATGTTCGTTCTAGTGTATTTGGACGATATTCTCATCTATTCCCCAGACCTAGAGACACATCACGAACATGTGAGAATTGTTCTGAAAACCCTGTTACAGAACGGCCTTTACTGTAAACTGGAGAAATGCCAGTTTGACCAAACGGAGATACAATTCCTTGGATACGTTATATCTCCGTCTGGTTTCCAGATGGATCCTCGCAAACTGGAGGCAGTCTTACAGTGGCCATTACCCAAGGGCCTTAAAGCTACTCAACGCTTTATAGGTTTTGCGAATTACTACCGCAAATTCATAAGGGGATTTTCCTCCGTGATTTCCCCTATAACCAATTTAACTAAAAAAGGAGCAAATTGTATATCTTGGCCCAAAGAAGCAAGAGAGGCATTTGAACGATTAAAATCTTTATTTTCCTCAGCACCTGTCCTGACCCATCCTGATCCATCCAAACCATTTATCCTAGAGGTGGATGCATCAGAGACAGGAGTTGGAGCCATTCTGTCTCAAAGAGAAAGTCCTGATACGCCTTTACATCCCTGTGGATTTTACTCTCGCAAACTCACACCTGCAGAGAGGAATTACGACATAGGGAATAGGGAACTTTTGGCCATTGTACTTGCCCTTAAGGAATGGAGGCATCTCTTGGAAGGTTCCAAAGAGCCACTTTTGATCTTTACTGATCATAAGAATTTGGCTTATATTGGGGACGCTAAGAGACTGTCCTCTCGTCAGGCTAGGTGGTCATTGTTCCTCTCCCGATTCAATTTCGTAATTACATACAGACCGGGTACTAAAAACACCAAGGCAGATGCACTTTCTCGGCAGTTTGAGACAGATGAAGTTCCGGAACAGGTGATATATCCCATTGTACCTCCTGAATGCCTCATTGCCACTACAGTTTCCGAAGTGTCTTCTCCACTCTTCTGTGCCATAATAGCAGATCAAACTCAGGCACCTGTGGGAAAACCTCCGGACAAACTGTATGTGTCACCTCAGTTTCGAAAGAAGGTACTAGATTTGTTCCATGACAGCCTCACAGCGGGCCATCCTGGAGTCCATAAAACTCTCTCTGCCATCTCCAGGAGATTTTGGTGGCCTGCTCTTAGAAACGATATCAAAGATTATGTTGGGGCATGTCAAATATGTGCCGTTTCTAAAGTTCCTCCTAGGTCACCTCCTGGACTGTTACAACCACTGCCCATACCTAGTGCTCCATGGACCCACTTGGCCATGGATTTCATTGTGGATCTACCCAGTTCAAACGGGTTTAATACAGTCCTTATGGTTATTGATAGATTCACGAAGATGGCACATTTCGTCCCACTTAAAAAATTACCATCTGCCCAAGATCTAGTTCAAATATTCTTGAGAGAGATCTTTCGGTTGCACGGTGTACCCAAAAGCATAGTATCTGACAGAGGTACCCAGTTTGTTTCTAGGTTTTGGCGTTCCTTTTGCAAACAATTGGGCGTCGAACTCTCCTTTTCGTCAGCATATCACCCTCAAACAAATGGAGCAGCAGAGAGGGCGAATCAGTCTTTAGAAGCCTATTTACGTTGCTTTATAAATGCCAATCAATCTAACTGGTACGAGCTCTTACCCATGGCTGAGTTCACCAGAAACAACGCCACTCATGAATCTTCTAATCACAGTCCATTCTTTGTTAATCAGGGTTATCACCCCACTGTTTTTCCGTCTGCATTCTCAGACACAGAAATCCCCGCTTTGAACACCCGTTTAGAATCGATTCATGATACCTGGGATTCCGTCCATTCAGCTCTGCAAAAAGCCTCATTACGAGCAAAGGTCCAAGCTGACAAGAAACGGGGCGCTAATCCTGTCTATCTTCCAGGTGACAGGGTGTGGCTCTCCACAAGACATATCAAGCTTAAGGTCCCGTCCATGAAATTTGCCCCTCGGTACATTGGTCCCTTTCGAGTTACCCAACGTATTAATCCAGTGACCTATACTTTGGCACTACCGGCTCATATGAGAATAGCGAATACTTTCCATGTGTCTCTGCTCAAGCCCCTTACTTGCAATCGCTACACCAGGGTATCCACTCCTCCTCCGCCCTTGGTAGTGGGTGGGCGGTCTTCGAGTGGGGGGTACTGTTGCGGTCACCGGCCCGCCGAGCCTCACGGTCGTGCCCGACAGGCACGACCGCTCCGACTACACGAGCTTACCTGCTCGTCGGCGAGCCGGGAACCGCGCATGTAGTTCTTCCGGGCATCACGCCCGAATCCAATATGGCGCCGACCACGTGGTCGCGTCTATGGATAGCCCCGCCCCCGAGAATTATACTAACGTGTGCGTGACGTCACGACGTCAACGCACACGCACGTTCTGGGGTCAGAGGTCGCCCTCTGACCAATCATAGCTTAGAGAGGGGTATTTAAACCCCTAAATCACCCTAGTACTTTGCCATGTCGTGGTTTCAGTTTCCTGGTTTCCTGAAAGTGCTAGTTTCCTGTTTCTGATTTCCTGGTATCCTGATCCTTGGCGTTTCTCTGGTTATTCTGATCTCTGGTTTCCCTGTCTTGGCTTGTCTTATCGGTATTGAGTATTCTCTGGCTTCCTTGACCTCGGCTTTCCCTTTGACCATTCTCTGTCTCTAGCGTATTAGTCCGGCCATTCTAAGGTCCGGTTTACGCTCTGTCCTGTTATTTTTCCTTTTCTGACTTATGTATATGTATACATAGTTTCTGCGTGCTGGACCACATTACTAGTCGTGACACTAAGTTTTATAAGTAGACACATAAAGATTCTATTTTCAATACCAATTACCTACCCCTCTGGCGACACCTACTGGTTGTGTTTTGTTTAAACATTTTATTTATTTTTTCATTTATAATTCTTTTTTTTTTTTACCAAGATATTAAAGTATTAGGGGTTACCCCCCATTTTCACCTACTACCACTAGTATGAGGCTCAATCAAAGCTTTAGTACCATCTATAGCTCAGCTCATTTGCTCTCCTTTCCAATGTTAGCTTGTTCCACAGCACTTGTACTAGCTTATTTGACACAGACATCTTAACCATCAGTCTCTCCTCCCTTCTGACATGCTGTTATATATCTTGTGTGTCTTTACCCCTTCTTCATAGATTGTAAAATCGTTTGAGCTGGGCCTTCTTCACCTCTTGTCGCGGGTAATTTTTGTATGTCAATTACTTGTTGTCAAAAATCCCCAATCTATAATTGCATTGTGGAATATGTTGGCGCCATATAAATGTTAATAATAACAATAATAATCGAACAATCTTTACCATCTGTTATACTATGTAATTCACAAGACACAAACTCAAATGAATTTGTATTATTTATGCATTTGTGTCCAGTTCTTTTGGTTCAACAATAAATTTTAAATGCTGTCAACAACTCCTCTCTGTAATCAGGGTTATCCAGTTACATCAACCATGATCAAAGTATTAGACAAATGAGCATCTTGCATTCAAACCTTGTCTAGAGAGCTATGACCTTTCCTCATTATCTATATTTCCCTCTGCTGGACGGCTCTTGAGTGAGACCAAGTGACGAGTGATGAAGATGTCTTTCCAGTTTAGAGAAAATGCTTACACATATTGAATTTATTGAAAATGGATTTATAGCGAGGCTAGCCATTTGATTAAATGATATGCTAGGGCGCAACAATAATATATTAAAGTGGAAGTGTCCCGTCCTGGGTTTTTTTTATTATTTTTTAACAAATATATTATATAACAAAAATGTATTTGGGAGGTGTGAAACTCAAATTTACTTGTAGAAATCAAAACCTTTTTATCCTGCAACTGGGTGCCTCCGTTTTAGCTGTCTGTCAATTTTGCTGCAAACTCTGTCCTTTACACCTGGCAGTCAGGTAACAGAAAACAAACAGAGAAGAGAGGAAATTAACAATGTTTCTACATCTTCTCTTCATTTGCAAATGTGTGCTGAATTTCCCTTGTCTGAACTAGATTATTCTGAAATTTGCAAAATCTTTGCTAGAAATTATAGCACAAGTTATTGTTGTAATCATCGGTGTAAACACCATAAATGTGGCGCATCCTCTTTAATTGGTTTTAAACGCTCGTGTTAGGCCGCCCTATTCTTCTACAAACTGCAGCACTTCACATCTTATATAGATATCGAGATTTATTGTTACTTTTTCATTGCTACTCTAATTAATTGATCATTCTGACTTTGAGATCAGTCAAGTAGCTGCAAAGCCAACTAGGAGCCGCTATCCAGCAATACATTGCACGTGTTAGCGGTTATTGAAAATACACTTGGCTCAATTAAAGCTGAGTGTTCGAGAATTTGTTTTACCCTGGTAAATACATCGAGCCTGTCTTTTAACACTAGAGCAATCGTATTCAATGAAAATAAACAGCACATGTCTTGGAAAGACAAATTATTTATCCTAAATGTTACTTTAATGACAACTCAAAATGAGATGGTTATTAAAGAATTCCAATCCTTTTAAATCTTTCACAATCGGAATGTAAAAGGGTGATATGGTAACAACTTAAATAAGGTCAGTGTTAATCTCAGTCGACGGCTGAGGATGGTGAATGACAATGGGCTTGGCGCAGTATTTATGATATAGTATGTAATCCTTGCTTTGTCAGCACATCAAGAAGAAACTCAGATGAACTTAGTCTGTGTAGAGCAACACAAACCAAGGTTTAGTCAGTACTGCTGTTTGTCTATCATCTATTTAATCTGCCTGTCTATTTGGACATGTTTCTATCTACCTATTCATCGTCCTGTCTGGTTAAGCACAGGTTTGCCATCTGTATGTCTACCCAACTGTCTATTTGTCTGTCTATCTGTCCAGTTGTCTGTCTGTCTGTCTGTCTATCTACCTTTTTACTGGTTTAAAAACATCTTATCTTAACATCTTATACAAAAAAACAAAACTATTTGGAGCTTTTATTTCTTGAGTGACGTATCTATTGTTATCTTTCTGTTTTAGTATTTAGAGGTTTGTCATAGGAAGGGAACCTCGATGCCAGCACCAAACGACAGTTGAGTGCCAACATATACTTGTTGTTTTTTGTTTTTTTTATATAATCTATCTGTCAGTCTATAATTCCATCTTTGTGTCTGTCTACCCACCTTTCTGTGTGGATAAGCATATGCTGGTCATCTGTCAGTCTGTCCAATCGACTGTCCAGTTGTCTGTCTGTCTATCTATCCATCTCTTTGCATAGTTAAGCACAAATTTGCCATCTATCTATCTATCTATCTATCTGTCTATCAGAACATCTACACAAGATAGACACTTTGTAATGATTACCCATACTCCTTTGCATACTCCATGTTATATATCAATCGCTGCAAATCATTGAAAAGAGTTATTTTACACACAGTTTGATCTCAAAGACTAAGATTGAATTTAATTAACCACTTAAGATGAAGGGAGGGTCAACAGTCGATACATTTCTTCAGTCAATAGACGTATCACGTTTGCTTTGATGTCTTTTGTGCTTGTGTCAGATGAAGCTGAGATGATGTCAGGGGAAATCTTTTGACAATTTTTCTGACCTGACCTTCAGGATTAAGGGAGACTGCCGACACATATCTAACAATTGGCATCAGTTTAAGAGATCTCAGATAGACTGTCTCCTGCGAATAGAGAAATGACAGTTATGTTATGGTTTCATGGTTCAGATCCGATAAATTACTGCTGCAATGACAAAAGCAGTGGTGATAGAGATAACTTCTATGTAGTGACATTTTACTATCAAACACTTGCACAAACAATTAGTTAACGTACATGTCAGATAATACCCATAGCACCCATTGAAATATTGAAATAAAAAATATGCTTTTTTAATTTCTATTTTAAATAAAACATTTGGAGGATCAGAAGTTATTGAAACTTACTGAGGATATCTAAGTACAGCTTCCTGGAGAAGCTCTGGGTAAAACCTATCGGTTATTTTTGTTTGCATCTAGTGTAGGAAATATTAGCACTATTTCATATATATAATATAGTGGATTTTTGAATTTGCCTCGTCTCCATAGTACATAAGTCTATTTAGTTTGACCTTTTGAGTGCCAGATGTATAAACTGCCTTTTGCAAAGTCTGTATTACACCTTTGGCACTCACACAAAGGGACTTGAGGATAGAAAACAAGACATTAATATGAACACTGAATCAGACAGCATGGGTTGTAAGCCCTCGCTGTGTCAGGTAATAAGATGGAGGGAGAAGTAAATATATGTGTAAATTTGGGTGTGTGTCAATGGATGTGTGTTAGAGTCTGTGAACATTTGTCAGTGTGTTTTTTTTGGATGAGTATGAATGTGTGTCTATTGATATCTCCTAGTGTGTGTCTGCATGAGTGCTAGTGTGTCTGCACGAGTGTTGGTGTATAATATAACAATATGTTTGATATGTTATATACAGTGAATATACTAAATGAACGTGTAAGTAAACCCATTCACTACTCCACGTTCACACCGCAGTAACTTGAAATCAGTGTTGATTCAATAAGGGTATTTACTAAATATTTTGAAAGACACACTTCACATGCTGTAAAATATACCCAAATATACTACCTGGACAAATGTAAACATGTAATATTTCCAACATATTTAAATGACATGATATTTAAAGAAAGAAAAAAATGGGAATTGGGGGCACACCCAGAACATGCATATCCAAGCAGACCAAAACATATGCAAAATACAGTTCACAGCGAACACAAACAAAAAAAAAAACGGTTTTACATTTAACAAGGCTACTTAAAATCACCTATATTAGCAAACAAATATGGGGATTCAGTTTCACCATATGGCCATATTGTGTTAAGCCCAACACTACGTCACAGTACCCCAATATAGGTGGGTCCTACACTAATTTTAACATGGGAGATTTACATGATATTTAAATATATCTTATATCATTCTAGGAAACTACCCTACAGTAGCTGACACCTCTGTCTCATATGAACATCCAGATAAATAGTGTTATATTCACTTTAACGCATCACAGCACCCTTACATCACCTTTCTGTTTATGGGTTAAACATCTGAAATGGGATCGATATGAAACATGGCAACAAATCTGTCTTCTTCAGCAGACAGCAGTAACAGGGTACTGTACAAAAAAATGCTGACCCCTGCCATGCCTGCCTGCTAGGGATTATGGGCAAGGATCCGGGATGTTTTGTGTTCAGATCTTATTACCCCATTATTACATCCTAATGCCCCTCTTTTCTAGGAGAGCAACATGGTTTGTGTATATGAAGGTATACAGCAATCAAAATCATAGGGATGTGTCTAAAAACAGAAATAATTGTGTTTACATAAATAAAATTATTTGTCTTTTTTCTATTTATGTTTTTCATTTTCGGTTACAGAAATGGCTAAAAGTAATTTAGAAAGTCTTCCAAAATAAGCTGGCCCCTTTGGGCAACACCCTTTGCACCCAGCCTTACAGTTGTGATTGACGCAGTATCAACCAATAACAGAGCAGCACCATGTTTGGTGTTACCTATACCAATCAAAGCTCTGACTGAGATAGTCAATCAGTGTACAGTTCTTTTACTAACAGATACCCCCCCACCAATATAAGGTCAGCAAAGAGCTGCTAGTAGGAGGAGAGAAATGAGCAAGCCATTCAATAGGAATAAGCAGATAAAGAGTGGTGAGAGAGATAGATTAGAAGAATGGAACCTCCAACATTCTACAAGAATCTACTGATATTGCCGAGTTAGGTGTAGAACCAGCCATCTACCCTAATGAACAATGAAAACGTTATAAAACTGAAGGATGTCTGTTTATACCGCTGCTTACATGACATCTGTTTTGTTATGTAAGCACTTTGTAAAGCAGAAAAAAAATCAAACTGTGCTTCTGGAACAAGAACTCGGTTCTATTCTGTAAGCATTGGAATAGTTAGTATATTTAATTAAAGCAGAAATACTGCAATAAAATGTAATTCATGAAATTACGCAACCCACACTGACAGTGTTTACATGGATTTAACTTGCCATCAACATTTACTATCTGTTATTCGACAAAACGTCTTTTAGCCATAATGAAGATTGTGAGGAATAGATTAGCAATAAGGAGGGAATGGGAGGTTTTAATAAACTCGGCTAGTGATGCCCTTGGAATAGCTGCATTCTTCTTTCTGAATCTTCACTGTGGCCTCAAGCTATCTGGTGTTATTTTACACATTCCTCGAAGATTGCTATGTTGGGATCTTGTGAAACATCTCTGTAGGATGCCTTGAATTATAAAACACAGACATTGGGACAAATAAATTCCATCAGCATGTTTGTAAAGGGGGTGTGTGGGATACATGGTATGACAAAGGGGAAACTGCTTAAGTCTTCTATTTGCATAATTGTTTTCTCATTTTCAAAGGAAGTTCATCATACGATGACCAAACTGGACAACCGACAGGAGAATTAAAAAAAATAAAGACTCACGTCTGAGTGATTGATGATGTATATCATTATGTTAAAATATCTTTTGATTTTAGGTACAGTGGGCCAAGAAACAGCAAATTACATCATGTGTTGGTATTTGCTTTGATGGATTAGCAAATCAATCTTATGAGTTATTTTGGTGCGTAAGGTAATGGCACCACAGATGTGATCAAGTACATGTCTTCCATTTATCATGACCAGGTCTATGTAGATATTGCTATCTGAAATGCTGAAGGTAATCACTATTATCTCTCCCTAACTATGTTAGTTCTGTTTCCCAGTTGGTTTCTAAGCATGGTATTATCATCATGTGTTTGATTAACATGTCCTTTGGGAGTACTACGTCAACATCTTGGTCTCAGAGGGAGAGCCATTCTTTCATAGCTATCATAAATTTTAATGACCTAATAAAAAAAAGTCTACATTTTTCTTTTTTTGAAAATGGGGTTTTGCTTTATACTGTATATTTATGGAGAAGTGACTTTTATGTTCTTGACTTACAGCATATTTGACTGATATGTTCGTTTGACTGATAACATACACCTAGTGCAACCTTCAAATGACACTTTCATGGCTAGTAGTGGGTGTATCATTTTAAATCAATAATTCACACATATATTTCAATCCTGCTGAACTGCTGATTACGCAGTTTGCCAGAACAAATGAGATTTATTTGACTGATGGATTGTGGGTAAATTACCTATGTAAGTAAAATGGAACTTTGCTCAAGATCTGGCAATTGCCAAAGGTTGTCAAATATCACGCTCCCCATGAGAAAAAGTGGTCTCTTTATTGTATAAGGTGAATTAAAAAAAAAAAGCAAAAGAAAATAAAGGGACAAAAATATTTAATTTAGAATTAAACGTGCAAAGTGCTTTCAATGTTTGTGGGATCCATGGAAGTCTTTGTAGACACATGTGATCATATAAAAATAATGTTGGGCCATATGAAAGTAGTGTGTAAAGAATACATAAAAAAAAAAAAAAATACATAAATTTGTGGGAACATATTAAAGGTGTTTAATACTACAACGAGGGCATATAGGACCATATGAAGTGTAGTTATAACAATATGAAAGGTGTGTCACTGTGTATGACATCATGAAAGGTATACAGGTCTATATATAATGTGGGCTAACGTATCATCAATAGAATCTGTTCAATCCTTGGGGATCGCAGGTTTCAATCCTGGCAGTGTTAATCTCTCCTGGTTAAATACTTTATTATCATTATTTTTATGTGCATATAGGACCACAAGGAAGGTATGTGGGACCAAATATAGGATATGTTTTACTCCACTTAGTACCACATGAAGCGTATATTGGCCGTGCAGAAGGGAATAAGGTTACAAAAAGCATTTGAATGAACACATGACATATATATGTATAACCACATTGTGATGGCTACTTATGCACTTGGAGATGTGCATACATTGGCATCTTGCCCTGTTTAGTCACCAAATAAACTCTATAAAAACTGAGTAGCTGATATTCGTTCATTCTTTCCCATCAAATCGAATGCATAGCAGGATTCTGTATGTAAGCATTAACTGTACGAGGCAGAATATAATATTGTTTTCCAATAACAATCAGCACCAAACAGGACATAGAGACGTTCAGTTTATGTGTGATATTTGTATTCAATCTGTAGAAGGCTTTGCAGCTAGTGATCATTCCCATTTGTCCCATATGTTTTTATCAGCATGGTCCAATTAAAAAAAGGTCTTTTAAAGGTCGGCGTTTTTAAATATTAACCCCCTACAAAGCCGAAACCAGACACAAAAAATGAAGAATTCATATATTGTGGATTTCACGTCATAAAAGTAAACACATTTCTCTAATCTTTCTTTGTCATGCATATTACCCACTAATATCAAATTCACTACCAGGATTCCAGCTTGGAACATCCTGACATAAATCACCCAGTGTATACTTCTCCAATACATCTTGCAAACATACCAGCTATTATGGTAGAATGTTAGCCTAGAAACATTCCCTTTGACCAGATGATAAACTCTGTGTAGGTTCTCCTTCAGCATTTTAACATATGGCTAGCATGCAAACAAGAAGCAGACCTAGAGAATAGACGTCAGGAGTAAGCCTCACACTATCAATTTTTAAATTCTAACCCCTGAATACAGGGAGCGTCTATTTCATCATGGCTCTCACTGTTACATCCAAACATGGTCGCCCCAGAAGTGCCCAACAGGGGATTTGAACTCTGGATTCTTTCTGCCTTAGTCCTGCTGTCTTGTCCCTGGGCCACACTTCAGTTTTTGTTTCTTCCTGTTTATCCTCACCTTGTCTCCAGCACTGGGGGCTGGACTTTTCCTGTAGCTGCTTCTATCTATCTAAGCCCACCTGAAGCAGATCATTAATTAAACGGGTGTTTAAACACTGCCTTGCCCTGGGAACTTTGTCAGTTCTTTGAATCTGGTGATCGTGAGTTGTTCCTGTTTTGTCTCCTGATACTTGTTCTCAAGATTGACCCCGGCTCCTGACCTTGGCTTTCCTCCTTGTTTATCCTGACATCTAATCTCACCCACATTGTGTACTTACCGTGCATGAGAGAGCCCACATTACAGCTGGACAAGATGCACAGCCTCTATCTCTGGTGCCCTCATGAAGTAGGCCCAGAGGGGAGTGCTTGCGTTGCAGGTTGTATCATAGCAACCAGTGGAACGCACGTCTTGGAGTAAGATCGCTGTGTGAGCGGTCGATCAACTGAAACATTAAATATATAAATCTAACTGTGTGGGCTGATCAATGAGCACATTGCCCAGACGGATCTGCCACCTGCTAAAAGTGGTCTAATGTATTATCATGTACAATTAAGGGGAGGGTGAAGGAGAGCTTGCACTTCAAGCTATCTCGTAGCTACGAATAAAGCCCATAGTCACGTGGTCTGCTGCACTCGCTGACTGCTGGCTGCATCATCACCCATCACACTCATCCAACTGTGTAGGCAAATCTGTGGCTCAAGGAGTATGGCAATTAAAAAGCTTCATATATATATCTCCCAAATCAATATTGAAAGTGTAGCATATTAAAAACAATTGCTAAAGGCAGGGAAATTAGAAACCAGAACAGTATACACTCTTATCTTTATAGAATTATTATGTTTGCCACCATATCCACGACTCATAGAGAAAGTGCATTGGAATACCCATACAATACTGTGAAAATATATCAGAAGTACTAGAAAATATATCAGAAGTTCTAAATTAGTGGGCTTTGAACAGCTGCACAAGGTGGATACAGAGATATGATGAATGTATCCATTATACTAATTACAAAGTAATCAAAACTAGAAACATGACAATAATGTATCGAAGAAAAATCTTGTACGGTGGCACAAGCACATATTATTTAAAGAGGAGTATGCAATATTTAGAGAGTCTAATATAAAACGTTTAAAAATAGATATTGAATCATTATCACAAAAGGAAACATTATAGGCGATACAACAAGCATGAGCAGAAATATATATATATATATATATATATATAAATTTTTTACATTTTTTTTAAATATACATTGTGAGCACATAATATCTAAATATACACAAACTATTTACATTTTTATGAACTCTTTAAACTGATATATCTATGTTTTTTTCACTGCTTTTTCACTGATGGTGTTTTAATTCACTAGCCCATGTTATTTTACTATATTTAGTATTTATTGCTTCTGACCCGGAAGTACATTTGGCTAAAAATGATGTTGCTTTCACATTCGCAGATTACAAAAAAAAAAAAGTAGTATAAAACAGACATACATATAGTTTATCTCCTTTTGTTTCATGTTGTATCTAAAATTAAATGATGGAATAACTATCACGTGAAACAGAAAAATAAAAACTTTAAAATGTAGCAATGTTTTTAAACTGAAAAAGAAATCACCAATGTATCCAAAGTGATGTGTCGTGCTAAAAAAATGCCCTGAAGCTAATTTCTATAGTAAGAAGAATGTTAGTTTTTTTTTTCCTCCTCTTTACACTTTTTGATCATTTAAGGCAAGATGAAAGGATTTCAGGAGTTCAGAAGAAAAGAGTGCCTCACATTGGGGAATAATCAAAATCCATTTATGGTGTAGACCTGAAAGGTGCCCAACAAATGGGAAATAATCTAAAAAAAATGTTGAATTTAATATTCCTTAAATCTGGAAATCCAGTATGAGGGTATGGGAGTAACTTTAGAAATAATTTCTATAAAATATTGGTAGCGAAGGGGTTTACATCCGTTCAGACCAGGCACACGCAGAGCACTATATTCAAATGACAAGGACAACAGAAACATTATTCCTGTTTCTCCCCTTCCACTAACTGTGTTCAATGGTTAAATGAGCAATATTTTAATCAGACAGTTGCTGGACAGAGGTAAACACAGCAGTGTGGGTTTCTACATTTAAAGAAACACTATAGTCATCCAGTCCATTTTATCTAAATGAAGTGATCTGGATGCCATGCCCCTCCCCTTCCCCCGTTTAACCGTACAGCTGAAAGCACTGCTGTTCTGTATTCATAATGCTAAATGCTATAGTGTTCCTTTAACATGACTTTTCACACCTGATTCTGAGTATAGTCCTCTTTGCCGTGCTTAGTCTGCTTAACAAGATGCTTGACATAACCCATTGGTTTTTCATCTGAGTATCAGATCTTGGGCACACGTAAAGACTGACCAGCATTTTGTTTAGTCTTCAATGACTATCATTGAGTAAGAGCATCATGGGGACGGAGTCAGTCCTCTTTAAAGAGATCGCTGCAGCCCTACTCCAAACATGCACCTTAAAGAAGACACACCTCCAACCTTGGCACACTAAGTTGACCCGCTACCTGCAGAGATGCTCTTGTTCAACTGAACACTGCTGGAGGAAGTACCACACCTTGTCAGACTTCCTCCTTTATAAATTCATATTGTGTACATACAGCACAGTCCTCATCCTTGCTAAACAATCCTATTTTTTCTCCATCTTTAGTTCTTGCTCATGCAGGCGTCTCTTTATTACCTTCAACGCTCTCTTTCACCCACCTCAAGCCACCCCCTCAAACTTACCTTTTAGCCGATATCCTTGCATGCTACTTTACTGACAAGATTGAACAGCTAAGGAAAGAATTCTCCCTTCTTTGCTCATCCCTCTCGCAACCACACCTGGACCGTACCTTCCCTACCCTACAGGCCTTCTACCCAGCTACAGAACAGGAGGTGGCTGCACTTCTCTAATCTCGTCCTACCACATGTCCGCTTGATCCAGTACCTTCCCACCTTATCAGATCTCTCTCCCCTTGTCTTGTACCAAAAAGTTGATGGTACTTGCATCAGTCGGTCCTTGCAAGCTCTTTGTCTTGGTGTTATCTTTGATCCTGGCCTCACCTTTGCGCCTCATATCCAGAATGTTGCTAAAACCCATCAATTCCACCTTGAAAACATCGCCCGCATCTGCCCCTATCTCACATAAGATGCTGCCAAGGAGCTTGTTCATGCTCTGGTAATCTCTCGCATTGGATTACTGTTATTCTTGCCTAGATGGTCTTCCTAGAAGTCGAACTGCCCGGCTACAATCAGTAATGAATGTTGCCACCAGGCTAATCTTTCTCACCCGTCCCTTCTTCCATACCTCACCCCTCTGTCAATCCTTACACTGGCTTCCTGTGTCCTATAGGTGTCAATTCAAGATACTAACCCTTACCTATAAAGCTCTATCCAACTCTAGCCCCTTTAACATTTGTTCACTGATTCATAGATATGCTCCTTCTCGGTCTCTTCGCTCTTCTGGTAATCCTCTCCTGGCCGCTGCTCGCACTCTTACTGCTAACTCGAGCTTGCAGGACTTCTCCCTTCCTTTGGAACAGCTTGCCTACCCCATCAGGCTCTCCCCTAGTCTTCACTTGTTTAAAAAGTCCCTCAAAACACATCTGTTCAGAAATGCTTATGGACTCAGAGTAACTTATCTATACCTATCATAGGCGTGCGCAGCCTATTGCATTAGGGTGTGCACCCTAAAGCACAAACACACGCCGCATGTATATGTATATATATTTTTATATATATATATATATATATATATATATACACACACACACACTGCTGTGTGTGTAAGGGTGCTGTTAGTGTGATGTGTGTGTGAGGGTGCTGGTAGTGTGCTATGAGGGTGAGGGGGCTGTTAGTGTGCTGTGTGTGAGGGAGCTGTTAGTGTGCTGTGTGTGAGGGGGCTGTTTGTGTGTGAGGGTGCTGTTTGTGTGCTGTGTGTGAGGGCGCTGTTTGTGTGCTGTGTGTGAGGGCGCTGTTTGTGTGCTGTGTGTGAGGGTGCTGGTAGTGTGCTGTGTGTGAGGGTGTTTGTGTGTGTGTGTGTGTTTGTTAGGGTCCTGTTAGTGTGCTGTGTGAGGGTGCTGTGCTGTGTGAGGGTGCTGTGCTGTGTGAGGGTCCTGTTTGTGTGCTGTGTGTGGGTGTTGTGTATTTGTGAGGGTGCTGTTAGTGTGCTGTGTGTGAGGGTGCTGTTTGCGTGAGGGTGCTGTGTGTGTGTGTGTTTGTGAGGGTGCTGTTAGTGTGCAGTGTGTGAGGGTGTTGTGTGTTTGTAAGGGTGCTGTGTGTGCTTGTGAGGGTGCTGTTAGTGTGTATGTGTGTGTGTGCGCGTGCTGTGTGTGTGTGAGGGTGCTGTATGTGTGCTGCGTGTGTGGGTGCTGTATGTGTGTGGGTGCTGTTTGTGTGCTGTATGTGTGTGGGTGCTGTTTGTGTGCTGTGTGTGTGGGAGTGCTGTTTGTGTGCTGTGTGTGTGTGGGTGCTGTATGTGTGTGTGTGCTGTATGTTTGGAGGGATTGTGGAGGTGGGGGCAGATTAGTAAATACCCCCCCTCCCTTCTTACATTATGTAGGGAGGGAGGATCCTTGCTGCCATGTGCCATCCCTGGTGGTCCAGTGGAGAGTGAACTCTAGCCTGCAGGGCTAGAGTTCACTCTCGCGAGATCTGAGCGTTGCCACGGCAAGCTGCTGCTGGCGGAGCTGCTGTCTAGAGTTCCCCGGGTCCTCTCTTGCCTCCCTCCATGCTGCTGTGGGCCGGTGAGGTAGATTTTTGATCTCCCCGCCAGCCCATGGAGGCTTAGAGCAGAGCCGGCACTCAGATAGCGCCGGCTCTGCATGAGCCGACAGGGGAGATCCGGAGGGGTCAAGTCCTGGGGAATAAAGTGTGGGAACTCTTCCAAGATTCCCACCCCCCAAAAAAAATTATATACACTCGTGTGTGTGTGTAAATATATATATATACCGTATATACTCGAGTATAAGTCGACCCGAATATAAGCCGAGGCCCCTAATTTTAC
The DNA here is from genome assembly GCF_036172605.1 of Pelobates fuscus. Lineage (NCBI taxonomy): Eukaryota > Metazoa > Chordata > Amphibia > Anura > Pelobatidae > Pelobates > Pelobates fuscus. The sequence goes on from NC_086321.1 coordinate 65,437,966, forward strand.
CCCAAAAAACTGGGAAAACTTATTGACTCGAGTATAAGACTAGGGTGAGAAATGCAGCAGCTACTGGTAAATTTCTAAATAAAATTAGATCCTAAAAAAAAATATATTAATTGAATATTTATTTACAGTGTGTGTATAATGAATGCAGTGTGTGTGTATGAATGCAGTGTGAGTGTATGAATGCAGCGTGTGTATGAGTGCAGCGTGTGTATGAGTGCAGCGTGTGTATGAGTGCAGCGTGTGTATGAGTGCAGCGTGTGTGTATGAGTGCAGCGTGTGTGTATGAGTGCAGCGTGTGTATATGAGTGCAGCGTGTGTATATGAGTGCAGTGTGTGTGTATGAGTGCAGTGTGTGTGTGTTGCAGAGCCTTGGTGGGGGGTGGGAAATTTTTTTTTTAATTTTATTATTTTAATTTTTTTTTATTATTATTTATTATTATTTTTATTTATTTAATTTAATTATTATTTTTGTATTATTTAATTATTCATTATTTTTATTATTACTAATGATTTTTTTTTTCGTCCCCCCTCCCTGCTTGATACATGGCAGGGAGGGGGGGCTCTCTGTCCCTGGTGGTCCAGTGGCCTTGGCAGTTCAGTGGGGGGGAGGGGGGCTGGCAGAGCTGTAACTTACCTGTCCTGCAGCTCCTGTCAGCTCTCTCCTCCTCCGCGCCGTCCGTGCAGCTCCCTCTGTCAGCTCACAGTGTAAGTCTCGCGAGAGCCGCGGCTCTCGCGAGATTTACACTGGGAGCTGACCGAGGTGCTGAACGGACGGCGCGGAGGAGGAGAGAGCTGACAGGAGCTGCAGGAGAGGTAAGTAAACTCTCTGACAGCCCCCACAGCCCCTGTCTGTATTATGGCAATGCAAATTGCCATAATACAGACTATTGACTCGAGTATAAGCCGAGTTGGGTTTTTTTAGCACAAAAAATGTGCTAAAAAACTCGGCTTATACTCGAGTATATACGGTATATAGGTATATATATATATATATATATATATATATACATGCATGCGCACACACACACTGACACACATACACAGACACAAACATATATATATATATATATATATATATGCGTGCACACACACACTGACATACTCAGACACACACACACAGACACACATACATTCACAGGCACACACACATACACTCACAGACACACACACACTCACAAATTATTATTTTCTTAATTAAAAAATGTCCACCCAGCCTCCCTACCTGGAGAGCTGGCGTGGACCTGTTCCTGGGGTCCAGTGGGTGGGGCGCCTGTCTCCATATTAGACGCGGCGAGAGAGCTGTGTCCTCTCTGCTCCCTCTCGCCGCGCGGGCTGTCTACTGTAGCTGGGAGCCGGAATATGACATAATATTCCGGCTCCCGGCATCAGCAAACGGCGCACGGTGAGAGGGAGCAGAGAGGATACAGCTCCCTCGCCACGTCTGATATGGAGACAGGTGCCCGATGGGCGGGGGGTCCATCATCTCTTGGCCCCCCCCATGACAGGGAGAATACGGCGAGCGGGGGGCATTTGGGGGCAGCAGGAGTGCCTGCAGGAACAGCGGGAACGGTGTTCCTGCTAAAAAAAAAAAAGGGTGCAGGAACGTTCTTCCCACGCGTTCCTGCAGGACTCAATCCATAGGCATGCCCAGGCACACCCGGCACACCCCGTGCACACACCTATGATACCTATCCATATTTGTGTCTTGCTATCCTAAAGAGTCACACTCAACTCTCATCTCCGGTTCTGCTACTTTTCCACCTTGTTTGATGGCTGTCACCCTTGATGCCCTTTTGTGTATTTGTACCCCACCTCATTTAGACTATAAGCTCATTTGAGCAGGGCCCTCATCTACCTATTGTTCCTGTGTCTCTGTGTAATTGTCTCATGTATTGTAAATTTCCCCCTTTCATAATATTGTAAAGTGATGTGGAATTAGTTGGTGCTATATAAATACCAATAATAATAATAATACTTTCTGTGTATCTATTCTATATGTTTCTGGTGTTTAACAGGTCATTGGGTCACTGGTTGAGCAAGACAGAGGATACAGTCAAATTCTAACAATAGAGTCTAGTGCTCTACATCTTTAAACTTCACCAGCTGCCACTAGGAGAGACCTCACTTTTTTATTATGCTACTAATCAAGATGATTGTTACATAAATATGTTTGTGACAAAAAGAGACTTTAATGTGTCACATGGCACAAGATGCAGAGCATCCCCCCATGCTGAGATATCTGCCTGGCCGATCTTTTGTTGTCAAGGTGGACTTGCAGATGGGAAAAGGGAAATGTAGTTTGTATATCCTGATGTGAAGTGAAAATAAGGGCAGTTGCTGTTTGTACCAAGAAAGAAGCTAGTTGTCTTTTTCTTCTCTTTAAATATCCAAGATCTGCTTTAATGTGAATGCTGGTGGATAAAGAGACTCCAAGCCCTGGTCATAGCACTTAGTATAGTGATCAGCTGTGCAAGCTAATGGAAGTACCGAGGGACGATATTAGGGCTCTATCGTCACAATGTTAAAAAAAAGTTAATTAAACTTTGATCCCCTATAATTGACCAAATGTAAATTCAGTCCCTGAATGAAATTTCCACGAATAAAGGGAAAAAAATATCAATCCTTTCCTTAAGGTGTAAGGGCTAGTTTCAGTCTATTCCCACTGTATGTATCGCTCTGGGGGGTTAAACAGTTTTTCCGCCTGCATCACTCTCACTCACTAAATAACTGCTGTGTTTGCTGGCCTGTCAGCTGGCTCTTCAGGGGACTGACATATCTGGATCTATTCCAGGACATATGTACAGATCTGGCTCCCCACAGCTTTAAGTAAACCTTTAGCACCCAGATAAGGAATGTACTAAACATTGTGACCATCTGTTCACTGGAGTTTTATTTTAGTACATTATCCTGCAAGAACGGTAAAAAAACAATTGTAATAAATGTGGATGGATCGTCCAGAATGTTTTATTCATGTCCACAAGTCACTACATATCAGAGATATTTCTTAAATATCTGACCTTTTCCTGCCCTGTCTGACTTTCAGTTCAATAACCTTAAACATTGGAGTTTGGCTTTATGCATCTGCACTAGTAATATGTTACAGCACTAACCATTTCCTGTGGAATATTTCCACTTGCACTTACTATGTAATTTCCTGACGGGACATGGCTGGTAGAAATACCCGAACAACTACAGCTTAATGTAGTTGTTCTGGTGTGTCCCTGCAGGCTTTTTGCACTAAAGACATGTCACTGCCTCAGCAGTGTCATAACTACCATGGTTGCAGGGGGTCAGAGCTGCGACTGGACCCGTCACTTAATTGGGCCCGGCCTTACCTACCAGCCCTGCGACCTTGGACTGCCATCACTTCAGTGCCGGTACACAGCCACACCAGTCCGGGTCCTGTGGCTGTGCAGAGAATAGTGCTCCGCCTCCCTGACAGTCACAACAAGTAGTGTGGCTGAGTGGACCAGGGTAGAGGGGCCACTAGGGGAGGACTTAACCCTGCAAGGTAATTATTGCAGTTTAAAAAAAAACTGCAATAATTACACTTGCAGGGTTAAGGGTAGTGGGAGTTGGCACCCAGACCACTCCAATGAGCAGAAGTGGTCTGGGTGCCTGGAGTGTCCCTTTAAGATGTCTCAGCTTGGCTTCCATGGGATCCAGTGGGAACATGCAGACTCCACCTGCATTCTGCCTGGCTTCTTGTCTGCTGGATGGAAGTGATCTAACATCACTTTCTCTCAGCCCGGAAGCTACTCAGATATTGGTTTTCAATGCAGTCCATTTGGGAAGGAAATTTCTATCTCCCCAATCTGACTGCATTGAGTTAAGCACCCTAGCAAAACACATATATTAACCCCCCTGTTTGGATGGGCCCCTTACTGCTACACTGCCTGTACCTCCCTTACAGTGACCTTGATAGCAACAATCTTGAAATGGAAATATTTAGCAACTTTGCTTCGAACAGCCTTGTACTAATTTCTCTAAGGACATCTCTTTATCCGTATTTAACATCTTTCCATTATCATTAACATAAATTATAATGTTAGTTTGAAATTATGGATTGCTTTCATTTCTGAGCAATCACCCTGTATTATATTTTTTGGAGTGGGGAAATCACATGATTAAATACAGGTGTCCGCAGGATATCTCAAAACACAGAGCTAATATTTCATCATGTTTAAAGGTTATTTTACAAATATTTGGTACCTGTAGCTTTCTGTAAAGGAATTTTAGCATAGATCAAAAGGGATGAGGTCTACTCGATACTTTATTACACTTTTAGTAGAATATCACATTTGCCTTAGTCGCTTTACATTTTTTAAAAATCATAGTATTTATTTCGAGTTTTTTTGGCTGCCCAGTCCGTTGATGCATCCCTTGAAACCTTGTAAAGATTGACAATTTCCAACTGACTATTCAAAAACGTTTATTTGTAAATAGGAAAGAAGCAGTTGCTGGTGGTTCTTCTCAAAATTTCACTACATTGTATAACAGATGTTTCTGCTTTTCAGAATCTGTGGGAACCTCGTGAGCATTTTTCTCCTTCTGAGATGAAAATTCCAGGATATTTTCGATCCAAAGCTGCTGACCTCAGCCCTCCGTTATTGCTGGACGGTATCAAGCTTGGATAGTTCATCCTGCTTTTTCGATAACAAAACAGAGCTGACAAATATCAAATTCACATTTCTACATGTGAAGGACAAGTGTGCCGGGAGACGCCAAGAATGTATACAGTAACAACTGTAAAGTAAAAAAATCAATCTTGAAATGGAAATTTAAATATGTTTGGAAAGATCAGGGTCACATATTAATCTCTCTTATTCAATCTATCCTTGTTTGCTACTTTTTTGAATAGTTCTCCATGCACAAACTATGCAGAGCCATATTTAGAAAGGAAAACAGTCAGTTCCAATGGAAGGCACTACGTGGGGAGCAATCAACAGAAATGTCTTACAAGTTTCTTCACGTGTAACTTGTTAAATAAGATACTTAATGTCGCCAATTAATGTATGAGCAGTAGGAACAGAAATTAAGGAAGGTAAAATCAAAACATACCCAGAGTGAAATGAAATGTAGGAAATGTTGAGTTGGAAAGGGAAGTGAGGGGACACGGCAAGAAGAGGAAGGCAAAGCTGATGATGATAATTTGAAACGGATATCATACAGTAAAAGCAGCTGATGTGAGTAGGTAAAGGGAACATATTTGGATAGTGAAGTGTTATTATGAGAGGAAGAAGAGAAGTGGATTGGTAGTAAGAAAATACACTGAGATATGGTAGATAGTGGGAAAATTAAATTTGGGGAAGAATGAATAGAACATGTGGAGAGCTGGTGAACAACAATAGAGAAGGCATTGGATAATTAGTAATAGTGGACAATTCAATTATCACACAAAGATTAAAAAAAAAAGATAGATGGGGACATGAACACAAAATAAGGGTTAAATAGAGAGCTAAGATAAGGGGATGGAGAAGGTACTAATTTGTGAAATGTATGTGGGAAACTGCTGCTAAATAAGGTGACAGGGGAAACTGGCTGCTAAATGAGAGGGGAAACAGTAAAATGTGTATGAGGTGCACTGAAATAAAATATAGAAATAAAAAAGATGAGAGATGAAAGTTGAGGTAGATGCGGAATGGAAGAAGAGAGTTCAAAAGTATAAGATCATCAGGAACATCCAAGATTTACAACAATATGCATTTAATGTATAAATCACCCCTGAATACATCTCTTGTACACCCTATATTTGCATTGTCTACAAAAGCCTCATTTTCCATTTCTGCTTCTTCCCATCCTTGTCTTTAAGTATTCTCTAGTTAAGCTCAATAGTCCCTTGACATTTCAGAAAATTAGTCTATGTTTCACCCATGCTTAAGACTTTTGTAAAGTTAACCATTCATAACATTTTGTAAAATGTCCAAAGATTCCATGAATTGTAGACTGCAGTTGTTGGCAGAACTTTGACACAGCAGCATATCAACTTTGGAGTTCCCACCAGCAGGCCATATTCACAGTTCATTCCATACTATAGGTTTTAGCTTTACTGTATGTTTTTACTAAGTACACTATCCACACATGCGTAGATGACTTTCCATGTCACATCCCACTCAGAAAACTGTTGCCACTCCTTGGTGTTTTTTTTTTTTTTTTATTGAATTAAACTATAAGATTGAGATGCTTTCATACTGAGTTGTGTATGTTATTTTTCACCAACAGCTGTGTGTACTTCAGAATTTTAGACCTCTGAAGTCCCTTGAGAAAACGTGAAGATGGCAGGTCAGCTGAGGCAGTGTTCTGCTCGCTGGGAAACCTTGGGTCCTGGCATTCAGGTCACCTTTGACATGTACCACCTACCTAGAGATTGTTGCAGACCATGTGCACCCCTTCATGGCAATGGTGTTCCATTATGACAGTGGCCTCTTTCAGAAGGATAATGTGCTCTGCCACATTGAAAAAAATATTATGGAATGGTTTGAGAAACATTACAGAGAGTTAAAGTTGTTGCCTTAGCCTCCCAATTCCCCATATCCCAATATGATTTAACATCTGTGGGATGTGCTAGAACAACAAATCTGATCCATGGAGACCCTGTCCTGCATTTTGCAGTATTTAGAGGATCTGCTTCTAATATCTTGGTGCCAGATACCACAGGACCCATTCAGGGGTCTTGTGGAGTCCATGCCTTGATGGATCACAGCTGTTTTGTCAGCACAAGGGGGCATACACAATATTAGGTACATGGTTTTAATGTTGTGGATGATCAGTGTATAATAGTCCAGTAAAGTGGCACTCTCCACAGTATCACCAAAAATAGTAATATGCCTCAGTGCTCACTCGTACTTGTATATAAGATAACAAATCACCAGCAGTCCCAATAGGACTTCAAACAGCATGATTTAATGTGTCAAATATAGTGCCTTTTACCAAAAATACAGATCAACATTTTGACCTTACAGGGTCATTATTAAGATAAAGCAAAGTTACCAACACCAGTAAATATATAGACAAATAATTAAATTGAATAAATACACTCAACAATGAAAAGTATTCAGCCTCCTAGTGTCTGTATTTGGGAACCCAGTATGGACATCCGTAATGTGAATAATCATGTGACTGGGTGCATACCGGGTGGAACAGCAATCCGTGAGTATAGTGGTAGTCAATGAAACCATTCTAGATAAAGAAGTGTAATCCCAGAATAGTTACAAAGTCAAAGTATGCTTCAAGACTGGAAAAGTATTGTGGGAACGTTTTAGTTTTATGTTATGATTTAACGTGATGGTTAAATAAATCCTAATGATTCTTAGTAGATTAGGTCATCATAGTTTATTAACCTCTTGAGTCTAAAATCTGAAATTTGTCTTGATAAATAGGATTATTATTCTGTTTATATCCAACATTTATTTTCACACTGAAAAAGTAATTTTCAAAATATATCAAATAAATTATTACAATAATGCTAATGGTAATAATGAAAATTAAATATGTTAATCTTAACAGAATATTTTTTTACTTGGCTTTGATGCAATATTCCATTAAATATTTATAAGCAAATTAAATGTAACTTGGAGAATGTCTCACCTTAGTTATATAAAGTGTAGAAATCATGTGTTTTTCAGCGCAACCCAATAAAAACAAAATATATTTTTATTAGTGGTCGCCACACACCACCTCATTCCTGAGTCCATCCTCCCCACACTCCTTCTTAATCACAGACTAGTTTAGTGCATGCACATTCTAAAACAGGAGTTACCTGCAGGTAGCTCTCCGGCTATTGTGTATACATAACTCCCATAAATGCTCAGGCATGGTTTTAGTTTTATAATTTGCATTATTATTGCATGACTGCCTTAAAGAGAAACTCTAAACATAACTTTAGCTTAATGAAACAGTTTTGGTGATTAGACAGGGCCAGCTTTACATGTCAGGCGCCTATAGGCACAAAATGCTTAGGCTCCCCCTGCTACCCAAACCAGAAAAGGTAGATAAACTAATTATAATGAATGTATTATTATTGCATGTGGGGTTAAAGATTCTGTTAGAAGAGGTTATGGTAAAGGGAGTTTAAGGTTAGAGAGGGGTTAATATCAGAGATTAATTATACAGGGTGCTTAGTGTTAAGAAGATGAAAAGCAAGTTCCAGTACAAATGCTGTTTAGGATTATTGTGTTTAGGGTTAGAATGGGGTTAAATGTAGCATTTGTATACAGGTTGTGTTTTGGAGTTATTGAGTTTAACCCCTTCAGGCAGCAGCTCTTACTGCTCTCAGGATGAACAGGTTTCATGATATCTTGATACTAAGGACACTCTTTTAACTGTATGCTTTAGGCCTATATTGGTTAAAATGAACACTGCATTTTTATTTTATTAAAGGGACACTATAGTCACCAGAACAACTACAGCTTATTGAATTTGTTCTGGTGAGTAGAATCATTCCCTTCAGGCTTTTTGCTGTAAACACTGTCTTTTCAGAGAAAATGCAGTCTTTACATTACAGCCTAGTGATAACTACACTGGCCACTCCTCAGATGGCTGTTAGAGATCCTTCCTGGGTCATGGCTGCCTAAAATGCATCCAAACATTCAGTGTCTCCTCCCTCTGCATGCACACACTGAACTTTCCTCATAGAGATTCATTGATTCAATGAATCTCTATGAGGAGATGCTGATTGGCCAGGGCTGTGTTTGAATTGTGCTGGCTCTGCACCTGATCTGCCTCCTTGTCAGTCTCAGCCAATCCTATGGGGAAGCATTGTGATTGGATCAGGCTACCACTTCTGAAGATGTCAGCAGACAGCTTGTTTTTCTGAGGCAAACATCATGCAGAGTTACAGCTTCAGGCTTGAATACAAGTAAGATTGTACTATTTTAGGGAGGCATGAGGGGCCCAGGGTGGCTAGATGGTGGTTTTAACCCTATAGGGTCAGGAATACATGTTTGTGTTCCTGGCCCTATAGTGCTCCTTTAATGATTCCTGTCCAGTCTATGGCTGAATCAGCATAATGCAATATTTTATTGTAAAGCTCACGTTTATCCAATTAACCCAATACAGTGTCCCATTTATCAGGTATTCCACTGTGCAACTGATATCTTATTCATTTTTTTAGGGGGGCGGAGACTATGGATGTTGTAAGAAATTGTCTTTATGAGCCAAACAAATTACAATATCTTGGAAATGATTTTATAATATTTTCAGGGGGGGAAATTTTGTGAAGGTTACTCTGATATAATTAATTTAGTAAATATATATATATATATATATATATATATATATATATATATATATATATATATAAATAAGGCAATATTATCTAACTGGAAAAAAAATAGAAACCAAACACCCCAGCAGACAAATATACTGAGTAGCAAAACCATACAGAAAACCTGTACCAATAAAGCTTGTAGCTTGTAATGTGAAATACCAGCAAACATGAACAAAAAGAGAGGAACAAGCAGCACTACAGCACAAGTAAGCAAGTTCATAGCAATGTTGGAACAATACAATGTTGGAGGAAGAAAACAGTAGAACAAGACAACACATCAGTAACAAAATACTGGAGCAATGACACTTGGTAAATTTACTTTTAGACTAAGTGACAAATGTAGCAGTAGAATAACAAAATAAGAGACCATTGGAGCAAGGGAGCACTGCAAGGATACAAGGATAAATGCTCACTCTGGAAGAGAACACAAGAGTAACAGTACTCTGGATGAAGAGAACATTGCGGCATGGTAACTGAAGCATTCTAGAGCAAGGAAACACTGCAGCATGATGACTCTGGAGAAAAGCTGGAGAAAGTATTACAGGAGCAAGAGTGTACTTGAACAGGGGAATAATAGAGCAAAATATTAGACATGTGCAATTAGTTTAGGTCCGAATTTAAATTCGTACGAATTACGGCAATTCGGACAGTCGGATGCATCCGAATGTCCGAATTGCCGTATTTTGGAAGTGCCGAAGTGCCAAATTTCGGAAGTGCCGAGCCGAACCGAAGTGACGAATTGCCGAAGTCCTGAATTTCAGAAGTGCCGTACCAAATAGCCAAAGGGCTGAATTTCGGAAATGCCGAAGTGCTTCGGATTTCTGAAAAGTAGCAAAACAGAAGAGGGAGGAAAAAATAAGGGAATGATGACAGGAATCTAACGCTACCCCTGAACCTACCCCTAAGCCTAAGCCTAATCCTATCCCTAACCCAACCTGAACCCCAACCCTAACCCTACTCCTAACCCTGTCAAAGTGCAGAATTGCCGAAGTCCCGAATTTCGGAAGTTCCGAACCAAATTTTTTGCCCATGCACATCCCTACAAAATACTCAATAAATGGAACTCTGCAGCAAAAGAAAAAAAGGCCAATGCAACAATGGAAAGATTGAGCAAGACAACCCTGGAGTAAAGGAATATCAGCACACAAAACCAGTGACACTAGAGAACACAAGACAACTGCTCAGTCTCAACTGAGTCAGTAGGTCAGGAGAATGTGATACACTGGATTAAATCCCCAAAGAACTATGCAGCACCTTGTGGGCTGCTTGTGCATTTGATTCAGAACCCGACGATCTGGTCACATGGAGTTTTACAGTGATTAGGAAAAAGAAATAAAAAACAGTGTGGCCTAAGGAAACAAAGCAAACATAAACTTAGAAATGTCATCAAACCAAATCGGCAAACTAAGCTTCTATAAAGACAAGAGGGCATGTCTCATCTTGATTGCACATAAATCAATATTTCAAGATTTGGGAGAAGGAACAGAGGGTCATCCTGTCTCAAAACAAAATATCAGAGATCTTAGAAGCTAGGCCAGAAACTGCATACAAGTAATTGCCTCAACAGCGGAAACATGAAGAAACAGCCTAGACAAGGATAATTACTCCTCCACATGGCAACTGCTCATCGCTATCTTTCCAAGTTCGGTCATGAGTTATATCATCTATACTAAAAGTTAGTTTATATATGGTTTCATTACAATATATCATCAATATCATAACATAAGAGCCAATGGTGTGACTCATCGATACACAGAACAGGGAAACAAATTGAATAATGAGATATTTCTCAGGGGCAACATCAAGCCTCCAAGACTTCACAACATGGGCAGCCTTCCACGTCTTGCCTGTATACAGAATTACTTGCTCACAGGAGACTATTTCATCGTCAAGTAGAAGTTTGTATTGCAAAATGAGAACTTATTGAAGACGTACGAAAACTGAATCCCGTTTTAGTGTGTTTTTAGTATTTTTATGGTTCTATTTACATATAATGCCTAACACTTTCAAAAGAAAATATTTTAATTCTAGCATAAAATATAAATAAACAAAAAGAAAAACAGCCATTTTTTATTGCATAAATATTCACCCTCATTAACAGAAAGGTGGTAAATAAGTTATGTAGCAATGAAGGACTTTTAGAAGTCACATAGTTATCTAAAATAAGTCCGCCTGTGTATGATTAAAGATGCAAATGATCTCAAAATAAATAGATTAATTTCTAAAAGGCTTTCTGGAGATAATATCTAAAACAAACAGCACTGTGAAAACCAAAGAGCTATCAAAACATGTGCAGAATAAAGTTCTGGAGAAGCACTATTTTGGGTTGAGATGTAAATATTTGAGAAATTAAAAAAAAAAAGTTTAGATTGAGCAATATTAAATATGTTATTGGAACAAAAATATATGTAGCATTCTCTGCATAACTCAGTAACAGAGTACAGAGATCATTAAGCATAACCAATATATTAACTAAAGGGCAATTGCAACTCTGAAGTAGTTCAATATTTTGTGTGGCCACCATTTTTCCAGCACTGCCTCAACCCTTATGGGCATAGAGTTCACCAGAGCTTCACAGGTTGCCACTGGAGTCCTCTTCCACTCCTCTATGACGACATCACGGAGCTGGTGGATGTTAGAGACCTTGCGCTCGATCACCTTGCGTTTGAGGATGCCCCACAGATGCTCAATAGGGTTTAGGTTGGGAGACATGCTTGGCCAGTCCATCACCTTTACCTTCAGCTTTTGTAGCAAGGCAGTGGTCGTCTTGGAGGCAGGGCCGGTGCTAGGATTTTTGACTACACAGGCGAAGATGCATTTTGACGCCCCCCTCCCCCTCACCCAAAAAAATCCAATGCATCTTCACCTCTGTGTCTCGTAGCCCCCCTTTTGAATTTTACCCCCATTAGTGTTGCATATCCACTCTCTTACCCCTCTGGTCCTTTTGTGCCTGCACCCCCCTTTAGTGTTTCTCATACAACCCATCTTATGTATTTCTTCCCCGTCAGCCCCTTTCTTCCCCCCAGTCCTTTTCTATCTCTCTTTTTCTCCCATATAGACATAGACATAGATACAGGCAAAAATACATACATGCACAAATACACAAACATACAGACACATAGCCATACAAGCACACAGACATAATTATTCAGGCACACAGTCACAAAGATATACAGACACACAGTCATAAAAGGCACACAATCAAACAAACACAGTCATACAATTTACACATACAGGTACATTGTCGTACAAACACAAACATACATTCATACAGACACAGGCCCACACAAAAATACAGACACAGACAAAGAAACAGAGATTGGCATACAGAGACATACATACACAGTGATACAGAGACATACATACGCAGACAGTCATAAAGAGACATACAGACAAGGCATACAGAGACATACATACACAGACAAACAAAGAACCCTGCACACTGATACCGTGTAATGCTCCGGCCATCCACAGTGATAGATGCTCCGTGTCAGGCAGTCATCGCTGGATCCACCGGTAAAGTCTTCAAAAGGAATAAACGCAGGCAATACTCCAATAGTAAGGATGGTATATTTATTGATAGGTGAACCACCCCATAGAAAGTGTGACGTTTCAGCTCAGCAGAGCCTTAATCATGCAATAATGCTCTGCTGAGCCAAAACGTTGCACTTTCTTTGGGGTGGTTCACCTATCATAAAATATACCATTATTACTATTATAGTGTTGCCTGCGTTTATTCCTTTTGAATACATACACAGATCGTCATACAGAGACATACAGACTGTATGATGGTCTGTGTATGTACACAGGATGGCTAAAAGATAGATCCCCATCTGTCGTGCAACTTCAACAATGCTTGGAAAGCTGGGGCTCTACCGATTCCCCATGCTTGCAGGATTGTATTTAGCACGTTGCAGTATTTGTGTGTTTGACTGTAAGCATGTGTTTGTATAGAGTATGTTTGTGTGAATGTAGGGGTGAGTTTGTATGTAGTGTTTGCGTTTGAATGCAAGCATGCATTTACGTGTAGTGTTGGGTTTTTGAATGCAGGTGTTTGTTTATATATAATTTTGGTGTCTGATACAGACGTGTGTTTGTATGTAGTGTTGACATTTGAATGCAGGGGTGTGTTTGCATGTAGTGTTGAAGTTTGCATGCAGGTGGTTATTTGTGTGTAGTGTTGGTGTTTGAATGTTGAGATGTATGCACATATACACATACACTGCCACACACGCACACACACTGATACACATACACGAAGATACACACACTGACACATATGCAGATACACAAACTGATACACATTCAGATAGACAGACACACATATACAGATACACACAAACACTGACAGACATACAGACACACTGACAGACATACACACACGGACACTGACAGACATACACACACAGACACACTGACAGACAGATATATACACACACAGACACACTGACAGACAGAAACACACACAGACACACTGACAGACATACAGGCACACTGACAGCCATACACACACACACACACACACACAAAGACACACTAACAGACAGACATACACAGACACACTGACAGACATATAGATACACACATACACACAGACAGACATACACACACGGACACTGACAGACAGAAACACACACGGACACTGACAGACAGACAGATATATACACACACAGACACACTGACAGACAGAAACACACACAGACACACTGACAGACATACAGGCACACTGCCAGACACACACACACACACACACACACAAATACACACTAACAGACAGATATATACACACACAGACACACTGACAGACATAAACACACACACACACACTAACAGACATACATACACACACACACACATGCTGATCAAAAAATACACTTTTCTAGCCAAAGACAGGAGGGTGGCTTACCTGGGGACTGCTGGCTCAGGTAGTTGGGAGTTGGAGCTAGTCCTGCCCAGCCCCCCTCCTATCTGCAGTCTTCTTTGGAGGAAGTCCTCCCATGCTCACATGAAGGTGGCCAGCGGTAGCACCGCCCCTGCTGGGCGCGCTGTGTGCTACAGAGGGAGCAGGGATATGATGTGTTCATATCCCCGCCCCCCCCACACAGTCCGCGGCAGGAAGGAAAACTGGTCTGTGGGGATGCTGCTGCCGCTCAGCCACGCTACAAGAAGTGACCGGCAGGAGAGGGGAGCTGTGCGCTTCCCTCCTGCCGGTCACCCCGACATTTGCGCCCCCCGGGCCGGTGCGCCCTAAGGCGGCCGCCTGTGCCGCCTTATGGACACGCCGGCCCTGCTTGGAGGTATGTTTGGGGTCGTTATCATGTTGGAATACTGCCCTGCGGCCCAGTCTCGGAAGGGAGGGTATCATGCTCTGCGTCAGTACGTCACAGTACATGTTGGCATTCATGGCTCCCTCAATGAACTGTAGTTCCCCAGTGCTGGCAGCATTCATGCAGGCCCAGGCCATGACACTCCCACCACCATGCTTCACTGTAGGCACGACATACTTGTCTTATTACTTCTCACCATTTTGCCGCCACACACGCTTGACACCATCTGAACCAAATAAGTTTATCTTGGTCTCATCGGACCACAGGACATGGTTCCATTAATCCATGTCCTTAGTCTGCTTGTCTTCAGTAAACTGTTTTACGGCTTTCTTGTGCATCATCTTTAGAAGAGGCTTCCTTCTGGGACAACAGCCATGCAGACCAATTTGATGCTGTGTGCGGCGTATGGTCTGAGCATAGACAGGCGGACCACTCATACATCTATTTACCAAAGAAAACCTCTGGATATGATGCTGAGCACATGCACTCAACTTCTTTGGTCGACCATGGCGAGGCCTGTTGTGAGTGGAACCTGTCCTGTGAAACCACTGTATGGTCTTGCACACCATGCTGCAGCTCAGTTTCAGGGTCTTGGCAATCTTCTTATAGCCTAGGTCATCTTTATGTAGAGCATCAATTCTTTTTTTCAGATCCTCAGAGAGTTATTTGCCATGAGGTGCCGTATTGAACTTCCAGTGACCAGTATGAGAGAGTGTGAGAGTTATAACACCAAATTTAACACACCTGCTCCCCATTCACACCTGAGACCTTGTAACACTAATGAGTCACATGACACCGGGAAGGGAAAATGGCTAATTGGGTGTACTCACTTTTGTTGCCAACGGTTTAGACATTAATGGCTGTGTGATGAGTTATTTTGAGGAAACAGCAAATTTTCACTGTAATACAGGCTGTACACTTACTAATTTACACTTGCTCTTCAAGAGCCGCTCACAGGCGAAACGCGCGTCGGGGCTCCATCGTGTAGCTTAATTTACAAGTTACGTTAGATCATTTAGACTATTTAACTCCGTTATTCATCGCACTTAGCATCAGACTATTTCACGGACAAATCTGTTTACGTTCTTCTAGCTTCAGGAAGCCTAGCGATTTGCTATCCGGCAAACTAGCGACAGATCAGCTTACTCTATCAGTTTGACGCTTTAGATTAGAGAGTTTAGCATTTCTGTGATTAATACTTAAGGTCTTCCCAGCTTAGCAACCTGTAACTAAGTCATTATAGATTTAGACTTTGGCAGTGTTCTTTAGCTTAGCCACGGTTAGGGAAACAGCGGACATTCCCTCCACTAACCTAGCCTTATCGGACATTTATTATAGCTACACCAATTATGTGTTAGTCCAGGGCAGATCAGCAACTACTCTGACAGGGCTATTTCTTTGCTGTCTTCACTTGATTATTTGTACTTCCCTGGGCCATCATTTCAATTTATTTTATAATTTCCTCCAGGTTATTAGTTTAGGTCTGAAAACAAACCATGCTGCAACTCTAAGGCACTGTTTAGATATTTAGGGCCGTCTCTGCACAGGTTTGAGTCAGACTCAGCACTAACCATGTTATTACTATTTTCTCAGCTTGATACTCTGCGAACTCGTTATTTAGGAACAGATATCTTTTTTCCTCCGGACAAATTAGATACTCTGTCTCGATGACTAATGTTTCAGTCAAACAGTGACTATGTTTCATCTTTCAGTTTAGCAGTCTAGAGTATTTTGCATACTAGGAAATTAGAGACTACTCTCTCTGTTTCCATTTAGCAGTATAGCAGGGACAATAGTAGTTGTATATTTATATTTATTCTTTCTGTACCCTCTTTGTTCTCCCCCCCCCCTCTCTTCTCTGATTTGGTTTATGTAGTGTTCTATGTATGTATTTGTTCAGAGCTAAGTATCTCTCCAACTCTTCTTAACTTCGAATTCATTAAAAGTTAGTTTTTATTATATATTTTGGTCACTGGACAGTCCAGTTTCTTTTTGTTTGCCATATAAAACATAAAGGAATCAGCAGTCGATGCACCCATCATGATAGTCATCGATCCTGTCAACATCGACTGTTGACAAGATCTGGGGGTAAACAATGAAGTGGCACATGTTCCTTATCACTACTGAGAGCATTTTAGATATTCATGTATTGAAACCTATTATAAAGGGCAAGTGCAAAAAGTTCTGCTTGATCAAGATATATTGGGTAAAAAAGATCAGGTATAAAACACATGATTATATGAAAAGTGGTGCTTTTAATGTGGCCCCTGTCATCTGGAGTGCAAAGGTGTCTCACTCAGCTGAACCAGTGAAGAAGAAGCAATGGTATTTATCTGTTACTCATGAATGTAGCACCTCCACCACCCAAATCTGGTCTGTGATAAATTGCTCAGTGGGTTATTCCCAGAAAGTTGAAGTAAGGAGCATGTGCTTGTGGGTGTGTACCCATTTGTGTATATTTGTGGGTATGTACTTGTATATGTGTCTGTGGGTTTGTGTTTATACAGTATATGTGAAAGTTACAATACATGTGTGGCTTGTTTGTGCCTGTCTATAATGAGTAATAATGAGTGTGATATCGAAGTGTGTGCTATGTATGTCTGATTTTATAACATCAATGGATAGGTGCACAATTTGAAATCAACAAATATTAGTGATGCTCAAACACCTTAAGTGGTATCCCCTTAACCACCCCTATAAGATACAAAAAACATACATACATAAGGTGGAGCTTCTTGCATAAACATTCAATAATCTGAAATCATATGCATACAAAGAAATAGTGCAATATTGCTGTAGCAAGAATGATTTTAAATAAAAACATATAGGGTCTCACTCACAAGTCAGGAGTCATAAATCCCATATGACTCTGATGGTAAGCATTTGCGGACACTTTAAGGATGTCCAATCCCCTCTATTGCTGTCTTTTTTCTGGAATCAGGACTCCTTTAGCTTTTTCACACTGGTGATGGTTGCTCAATGTTTGGAGTATTAGGTGTATATACACAGGATGCCACAGCAAATTTCCAAAAAAGGAGTTGCTTTATTGGTAATCCATTAAAAAAATACACACTAATATAATTTTTTTTTGGTAAAAATGTCAAATTAGGCATGATGTCTGAACCATCACAGACCCCGACTCAAGATTTACATAGCATAATAAATGCTGCAGTAGCAGCGTCAGTGGAAAAGGCGCTCTCTAGAGTGTGCACCATACCATCTGAAAACACGGGACAACTCACGTCCGACAACCAAGATGTGGAAGGAGCAGGAGGCTGTGAGACTTCTTAGTTACCCACGTCCATTCTTTAAAGGCTCTGAAAGGGTGCCAGCCCTGTAACCAGGAGGTCTCCACTCATGAGGCCTGAGTGTGTAGAATCACACGACGTACTCCCACCTCCACTTCCATCCTCTGAGGAGGAAGGATCTTGTCCGAATTCACCTACTATGGCGATAGTGGACGAATGGCGAGCAGACGGCTTGACCTCTGATGATGACGACTGGCACGATATGCCAGGTACTGAATCACATTATGTCAAAGAATACATTGTAAAGCATTCCCCATGTAGAAAGGGTAGTCACAACCTTCCGAAAACCGATGAATACATGTTCATTGACACCCAAGGTTTGCTCCTATTTGATCCACCGGCAGTATGACACCCGAGATCTTCCGAATGATGCCTTCCAGACCATCTCTCGCAATATTTGCATTTTGGCTACGAAAGCCTTTGGAGAAGGAGGTACGCGCACGCCTTCGCACAGAATGCCCTCGTCCGATCGTCCTTGGTAAAGTAAGTGTCACCCAGAAGTTTTATACCCCTATAGTGGTCTTCATGGCACGGACGGGACGAAACCCTTGTAAGGGGATAGAAAAGGGGCTGAAGGCTACACTGGATAAACTCCAGGACATGTTGGGTCCTCTGACGCTGATCCTATACTGTGCAGATCTCGCACTCTCATGCAACACCCCACTGGATCAAAACTATATGCGGGAATGGGCTCAGAGAGCCATCTGTATGCTGGGTAACACAAATGTGCCACTTTGCACTGAATGCTCTTCTGAAAATTGACAACAAGCTCTTGGATCTGGGGAAGAGAGAGCTAGGGCTGTTGGAAAATGGTTTATTATTTGGTAAACCTTATATCACTGAAATTAAAAAGCATGTGAATCTCTACGCCACACTCAACAAAGCCCAGTCATCTTTGAGACGAGTGTTTCGCCCTAACCCCAGAGGGTGTTTTTGGACTGGTCGGTAGAGGAGCTGCGCCACCAGCCCCTTCTGGCACACAGGTCCCAGACACCAAATACCTCCTCCGTCATTCCTCAGCAATATATTCGTGGTCAAGAAAAAGACATGGGACTACCGTCCTGTCATCAATTTACGTCACTTTAATGACTTTGTGGTATATCGCCATTTTAAATTGGAAGGTATTCATCTGTTACGAGATCTCCTAATGGCCAACGATTGGTTCACACGTCTGGATCTGAAGGACGCCTATCTCTCTATGCCCCTAATGCCAGAGAGCAGACACTTCCTGAGGTTCATCTGGCAGGACCATCCTTGCCAATTCACATGCCTACCATTCGAACTCAGCTCGGCACCATGGTGCTTCACCAAGCTTCTGAAACCAGTAATAGCTCACCTACTTTTACCATTGTCTGGTCTACCTGGACGACATAGTGATCTTTTGCGATTCCATCTCCAGACTGCGCTCGCAGATGGAGTTTATAGTGTACTTTCTGTAATTATTGAGATTCATTGGAGAAAACAAGGAGAAATCAGCTCTAACACCTTCTCAGGTGATACAATTCCTGGGATTCGAGATCGAATAGACCACGTGTCCTTCGCCTACCCAACACAAAAATCAAAGCCATTTGCAGAGAAATCAGGCGTATTCTACACAAGGACTCCATCCCTCTACGAATCCTGGCTCAAGTGGTGGGACTCCTATCCTCATCCAGGTGATATTTTTCCAGGTCCATTACACCAAAGAGCTATGCAATGGCTGAAAGCCCATTATTTATGGACAAGTCACTCTTACGACCATTGGATTCCAGTAACACCAGAAGTAAGGACAGAACTACATTAGTGGTTACTTCACATGCAGGCGTGGACTGGCAGAGTGAATTTCGGACATGTGACGAATTTCATTGTGGAATCAGACGTGAGTCTATGGGAATGGGGTGCCCCCTGCACACACGCTTCCACAGGTGGACCGTGGGCTGAAGAGGAGACAAATCTCCACATAAACTGTCTGGAACTGATCGCAGGATCGTTCGTAATTTGCAGTCTGGCCAAAGATGTATCGAAATTGCTGCATACTCCTCCGCATGGGCAACATATCGGCAGTTCAATACATAAACTGCTTGGGTGGAGCACGATCCCGGGACCTCACGGAGGCGACAAAGGACATATATCGATTCTGCCTACCCCGCAACATCTCTCTATGAGAAGAGTACTTACCAGGAATCGACAATGGAGACTGACCATCTCGATTTCCCGCACACTCTGGATGCTAAGGGGACCACTCTAGTTGGACCTATTTGCATCTAGGACCAACAGGCAGTTATAGAGATATTTCAGCTGGTTTTCAGATCCATAGTGCGAGGCAGTGGACGCTTTCCTTCAGAATTGGCCGTTCCAAGGAGCTTACGCTCTTTCTCAATGTTGGCAAAAGTCCTTCATCACATATGGATCCACAAGATCACTCTGTTACTCATCACTCCCCGTTGGCCGAGTCAACCATGGTTTTCAGCTTTATTGGAACTATCTCAGAATCATCCCCTCCTACTACCATATTTACCGCATCTATTGACGAACACCCAAGGGGAATTGTATCCACTGGTCCTCCAAAGAAATTTGGACCTGGTGGCCTGGATGATTTCAAGGGATCCTGGTTAATCGATTGCTTATCGCAATCAACTAAGGAATTACTATTACTATACTATACTCTTGGGCCCCAGACGCTAGAAGGAGCTATGGCGCCACATGGACCAGATGGAGTAATTGGTGTATGTATAGAAATTTTGATCCCTTTACTGCACCTGTTACTGCCTTAATATAATTCGTATTCCATCCTTTTTCTTCGGGCAAGTCATATCGCTCTATCAATGTTACGCGTTCGGCTAAAATCTCAGTGGCTCATGTTCCCCTACAGGGTACTCCTATAGGCCAGAACCCTCTGGTCTGTCGCCTTCTGTGGGGAATTTGACTGTGTAAAATGCCTGCTCCCAAATACCCGCTTATGTGGGATGTAGTTCTAGTTTTACATTTTCTTTGAGAATGGGCAGACAATACGAAATTGACTTTGCACCAACTCTCTGTGAAACTTGCATTTATATTGTGTCTTATTTCTTCTCAACGGGTTGTGGACGTTCGAGCGTTCAACGTGGACGGTTTTCCTTCACTACAGAAGGAGTGTCGTTTTCTATCTAGCGTCGGACTTCGAGGGGCTTTCCCTCCATCATATATCCCTTTTTCAGACAGTTCCCCACCTCTGTGTGGTGGACACATTACTAGGATATGTACATTCCCGTCGGGGCAACTTCAACATTCCCATCGGGGCAACTTCTTATTTAATTTGCTAAACCTCATCATCTATTCAAATCCACCACTCTAGCGAGATGGGTTTGCTGACTGCTATCTCTAGCGGGTGTAGACTCTTGTTTTGGCGCACACTCGGTCCAGGGTGTAGCCACGTCAAAGGTTCTTCCGGTGGGTGCGTCGCTTACCGACATATTGCAATCCACGGACTGGACTAGAGAAAGTACATTCCGTGTTTTTTATTTCCGTCAGATTCCTCATGCTTCTTTTGCTTTTCAGCCACACCTTTAAAAATGCTAAATATGAATCCTCCTGTCATGTTATAAAATTGTAGATTATGCTAACGCAGTGTACCTATAATCTTAATGTTATTAAGGATAGGGGCAAATATTTTGGCACCCTTTTCCCCCTCCCCGTTTATATGATTTGTTGGTTTTTACATACATATTTTAATTCAATCTGGGTGTGTTTATTTAATTATTATGTGATTTATGATTACTTGAAATTTGAATCTATATTAATGTATATATGACAAACAGTTCATTTCCAAGTCCGTTTCACGTCTTTTTGTTTCTTTTCAGTTTGATTCACCTTAATGAATTTTTTGTATTTAAGGGATTTATTTCTTGTTATATCACATCAAAGAAAGAAGAAGAGATACAGGGCAAGGGGCCTTTTATACCTTGTTACAATGTGTTTTTTTCACTAAACTTTATTGTTAAATCTGTGCTGCTGGAGTTTAGTAAAGAGAGTTTAATGCAAAATATTTGCCTCCTGTCCTTAATAAAATTAAGATTATAGGTACACTGCGTTAGCATAATCTACAATTATTCGCTTACGAATGTGTGTTGTCTAAATGTATGTTTCCGTGCGTATTTGTATGTGAATGTATGAAACTCTGAGAATGCCCATGAGAGTATTACTATCAGAGTTATACACTAAAGTGAAAATCCAAAGGAAATTTAATGTGAATTACAAATGTAAAGCCAAAGTAGCAAAACTGGAAGCATAGCTGACTTGAAGTACTTTTCCGGTTCTGCTATTTTGAATTTAAATATATAGCCTTCTAGAGTCTTCCTGTGTGTGAATGAAGCTAAATTTCAGAGCAGGAGATAACAGTTTCTAAAATAAGTTAACTTCTGATTGAAAACAAATCCCTTTTTGTTCATGCTGCATGTGTGAGTCACAGTCAGGGGAGGTGTGCATAAACAAAAACAAAATGTAACTCCTAAAAGACAGAGAATTAAGCAGTGAGGTTGCAGGGGCATGATATATGCACAAAACCCACATCATTAAACTTAAGCTGTTTTGGTGCCTTTAACCCCTTAAGGACCAAACTTCTGGAATAAAAGGGAATCATGACATGTCACACATGTCATGTGTCCTTAAGGGGTTAAGGGAGAAAATGTTTTTGTCTGAGCAAGGATATGCACATGTTCAGCTCCTCCCGACCAAGAGTAGGTCCAAAAAATCCTTCTCATTTGGACAGCATTGATGTAAGGCCTCAATTTAATAATTTTGGATATGCTTATCAAATGATTTATCGGAAAAAGCTTCCATAGTCTTTAATTGTGACTTCTGTAGTTATATCATTTAAAAATCTTTTCCATAAACAATTTAATCAAGGCCTAAATCGGAAGAAGGAAGAATATAGTGAATTTTACAAGTTTGAAACTGACATTTATAAAAAAGAAAATACATACACTGAGATTATTTTTTCTGAATGACCTACTGCATGTTTACAAATGAATAAGATATGTCAATTTCTGTACAAGCGTCTGGACATTCAGAATTTTTAACGATTTCCTGCACATGCTTATGTTTTCATTTCCACTTGAATATTTACTTTGAATTGACTCCAAACAACAGTAAAACAAATATTTTCAGCTCTTATATTATTTACTGCAGAGGTTCCAAAGCACAAACGCTTAATACCACTGGAACCTATTGTAACTTTACGCGAGTATTGCAGCATATTTATAAACTGTGAGTTTAATTGCTAAACTGGAACTTGTGGCAATTTTACAAGTGAATTGCAAATGTTACACTTATAATCAAAATTATTCAATCCACATTGAAAATTAGGTTTATTGTCAGAATTTGCAGACTTTCAGCTGTTTGCAATGAACAAATCAAACAATAACAATTAAAATAGCTCAACACCCCTCTTTCTTTCTGTACCCTACTCTCCCTCCCCCCATTATGTTGAAAATTCAATAAACTACCAATTTAAAGTGGCTTCCCCAAATTCAACTGGAAATGCAACTTATAATGACTTCCCCAGTCTCAAATTTTTATTTTTGGTATTATTTGACCTTATTTTTTTTTTTTTTTTTTAATTCTTTATTTTAGACGTGCAGTGTTGAATACAAGCTTTGTCAAGATGTACTGCACATTTTTTTTTTTTTAACAGAAAACTAGCTTTTCGCAGAAAGCTTGAACATAGTGAGGTAATAGAAACATGCAAGTTGTCAATGCGTTAGTCTAGATGCATATAAAAGTTAACCATTTAGTCGACATACGGATGCAGTAATATGACATAATTAACATAACGTCTAAGCATTTGCTGGCCGTTCATCCAGCGTGATTATAGCAGAGTAAATGCTACTAGTAAGTGAATTAGACAAGTAAGGAAAAGATCTCTACGTCATATTCGCCTTCTTTTCTGGTATGGTGGACTAAGTTTAAATTCTCACTGTGAGGCCCTACTTTATATATATTGTTCAAGCTAGACCATGCCGTTAGGACTGTAAAGTAAGAATGAATGTAACTAGCACATAGTGTTAACAAGCTATAGGACATTCACAGTAAGTATTAAGTATTAAGTATGCTAGGACTTGAGGTTAAGAAGCCGTTAGACTTCAGTGAGATTATAGTGAGTAGTTAATTAGGCCCATATACTGGCTAATCAGTCAAGTCTAGCTCCCATCTATTGATACCTATGCTGGTATAAAATGTTTAACTAGCGAGATACATCTGCGGTATTGTTGATTGCCTGACTAGTAATGCATGAACAAACGTAGATAAACATTTTGCAGAGGGACAGAGAATTTAAAATAAAGATTGCTAGCTAGGGCTTCCGGGCATGTAAAAGATCAGGGTAAATCATAGGTAAAAGTGCATAGCCGTTTGCAAGACTCTGGCACAACCGGGTAATTCCAGTGCAAGTTCAGCCAACCTCTGACACCGGGAAACGCTGGTGCTCTGTTAGGCAGTTCCTCATGTCGTCGGTGTTTCTGTATTGGGAGTCTGCCCTTGTAATAGCCTGTATGATGTGCAGCCGCTGGATTGCTTGGTGTGCAGCGCTGGTTAGAATGAGCTGGGTCGTGCTGCGCTTGATGCATAGCTTCAGGTGAGGTGGGGTGCTTGTGTGGTAGGCTTGGTGGGCTATGCCACTTATGTGAATGTGGGAGCATCGTGGTACCTTTTCCCGCCGTGGGGATCGCAAGTATCTGCGTCGCTGGATGGTTGTTCTGGGAGCTTGAGGCAGGTATCTGTAGCAGTGGCGTCTCGTTGCGGGTCGGACCCATGATGCCACAGTTTTCACCGCCCGTTGGAGAGTCATTCCGCGGCTGTGTAGTGTGGCCCAAAAGCTTGTGCAGATCTGGTCCAAGGCCCCCAGGAGGTATGTGGTGGCTGGTCGCAGGTACTCTGCTCGTTAGGTCGGCGCTGGGCGGCCATTTTGGATGAGTCTGGGCAGTTTGGTGCCCTTGCCCGCTGTGCGGTCTGTTCAGCTGTCCTCTGTGCCAGTAGATTGTCCAGTGTGGACCGGGATGTCCCCCACCGGTCCGGGGGGGGGGAGGTTGGGAGATGCAAGGTCTCGTAAGGGTTCCGGTGTCGGGGAGAGCGGCCGACTCTCCCCGGCCCTAGTCCCAGTAGGCCGCACTTGGATTCCCGCTCCCGTAGCTCCGACAGGCTCTGGGGTGGTCTCGATCGGCTCCGTGGGACACCCCCGACGTGGATGGTGTACCCTCGGTGGTCCTCTGGCAGAATTGCCGTCTCTTTGACCCCGGTTTCGGCCCGCCAGGCAGGAGCTCGTGCTTTGCGTGTCTGCACGGCTTGGCGGTCAGGCTCCGCCCCCCATTTGACCTTATTTTTAATTAGAATTTTTCACATTTGGTGATAACATTTATCAACAACTGAACTGAACGGTAACATGATGAGGTCCATCGTGGCTCTATCATATTTCAAATCAGCTATTTTGAAATAGAACATGTATATAGTCATATATTGTTTAAATTACAAGCCCTTCTTTGGTGGCATTTTATAGATGACACCTTTAGTATCTGGAGTGGCAGAGAAGAAAGTTTATTTGGCTTTTTTGAAAGCATGATTTGTGTCACTATAGATATCAAATTCATAATGTAGCATGGTACCACAGAGGTCAATTTTCTGAATAATCAGAAACACAGACAGAGACCTAATCACAGACCTTTATGTGGAACCAACGGATTGAAACATTCTGCTCCACTTCAACATTTTTCATACAGCTAACACTATAAAATCATTGCAATTTTTCATACAGCTAACACTATAAAATCATTACTAACACTATAAAATCATTACTCAATGCTCAATGCTCAATTTTTAAGGGTGGCGCATAATGTTTCAATGTCAGGTACACATCAGGTCCGATTCGATGAGATGGTGACTACATTTAGATGGGTTACTTAGAGAGAGAGAAAATCCTTATGAACTTTTGGTAACATACACCACCATTACCTGGCTTAGTCTGAATCAGAAAATAATGCAGATTTTTATATATCAAGTTTGCGTCCAATGCCTCATGTACAACTGTCTAGATTTCCTTGATCAGATTGGTAGACTCCCTATTGACAAGTAGCATAATGTCCTCTCAACTTTATCTCCACTACATATTTGTTTTTGTCCATGACCACCAGTGTTAGTCTCTATCAGGTAAAAAATATCCAATAAGGGGGCGGGGCCTGACCACCATGCTGACCGGTCGCATGGCCCTGAGGCTCCAACTAACTTTAACTCCAACCGACAGAAATCAAGGACTTACCGCTGATAATCAGGCGGTATAGCCCGCTGAAATGTGCAGGAGAGGGTTGGCATCACTGTGGACTCCGAGATCGGGAGTTTCGGGGCCCTGGCGGTACGAGACTTCGGAGCCTGCGGCCTACTCAGGGAAGAAGCGGGGCAGACGGCCGCTGCCCTACTCAATTGCCTGGTCGCCACACCACTACCCTGTAGCACACCTCGCAGGCTCCCCCCCCCCCCTTGGGCCGGGGGGGTCATCCCAGCCCCCACGGGAAGGAGCTGAAACGGCACAACGAGCTCCATCATGACGCTCCAGAGGCCCACGCCGGGCTCTGGCGCACACACAGCCTGCGGACAACAAGAAAATATAAGCCCCGTCACCCCACTACCTGGGACTGTGCCTTACAACATGCCACGGCACACACTTAGCATACCCGACCTACATACCCAAGATCCGCTCATGACACCATCGGGTCGGAGGCAGATGAGCCACAAGTTCAGAGGACCCAGCGGGCCCTGCAGCTTCACCTGCTCAGCAGCCCGATGAAGCAAACCCGGGAGACAGCAGAAGAAACCATGCCGCAATACGGCTCTGCCAAACGGACTTACCAACTCCCGGCCAAGCAGTGAACCTGGCTTTAAATCAAGCCTCAAACAGAGAGAACTACTGCCGTCCAGAAGAGTAACCGAAAAGTCTGTTCATGCTTGCTGGCCCCCCGGAAAATTTGTGCTTTGGCGGGACAGTACGCCACCCCTTCACTGACTGTTGCCTTCCTAGCGCTGCTGTGCAAACATGGAGACAAGCGCAGAACACCATAACCACGGGCTCCGCAAGAGGCAGCAGCCAAAAGGTTAACACAGCCCACATGAGACCTAATGTCCCCGGACTCACGCTGTGACTACTCAGCATACCTTGTGACTGTCTCTCCCTGATCGGTCCCACACGGATAATTGCTATATCGGAGGTCTGCTCAGCCCCAGTGGTCCTCAGTTTAAGCCTCCACTAAGCTTATCTTAAGTCAAACCATTCTATGTTGTCTTATTCTGTCAGGGTGCCCCAATCACTTTTACAACAATGCATAGTCTCCCGGTGGTATTCACAGCTTGAAATTAACTACAGTTCGACTTACCTATTATTTTAGCGTGTAATAGTGCCCTCACTTCCTTTACCATGCCACGTCTTTGTCCCAACCTAAGTAATATTGACCGTTTGCCCATACGACGTGGAAAGATAGGCATGTATGTAAAAGCTTGTGCCGCAACTAAAACTAAATCTTGTCTTATGTTTAAAAAAAAAAGAAAATGTTATGTGCAGTTCCTCCTGACATTTTGTTTTAAATCTAAGCCTGTATTCAACTATATATGCATCTCAACCAAATGTCACTGTCACGCTGTGTATGTTTCGCTGCACTTCAAAAATAAAGAATTAGAAAAAAAAAAATCCAATAAATGAGTATTTTACATGTAATTAGTTTAACATGGATTACATTAGTTTCAACGTGGTTTACATCTTGTTTTGTAATTGTGGCTTACTTTACAGAGGTGTAATTACTATGAAAATGAATTAGAGATTTAGCAAACATAAATCTACCTTTAGACCTTAAAAGGTGGAACTTCCCTTTCCAGAGCATTTTGATCACATAACCATAACATCTCTCTGTTGAGATTTCAGATAATTGATAGCATTCATCCTCTGGGGAGAGGATGTGAAAGAGAAAGCTTGAAAACCAGAGGAACATACTGGATCCATACACTGGATAGCCCGTGACACCTAGAGTTAGATAGGGAATTTTTAACAAATGCATGCATCTAATGTTTCTCTATGCATACGCCTTTTTAACTTGTTTGTACTTTCTTCTTTTTTCTTATAGCTTCAAAATTGTCTAGGTGTATTTGGCAGAATCTCTCATAGATACCTATTGTATCCAGTCACGTATATAGGGGGGCTAAACATGAGTACTTTATTGATACTTTATTACTTTTGGAATCTTTTCTGTATTTTTACCTTTGACTATTTGATTTGTTGACTTTTGAGTACTGTATCTTTAAACACCGCATGCATTCACTCCAAGACTGTGAACTTTTGTAAGAATGTTTATATATGTTCATGTTATTGGATCTCATGATCATACATTTCCTGTTTTTTCCCCTATATATATGCACTTGGTTGTGGTATTTGATATGTACGGTTAAGGTTCAAAGAGCTAAAATGTCACATTTGCAGTGTGCTTTTACACAATAATTGTTACTCTCTTTGGCATGTCGTGCTGTCCTCCTATACTTTATTGGATTTACAGTTAAGGGAGTGCAGTCCCGAAGGTTGGAGCACCGATAGCCTTGAGGAGGTCCATTGGAGTTGCAAAGTGTGCACCGTATTTGTTGGTTTTCAAATGAGCATTCACAGAGATATGTGCATGCCTAAAAGATA
Source organism: Pelobates fuscus (assembly GCF_036172605.1). Lineage (NCBI taxonomy): Eukaryota > Metazoa > Chordata > Amphibia > Anura > Pelobatidae > Pelobates > Pelobates fuscus. The sequence continues at coordinate 65,466,538 of NC_086321.1, forward strand.
TAGACTGTGTTTGCCAAACTCCTTTGCCACCAATAACGTGTGTAAATGTCATGAGTTCTGTTACGGCTGAGGGAAATTTTCAAGAATGTCATTCTGGACTTGGAGAGCACTCAGAGTGCAGGCTGCCAGCTCATGCATAACTACACAGCACAAGACTCCGCAAGGCCCTATACCAAGTTAACGAAGAACAGGTTGTGCCCAATGACAAAATAGTAACTATAAAGAATCAGATGGAAAAAAAGAGAACAATTCAATAGTATAAGTAAAAAATTACAGTCCTATTCAAATAACAAAATAATAATGAAAAAAGATGTTACAGTGCAGTTCTAGGTATCTAGGAAGATCGAACTTCCAATGGTTGCTTGAGGTGTGCCCATGAGTGGTATAAATCCCCACCCCACGCTCTCTACACAGGAACTGGCATTTTAGGATCCATTTCATTACACACATCTGTGTACACCCCGTTCCAAATTATTATGCAAATTCTATTTAAGTGTCACAAAGATTAAATATTTTGTTTTTCAGTTTAACTCATGGATGGCATTGTGTCTCAGGGCTCTTTTGATCACTGAAAACAATCTCGGACACCTGTGATAATTAGATTGCCAGGTTCCCCATTATTAAGCAGAGCACCATTTTCATGCAATATAGGGAAGAAAAAGGATCTCTCTGCTGCCGAAAAGAGTGAAATAGTTCAATGCCTTGGACGAGGTATAAAAACATTAGATATTTCATGAAAACTTGGCGTGATCATCGCACTATTAAGAGATTTGTGGCTGATTCAGAGCACAGATGGGTTCGTGCAGATAAAGGCACATTGAGGAAGATTTCTGCCAGATCCATGCATCGGATCAAGAGAGCAGCTGCTAAAATACCATTACATAGCAGCAAACATATATTTGAAGCTGCTGGTTCCTCTGGAGTCCCACGAACATCAAGGTGTAGAGTCCTCCAGAGTCTTGCAACTGTGCATAAACCTTTTATTCGGCCATCACTAACCAATGCCCACAAGCAGAAATGGCTGCATTGGGCAGAAAAATACATGAAGACTAATTTTCAAACAGTCCTGTTCACTGATGAGTGCCGTGTAACCCTGGATGGTCCAGATGGATGGAGTAATGGATGGTTGGTGGATGGCCACCCTGTTCCAACAAGGCTGCAATGTCAGCAAGACGGGGGTGGAGTCATGTTTTGGGACGGAATCATGGGAAGAGAGCTGCTCGGCCCCTTTAGGGTCCCCGAAGGTGTAAAGATGACCTCTGCAAAGTATGTGGAGTTTCTGACTGACCACTTTCTTCCCTGGTACAGAAGGAAGAACTATGCTTTCCGTACAAAATCATCTTCATGCATGAAAATGCACCATCTCATGCTGCAAAGAATACATCTGCATCAATGGCTGCTATGGGGGTAAAAGGAGAGAAAGTAATGGTGTGGCCTACATCCTCCCCTGACCTCAATCTTATTGAGAACGTTTGAAGATTCCCAAGCAAAAGATCTATGAGGGTGGGAGGCAGTTTACATCCAAACAGCAGCTCTGGGAGGCTATTCTGACATCTCGTATACAAATTCAAGCAGAAACTGTCCAAAAACTCACAAGTTCAGTGGATGCAAGACTTGTGAAGATGCTATCAAATAAGGGGTCCTATGTTAAAATGTAACGTGGCCTGTTAAAATGTTTAAAAAGTTAAAATGTTATAACTTTATAAATAAGTTTGATTGAAATAGCTTTTGATTTCAGTAAAAATGCTGCAAACACAACAAATTACAATCTTCAGTTCTTTACAACCTATAAAGTGTTTGGAAACTTACTGTGCGTAATAATTTGGAACAGTGCATTGTAAGTTTTTTATGTTTAAAAAAAAAATACTGTTATCATTAGGAGGTTTGTTCAAAAAAATTTGAATTGTACTCTTAATAGTTGATAACATGAGAATTATGCTAACTGTTATTTACAGGGTGTATTGTGTGTGTTCCATTCGTTGAACATATGGCACTATTGGATCCTTTCTGTTTTCTTTTTTTTTCATATGTACTCATGGAGACACCTCCAGCAACCATAAGAATCTCAATATTCTCGCTCCCAAAGAAAGAAAAGTATACCTTGGACTGTACCTTATCAATTTTTTTTCATTATTATATTATTCTTTGACTAGATGTCAGGATAAGCTAAATGCCCAACATGCAAATAAATTAACAAATAAATAAACAAACCCTAAAACGTATTACTGGATCTTAGGATGGAAAGATTTAATGTTAATAAAGAATATTACAGGATATGCCAAGGTCAGGGAAAACAGAGTGTGCGTAAATAGATAAACAAGCCAAAGGTCAAGGGATATAGAAGTCAGAATAGTCAGATAACAAGCAAGGTCAAAAATACACAGGAATCAGTACTATAAATGCGCACTCAGATAACCACAATGGAAACCACGACAGGGCACTGAGAAAATGTCAAATTAAGTTTAACCTCTTAAGAGCGCAGGGCGTTCTATGCCTTCCCTATTTTGATGGCTCTAAACACCCTGCGATGTTATGTACTTACCCGGTCGCCGGCGATCCAACGCCGGCGATCGCGGTATGGGGACTTACCTGGGAGCCTAGGGAGTCCCCCTGCGTCCTCTTCAGCCCCCCTGGGCCATGTGATCGCGAAGGTAAAATAGTGTTAAAATAAGTTAAAATAGTGTAAAAATAAATAATATATACTTAGGTCTTAGATTTATATACACACATATACACACATACACATACACTGTCTAAGTGTATTTTAAAATTAATATATACATATTTATTTATATATATATATAAATATATATATATTAATATCAAAATACACGTACAATGATATTGATTAAATATATATATAATTTTCATTATATATATATTTATATATAATAAAAAATAAATATGTAAATACATTAAAAAATTAATTAAAAAATAAATAGAACTAAATTATACATGTATATATTTATTTATTTAACTGTATTTTAAAATTAATATATATATTGATATCAAAATACATGTAGAATGAAATAATATATATATCTATATACATAAGTATATACGTATATATCACTATATATATACCTATATATAAATAAAAATAATTTTAAAAAATTATATATATATATATATATATATATATATATATACACAAGTATATATATAATAATTCTACGTATATATTTATGTAATCATTTACATAATTAGGTCATTTTATTAATTACAATTTGCAGCACCTGCCTGAAAACCCAGGCCGAAAGTGTCACGTATTCATCCGCTTATAAAAATGTAGTTAATGACATTTACTGTCCACACAGGAAAAGTTGTGAGGAGCAGCAACCAAATCCACAGAAGGGTTAATGCTGAGCAGCAATTATGCAAATGGAAACCTGGTAACTGCTTTGGGGTCAAAGGACGGTTACAGCCTATCAGATCTAGAGGAGGGGTATTTAGGCCCAGCTCTCATCCTGCTCAGTGCCCTGTTGTGGTTCCCCCCTGTGGTTGTCTGAGAGTGCGTTATTGATTCTGGTAATTCTGGTTATTTGACTTTGGCATTGTTTTTGACTTCCCTGTTTTCTGGCATCCCTGACACCTAGCTTTTCCTTATCGTTGTGTCTCTTTCTGTTTCCCTTGACCTCGGCTATTCCTGACTATTCTTTGGTATGTTAGTCCGGCCATTCTAAGGCCCGGTATACGTTACCTATCAGTTCTCTGTGTTACACAATTCTACGTACTGGATCATTCTGTAATCCTGACAGAAAGTTCAGGGAATTTAATTTGCTAGCACTATATTTAACCTTGTTACTTTCCAAGACACCATAAAACCTGTACATGGGGGGTACTGTTTTACTCGGAAGACTTCACTGAACACAAATATTAGTGTTTCAAAACAGTAAAATGTATTACAACGATGATATCGTCAGTGACAGTGACATTTTTTGCATTTTTCACACACAAATGGCACTTACACTGATGATACAATTGTTGTGATACGTTTTACTGTGTTAAAACACTAATATTTGTGTTCAGCGAAGTCTCCTGAGTATAATAGAACCCCTCATGTACAGGTTTTATGGTGTTTTCAAAAGTTACAGAGTCAAATATAAGGCTTGCGTTTCAGTTTTTTCACATTAAAATTTGCCAGGTTGGTTATGTTACCCCCAAAGATGGAATACCATTTGCAATAGTAGACAACCCAGGGTATTGCAAATGGGGTATGTTCAGTCTTTTTTAGTAGCCACTTAGTCACAAATGCCAGGTTTTGTTTACGTTTTGTTTTGATCACAACTTGTACATTTGACTGCGGTCTTAAGGGGTTAAATACTCTAATAACTATTGGGTACTTCAGATCATGTTATGGTCAGAAACGTGGAGCATGACATCACATGCATGTCCCTGACCATCACAGCCATGAAAGACTCTAGCTTACAGCGCTCCGGTGTCTCTAAGAGGGACTTGCTAGGCACCCGCCGAGTTCCGAGTCTAAGCTTGGACAGGCGCAGTGTTCTGGGCAGAGCTGAACGAGAGGAAGGTAAGTAAGAGGCAGGATTCCCACAGCCTACAGTGACAATAGAATCGTATTATTACTATTGAATTGTTCTCTTTGTTCCATCTGAATTATTATAGTTACTATTTTGTCATTGGCCGCAACCTGTTTTTAGTTTTCTTTGCTGTGCATTTCCTTTTGGGGCCTTTGAGTTCCCTAGCTTAAGGCCTCTATTATTTTGATTTCAGTTTTTAAGCGTTTATCCATTATCTTGTTTCTGGTCCTATATCCACCATGCCTGCTGCTTCACTCATACAGTATTATGCCAGAAAGCATCCAAGTGCAACCAAGTGCACCACCTGCAAACTAAAACATCTATACGTTAATGATCTCCCTGCCCCCTTGTATGCTTACCAGCAGGCTAATGAGTGGCATGGGTCTTAAAAATAAGAGAATCATACAACATATATCTACTCAGAAAATGGTAGAATGGTTCAATCTTGCGAACAAGCAAAACAAATGCTCACAATGCCTCTTGATTAAAAAAAAAAACTAAAACAAGATGCAAATTAAATTGGATAAGCTCTTGATTCTATTGCATACGTATGCCATTATTTTATTTGTGAGTAGGATGTTTCTCCAGGATGCATTGAGTGTATATATGCTAGACATAACAGTACGCTAGGCATTACATTTCATGTCAATGGTTTGTCACAGACATGTTTGTGTGCGATGCCATACTAGTGTATAGTGATCTTCCTATTTGGTTTGATAGGAGATATTTCAGAACGTTCCTTGTTTAAACAGACATCATCCGATAAAGATCAGAAAACAGGGATACACTACAAAACAGGATTTAATTTATTTATTTTGTGAAATATTGTATTTTTTAAAAGTATGTTTCAAAGCGTGAATTATTATACATACATATTATACGTCTATTATACATTTTAAAACCCATTCTAAATATATCTTAAAATATACAGCATGAGCATGAGAGAGTCGGCAGCTGCAGATGCTATATTTATAACGTCTGCTTGTATAATTTGACTAAACACGTACTGTGTCATTTTTATTTTGCTTCAGAGTTTTTTCATTGTTTGTACATCAAAGCTAAATTTGTTCCAATCTGAAGATAGCTGGGCAGCTGGCTGCTCAGCAGAATTTGATCCATGACATGTTTAACCTACATGTGTGTATATTTCTACTTATTTAATGTATTAAATTATGTTTGGCACAACTACATGCCTATGTATGTGCACACTTTTAGAGGAAATGTCTAGGTTACGAAATGCTAATTTTTTAAAATATATTTGAACAATAAAGTTAAAAAGTATGTATTGCATCATTTTTCTCTTCATAATTGCCTAAATTACTAGCTTTTTATAGCTGCAGAATTTTCTTTACCTGTTCCTTTCTGCCATTTATAAGACTGTTTGCAATGTCCACTAAAATGCTTTTCATTGGATTACAATACTTACAATAACAGTGGTGTAAAGAGTCCCATAGAGGTTATTTTATGATGCTGTCTAGATGAGGTCTAAAGTTCTAGAATCATTATATTTTTAATTGAAAAAAAAATGAACTCTGCAGGCTCTGAAGAGTGAAATACATAGCTTATCTCACACAGGAGGCTGCTGGCAGGGAACAATGATTTATGCCAGCATCACCTGTCAGTTCTGAGATATGAATGCAATATATATTACAAAAAGAGTAAAGAGGACTAATATGATGGATGTATAGTAGTGGGAGTAGAGAGGGAGTTAAACCTAGTTAACAACTAGTAATTATTATGAATTCAGAATAGTTCTGGGCAGACAGATAAGAAGAGCCTCATTCCATGACACTGAACATATGAGATAGGTCTGAAATGAATATATCTACTCAAGAAGAAGTGTGTAGGTAGGTTGTGTTACTGAGTGACAGCCAGCATTTTTTTGGCAAATGTGTCAGGGAAAAAGTGGTTTACATTCTAAATATCAGAGAATTTAGCAGTGAGACTGAAGGGGGATGCCCTATAGACCAAAATTATTTTGTTAAGTTGGAGTGTCTTTAGCTCTTAGACCAGTCATGGTAAGACACCAGGGATGGATTTACACCTGTAGGTACTGAATTCTAAGGATGTCCCTTAACCCTTTCCTCCTCCACCCTCCGCCCATACACACAAAAACAACTGTTTAATTAATGTATTAATTGGACTAGGTAGACATACAAAATCTGTAAAAGATTTGACAACTGCATATGTAAATTTGTGCATATTTATACTTGTTATGTATTGCATTTGTAAATATAGTGAGTGTATGAAGCTGATTAAACACAATCAGGGTTTCAGATAATGTTGTAAAGTGAATGGGTTAAATGATTAATCCTTTGAGTGCAGTTATAGTTGAGGTATAATGGGTATTAAACACTGGGTGTAAGGTTAGAATGGGGTTACATTTAAAACTGTGATACATGGTGTGTTTCATTTGTTAGAGGATTAAGGTAAGATGTTTGGTTTCAGGCTAAGGCTTTAAGTGCTTACATTCTGGTACAAATGGACGAGTTTGTTTAGGTTTTGGGAGGGGTTAAGTTTATGGTTAGGGAAAAAAAGTGTTTAGGAAAAAGGCATGTGGAGTTTGAAGGGTTATATGCAAAGTACTCACCCTGGTATGATTGATATTAGAGCTCCAGGAGCTGTTGTACATGGTTAATAACCCTGTTATGCCACTGCTCCTCCTGCCATGCATTGCCTGTGTGAGAGGCTGTTATTGGGCAGATGGGAAATTATCCCTTCTACTTCCTGTCTAGCCTCACACACAGACACATTGGAGGCAGCACAGTGTTTAAGAGCCTTCATAACTGTTCTTGCAGCTCTGCTATTAAGCATAGAAGGCTGAATGGATTACTGGGGACACTGACCAAGGCTCCTCAGATTAATGTCCCCACCAGCCGATTTGAGCTCCAAAAAGGCACATTATAAGTGCTGTAATGTGGCGCCCCTAGAGGACAGGCATCTGTAGGTAGGTACCTACTCTGCCTAATGGAAAAACCTGGCATGTAGGGTAAAACATGCATGCAGAGGCCTATTTGCTGACAGGTAAACCATAGGTTCATGCTCTGCAGACGGTGTTCAGGGTAGTTGCTGTGTGAGAAGCGAGGATGTTGGTGTTGCAGCATGAGATAAATACATTGGTTTTGAGGTTTTGTTTGGACACTCAGGCTCAGAAAGGTTCCCTATCACTGACTTAGACTAACCCTTTAATGTAAACCAGCATAGACGTCTGTCACCGGTTCAGTGTTACTTTTTTTTTTATAACAGAGCAAAGTTTGTGTTTTTGTCTCAAAAGGTGTCTCCTAGATCTATCCCAAAAGGTCTAGAATTATGGAGAATGGACAAAAGAACTGCTAAAATTCTCAAACTCATTTTTTTAATCAATGCTTTTTTCTTTTTGTTTTTTTTTTACCTTAAATGTACTTGTTAGATTCCTGTGTCAATTCTCCACACTTAGTTTAATAAACAAACTCCAGATTAGTTCACAATTTCCACAGTGGCATGATGTATATGAGCCTACAAAATAATAATTCTCATAAAAGAAATATAGTATGCTATATTTAAAAATGTTATAAGAAATCTCTAACTCAAGAAGACTTACGCTGTGTACCATATGCTCAATAAGTAAATAACGCTTAGAGGAGATACTATAGAAATCGGTTGCAATTTGCAAATCAAATTGTAGGCAGTCATTTTCTACAAATATAATTATTTTACTGTTCTTATCCAGATCACTTTATAAATTAGGCAGAAAGAACATACCGTATATACTCGAGTATAAGCTGACCCGAATATAAGCCAAGGCCCCTAATTTTACCCCAAAAAACTGGGAAAACTTATTGACTCAAGTATAAGACTAGGGTGGGAAATGCAGCAGCTACTGGTAAATTTCTAAATAAAATTAGATCCTAAAAAAATTATATTAATTGAATATTTATTTACAGTGTGTGTGTGTATGAATGCAGTGTGTGTGTGTGTATGAGTGCAGTGTGTGTGTGTGTGTGTTGCAGAGCCTTGGTGGGGGGTGGGCAATTTTTATATTTTTTTTAAATAATTTTAATAATTTTAATTTTTTTATATTATTATTTTTATTATTATTTTATTTAATTATTATTTTTTATTTTATTATTATTTAAAAAAAATTCGTCCCCCCTCCTTAGCTGGCCAGGGAGGGGGGCTCTCACTCCCTGGTGGTCCAGTGGATGGGCACTGTGTAGGAGGGGGCTGGCAGAGCTCTTACTTACCTCTCCTGCAGCTCCACTGTAAGTCTCGCGAGAGCCGCACTATGACCCCGCGGCTCTCGACACTTACAGAGCTGACAGAGGTGCTGAACGGACCGGCACGGAGGAGGAGGGAGCTGACAGGAGCTGCAGGAGAGGTAAGTAAACGCTCTGCAGCCCCCACAGCCCCCTGTCTGTATTATGGCAATGTAAATTGCCATAATACAGACATTGACTTGAGTATAAGCCGAGTTGGGGTTTTTCAGCACAAAAAATGTGCTGAAAAACTCGGATTATACTCGAGTATATACGGTAAGTGGGTTTAAAGACTGACAGTTAAAACTATACATGCTGATACAGTTGATGTGAAATACCAGTCCTGGACTTAATCCACATTCCAGCAGTATCTCTTACAAATCACTGACCTAGGGGGATTACAATTAAGCATATCACATCGGCCATTAAATCGGGGCTCACTTCCATGTTTTTAAATTAGTTTTTTGGCAAAAATATTCAGTGACCACCCATGAACTGCTCAGGAAATTTGGAGCATTTCAAAGGCAAATTCCAAAATGCCTTATCTGTGATAGTAACTTTTATGTGCATTGTATATTTTGTTGTAAACAAATGGTTTTATGACATGGAAAACCATAGTGCTATGTCATATCCCAGTTCATGAAAAATGGTTTTTTTATTATGTAAGAACATTTAATTATAGATATGGTACAGCTGTTGCTGTGTCTGATCTGGAAAATATCCTGTTAACAACAAATTAAAGATACTTGTCTGTCAAATCGCAATAAAGAACAAGTTAAATGGCCATAGCAAAAATGAAAGCTTCTATTTCACAGTGTAACCCTTGAGAGATCAAAAGTTGAGAGCCCAAGCTACGACTGGACTACACATCTTAAAATTCTTTGCTGCATTACAGAGCTCCAAATTTAGACACCTTCCTTAGTTACTAAGATGTAGCTGGGAATAAGATTTTTATTTTATTTTATTTATTTGCAAACAGTGAGTTAAAGGCCCCTGGAATCTGTGCCCTTAGGATGTGTAGACACTTTTAAAAGGGCAGTTGGGTATCCTATCCTTCTGATGTGGTATGTAAGGTTTGAAGAAACGGATTCTCCCTTAGCCAAGCATGTGCTAACCAAACTTGTGCTTGGAGAAAAAATTTGGTTCAACTGAACAATTTATTCCAAAAAATAAAATAATTTTTGATTCGGTAAAATTTCATCCATGCATCAATTTGAATTTCAGTAAAGAAAAACTGATTTAGGAAACAAAATATTATGTATATATTTTGCAGTAGACTGATAGGAGCAGTTTTTCTTACATTTTTACTGCAACCTTTCTTTTTCTCACTTGATTGTAACTAAAATCAACGTTCAGTATCGGTCCCATAGTGTTGAACCATCTTTTCCCATCAATATTGTCTTTTTCTGGCACCATAGCAGAATTCAGAATCCTAAATCAAAACAAACCTGCTCGGCCATTGTGTATTTTGTTTGGTTCGTGATTTAGCTACCCTTTATCCCAGAGTTTGGGAATTTGACTGCTCATACAATCAGCCCAATTTAATTGAATTGCAATGTCTACCAAGCAGCATCATATTTGACACTAAACATCCCATCATGGACATAAGGCAGGGCTTCCCAAACTTTTATGGCCCGAGACCCACTTTTCAAAATGGTAATTTTTCGAGACCCACTTGCTTTTTTTTAATGCATATTTTAAAAAGTGAACACCATGACAATCCGCTTTAGAGGCATACAATTGGCACAGCATAGCAATCCGCTTTAGATGTACACCATGGCAATTGCTTTTAGAGGCATAAATCTGGCACACCATAGCAAACAGCTTAAGAGGCATACAATTGGCACACTATAGCAATCCACTTTAGAGGCATACAGTTGGCATACCATGGCAATCAGCTTTAGAGGCTTACAATTGGCACACCATGGCAATCAGCTTTACAGGCATACAATTGGAACATTATGGCAGCTTTAGATGCATAAAATTGGTACATTATGGCAATCAGTTTTAGAGGCTTACAAATGGCACACTATGGCATCCAGGTTTAGAGGCATACAATTGGAACATCAGGGCAGCTTTAAATACATAAACTTGGCACACCATGGCAATCAGCTTTAGATGCATAAACTTGGCATATCATGTCAATCACTTTTAGATGCATAAACTTGGCACATCATGGCAATCAGCTTCAGAGGCATACAATTGGCAAACAGTCAGATGCATTAAATTGGCACTCCATGGCAATCAGCTTTAAAAGCATACAATTGGCACACCATGGCAATCAGCTTTAGATGCATAAAATTGGCATATCATGGCAGTTTTAGAGGCATAATTTGGCATATCATGGCAGTTTTAGATGCATATTGTTGATATATCATGGTGTTTTAGAGGCAGAAACTTTGCATATCATGGCAATCAGTTTTAGAGGCATACAACTGCTTACTCACAGACTCAGTCAGAATCAGACGTTGTGTCCTGCTCATCCAGGCCCCTCACATTGATTATCCATGTGGTGGAACTAATGTAGAGAGAGCCCTGGTGCAAGTACCGTATTTATCGGCGTATAACACGCACCGGCGTATAACACGCACCTCATTTTTAGAAAGAAATTCCAGGAAATTTCCCCCCTCCCATAGTATTCCCCCCCCTCATCCCATAGTATTCCCCCCTCATCCCATAGTATTCCCCCCTCATCCCATAGTATTCTCCCCCCTTTCCATAGTATTCTCCCCCCTCCCATAGTATTCCCCCTCCCATAGTATTCCCCCCCATAGTATTCTCCCCCCTCCCCTCCCATAGTATTCTCCCCCCCTTCCATCCCATAGTAATCTCCCCCTCCCCTCCTATAGTATTCTCCCCCCCTCCCCTCCCATAGTATTCTCCCCCCTCCCCTCCCATAGTATTCTCCCCCCTCCCCTCCCATAGTATTCTCCCCCCATCCCCTCCCATAGTATTCTTCCCCCTCCCCTCCCATAGTAATCTCCCCCCTCCCCTCCCATAGTAATCTCCCCCCTTCCCTCCTATAGTATTCTCCCCCCTCCCCTCCCATAGTATTCTCCCCCTCCCCTCCCATAGTATTCTCCCCCCTCCCCTCCCATAGTATTCTCCCCCCCTCCCCTCCCATAGTATTCTCCCCCCCTCCCCTCCCATAGTATTCTCCCCCCCTCCCCTCCCATAGTATCCCCCCCTCCCCTCCCATAGTGTATTTCCCCCCCCTCCCCTCCCATAGTATTCTCCCCCCCTCCCCTCCCATAGTGTATTTTCCCCCCCTCCCCTCCCATAGTGTATTTCCCCCCCCTCCCCTCCCATAGTGTACTTTCCCCCCCTCCCCTCCCATAGTGTACTTTCCCCCCCTCCCCTCCCCTAGTGTACTTTCCCCCCCTCCCCTAGTGTACTTTCCCCTCCCTCCCCTAGTGTACTTCCCCCCCTCCCCTCCCATAGTGTACTTTCCTCCCCCTCCCCTCCCATAGTGTACTTCCCCCCTCTCCCCTCCCATAGTGTACTTCCCCCCCCCTCCCCTCCCATACTGTACTTTCCTCCCCCTCCCCTCCCATAGTGTACTTTCCTCCCCCTCCCCTCCCCTCCCCTCCCCTCCCATAGTGTACTTTCCTCCCCTCCCATAGTGTACTTTCCTCCCCCTCCCCTCCCCTCCCATAGTGTACTTTCCTCCCCTCCCATAATTACTTACCTGTCCTGAAGCGTGGGCCGGCTTCACAGCGCGCACCGCGGTACAGGAACTTTAATTTCAGGTTCCGGTTTCCGGCGGGACTGAAAGGAAGTGTGCACACTATTGTGCACACTTCCTTTCAGTCCCGCCGGAAACCGGAACCTGAAATTAAAGTTCCTGTACCGCGGTGCGCGCTGTGAAGCCGGCCCACGCTTCAGGACAGGTAAGTAATTATGGGATATCGGCGTATAACACGCACCCACGATTTTCCCCCTATTTTCAGGGGAAAAAAGTGCGTGTTATACGCCGATAAATACGGTATGCTTTCTGGGGCCCCCTCTAGTGCAAGTGTGGCCAAAAGGTAGATCTCCATCTGTCGGAGAACTTCAACAATGCTATGCCTGCTGGGAATCTACCATTTGCCCATCGTTGCAGGGTTATATTTGTGAGCAGTGTTTGAGCGTTTAAATGTAAGCATGTTTGTGGATTAAAGGACCACTATAGTGCCAGGAAAACAAACTCGTTTTCCTGGCACTAAAGTGCCCCGAGGGTGCCCCCACCCTCAGGGTCCCATTCCCGCCAGGCTGAAGGGAGGGAAAGGGGGTTAAAAACTCACCTTTCTCCAGCGCCGGGCTCCCTCGGCGCTGGGGACTCTCCTCCTTTAGCCGTCATCGGCTGAATGCGCATGCGCGGCAAGAGCCGTGCGCGCATATAGCCAGTCCATAGGAAAGCATTCTCAATGCGTTCCTATGGACGCTGGCGTCTTCTCACTGTGAAAATCACAGTAAGAAGCGCTGAAGCGCCTCTAGCAGCTGTCAATGAGTCAGCCACTAGAGGCTGGATTAACCCATTTGTAAACATAGCAATTTATCTGAAACTGCTATGTTTACAGCAGGCAGGGTTAATCCTAGATGGACCTGGCATCCAGACCACTTCATTAAGCTGAAGTGGTCCTTTAAGTATGTGTGTGCATGTATGGGAGTGTTTGTATGTACTGTGGCCATTGGAATGTAGTGGTGTACTTGTTTGTAATGTTTGCGTCTGAACGCAGGGGTGTTTGAATGTAGTGCTGGACTTTAAATGCAGGTGTGCTTTTTGTGTGTAGTGTCGGTGTTTGAATGAAGGGGTGTTTGTATATCATTTTAGTGTTTTAATACATGGGTGTGTTTGTATGTAATGTTTGCGTTTGATTGCAGTGCGTGTGTAGTGGATGCAGTGTGTGTATGTTGTGTATATAAAATATACATATACACAATGTGTGTTTGGATGTAAGCATGTTTTTTGCATGGAGTATGTGTGCAGTGTATACACATACAGAGACACACAAATACACATACTGACACAGCGATACAAACACAATGACACTTATTTTCCTACACACAGATACACATTCACTCATGTAAACAGATACACACTGACACACAAATACACACACACTGACACTATAGGAGACTCAGATACACATACACGCAGAGACAGGTGAGGGTGACCGTGTGGTAGGGAGTGTGTGTGCAGGTAACAGTGTAGGGGGGCAGGGTGAAAAAGGGTTACAGTGGGCGGCGGGCAGGGGGAGAAAGTGTTACAGTGGGTGGGCAGGGGAGAGAAAGGGCTACAGTGTAGGGAGCAGGGGGAGAAAGGGCTACAGTGTAGGGGGCAGGGGGAGAAAGGGCTACAGTGGGGGCAGAGGGAGAGAGGGCTACAGTGGGGGGGCAGGGGGAGAGAGGGCTACAGTGGGGGGGGGGCAGGGGGAGAGAAGGCTACAGTGGGGGGGCAGGAAGAAAATGGGTTACAGTGGAGGAGCAGGGAGAGCAGGCGTTACAGTGTGGGGGGGGCAGGAAGAGCAGGGGTTACAGTGGGGAGAGGGGGGCAGGGAGTGAAGGGGTTACAGTGTGGGGAGGGGGCAGGGAGTGAAGGGGTTACAGTGTGGGGAGGGGGCAGGGAGTGAAGGGGTTACAGTGTGGGGAGGGGGCAGGGAGTGAAGGGGTTACAGTGTGGGGAGGGGGGCAGGGAGTGAAGGGGTTACAGTGTGGGGAGGGGGCAGGGAGTGAAGGGGTTACAGTGTGGGGAGGGGGCAGGGAGTGAAGGGGTTACAGGGTGGGGAGGGGAAGGGGCAGGGAGTGAAGGGGTTACAGGGTGGGGAGGGGAAGGGGCAGGGAGTGAAGGGGTTACAGGGTGGGAAGGGGCAGGGAGTGAAGGGGTTACAGGGTGGGGAGGGGAAGGGGCAGGGAGTGAAGGGGTTACAGGGTGGGGAGGGGAAGGGGCAGGGAGTGAAGGGGTTACAGGGTGGGGAGGGGGCAGGGAGTGAAGGGGTTACAGGGTGAGGAGGGGAAGGGGCAGGGAGTGAAGGGGTTACAGGGTGGGGAGGGGAAGGGAAGGGGCAGGGATTGAAGGGGTTACAGGGTGGGGAGGGGAAGGGGCAGGAAGTGAAGGGGTTACAGGGTGGGGAGGGGAAGGGGCAGGGAGTGAAGGGGTTACAGGGTGGGGAGGGGAAGGGGCAGGGAGTGAAGGGGTTACAGGGTGGGGGAGGGGGCAGGGAGTGAAGGGGTTACAGGGTGGGGAGGGGGGCAGGGAGTGAAGGGGTTACAGGGTGGGGAGGGGGCAGGGAGTGAAGGGGTTACAGGGTGGGGAGGGGGCAGGGAGTGAAGGGGTTATAGGTTAGGGAGGGGAAGGGGCAGTGAGTGAAGGGGTTACAGTTTGGGGGGGGAGAAAATTATTTACATTAAGGGGCAGGATCTGGGGGCTGTGTCCTACCTTCATTTAATTCCCTGGTGGTCCAGTGTCTCCCTGGTGGTCCAGTGGGGTAACTCTCCGGTCTCGGCTCCGCCGGGTGCAGAGCTGCAGACAGTGTAATAAAAGTCTCGCGAGCTCCCTGAGTGTTGCCATGGTAACGCTCTGGGAGCTCGCGAGACTTCTATCACACGGTCTGCAGCTCTGCACCCGGAGGAGCTGCAGACCGGAGCTGCTGGGCAGACTGATTGGAGGGAGCCCGGCGGCATACAGGGCAAGCCGCCGGGCTCCCTCCTGGTGGCCCCCGACGGCCCTGGATGTGTGGGTCAGCGCGACCCACTGGGAATCGCCCTGCGACCCACCAGTGGGTCGCGACCCACACTTTGGGAACCGCTGACATAAGGAAATACAATAGTGGAGCATTTGCAGCTGAGGAATTATTTTCGTTTTTCACAGGTCATGATCCGGTGGATCCAGTTTGATGTTATGCGTGGGCGTGAGCCCCACTGCTTTTTGCATGTAGTTATTAATGTATTATTATTTAAAGGGACACTATAGTCACCAGAACAACTACAGCTTGTTGAATTTGTTCTGGTGAGTAGAATCATTACCTTCAGGCTTTTTGCTGTAAACACTGTCTTTTCTGAGAAAATGCAGTGTTTACATTACTGAAGCCCATGGAACAACGCAGTAGGAGGAGTGGGCCTTGACAGAGCCAGGAAGTGGGCAGGTGCTAGTGTTTGGGGGTTGGATTAGTTTAATGGAGCTTGGGGGCGGAGACAGGGAGTATAAAGAGCAGCCATTTTAGAATAGGGGCCATTTTAACCAGAGCCTTTCTTACCTGTAAATTGTGTCAGGTCGGCGAGGTTCTTTTTCTTTGTCGTTTCTGCAGGATTATGGCGTCGCTAGATGAGATCCTGGATGGTGTTCGGGCAGCTGTGAAGGACAGAGGACTGGATTGGCTTCATCAGCAGTTGGGGACTGCCGGGCCTGCTCCTGCGGTACCGGCCCGTCGTCCGGCGAGGAGGACGAGACCACCTCAGCGTTTGAGCCCGGGCGCTGGGCCCGCAGCGCGGCGGAGGAGGAGCCCTTCGGCGGGATGTGGTGTGACTGACGGTCCGGGTGAGGCTCGGTCAACAGAGCCAGGCAGGCGCACGGCTCGCTCCGGTGGGCGCGGCAGCGGCCTGGCGAGGACGGCCGCACAGCGCATGGTGGCGGATGGATCCAAGCCACGCGGTTCCGCGGCTGGCAGGAGGAACGGTCCGGGCGGATCTCAGAAGACGTCCGGGATGGAGGCCAGGCCAGCTGGGAGTCATGTGAGCGGCGGCACGAAGCGGACATGTCCCGGTGAGTCAGCCACTAGTGTGAATGCTGGAGGGCAGGGGAGTGATGGTGATGGCGGATGTATGACGGCCCCTCAGGCCGTGGGGGAAGGCCAGGACAGCGGAGTGATGGCAGGGACGTCTCAGGCTGAGGCAGGTCAGGGAGACAGATGCAGGGACAAGGGGACCTCACAAGAAGCGAGTGGGTCTGGGCACACGGCAGGCTGCCAGGATAGCGATGATGAATCTGGCTTGGGGCAGACGGCCGAGGAGAGGCCAGGCTCGGCACTGACAGTTGAGGGACAGGGTGCTCATACTGTTAAGCTGGTTCGGGATGTCAGCGGTAGGCGAGAGGGCCCATCTGGCCGCTCCCAGGGTCAGCTTCATGACAGGGAGGCCGCAGGGAGTGAGGGGAGAGCAGAACGACGCTTCTCTGGCGTCAGGCGCAGCGTTTCGAGGAGCAGAACAAGGAGTTCAGGGAGCAGGGAAAGATCACCTGCGCGGAGCGGGTGCAGCGTAGCAGGCTCATGTTGCAGGAGGCGTGATTCCAGGGATAGCAGGAGGAGGAGTCAGCGGAGAAGATCAGGTTCGCCGGGAGAGAGGCTCAGTGATCGGTGGAGGGGACCACCTCGTGAGGGCAGTCGCCCTGCGAGACGCAGCGTTGCTGAGGAGGATTGGGAGGAACGTAGGGAGGAAAGGCGGGTGAGGAAGGTTCAGGACAGACTACCCAGATTTCCTTCTCCCTACAGGTCTCGGAGCAATACCCCTACGGTCTCGAGGCGAGTCCAGGCGGATGGGAGTCGGCGACAACGGGATTCTCCGGTGCCTGAAAAGGTGGACGGAAGGACGGCGCCTCTGCAGCCAGCTGCGACCAGAGGTTCGAGTGGTGAGTTCCCACACACACGACACCCAGGACAGTTGTTAAATGATTTAAGAACATTTTTAGATTCTTGGTCTGGGACAGAGGGGTCGCCTGCGCAATTCGGGAAGGTGTGGGCGCGAGAGAGTAGTCGGGACACGGCTGCGGGGCTCGGGGGGACACAGCTGTCCGCGCACGGCGGAGGTGAGTCAGGAGCGGGGGCTGAGTTGTCTGGATTGGAAGGAGGGGGCGAGGAGCGTGAAGTAGGTGATGTCCCGGATGCGGCGCGGCAGAATGTGCACGTGTCCTTCGCGGGCCCCCTCGGATGTCATTTAAAAGTGGAAGTGAAAGAGAAGATATGGAAAGGTGAGTTTGTGGAGATATTTTCCCTCCTTCCCCTAGAGGAGTTCTTAGACTTGAAGGAGGAGGATAAGAAGGATGCCAAAAAGGAGGAGGAAGAGAAAAGGCGGAGGTATCGCAAGATACCTAAGACCTTTGGGAATTGGTTGAGGGCCTTCTGCATTCTAGCTAGTGTAATCGGGGAGAAGGCTCCGGGGCGTTGCTCAGAACTATTTTGTTATTTGGATGGGATAGGTGATGCATACCGAACCTACGGAGGTTTGGCTTGGTGGAGGTACGACGAACAATTTCGTCAGCGGCTGGCAGCGAATGCGAGCATGCGGTGGGACCAAATGGACCTGCCGTTATGGATGCGCCTTATGATGGCCCAGAAGTCGGCGCCCTTTCCTGGGGCAGCCGGCACGGCCTCAGGGGCCGGGTCGGCTGGGCAAAAGAAAGGTTTCTGTTGGATGTTCAAAGAGGGACATTGCAAATGGGGAAATAATTGCAGGTTCCGGCACGAATGCTCAGGCTGCGGGGGGACCCACGGTGTCAACCGTTGTTTCAAAAAGGGTAAGTCTGGCGGGGGAAGTGGGCCCGCAGGGGCGGCAGCTACCGCGGCTTCCGTTGGGAGTGTCTCCAGTGAAAATAGACGTGATGTTGCCTTGGCTAAGGCGATACGTTAACAGGGAAGATGCTATTTTCTTGTGGCGGGGTTTTCGGGAGGGGTTCTTTATTCCCTACGTAGTTAGGGGACCTGGTACGTTATGTGGGAATCTTAAGTCAGTGCGGGAACACCCAGAGGTAGTGAAGGACAAGCTAAGTAAGGAAGTGCAACTGGGGAGGATGGCGGGACCGTTCTCGGCACCGCCATTGCCCGATTTGCGAATATCCCCGCTGGGCGTGGTCCCCAAGAAGGAGGCAGGCAAATTCAGGTTGATTCACCATTTATCGTACCCGAAAGGGGCTTCGGTGAATGATGACATCGACACGGCTCTTAGCTCCGTCTCTTATACGTCATTTGACAAGGCAGTCGAGTTGGTTCGGAGGCTGGGGCATGGTGCGCTGATGGCAAAGGTAGATGTGGAAGCAGCATTTCGACTGCTCCCGATACACCCGGACTGCCATCATCTGCTCGGTTGCTGTTTTGAAGGGGAATATTTTGTTGATCTGTGCCTGCCTATGGGGTGTTCGATCTCGTGCGCCTATTTCGAGAGGTTTAGTACCTTCTTGGAGTGGGTTGTGCGGACGGAATCGGCAGGGGGTGCGGTGGTGCATTACCTCGACGATTTTCTTTGCGTGGGCCCGCGGGACTCGGACCGCTGTAAACAGATATTGGACGTGTTTCAGTGGGTGGCGCACAAAGTAGGGGTTCCCCTGGCGGAGGACAAGACGGTAGGGCCTACGACGTGCCTTCGTTTTTTGGGCTTAGAAATTGACTCCAGTAAATGGGAATGCAGGTTACCGGGGGACAAATTATCACGGCTACGGGAGCTGGTGGCCACGGTAGGGAGGGCCAAGAAGGTGACACTGCGTGGGCTCCAATCGCTGGTAGGGAGCCTTAATTTCGCGTGCCGGGTCATACCCATGGGGAGGGTTTTCTGTAGGCGCCTTGCGCAAGCTACGAGTAAGGTGCGTCTGCCGTCACATTACATTAGGGTTTCGGCGGATATGAAGGCGGATTTAATGGTGTGGGACCGGTTCTTGCAGGATTTTAATGGGACGGTGATTTTTCGAGAGCCGGCGGCATCAGGGGAGGTTGTTGGTCTATACACCGACGCTTCTGGTAGCATAGGCTTTGGGGCTTACCTGGGGGGTCACTGGTGCGCTGAGCCATGGCCTGAGGCCTGGAGGCAGAGCTCGCTGATTAAAAACCTAGCGTTTCTGGAGCTATTCCCGGTGGTGGTAGCGGTGAGTTTGTGGGGGCGGGTGTTGTCCAACAAGCATATTATATTTCACTCGGATAACATGGCGGTAGTACAGGCGATCAATAGTTTGTCGGCGTCGTCTCCCCCTGTTTTGTGTTTGCTGCGGCGTTTTGTCCTTCTTTGTATGTCTTTTAATTTGGTGTTTAGGGCTAGGCACATCCCTGGTATGTTGAATGTGGTAGCTGATGCGCTTTCTCGTTTTCAGTGGGAACGATTTCGGGAAGCGGCGCCGGAAGCTATGGCACAGGGGCAGGCTTGCCCTGGCGAGATGTGGCAGCTCGGGACCGCATGCTTGGGGAGTGTATAAAGAATTCTCTTGCGCCGAGCACTTGGTCAGGCTACGTCAAGGTTTGGAAAGAATGGGACGAGGCGGTACAGCAGGTAGGGGGTGACAGTTCGCAGGGGCAGAGGGTGGACGTGCTGTTGTGGGTACTGTGTCGCTTGTTTGCTAAACAGGCGTCACCGGCCGTGATAGATAGGTGCATGTCTGCCATGGCGTTTTTGTTCAAGTTCAATGGGTGGGAGGACATTACGAAGAATTTTCTAATACGCCAGGCTTTGAAGGGCTTTAAGAAGGGTAAGAAGCTCGCGGACCCGAGGCGACCGGTGTCGTTTTCGGTCTTGCAAAACCTGTTAGGGGTGTTGATCGATCTGTGTAATTCCCCTTTCGAAGTAGCACTATTTTCCGGGGCATTTGTCTGGGCGTTTTTTGGTGCTTTTCGCATTAGTGAGCTGGTGAGTGCCAACCACATCGGGGAACGGCGGTTTGATGTTCGAGGACGTGGTCATAGGTAATGATCAGGTGCAGATATGGCTGCGCCGGTCTAAAACGGACGTTTACGGCAAGGGACGTGCGGTGGTACTGTATGAGTTGCCAGGATCAGAGGCTTGCCCGGTGACTTGTGGCACAAGGTACTGTGAGGTTCGGCCGGAAGGTAAGGGTTGTTTCTTTTTACACGCCGATGGTTCAGCGTTGTCGCGATTTCAGTTTCTGCGGGTCTTTCGAATGGGTTTGCAGAGAATGGGCCTAGAGCCGAGTCAATTTGGGACGCACTCCTTTCGCATTGGGGCAGCGACGGAGGCTGCGCGTTTAGGTTTGGGGGACGAGAAGATCAAACAAATAGGGAGGTGGGAGTCCGTGCGATTCCGCTCGTATGTAAGGCCAGATAAGTTGGTGTAATTGCAAGGGTGCAAGAATATGGGATGGGGACGTTGCCTTTTTTCTGCCACTAATTTTGTCTCTTTTCAGGTTTGGAAGTTTGGTTGCTGGGCCACTCGTATGTGTACTGGGCGGAGAAGAGAGCCGCAGTTCGCAGAAGCGGATCACAGCTGGGCTTTCCTTTGGAACGAGTGACTCTATGTTGGTTTGGTTTCAGGGGTGCTAGTTGGCAGAGTTTGTGTAATTTTTTGTTTCAGAAAGTGGTTGGTGTGTCGGTCCCGGATGTGGTATTGATTCATGGAGGGGGGAACGACTTAGGTGGGATTCCGCAAAGGGAATTGGTGAGAAGGATGAAAAGGGATGTGGATCGGCTGAGGGAGCTGGTTCCTGGTGTGGTGGTGGTGTGGTCTGAGATGGTTCCGCGCTTTGCGTGGCGGCACGCCAGGGATCCGGCTGCAATAGCTCGATCGAGGGGTAAGGTTAATAAGATTATGTCAGTTTTTATTAGGCGTTCTGGGGGCGTAGTGGTGCGTCACAGAGAGTTGGAGGGCATGTTACCTGGGTATTTCAGGAGGGACGGTGTACACCTGTCAGACGTGGGGAACGATTTGTTGAACCTTGGGTTCCACGAAGGTGTTGAGCAGGCCCTGTTTAGGTGTGGTGGGGGTCGCACATGCGCTTAAGGAGGTCAAGCCATGTGCTGTGGCGGAACAGGGCATAGTAGAAATTGGAATTTGGCGTAGAGTTTGGACTGGACAGGCCGAGGTGTAGGCCTGATGGAATTAAGGACTGGTTGGTTCTAGCTCTTCGGTGGCGACGAACCTGTGGGTGTAGGGGTGTCTGAGGTACACCCCTACAGTTAACAATATGATGTGGGGCCTCTTTGGTAGGCCGTGTTTCAAGTGAATTGTTATTTGTTATATATTGTTCAATTGGTAGGGTCATTGTCATGGGTACTGTGTGGGGGGTATAGTAATTTAATGTATAGTTGGACAATGACCCTAAATTATGTTAATTATGTTAATTTATGATAATTTAATTAATAATTTAATTAATAAAAGCTGTGGACTTTATACTCCAACAGAATTAACTGTGTCCGTGTCTTATTTAGTTTAAGGTTATAGTGCATGACGAATATCGTCTGTACAAAGGTTTATATAAAAGTTTTAGCACATGCCGAATAACGTCTGTGCAAATGTCATGAAGCCCATGGAACAACGCAGTAGGAGGAGTGGGCCTTGACAGAGCCAGGAAGTGGGCAGGTGCTAGTGTTTGGGGGTTGGATTAGTTTAATGGAGCTTGGGGGCGGAGACAGGGAGTATAAAGAGCAGCCATTTTAGAATAGGGGCCATTTTAACCAGAGCCTTTCTTACCTGTAAATTGTCCCACCCACCCTCCCTAGGTTTAGCAGTTCCGTTTCAGTCACAGCGGCGGAACAGGGCATAGTAGAAATTGGAATTTGGCGTAGAGTTTGGACTGGACAGGCCGAGGTGTAGGCCTGATGGAATTAAGGACTGGTTGGTTCTAGCTCTTCGGTGGCGACGAACCTGTGGGTGTAGGGGTGTCTGAGGTACACCCCTACAGTTAACAATATGATGTGGGGCCTCTTTGGTAGGCCGTGTTTCAAGTGAATTGTTATTTGTTATATATTGTTCAATTGGTAGGGTCATTGTCAGGGGTACTGTGTGGGGGGTATAGTAATTTAATGTATAGTTGGACAATGACCCTAAATTATGTTAAATATGTTAATTTATGATAATTTAATTAATAATTTAATTAATAAAAGCTGTGGACTTTATACTCCAACAGAATTAACTGTGTCCGTGTCTTATTTAGTTTAAGGTTATAGTGCATGACGAATATCGTCTGTACAAAGGTTTATATAAAAGTTTTAGCACATGCCGAATAACGTCTGTGCAAATGTCAAGCCTAGTGATAACTTCACTGGCCACTTCTCAGAAGGCTGTTAGAGATCCTTCCTGGGTCATGGCTGCCTAAAATGTATCTAAACATTCAGTATCTCCTCCCTCTGCATGCAGACACTGAACTTTCCTCATAGAGATTCATTGATTCAATTTATCTCTATAAGGAGATGCTGATTGGCCAGGGCTGTGTTTGAATCATGCTGGCTCTGCCCCTGATCAGCCTCTTTGTCAGTCTCAGCCAATCCTATGGGGAAGCATTGTGATTGGATCAGGCTACCATTTCTGCTGATGTCAGCAGGCAGTGGGCAGGTCTAAAGGAAACAGGCACAAAATATGCAGCTGCAGACAGAATACAAGTAAGTTTTACTATTTTTTTAGGGAGGCATGAGGGAACCAGGGGGGCTAGATTATGTTTTTAACCCTATAGGGTCAGGAATACATGTTTGTGTTCCTGACCCTATAGTGCTCCTTTAAAGGAAGGTAATTTACTATCCCGTGTAATTGCTGTACTTTGGCACAAAAGATCATTTTATAGAAGATCCAATACAATCTTCCATACAACTTCACACACACATGCAAAATATGCCTTTCTCCACAACTGTAGCTAGTGGCAAGAGTGGGTCAAAAGGTGAGAGTTGATGGTAATGGATGCTGTGACGATCTACCTTTTGGCAGCTTTCGGCAATCTTGGCAATTGTCCACAAGACAAAATTGCCCCTACTTTGTCTTATGTTATATATTGATTCTGTTGGAATGTTGAAATACTCAGAACTGACAGTTCCACTTTAAGCAGCAGGTTTGAATCCTACTAAATAAATTTTATCTTTTCGTCTTTTCATGATTAATAAAATGAGATGCAAAAACCTAATCATAAGCATAATAATAATGTTATGTGAGTTACCATAATGAAATATGATACACCTCATGGGATCCTCTATTGTATTATTGCATCCCTTAGTGAATGGTTTCTGTACTATCCATATGCAAGAAGCTCCCTTTAATCTCAGTGGGGATATGCTGTCTCGCACAGTTGTACTCTTATTGCAGCTGCCGCGGCAATGCCAAAATGAAGTCATAATAGAGTATTAACTTAAAAACATTATTTTTCTCCTTCTTCTTTTGCCTGTAGTGTCCTTTAACCAAAGCCAAGTATCAAGAAAAGCAACTCACTTGACTCAGGGAGTTTTCTTTCAGTGAATATAAAATGTATAATTGCCATATAGCATATACATGTTTTACATTGATAAAATGCATACGGTACATCATCAATCTAACTCCTTCTTGGGGTACATTACACTTAATCAGTTCTATCTAGTCCGTAACGTATCAATGTATTTACTGGGTTTGTTGCTCACTACCTAAAAGTAATATATATATATTTTTTTTAAATCCCAATTTAAAATATATTGTTTTACATTATATTTTTTATACTAGTAAGATCAGGTTCCTTGATAAGGTTATCAGGACTGCTTGCCCTTAGACATCAGTCTAACAGTATTGGAGCTAAAATATTAGCCATATTAGTCTAGTGATGCAGATATAAAATAACAGATATTTATCATATCTTATAATAATAATAATAATACATTTTATATTAGACTAACAGAATTCTGGGACAGCAAGCTTTATCATGCCTAAATGCTTTAAACTTTATAAAAGGAATATCTCCCAAAAGGTTGCTGCTCCAAACTTATTTTATCCCAATATAAAGGTATTATAATATGGTATGATTGTCTATTATTCTATAAGCTAAATGGTGAGACACTTCAGATAAACTAATAAAATAGTATTTTAGATTGCAAAATAAACTGCCTAAATGTTCTTTTCAAGTCTTCATCATCCACAGAGTTTTAAAGTTCAGCATTTCTTCAAACCTGTCAAACATCCTTCTGATCTTAGGGTAAAAAACTATGAACTTTTGGTCTAAATAGAAGCATCTGGTTGACCTCTGACCTGACAAAAGTGTAATTATCTGTAAAAGGAGATAATCCAGAATCATCACTCCCTAAGCTCTAAAATTCCTTATGTTGTTGTCAATACAGGTCATTGCATATTGCAACTATTGTCTTCTTACCAAAAATAATTTCAACATTTTACGCACTTATCCCAAAGCAGGGAAATGAACCTAACTCTTGCCCCCTGCACATTCAAAGGGTTACACATCAATATCTTACTTTGCTGGTGGTCTTTCCATATGACAGAAGAAGCCTCGGGGAAGATAAGCCCTGTTTATGTAATTACAGTGCAGCACCTGTCCTGGTAGGTAGACTGTGATTACCCTGGTGATGAAGAGGATCTTACAGAATTATTTACAGCGAATAAGCAGGACTAAATGACTTACAAGCTTAGTATTATTATTATTATTAACGGTATTTATATAGCGACAACTAATTCCGCAGCACTTTACAATATTATGAAAGGGGGAAATTTACAATACATGAGACAATTACACAGAGACACAGGAACAATAGGTAGATGAGGGCCCTGCTCAAACGAGCTTATAGTCTAAATGAGGTGGGGTACAAATACACAAAAGGGCATCAAGGGTGACAGCCACCAAACAAGGTGGAAAAGTAGCATAACTGAAGGAGAGAGTGGAGTATGGCTCTTTAGGATAGCAAGAGACAGATTTGGATAAGTATAGATAAGTTACTCCATAGGGAATCCATAGGAATTTTTGAACAGATGTGTTTTGAGGGACTTCTTAAACAATTGAAGACTAGGGGAGAGTCTGATGGGGGTAGGCAGGTTGTTCCAAGAGAAGGTAGCCGCCTGTGAGAAGTCCTGCAACCGCGAGTTAGCAGTAAAGGTGCGAGCTGTGGACAGGAGAAGGTCACCGGCATAGCGGTGAGACAGAGAAGAGGCATATCTATAAATCAGGGAAGAAATGTAAGAGGGGCTAGAGTTGGTTAGAGCTTTATAGGTATTACAATGTGATATCTATTTTCTTAAATTAGAATGTAGTGGAGAGTTTATGTGAATGTGGTTATATTTCTATAAAAACTATATTACATAATAAATCTTCAAGATTTAATGTATACAGATGTGTATTTTTTAGACAGAAAAAAAATATATAATTCTACTGCAAGACAGCGACATCTGGTGGTTTTAAAGATCAAAAATGGACAATAATGTGTTAATATTTTAACATGATGAATGATGATGTGAGGATGCCATTAATATTTCAATATTTTTTTTTGACACTTCCATATGACATAATAAAATGTTGCAATGCAATGTCGCCCAGTTCAGAAGGCTTTTTTGTATTCCACAGATCAACGCAAGTGGTTTATTAAATATAGCTCGGATAATTTAAGCTAAACTACACATAGGGCTCTACAATCCTACAGTTTGAAAGGTTTTCCCATGCACATAAAAATTGTTCCTTAAATGATCTTTGAAGGATGCCAACTTCTGCCATTGAGGCATAGCTGGTCTTGGCTCAGAGAGATACATTTACTCTGTTAAATCATCTTTCGAGTTCCACTGTCAAACAGCAGCCAGAGTCTATTCCTGCACTCTAGGCAGTTTTTCATATTCAGGGAAAACAAACAAAAATGTTAGCTTACTTAAATCAAGCTCTGCTGAAACATGAGTCTTAGAGGAATTAGATCCTGAACAGCCTAAGCAATGAACTGTTTATACAGAAGATTAAAACAGAAGTTCAATACCTTTAAATTTGTAGACACAAAATGATTTAGCAGGTACTTTCTGATTAAAAAGCACAAGGTATAATGCCTTCTAATCCTTTTTATTAAGAACTAAAGTAAGAAACCCCCAGGGACGTAGTGGTTAGAGTGAGACTTGACTTTGGCATGAGTGATCAAGATCAGGGAGAATAATGATTTATTATTCAAAGGATATTAAATTGTGCTAATGAGGCAGGGATTTTTGAGAATCTGCACTCCATGTTCCCACGTTTTCCTCACTGTCTTATCATAAAGATTCAATAGTTTAATATTTATTAGCACTACTTCAAAAGTTACCTTACTCTTCCAATTTCATTGGTTTTAATAAAATGTAGCCATCCTACCTGTCTGATTTCTTGGCGATGCTCTGAAATCTACAACACTTGGTAAATGACTGACAAACTTTTTGAACGGTGCTTCGGACATATTTGAATTTCTCACCCCTCTTTTGTGGTTTCTGCTCACCACTCCCTCCCCATACCCCGAATGGTGGTAATTAAAATTCAAAGCAAACCTGCTATTTACATGCCTTTTACGCCTTTTACACATGTTCGGTAGGTGAGGAAATAATTATGCTAAGTGGGTGCTCAGTGGATCCTTATACACAGGGAAGGAACCTCTGGCTTTTTCCTTTATCATTCCCGGAAATGCCTCAGTACTTTGGAAGATAGAGTAATAATTTCTATAAGAAAAAAAAAGAAATCTTAAAGCTTCAGACCATACCAGGGGATGATTGGTCCGCTTGAATTGCAAGTCCTCCTATTAATGTCCCCATGATCTCCCCAGCAAAATAACAAAATAACCCTGTTTCCAGTTGATTTATGTGGGCTGGGTGGTCTCTTCCATAAGCTTTCCCTGAGTAGCTGGGGTAACCAAGTCTCCCAGCCCTGTAATTATAGGGCTTGGAGTTCTACAACAGCTGGGGGTCCACCATCCAGTTATAGGCATTCCTTATCTTATCCAACCAATGTCCTCACTATCATCATCTTCTGCCCTTGGAAATGTGCATCATAAAAATAAAATATAAAAAAATGGAATGTGCAAAACAAATAAATCCTGCATGTTCTACTTTCAAAACGAAGTTACAGCCAGCTTTTATAGAGTCAGTAAATATCTAACTGACCAATGAAAACATTTGCGTGATCCAGACAATAGATGTGGCTTGTTTGAACATAAAAATATAGATTGAATTGATAAGTTATGATAACTTTAAAAAATAAAAATCCACTTTATCTGTAGAACTTCAAAGGCAGTGATAATAAATTACATCTCTCCTTTAGTTCTTTGGTGTATTCAGATTTGCTATGGTGTTAAAAATTGCCACAAGGTGAAATGATTCATTATTTCTGCAGGCTTTCTCACATACCAAGGAAATTAACCACACCGACGTAAAACTATTTAACCAAATATATCTAAAAATAATTACAATGATTGAAAAACATTCTCTAAAGTGAGCATTGAAAGTAAATTTCAAACCCAAGGTCAAAATTAGCAAAACTGGAAAAATTCTCTAAATCAGCCATACTTTCAGCTTGGCTATACTAGCCTTAAATTTGAAATTCACTTTCAATTCTCCCTTTAGTAAAAAAACCCAAACTGTTATAACTCTGCTCAATCATCGGATGTTAGTTTCTAGTGGTTTCTAGTGGTAATCTTCAGGTCAACGCAATGTGTGTCAATGTGTGTCACAGAGAGGCATTGGGAGGCAAGGCATCTGTGCGGTAATTGTCGTAATGTTCCGGCGATCTTTCCCATAGAGTGCCTTGCGTGATTGCTGACGTCGATTGAGAAATGTAACCAAGGGGTTGGGGGTACCAATGGGAAGTTATAAAAGTGCCTATTTCTATTGAAGTCAGCACATCTATGAAATAAGACAAATAGTTCTGCCTGTATACCCCAAAAACATTTCAGCAAACTGGCGTGCTTTACGGACAGGAGTGTTCCTTTAAGGTAGCATGTTTACATACACTTTTATAAATACGACTTTTCCTATCTTGTTCTGCCAAATAATGTTATGGCAGGTTGGTCACAATATCGTTATATATATAGCACTGTAATATTCTTGGCAGAGGGCCACAGCTATTTTCTACGCTTGGAGCAGTGTTCAGATGTCATGCTTGAGATTGAACGTGAAAGGACTGAACTGAGGCAAAAGAGCGGCCTCATGCTGGGAGCACGAGGAGTAAGATTTCCAAATATGTAGGAATTGTGACTTGTTTCAATTACATATATAAATACAATCAAGCTGGTGGAAATATGTAAATATTGCAGCAATGGGAGGCTGTCGCTAGCTGGTGCACACTCAAGGGCACAGTTGGAACAGGAAAATTTTAAAGGGACACTCCAGTTTAAAAAAAAAAAGTTTTTAGAAGATCTCTACAAAAAAAAATTATTATGGAATAAAAAATAAAAAAAATTAAATAGATTGTCTTTTGAGCTGCACCAAATATTAATTTTGTTAAGAACACTCCCACAGTGAGTAGGACAAAGAGCAGTAACAATGGGATGCCCTCTTTGTGTATAACGTTATATGGCTGCTTGCCTCTACTCACATATAATATATAAGGAAGCTGTCTCATTCAATTAAAGGGACACTATAGTCACCTGAACAACTTTAGCTTAATGAAGCAGTTTTGGTGTATAGAACATGCCCCTGCAACCTCACTGCTCAATCCCCTGCCATTTAGGAGTTAAATCCCTTTGTTTATGAACCCTAGTCACACACTTGCACAGCCTTCCATAAACACTTCCTGTAAAGAGAGCCCTTGTATAAGCTGTATTTGAAAACTTGAAAAAAATACAAATTGCTTCCAAGTGCCAAAAAATTACATGGAGTCTAAGGTAGAACAAGTTGTACTTATGTGGATCCAGTCCTTCAGCAAACAACCACTATCACACAAGATTACAAAAATACATTAAATGACATATCAACCTTATAAGAGATTGCAAAGAAAACCCAGGAAGGTTTCCAGACACGGTAAGGCAAAGCTCGAAATTAATCATCTCGAGGAAAAAATAGTGTCTTAGAACAATGAAATAGGGCATAATTTATATTTTCGAAGGCTTGAGAGCTGAAAGTATGGTTGATATTTGTCCAAATTTAAAGAGCCAATAATTATTCTTTCTAATGTATTAGAACAAATTGTTTCTGCTAGGAATGTTGGCTAATATTAATATGAAGAGAATAAAGTGTAAATTTGGTAGCTGCTGAGTGAGATTATTTTAAAGATGACATTCTCATATTAGGTGTTTGGTCATGTAGTACTTTAGAACACAGAACAAAAATTGGCACAACATATAGTCTGCATTTAATATTATATTGCATATTTTCCAAATAATAAAATTAAATATGTTTTCTTCTGTTCAATTACATTATTTTTATATTTCTAGTTAAATACAAATATTTTCATCTAGTGGTTCACAGGAAAATCCAACAATAGAACATTCATTTTCCATCAGATTGTCAGAATTTATTTAAACAATTTGCAAATGAAACTATAGGGAAAAAAATGACCGCCTATTTTTGTTTAATACAATATATAGATATTTAATTAAACAATAAAATAATGTTTTTCAGTTCAACGTTCAACGTTTCCAGCAGCACAGATGAGAGATAAATGCCTGTCCAGCTGAGGTTTATGGAATAAGTTGTTTATCCATCACTTGCAGTTCCATTCATTGCATAGGATGAGTGCAACTGGTCAATTAACTCATAACATTGGCTGCTATCTGTTCAGCCTGGTTCACAATATTTAGTTTAGAAGCCACTCCAAGCAGGAAGGTGGATCCAGGGTACTCTCAGCATCCTAGCTATTCTTATAATGCAAGATTATTTTGGTGTTTAGAGTGACCCTTTAGGAGATCTCTTACTAGTCCTCCTTATCATCATATTATCACGTGATCTCCCTGGCCAATGCATTACTTGGTCGGTGCTTGGTCCATACCATGTAAGAGAATGGGGTAATTTAAATATCTTTCCCTGTGACTTGTTCCCACTCAAGAGGTCTTAAACACAGCCTTAGTTTACTTGTATCTCTACAAAGGGAACTGATACCAAACTGAAATCTCTCTGCAGGAGACAGAAATCCCAAACTGTTTTGCCATATACCTTATCAGTGCAGTACTGTTGCTCAAAGTTTGTCACGATGCCTTTAATCCCATGGTACATACTAACTTACCATGTTAGATCTAATCCCGAGATTAACTAAAGACTAGGAAATCCCTGCATTACACACACTGCACCATGTCTTGTCTTGACAGTTTGACAAGTGGGTGAGAAGAGAATGCTGGCTTTACATACAGAATAACATAACACCCAGAATAGCAATGGAATAACTGGATATTATAATCATACAATTTATGGATGAAATATTCTTCTACATGTTGGTAGAATAATATAATTCTTTAAATAACAGTATATTATAAAAACTCTTTAAAGTCCATTGTTTACAAATGTTAATTTTCCTACTTTTCTATGGCTAATGGTTGCTAACCATTGTTAAAGAGGTAATTGTTGAGTATTCTACATGGAATGTGGTATCATGATACTGACCTTGTTTTAAGGCTGGATCTGGCCAGCATTATCCACTCAATTGGCAGTAGTTTTGGCTGTGATGCTCGGCTAATAGACAGAGACCATTAAACACTTTGTAAGAATCTGTTCCTATTGCTATACTTTTTCTCTTTGAATTATGGCTATTGATTTTAGTGGTTACTCTGTCCCCCAGGTGTGCAAACAATTAAATATCCACAAAAGAGATTGCCGTTTCATTGTTATAAATCACTGCTGTTATAAGTCAAGTAATAGCAGTAATAAATAAATCTAAGAGTTTAGAGTAGGTGCAAGGTCTTCTATGAACAATCAACTTTGCAATGATGAAAACTTTTTTAATTACTAACTAATTTTGAACAATTATGAGTAACCAACTCACAATACACTTTCAGAGACAGTGATTGGTCAACTTTAGATATCGCACAGCACCGCTCACATTTCTACATGGTACAGAAAAATGGTTACACATTATAGGCCACCTGTTTCATACCTTATTGAATTACTGGTATTATATCTCCTGCACAGTATATTTCAGCAGATGATCTGTGTCCCCAATCTTTACTCCATATGTGGTCAGGTCAGATTTAATTTAGGTCTCCACTGTACTATTTTAGTACATAACCACAATAGGGCCTGCGAGCTGGGGGAGCCATTGCGAGGCTCTCATCTTTAGGTCCACCTGATGGGCATCACTGATCAGGAACATGGTCTGGCGCTGGGCCATTTAACAGTGCAATTGGCAGGTCATTTCATCCCAGGTTAAAGAGATCTGTGAGTGGCGGACTAGGAGGAGATCAAGAGAGTAGGGAGGAGAGAGGAAGTAGAGACCCTTGACCAGCACAAGATGCCCATCAGTCTTAGCCAGCAGCCAGATCTCAGTGGACACGGTGTCAACAGGAGAGTGGCTAAAAATAAGTAAATTATGACTTGTATGTATTTGTGTGTGTGTGTGTGTCAGCATGTGTGCCTTTTTGTGTGTGTATCTGTGTCAGTATGTGTGTTGCAGTGTATGTGTATATGTCCATACATCCCAGTCTATCTCAAACACAAAGACATTACTGCTCCAGAACTGCTTCCAGAACTGCTGAATGCTGTTGGAGAAAGTCTCACTCTGCTCCTGACTTCCTCCACTATAAATTTATGCTGCGCTCCTACACTCTGGCTCTTTCTTCTGCAAAAGTAAATTACTTCAACACCCTCATGAGCACACTGTCCCGCCAACCCAAATGCCTATTTCACACTTTTAATGCACTCCTTCGCCTTGTTGCTCCCACTCTTCCTGTACGCCTCAAATTTTGTAACTTACTTCACTGAGAAGATTTCTACAATCAGGGAAAAGATCTCTAACCTCTCTCCCTCCCACTCCAATACATCTTCCAATACATCACCCAACAACACCCACTCCACTGTTATCTGCTCTTTCGCACCTACTATAACGGAAAAGGTTTCTGCTCTGCTCTGGTCCTCCTGCCTCACCACCTGTTCCCTCGATTATATTCCCTCATATCTCATCCGGACTCTGTCTCCCTCTCTTGCTCTTCCTCTCACTAAAATGTTAAATATCTCCCTTCCTCTGGCACATTTTATTCACCCTTCAAGCATGCAACCATAGCGCCGATTCTGAAAAAGCCCAACCTTGACCCCAACTCCCCATCCAACTACCGCCCTATATCGCTACTGCCACTTGCCTCCAAGATCCTTGAGAGAGTTGTGTATGCGAGATTGACAGACTTCCTCGAATCCAACTCTCTGCTTGACCTGCTTCAGTCTGGATTCCGTGCTCGTCACTCTGTTGAAACAGCTGTGACTAAAGTATCCAACGATTTAATCGTTGCTAAATCTCGCGGCCATTACCCTATCCTAATTCTCCTTGATCTTTCTGCTGCCTTTGACACTGTTGATCATCAACAGCTTCTTCTCATTCTCCATAATCTCGGTCTACGAGATACTGCTTTCTCCTGGTGCTCCTCCTACCTCTCCCAGCGCTTTTTCAGTGTTTCTTTCTCTGGCTCTGCCTCTTCTCCCAAACCCCTCTCTGTTGGCATTCCCCAAGGGTCTATCCTTGGTCCTCTACTGTTCTCCATCCATACTGCCTCCCTTGGTAAACTCATCAGCTCAATAGCTCGCATCCGCCACTATTTAAAACCAGATGCAGCTAAGGTGCTGGCCATGCTGTTGTTATTGCATTGACAACTGTAATCCCCTTCTCAGTGGTCTTACGTGTTCCCAGATTTCACTACTGCAATTTTTAATGAATGTGGCGGAGAGGCTCATTTTCCTGTCCCCCCGCACCTCCCATGCTTTCCCACACTGTCGGTCCCTACATTGGCTTCCAGTTAGATTCCAGTTAAGATTCTGGTGCTTGCTTTACAAGTACCTACATAATGCTACTCCAACCTACCTATACTCACTAATACACAAGTATGTCCCGTCAAGGCCCCTGCGCTCTGCCGAAGACCTATGTCTATCCTCTGTCCGTACTACCACATTTGATGCTCGCCTCCAAGACTTCTCCAGGGCTGCACCTTTTCTGTGGAACTCCCTTCCCTTCTCCGTTAGACTTTCACCCAGTCTCCACTCCTTCAAAAGTCTTTGAAAACACACTTCTTCAGAAAAGCATATCACTTAAACTGTTAGCAGGTTTTCATCCCCCCATATGACTCCTCTTCTGCAACTATCAAAAATAAGTTCTCAGCGAATACTTTTCTAGCAACCTATTTCATAACCTCTACTTATACCCTTTGTGTCACTATGCCCCATTCTCTCAGGCATTTAAGCTCACTGAGCAGGGCCCTCAACCCCTCTGTTCCTGTGCATCCATTTGTCTGTTTACTACTACGTGTTTGTTAATCCACCCATTGTACACCGGTATAGAGTTTGCTTGCGCTATATAAATAATAAAATAATAATAATAATAATAATACACCTTGGCATTTGAATGCTAACACTACAGAAAAATGCACAACTGCATTCAAATGCCAACACTGCATACAAACACCCCTGCCTTTAACTGCCAGCACTACACACATATGCACAATTGCATTCAAACTCAAACACTAAACCCATACACATCCCTACATTCCAATGTCAACACGACATCCAAATTAACCACTGAATTCCAA
Source organism: Pelobates fuscus (assembly GCF_036172605.1). Taxonomy (NCBI): domain Eukaryota; kingdom Metazoa; phylum Chordata; class Amphibia; order Anura; family Pelobatidae; genus Pelobates; species Pelobates fuscus. The sequence goes on from NC_086321.1 coordinate 65,500,603, forward strand.
TGGCAACAGTACATATAAGCACACAACTGAATTCAAATGCCAACACTACACACAAATACAAACAAATATGCTAACATTCAAACATGCAAACACTACTCACAAACACAACCCTTCAAGGCTAAGCGTATAGTAGATACCCAGATGGGAAATAATCATGAGAGCTGCCTGAGAATTCAGGATCTAACTTTTGACCACCTAATTCGCTACAAGGAAGCCCAAAACATTTCTTACACCTGGGTCCGCTTTCCATTAATCTGCCACTATCAGTGCAGCTATAATGATCGGTGTCTGTAACTACTTTGTAAAATATCAATAAAGGACTATACATTTTTCAAATAAACAAAGATTTAGAAAAAAAATTATAGTTAAAAATTTCCCAAAATAATTAATTATTCCTATATGTTTACTGTAAAAAAATTTAGAATCTGAAATAGATATATGTGTTAACATTTAATTTAAAATCAGACTAAATATCCTTAAAGTATTTAAAATAAGTTTGTTAAAAATGTAGATATATGTGCAACATTTCACGCAAAGCAGTAAAACATAGATCTATTTAACTTTTTTTTCCATAAAATGTATGCAATTATTAAATGTGTAATGTTAAATATTTTACTATTTCATTGTTTAATTAAAACTGGATTTTTAAAATAATATTAACTATTTACTGTAATATTCACTAACCTAGGTTGTACTTTATTTAATGAATCATACTTGCTATATTATGTATTGGTAAATATTCAGCTGTTTAAATAATTAAAATAATTAATTATTAATTAAGATTTTTTTTAACACAGAAAATAGATGTTACGGCATTTGAATAGATCACAGGGTAGAAAGTGTATAAACACTATCACATTAAGGTGTAATTTCTGCCTGATGCATTTTGTATCGTTTGAATCATACACTTCATCAATGATCCTGATGAAGTGTTTGACATAAATGACAGAGACACACTTTAACGATGTGTGTAAAGCTCTCGCAAGAATTACCCTCTTCCGTTTAGGTTAACACAATGCTGTCACCATCTGGGTTTTCATTATCTCTGCCGTACAACTCCATACATTCAAAATAATTTAGTAATTGCTCTAATCTCCACTCGATCACAATCGATCACAATTTGTTTATGGTGGATTGTGTGAAATACGAAATTAAGGTTGAGTTGTCATCAATTATGGACTGATTTTCTGCAGAAAATCCTTCTATGCATTTTTTGAGAAGCCAGTCACGCTAATCTTTAGATAGCAATCAAACTTCTTGGGAAACACGAAGATTTCTTCCATGTGCTATTTGAGTTTATAGCGACATGGGAAATTTGTATAAATATCTTTGGAAGATAATTCCATCTTAGAACAATTGCTGTGGATTGCAAACCGAGTGATGTATTCTTGAACCCCATGATGCTTCAAAGATGTCGCAAGGGAATGAGGAGAGCCCACATCTACACCACAAGGGTGTGTTTTCTGAATCCACCGAACATAAAATCAACACAGGTATAGCACCAGTAGCAAAGTTATGTGTCATGCTGAATTCTCCAATTATAAGCATTTTATTGTAGATGATGACCCTTTGTTACTTTTTTTTTTAATATAAAACTCGTTTCTTGCTTCTACCATCTATCAAAAAAGTTCTGTGCCTAGTGTTAGATAATAAAGGATACAAAATGGCCCTTAGACAGTTCTTTCTTAGAGAATTCACTGGGAAAAATGGGGAGGCAATATTAAAAAGTGATATAATAACAGGTTTTTTTCTCTATAAGTATAACCTATGACCTACATACAACATAAACAGAACTTCTTATTTTTCCTCCTCATAATTCTGATCCTCCTCTTTTGCTTTCCCTGCTGTACCTGCATCAGCCCGTTCCTGCAAGCTCACTGTCTTGATGTTATCTTTAACCCTTGCCTCACCTTTGTGCCTCATATCGAGTCTGTTGCTAAAAATATTGCCCACGTCCGCCTCCTTTTTGACGCAAGATACTGCGAAGGAGCTGACGCCGGGCTGATCTTTCCCTTCTGTTCCTCCTCTCATACCTCGCCCCTCTGTCAATCCTTACATTGGCTTCCTGCATCCTACAGATGTCAATTCAAAATATTAACCCTAACCTATAAAACTCTAAACAACTGCAGCACCTGTTACATTTCTTCACTGATTCGTAGGTATTCCTCTTTTCTGTCTCCGCTCTAGTGACCTTCTCCTGTCTGTTCCTGGCACCTTATTGCTAAATAATGCTTGCAGGACTCTTAATGGGCAACTCCCTACCCACATTTGACTCTCCCCTAGTGTTCAATCAAAAGAGGTCCCTCAAAACCCATCTGTTTAGAAATGATGGCTTATGGCCCCCCAGAGTAACTTATCCTAAAGAGCCATAATTCACTCTTACCTCCAGTTCTGTTACTTTTCCCCCTTGTTTGTTTGCTGTCCCCCTTGATGGCCTTCCTATTGTGTCCTTATACTTCACTCGTCTAGACTGTAAGCTCTTCTGAGCAGGGTCCATGTCTACCTATTGTTCCTGGACTCTGTCATTCACCAGTTTTTTTACGTAATGTTTTAACTGCCCAGTGGCGAAACTACAAGGGTTGCAACAGTCACAACTGTGACCAAGCCCTGGAGTTTCACCTGTCATGTATCCTAACATAAAATAAGTGAACCTGCAAAGGAATGAAAACAGTGGCACAACACTGTCAGCAGTGCCCAATAGCATTACACCAGTGATGAAGTTTTAAATATCTCCATTGCTTTACTTTTTGTATATATTTCACAATTTTACTAGCAGCTCTGTGATTTTCCAGGAAATTTCAACTTAAATTCCTATGGATGCAGTCCAAACGCTATATTCAAGATTCATTTTATGTTCATTCCCCTATTGAGACCTTTACAGATTGCAGATTATTCTCGCCCATCCGTGATACCGTCTTCTGCCAACAGTTTCCCTGCCTTTTTCTCTCCTTCACCATTTGTCCAAGCTTTGTTTCATTTTAGTTCTCTGATATTTTACTGCATTGTAAAAAAAAAACAAAAAAAAACAAGATCTTTTGTCTTGCTTTGCAAATTTGAGAAAGCTATACAATAATAAAAAAAAATTGAAATTACAAAACAGTAATTTTTGTTTGAGTTCTCATGGATAAACAAACACATGTACTTAAAATACAAAATCTGAACTTAAAGTACTCTGTGAGGTCAGATGACAAAACAGGGAATTGTGGTAATGGAAACTGATTTTTTTTTTTTTAATTTAAGCCAAAATAGTTCATATGTAAAATCTCCAACTCAGCTACATTTATAGCTTAGATAGATTTTTTTACATTTCTTATTTAATGTTTTTAATAACATTAAAAGGTATTTTTAATCTGAATGATTAAATATATTTCATAGCACGAAATAGCATACTTTTATAATGCTAATGTTTTATAAATAATACCCAACAGTATACAATTTTTTTTATCTATATATTGACACATTTAACACATAATTTAATATGATCACTTTTCATTAACTTTTTTTTTTTTTTTTTTAATGATTACAGCATGGTTAAATAAATTTAAATAGAATTTAGAAGACAGATAGAAAATTCTAAAAGCCAACGTGACTTTCGGTAGGAGTCAGTGATCAGTATAAAATAGATATTAGGTGCCAGAAGTAAGCCATTCTATAGCAGCAGAATCTGGACTTCTGGGATTTGTCCAGTCCTGGACTCGAGCAATTGTTTTTTCTGTGAATAATTGAAGATTATTTTTTATAAAAAAGCAACGATTCATGATCAATGATTGCATCTTTAAAAGTGTAGACCTGTCTTCTGGGTTTAATTCCATTCCCAATTTTGTTTATTTAACACAACAAAATCTAAAATAAAAATAGCATTAATCAAAAAACCGCAGAAATGATCTATACCTTTCCAAAACAGAAAATTAGTCATGGTCCTAATAGCGAAGCCTGCAATTAGGATAAAATACGGAAAGGAAATTTACTATAAAATGCCAATCTCTGTTAAACGAATAACTAACGAATGAAACACAGAGAAATAAACACTTTCTTCTTTCATTATAAACAAAAGTAATTGATACCGAATGTATGTTACCTCAGGCGTATGTTATTTACATACTGCATCTCTAAATAATGATAAAATCTGATGCAACGTCTGTATAAGATGTAGCTTTAACTTGGCAGACGTTCCATAATCTCTAAAATCAGACTGTTATTCCCCTCAGCTAGGCCTGAAAAAATCAAATCTATATATATTGAAATTGATAGGTCGACAGACAGAAAGACAGACAGACAGACAGACAGATGATAGCTTTTTCTTAATTATAATTTGCACGTTTCCTTTACCATTATTTATAGTCATTTTCTGAAGTTCCCTTTACCACTAATAGTGTTTCTTAATGCCGAGTGTCACAAGCAGAATGAACACACTATCCAGGTTTACCTATATTCAGAATCCTAACTGTGGAACTAACTTACTACTCTTTCTAACATGATGACCTTATCCTTGGAATTGTCTCTGGATGAAGATCAAACATTTGGTTAGTGGATTGAGTGTATTCTGGATATTTTGTGTATTTAATGTGCTGTGAGTTTATTGTAATCTATACTGTAAATGAATTATATACAAATTATATAGCATTGCTTGGGATTGAGATTGTAGGTATGACTAGTGCTTTTTTGTGGGGTCCAATTTTTGTAATCTTTATTCCCCCCACCCCCCACCTAAAAAAAAGTGCCAGTTAATTGCCATAGTTACATAGTTACATAGCCTGAAAAGAGACGTGTCCATCAAGTTCAGCCTTAATTGCATTTGTTTTTTGCTGTTGATCCAAAAAAAGGTTAGCCACACTTCCAATTTTGCAACATATTAGGAAAAAAATTCCCTCTTGACCCCAGAATGGCAGTAGGATTTATCCTTGGATCAAGAAGCTATTACCCTACAGTTGAAAAATGATATCATTGAATATTCTGTTTTTGCAAGTATGCATCTAGTTGCTGTTTAAACACCTGTGCTGTACGGACCCTGATAAAATCACTTCTTCTGGCAGAGAATTCCTCATCCTTATTGTTCTTACAGTAAAAAAACTTTTCTTTGCCTTAGATTAAATCTTATTTCTTCCAGTCTAAACGCATGACCTCGTGTCCTATGTAAAGTCCGATTTGTGAATAGATTTCCACACACTGGTTTGTATTGGCCCGGAATATGTTTGTATAATGTTATCATATCCCCCCTGAGGCGACGTTTTTCCAGACTAAAGAGGTTTAAATTTGATAACCTTTCTTCTTATCTAAAATGTTCTATTCCTTTTATTAATTTTGTAGCCCGCCTCTGTATTTTTTCTAGTGCCATAATATCCTTCTTTAGAACAGGTGCTCAAAATTGCACCGCATATTTAAGATGTGGTCTAACCAGTAATTTATAAAGAGGCAAAATGATATTCTCATCCCGAGAATGAATGCCCTTTTTCATGCATGACAGTACCTTACTGGCCTTAGCCACTGCTGATTGATATTGCACATTGTTGCATTGTTTGTTGTCTATAACAATTCCCAAGTCCTTCTCATGTGTTGTTATCTCTAATTCGCTTCCATTAAGGGTATAAGTTGCTCATGCATTCTTTACGCTAAAGTGCATAACTTTGCATTTTTCCACATTAAATTTAATCTGCCATTTGAGTGCCCAGTCCCCCAACCTATCTAAATCCCTCCGCAGCAAAGTACATGTAGTAGATGATAATAAAATAACAATTTAATGTATCGGCTTACAAACGTATTTGTAGCCGAGGTCTTCTTTTACAAGCAATGTGTAAAATACTATTTTTTTTATTCAAAGGCCAGTTTTCCATTAAAAGAAATGAACTAGGGAGAAATTTTATTTTCCTCTATGCAGGGCCAGCGCGTATTTAAGGCAACAGAGGCAGCTGCCTTAGGGCGCACTGGCCCGGGGGGTGCTAGATTATAGTGACCCAGCTGGATGAAAGCGCACAGCGTTCCCTCCTGCCGGTCACTCAGAGTAGCATGGCCATCCCTTAGTGTTCCCCTCTCTCTTCCCCCCTAAATGGCCCACTCCCCTCCCTCCCTGGTATGCCTCCTACCTCTTTTGTAGCGTGGCCGAGCGGAGCGCAGTACAGGAACATCTGATTCCTGTACCCAGCCAGACTGACTGGAAGTGTTCACTGAGAGACAGGTAAGGGGGAGAGGAACACTAAGGGACAGGGGAGAAAGGGGAAAGGAACATTAAGGGACAGGAGCGGGATGGGGGGCACTAAGAGACAGGTAAGGGGGGGGAGAGGAACATTAAAGGACAGGAGAGGGGAGAGGAACACTAAGGGGCATGCATGGAGGGAAGAGAAACATTAAGGGACAGGGAAGAAGACCACTAATGGGCAGGAATGGGAGGGGAGAGAACCACTAAGGGACGGGGAGAGGAGAGGAGAGGAACACTTAGGGACAGGAAGGAGAGAGGACCACTAAGGGACATGGAGGGGAGGGGAGAGGAACACTAAGGGACATGGAAGAAAGAGTGGCACACAGGGGGGGCTGAGTGGGGAGAAAGACACACAGAGAGACACAAGGGGGGAGAAAGACACATAGATGGATCTGGGGGTGAGCAAGACACACAGAGGGGCTGGGGATGAAAGAGACCCACAGAAGGGCCTGGGGGATGAAATAAAAGGATATGGGAGTGAAAGAGGCACAGAGGGGACAGAGAAGAGGAAAAAGAGACACAGAGGGGCTGGGGGGGATAGACACACTAAGGGGGGTTGTAAGAGATACACAAGGGAGGTGTAAGACACACAATGGGGAAAAATAGGACATTAGATACACTAAAGGGGGTAAGACATTTAAAAAAGGGGTTAAGAAACAAAAGGTGGGTTAAGGTGAACACAGGTGAAGGTGCATTTTTGTGGGGGGGGGGGGGGGAGGCAAAATCCATTTCACCTGTGTACCCAATAATCCCTGCCTCTATAATAGGTATTGAGGGTAACTGTAACAACCTATAACCAGTTCTCATGCAATTTTGAAATCTATGATGAGGCTCGGGCCTGTTGCCTAGTATTACTTCATAACTAAAATACCCATTATGACAGAAATAAGGAAAATTAGCATAAACAGCTCATTTTCGAAACAATTTAAACAAATGAAAAAAATAAATAATAAAAAAAAAAGCATTCGGGTCTCTTTAATTCCTTAAATTTCAATATGCCAACTGTGACTTTATAGACAACAGCTTGTCATCAACCAGACCAGTGGCCTATTAAATATACCTCTACAATGCACAGCCATGTAGTCATCTTAGATCCCGTCAAGTAACATGTTGTGCTTTCTCTATACACACCTTATACAGAGGCAACCAATGAGGCACCATATTGGTAGCCATAGTTAACGTACTGTTTAGTGTACTGCGCATTAGAGAAATCTTGTTGTAAGGAAAACATAGCAGAGTAATGAGGGTAATGACATAATATGCCTGATACATATTGTTATGGTAGCTTGCTTTTACAGATCAAATCAGGATTTTTCCCGAAAACTTTTTTTTTACTGCTATTTTGCTGTTTCTGCCACTTTAAGAAGTGCTATCTCTCCGCCAAGCAACCTTTGACTCTACTTTTCTTATGTTTACTTAGGCGACCCCTTAATTATCCTTTGACAGACCATATTTACAATGCTGTTAAAATGCTGGAAACATGCTGTAAAAATGTTTACTTAACCCACAAAAAATGTCTTCAGAGTTCAAATAATAATGGCGGTAGACTAGTCACATATCAAATCCCTTTGAGTGAGACAAATGAGGGCTGATAGTATACAGTAGATGAGTGTCTCTCTTATCAATGGTATTGTAAGCTGTTGCATAAAGCATTTAATTGGTGGGATTAGACTCATTCTGAAATCAAAGTATCAGATGGCAAAAAGTTAGAGGATCACATGTTGACTTGGATTCCTTGTGTTCTGACACGTGCAATCTGACTCTAATACATGCTGATACATCAAATAATGCTTTGATTGTTCAGTGTAACCTACAGAACAAGAGTAAAACATGTCCCAATCAGCTAAATATAACAGAAATAAACCACACATACTTAATTACACATTGTCTAAAAATTTGGAACAAAGGTTTATGCTTAAATTAAACACAACAATATTGTTCGGTCGACAGTTTAAAATCAGTTTTACTGCTGTTTGATATGAAGGGGAGTTGTCACACTGAGATCAGTAAACAGATCTACTATCAGGTAAGTACTGGTGTTTAGGTTGACTTTTTTTCTGGGCTTTGTCACAGAGCGACAATGATTGCACTCTTTACCCAGATTTATCCTCACTTTTGTATGGCTGCCTGATGCAGCAGGAGAAGAACAAAAGGCTTGCTAGCTGGCGACTGGGACTGGGACTGGGACTAGGGAGACTCAGGAAGGGTCAATCATCTTAATATCAGGAGTACAAATGTGCACCCTGTGAAACAAAAACTAAAGTTTGGGAGAAGGGGCTGATGCAGTAATAATCTCAACTCTGTATCCCAAATTGGCAGCAGACACTCGTTTAGGCATGCACTATTAGAGTGTTAGGCACAGCGTCATACACCATAACTTCTCTGGAAATTCATGGAAATTTAAGATGTTTTGTACAACATGATCCAAAGCATCTTCAACCCTAGATGTAATCCCTTATTGGTAACCGTAACCCTTAATCTCTAATTCCACAATTCTAATCATAATCTCTAAACTTTGTTTTCTAAAATGTATGTTAATGTTTAACTTAAAATAGTTCTATGTTATTAAAAGTTGCAAAAATGTGTCATAATCTGGAGCTGAAATCTCAGTATGCTTTGGTGAATGCATGGTAATGTTAAAGTCATAATATGCAACACTATTTTTATAGTCACTGTTTTAAAGGGTATCTGTCGGGTTGTTTATAATATATGCTTTTTTTTAGAGTATTAAATTCTATTCATACTTAATGCTAGCAGATCTGCAAGAAAATGCACAGAATGGAAGAAAATACTATTTACAAATAGGTCTTTCTTCTACTTTTCAGTCAACTCTGTGCAGCTAAATTGACTTACAAAGAGGGCAGAAGAGACCACCAAAAGGCAGTCCTACTGCTCTACCAAGCACCGCAACCACATAGTAAGCTTCATGGTTGCTCTGATCCTCCCTAGCCGAGGCTCCTAGCATGGAGTAGGGAGTATAGGAACGGGGTGTTGGACACAAGCATGATGGCAAAGAAGCCTACAAGTCAGCGTGACAGAGGAGGTGTGACTCAAAGAAGACTGTGAGCAGAGTACAGACAGACTCCTGTAGGACATGTCGATTCTTGAGAAGGGTAATGTAAGAAGGGTAATGTAAGTCATGCCATACTCCCTTTCAACTTTACATTGCAATAACCAGGCCATCAATGTGGCTGCACCATGGCATCTAAATGGGGGCTTATTAAAGGTAACCAATAATGTTAAAAACCAAAACAGTGCCATTATAGAGTGTGTCACTCCTCCGTTTTAATGTCTGCTGTATTATCCACCACCTGTCCAATAGTTTTTCTATCGACCTTAGCATCTGATTTCAAATTCCATTAAAAGTTTAAATATTGGTAAGGCCAACAGGGTTCTTCACTAAAGTGAGAATCCAACATTAATTTCAAATTTAAGGACAAAATAGCTGAATTGGAAGCATATTAGAGTTGTAGATCTCATCTATGTCACTTATTTTGGACTTAAATTTAAAATTCACATTGAATTCCAGACAATTCTCAAAATCAGAGTGAATCACCCTATATGGTGACAGCTGAGAATGGGCAGATGTTGGCATATTTCTTCCCTGGCAATTTAATGTCTTGTGCTCCATCAAGCCGATGGTTAGCACGAGACCTCTATACTGTGCACCCATGCAACCCTTGTAGGATTAGTTTTGATTTATATTGCTCCTTAGGAAAGTCCATCACTAAGATGCACGAGGACAGTGAGATATCTCTTGAGATATCTATCACACTAGGCTATCTCTCGAGGCTGAATCTCCCTTCTAGACCACCAAGGATACAGTCAGTATCCCTTATAAATATTCCAGACAAATATCACTTGAATAAAAATCCACGGACGTCAATGATAGGCATATTTATTTTTTAAACATATTTAGAGTTTATTATGGTTGTTTTAAACTGAGAGCATTATCAAAATGTGTGTCTAATTTGCTATGCAAAAATGTTCATTATTAATGGCTTCAATAAGATAAATATTCTATCCGGCAAACTGAAATATACAAGTAACGTAAAAAAGTATATAAAATCTGTTTGATATTGAGAACCAAGTAGAAAATCTATTGCCTAGTTTAAATGTTAATGTTTTCAGTGGAAAGAAATAAAAGAATATTTAATAAACATTTGTGAAAGCCAAGAATTCTGTTGTTGTTTCCATTATTGTGATTAGTGCCAATTGGCTGTTAATTATAATTGTGTAAAATGTTGCGTGCAAGGCAACAAATAGTCATGACTTTTTTCTATTCAAAGTCATGCACAGATTCCTTTGAAATTTAATGTGGGTCTGATCAGATTAATTAGGGAATAAATCAGATTAATCTACACGCTGTCAAGTTACTTTTAAAACACTTCTGAATATGCTTTTCCTCTGTACATCAGAATTAACCCCTTAAGTACACGGCTTCAGAAATAAAAGGTCAGCATGACGGAAAATTTCCATTATATGTCCTTAAGGGGTTAAAGGGATAGTAAAAAGTATGAACAAAACACACACACATACACACAACATTTAAACAGCCAGAAATAACAAACAGAACTGTATATTTTTCTAAAAAAATAATTATTGGCTTTAAAATATAAATATAAAGTGAATTTGAAAAGTCTCAGTCATTAATAGTAAAACTATAATGTTTAAGCAAAAATAGCCAAGTATTATATTATCATATTTGTATCATATTAGACTAAGATTAATGGCATTCATATTGCTTGGCTGCAGACACTACTCCTGTTATTGACACCCTCCTCCCAATACTGGTATTGTGCGTAAGATACTGGGGAAAGAGAGATACCGAGTCTCACCCACTCTAACAATATAGGATTTGAAATATATATGTGTATATATTGCATAATGTATATATTGGATTATGGAAAAAACACAATTAAGGAGTTCTAGAGTCACTATGATAAACAATGAAAGTGACGGCCGAGTGATTTATAAATTTAACCATACTGAGGTGGCATTATTTTCCCTAATTCACACTTTGCCCTTAAATATCTTTTTTTTTTATCTTACGTTTAAGGTTAGTATTAGGATTGGAGTTAGGGTTACTATTAGTGTTATGGTTTCCGCTACTATTGGTGTTATTCAGGTTTAGTGTTAATGTATGGTTTTGCTGTAGTGTGTACTGATTAAAGTAGATGTTTTATCTTATAGATGTCCCAAAACGGCCAGATATTAGCGAGAGTTAATGTCCTGGGTAGAATCTGGCTGATCACGAGCAGACCATAGATTGTGGTATATAATCTCATAAAAGCAGGCATTAGGTTGCTATAGTAGGACCTGCCAAGAATGGGGTACATTGACGTTGTGGCAGGCTTATGCAATGTATAATCATATACTGTAACTAAACCCCCAGTATTTCAGAACACAGCCATTCATGTCCCAACCTATCTGGAATGTGTATGAATGGCACTCCTAACACACTGGCTATCACCATTCTAATGGCAGCAGATAAAAAAGCTTCCAATCCAAGATTATACAAAAAGAAAAACAAAGGATTAGCGCTGCCTACCACCCAAAAAAAAAGAAAAAAGAAAATGCAGCACCCCTAAAGGGATGGGGCTCCCTCGAAGACCGCAAAAATAATGGGCTACTACACATATATATCCTATAAGTGTGGATGAATCCACTGTACTAGGGATATACCACTGTACACCATTTACACCAGGTCTGGTATTAGCTCTGGAAAACATGAGTAAGACTATATAAGATCTACAAATTATTAGAAGCGAATATTGCTGTTATATACTATACCATTGGATTATTTATGTATCCTCGAATGACTATATGGATCCCAAGCATTTCCTGAACTGGTACTTCCAAAAAGAAGAGACTTGCAAGTTTCACATTGCTTTTGGACATTTTACTGTTTCTTTTTTTAGTTTCGTAGGGTTTTTTATACTTTAATATTAATTTTTATTGAGAGTGTTTTTTATATATGATTTTATTGGCACACCCTTCCTCTCTTTTGCTGTAGCATCCATTATTTTAACTCCCACTAATCTTGGACAGTATGTCCCACTGCATCACTTACAGTAAAGTCGTTCCCTGAACCCCTACGGCATACAACACTATCACTAAACATTAATGCGTACACTATACTAATGCTAATCATTAACCCTTACACTAACCTAATACAAACACTCAATCTACACTACCCTAACTAGTCGCCATTAATCCCTTAATCATATTATTACTCAAATAGTTTATTATTTTATCATAACCTTCCTTTAGTTATATTGCTATTACTGACATTACTACACTTTGAATTGTGTAATTATACTTAACAATATTTAAATAAAGTCCCCCTAGCATTTTGGGCTGCACTTTGTATTCTGGCCGAGCAAGCTTATAAAGTCAGTATTTAAAACAAAAACTTACTTAAATTCTCTGGCCTTGGAGGGGGAGGGGGTGAACTCAGAATGGCAATTCTTATATCTACTAAAGCTAATTCCAGTCTGAAGTCAGTCAACCCAACCAAATCTGCACCAAACGTCCGAATGTTCAGTTAAAAATCAGTGATTTTTATTCAAAATCTATACAAAGTGTATTGTTTGGAATATGTACAAAGCACAAAATTAAAAAATATTATCGGAACCAAATGCATCCATTAGAATGTACATGACTGCTGACCAGTCCCCAAACCCCATTGCCCCCAACAAAAACACATGAAACCATAGCACCCCAACAGCTGTTGCTAACTGACCTACCAATGGGACCAACGAGGGCCGCACAAAACTTCTTCTACATGTAGTGCGGACAGCACAGCGGTTAATTGCTCAAAATTGGAAACAAACGCCCCGCCCCCCCCCCCCCCTGTGTATTAGGTGCTTACTTACTGACCTGGACACACAGAGCTCATATAAGAAAGGATTGAAAACACTGTTCCCACCAAATCACACCTCCCTAAAAACATGCGATACGTGGGACTCGTGGAGATTGCGTACCAAATAGCTGTAACTGTACCTAACAAATGGGTAAGGGAACTGTGGGTCACCATGGAGAGAGAGATATGGATAAGCTAATCAGATCCCCTGTGGGGCTATACCAAAGGTACATATAAGTTAAAGTAACCTGGGTAGAGTGCGGAACACAATGTACTTATGTGCATGACACGTATAATATACCTGTAATTATTACCGGCTATGTACTATGAGTCGATACTTTGAATCTTGTAGATTGTATTAATTAAATCTATTTCCCCCCTCCTCTTTTTTCTTCCCTCTTCCTTTCTGTACCACCCGACCTGTGCAAAACAATAAAAATTGTCAAATTGAAAAAAAAACAACAACACATGAAACCAGATTTAAGGGTAAGGACAATGGCCACAGCTTTATTAACTTTTCCAACTTTTAACAGACCAGCATCCCATCCAACTGTCAGCTGTTGGGTAACTTCCTCCAAACAGACAGATCCCACTTCCTTGCCCAGAGTTCGTTTCAGCCTGCCTACCGCCATCAACCCTTGGCAGGCTGTGACTTCCCAAGCCAACTCATCGTTTTACTTCACTTTTCATTTCGCTGGCCAGGAGCACCGCCGGAGCTGTGACAACGAGAAAACAAAACCAGAACCTAGAACAGACATCAGAAACAACCAACCATCTCAACAAGAAAACACATGGAGGGCGGGCGGGAAAGAATCAGGGTCCCATACACTTCTTCTGGTGAGTCCCCTCCCCTATTCCTCCTTTTTATTCCCCTCAAACTTAGCAACATTGTTACCACTTTTTGCCAACCCGCTTACTTCTGGACAGCAGTCATGTCTTCCCTTCCTTTTAGTCCAGGGAAGTACTTTCATAAATTATCCTTCCATGGTTTTTGCAAGAACTACTACCGGCCAGCAGGCAAATAGTTAAAAAAAAAAACTTGAGATGTGAGGTTTAAACATGTGGCAACTGACCACTGTTACTATAAACTAACGACTGAGCAGCCATTGATAGAAACAATAGGGTGGCCTGGTACACGTCCCCCCCATGCCCCATGGACATTCAGTGGAGGGACTTTAAATTAAGTAATGTTGAATGGTCAGCTCACTGGGGCTTTTAAAAAAGGTACAGGCATCCTGACACACAGAGTTTAACACCCTCTATAACTGTTATTATTATTGTCATTTATATAGCACCAACAGATTCCGTAGCGCTTTACAATACCACGAGAGGGGGGGAATTTAACTATAAATAGGACAATTACAAGAAAACTTACAGGAACGATAGGTTGAAGAGGACCTGCTCAAACGAGCTTACAGCCTATAGGAGGTGGGGTATAAAACCCATTAGGACAGGAAATCGAAATCAAATAAGCTGCGAGTGAAGCAGAGCTGGAGGAGAGAGTAGAGTGCTGCCCTTTAGGAGAGAGTAAGAGACAGGTATGTGAGAGGTTACTCTGGGAGGCCATAAGCTTTCCTAAAGAGATGGGTTTTAAGGCACTTCTTAAACGATTGAAGACTAGGGGAGAGTCCGATGGCGGTAGGCAGGCTATTCCATATGAACGAAGTCGCACGCGAGAGTTCGTGCAGCTCTGCTATTAAAGCTGACTAGACTACACAGGACACTGGCTAATGCTCTACTCGGTCAACTTGAGCTCCACAAAGTCACATTATAAGTGCTGAAAACAGGTGCACCTACAGGACAGGCAACATTGGAAAGGTGCCTTCAATGCCTAATTCAGATTCCTTATTCTTGCTGCATCTTTATCTTTGCTTCAGATACCTGCAGCTTGAGGTTTTCATTTTGCTGGATCCTCTTGTTGTCTGCACATTCTTAGCAGCCCCCGTGCAGGCTCAGTGTGTGTGGGGGTAGGACTATGATGCGAGATCCTATTCTCTCCCCACACTGCTCTTAAAAACAGGGTGTACTATATAGTCTTCTAGGGATGTCATTGGTTCATAGCATTAGGAGGTGCAGTCACACCTCCCTAAAGTGATTTTTGTATCACACTTACATGTATCAATAGCAGGGATTTACAATTAATGTTCCCGTGGAACCTTTTGCCACAGTGTACCAGCATCACGGAACCGATAGTAGCAGGTAGGAGCAGGTGTGCTTTGTGTGTAAATGTGGTGTTTGTATATAATTTTAGCGTTTTAATACAGGGGTGTGTTTGTATGTAATGTTTGCATTTGAATGCAGGGGTGTGTTTCGATGTAGTGTTGGTTTTTAAATGTGGCTGTACATTTGTATGTAGTATTGGTGTTTGAGTGTTTGTATATAAATTTGGAGTTTGAATTCAGGGGTGTTTTTGTATGTAATGTTTGTGTTTGCAGGGGTGTGTTTGCATGTTGTGTTAGTGTTTGGTTGCTTAGATGTATGTACATACACTGCTACATACATACTTAAACATATATGCATGCATATTAACACACAGATACACACATATAAACACATTGACACATACACACATTCATATACATAGTGACACATACACACAGACACAGAGATACTCACCTTGACACATGCACACACCTTGACACACAGATACACAATGGCACACACACACACACACACAGATACACACACATTACCTTGGTGTCCAAGAGAGTGGCTTGCTTGGAGGTGTGGTCTTGTCTGAGGCTGATGGTAGCGAGCATGCAGCAGCAGCTCACTCCAGTCTCTCCCCTGCCTCCCTGCTGTGCTCTGCTGCCTCCAGCCTGCTCATCCCTCACTCTATTCCTCCTGTGCATCTGTGACAAGCTGTCACTTCCTCCTAGTCCGTTGATAGTGCAGGGGCCCAGTCGGGTGCCGTGACTCTTTTAGAGCATGACCAGGCCTCTGCACCTGTTCAGCGATAATATCCATCAGGTGGTCCTAAGTGCATGGTCCACCCAATAGGCAAATCACGGCGGAACACCAATTTTGTTCTCCAATTGGGAAATACTGATCTATAGGTTTATGGTGTTGTACAGACATGACGTTTGAGTTACAAGTTTAGAATATGGGTAAAAATGAGTAGAGTTTAACATGAACCAAGTCAGGAGGCAGAGTCAAATTCTAGGTGTAAGATTTAAACTTAACCAGCCCACACTGAATATCACATAACTTTATGAAGCCAAAGAGTAATATCATCAATTCCCTTCAGATAGGCCCAAAATATTTTTGGGTTTTTTTTTCCCCTGTATTTTAGATGTGCGTAAGGTTACAGAAAACAGATAAACCTGCCGTGCCAAGATGGCAGTATCAAGCATGTAAAAACAACAATTAGCATGGCATGTGAAAGAACAGCACAATTTGTAAATATTAAGATAAGCAGGCTAGATATGCATGAATAGGCAATGAAAACTTGAACAGGCTTGGTATGTATGATGAGAAAGTGTTAAGGTAAGCAGGCTAGCTCAACTACGCATGTGCATACTATAAACACGTAGGTTACATAAGCTTGTAGGTAATATATGACTGCGGTGACATGCCCCAAACATTTGGAGAATGACTGAGGATCAACCTATGTCCCATGAGGGTAGGATATCGGCTTTCAGGCTGAGGGGGAAGCTTTAAAAGAGCGCCCCTAGAAGACAGGGGAACCCATGCATAAATGAAGTGTTCCATGTTGCTGTGTTGGTGCCATCTAATTACATACCTGTGGGATATTAGGTCTGGACCCCCTTATGTGTAGGTGGCTTCCGGGCATGCCACAAATTCGCTGCTTTCAATGCTCTTACTTTCTCACTGCACTGTGCACCTGCCGTGCATCTGACCATTTAAGGGAAGTTTTTGTTCTGGCTTTGAGGTATGCTCGGCGGTAAAGTTAAGGGCATGGTAAGTTACAGTTGCTCACCTCCAGATGCCTTCAGGTGTCTCTTGAGTTTGGACCAGTAGTCCTGGAATATTTTATCAAGACTCTCCGAAAGTGAGGAAAGCGCGGTACTCGGTTCAGGCAGGCACGTGGCCAGGGCCGGCCTTAGGGGTGTGTGAGCTGTGCGGCTGCACAGGGTGCCATGGACCAGGGGGCGCATGTGCATACTATAAACACGTAGGTTACATAAGCTTGTAGGTAATATATGACTGCGGTGACATGCCCCAAACATTTGGAGAATGGCTGAGGATCAACCTATGCCCCATGAGGGTAGGATATCGTCTTTCAGGCTGAGGGGGAAGCTTTAAAAGAGCGCCCCTAGAAGACAGGGGATCCCATGCATAAATGAAGTGTTCCATGTTGCTGTGTTGGTGCCATCTAATTACATACCTGTGGGATATTAGGTCTGGACCCCCTTATGTGTAGGTGGCTTCCGGGCATGCCACAAATTCGCTGCTTTCAATGCTCTTACTTTCTCACTGCACTGTGCACCTGCCGTGCATCTGACCATTTAAGGGAAGTTTTTGTTCTGGCTTTGAGGTATGCTCGGCGGTAAAGTTAAGGGCATGGTAAGTTACAGTTGCTCACCTCCAGATGCCTTCAGGTGTCTCTTGAGTTTGGACCAGTAGTCCTGGAATATTTTATCAAGACTCTCCGAAAGTGAGGAAAACGCGGTACTCGGTTCAGGCAGGCACGTGGCCAGGGCCGGCCTTAGGGGTGTGTGAGCTGTGCGGCTGCACAGGGTGCCATGGACCAGGGGGCGCCATGTGGCCGACACAGCTCGCACATGGTCTGTGTCAGGGGAGCTAAAACAGGTACCCGGGTGGAGGATTTCATTATTCTCCACCCGGGTCTATTTAAAAAAAATAATAATAATTTAGGTGGTGGGGCAGGGTTTAACGAGCGGCAGGGGCGGGGCTAATTACTTCCCGAAGCCCCTGGTAACTGCTGCACAGGAACTGCATCCACTCCCCCTTCCAGCCATAATGGAAAGAGGTAAGTCTGTGTGTGTGTGTGACTGCCTGTTTGTGTGACTGCCTGCGTGTGTGTCTGCCTGCCTGTGTGTGTGAGACTTTTGCCTGTTTGTGTGACTGCCTGCCTGTGTGTCTGTGTGTGTGTCTGTGCCTGCCTGTGTGTGTGTGACTGTCTGTCTCTGTGACTGCCTGCCTGTTTGTGTGACTGTCTGTCTGTGTGTGTGTGACTGTTTGCCTGCGTGTGTGACTGTCTGTGTGACTGCCTGCCTGTGTGTCTTCCTGCCTGTGTGTGTGTGTGCGACTGTCTGCGTGTCTGCCTGTGTGTGTGACTGTATGCCTGTGTGACTGCCTGCCTGTGTGTGTGACTGTCTGTCTGACTTCCTGCCTGTGTGTGTGTCTGCCTGCCTGCCTGTGTGTGTGTGTCTGTCTGTCTGTGTGACTGCCTGCCTGCCTGTGTGTGTGACTGCCTGTGTGTGTGTGTGTGTGTGTGTGTGTGGGACTGCCTGCCTGCCTGTGTGTGTGTGTGTGTGTGTGTGACTGTCTGCCTGCCTGTGTGTGTGTAGGACTGTCTGTCTGCCTGTGTGTGTGTGTGACTGTCTGCCTGCCTGTGTGTGTGTGTGTGACTGTCTGCCTGCGTGTGTGACTGTCTGTCTGTGTGACTGCCTGCCTGTGTGTGACTGTTTGTCTGACTGCCTGCCTGTGTGTGTGTGTGTCTGCCTGCCTGCCTGTGTGTGCGTGACTGTCTGTATGTGTAACTGCCTCCCTGTGTGTATGACTGTCTGCCTGTGTGTGTGGGGGGGGGCGCCGTCAAGACTTTTCGCACAGGGCGCCTAATGGCCTAAGGCCAAGATAACCAAACTGGCGGGGGAATGGAAGGCAGTGGAGGACTCTCTGAGCAGTGGAATCAGAAGCTGCCGGCGCATCCCCCATACCAGCCGCTGTCAGGCCGCTAGTAGGCCGCACGTCTACTCCACTCCCGGTCAGCCAGTCTTGAGTAGTACTGATGGGTGGGCGCTGTCCCCTAGAGCCCCCGCAGGTATATCTCTTGGTTTGTTTGTAGAGAGTCGTGGGTTACAAGAGTTAAAGCTCAGTTTTGAAAGTTTATCTCGGAGCTCTCAGCTTGTGCATCTTCACAGCATGGCAGTCAGGATCTGCCCTCAGGCCCCAAATATTTAAAAATGTTCACTCCGGGTCCTGCATGGCGACTTAACATTTCCCGTCCATGACATGCTGGGAGCAGCTGTCCTACTTGAGACACTTGGCCTCCCTCGGGATACTTTGCAACCTACCGGGCCATAAGGAGCTGCCTCAAGAGCTCACAGATAGGACCCTGAGAGGTTCACGCCATTTGTCCCACCGTAGGCCACACAAGATGCCTTTGCAGCAGCTACAACCTGAGGCGTTCTACCACCTAACCTGATTCAGTTAACATGCGGTTCACGGGCACAGGACTGTAGCATAACTTTACTGTTTCTTTTATTCATTTATGTTTGATTCCCAATGTTCTTAGTTCTGTTTGGGATTTAAATATGTAGAAAGCTCCACACTTACTTAGGCAATCTCTTGATATTTCCCTCCGCCTCTATCCTATGCCAGTTAACACAAGGGTTTCTCCCAGGCACTTAGAGATGTAATTGTTTCCTACTTCGTAACCTCCCAACCTATGTACAGGTGCCTACTTTCACAGTATTCTCCTGACTTGGAGGGCTTTGGATAAAATTTTTAGCACACTAGGGGGCCTATTCCTTATTCCCACTCGCTGGCTGAGACCATCTATTGGGGCCTAGATTAGTCCTAGTACAGATAAAGGATGACCACAATAACCAAGAGCCCCCCTTTCTTGCTCTATATTTACCTAACTCACATGGCCGGCAACGGCCAGGCTTCACCATAGACAACTACTCGTCTATCAGCCCAATATACTCTTATTCTTATTAATATTCTTATGTGTCACTGGCAGGGTTAGCTTGTTATACTCACCTTTAGTTATGGTTTTCCCAGCTCTAACCCATTAGACTTGGCAGTTAAACCCAAAAATGTGCAGTTTGTACTTTATGCCATACACCTGTATCACTATGTCTATAACAATACCTGCTATCTGCAAGTTTACATGTCAATCTGTGCACAATAACATAAAGAATATAAAAAATGCTTTTTAGAAATCTCGATGTTTATCTGTTTTCCTCCTTCAAGTGCTGTTCCCAACAACTCGGCTCAACAACTCAGATGTTTTTTACTGCTCGTTAGGACAGTTTTTCAGCTATGCTAAAAATTCACATGGGGAGGAAGGACTAACAAGTTTTAATTTAGATGAGCAAAACTCTTCTGGCAATGCAGCCAGTAGACGTATAGGACATATATCACATTATTTTACCACTAGTAAAAAAGCAAGTTTGATTCTGAGAGGGCTTTGGCAAGTACTACTCTTTAACCCTCCGACTACCCAAATCCAGCTATTGAGTTTTTCAATACAAGATCCAGCTATACAGTGGTGGTGTTTTAGACATTTTATTGTCTTAGAAATTTGTTTCTCCTGCCATGGAATTATTTTTGCCACGTGTAGATTTCTTTGCTGTACTTATTACTTGTTTTTATTTATTTTTGAGTTGTAGTAGTTTAAATCCGAGGTCATGAAGACTAATTGCAGTTACTTGGCAGCTCAACAATCACATTTTACTTGAGTCTTGACTATTTAGCATCATTAGCATGGATTCTGGCCCATGATAATAGCTGTGTCATTATGTAGAGAAGTAAGTCAGTTGAAATTACAGAGAATATATGAAATGTATATGAATAAGCCCAGCCCTGCTTGGAAACAATGGATAGCAAGACTATTGTTTGACAAATTTGGCACTCCTCAGAAAACATTTTATTTAGATAAAGTATGTGTAAAAATGCAAAAAAATAAAATTACAAAAAAGCTAAAATATATATTTTTTTCTTCATTTTTTTGAAGGCTTACTCATTAAACAGAAAATTATAGTTAATTCAAAACTGAATTTACAAAACTTAGGCCAAATTATCCAAGTTGGGAATATAGCTATGTATGAGCTTTTTATCCAGCTGAACTATTTTTTTTTTAAATTCTTTATTTTTGGTGCAGTAAAGTTTACAGACAGGCCCGTGGTGCCACGACAGCAATCACGGGCTGAATGATGTAGACAATATCAAGATGATACACAGTTGCACATTTTTTTGTAAAGACAGGTTGTATTTGTGAGTGAATTCGTTAAGAGTGAATTGGTTAAGTCGGCAATTGAGAGATACATCCATATTAATGATCAGGACACAGTGTGTATGTTTTGCCGTTAAACGTAGATTTGATGCATGCGTGTAAGTTGCACGTGTAAAGATAGAGTATTCCATGAGTACCAGGCAGTCGGGCTCAGCTTCTCTAAGTGATTGGGTGATAGGCTGCTTGAGAGCGTGTTGGTGCGTGTAGTACTGCGGTATATGTAGGGTGTACTGTGAGATGCTAGCTGGGTTAGAGTGTTCAAGCATTAAACATTAAGGCATTAGCATTAAGCATTAGCATTAAACATTAGCATTAAACATTAAACAGGTTTTGCCTTGTTGATAAGTCTCTATTTGGGAGGCTTTAATGTGGTCTGTCCAGCATCTGTTGTAACAAAGGTTTGGGATGTGTACCTTTGTGGTTCCCATCTTGTGAGACCCCTATCAGCCGATGCCCAATAGTGGGAAGGTTGTAGGTGAGATGTTAGAGTTGGTCACAGCAAGGTGCAGTGTCGTTGGTACCAGCTGTTGGTTTGTCTGCTCGTTGTAGTGAGGGTCTGTTCTGGTGACGCAGGTGAGTGGTGTTCCCCTCTGATACTCTGAGGCCTTCTGTGGTTTCAGGTGGATTCTGAGCTCTGTGGGGTGCTTGCTAGTCGTGTGTCTCAGGCTCCTGCCAGGTCTGTAAAGGGCTTGTGGGCTATTTCGAGCAGGCCTCCTTGCACAGTGTGGTCTTGCTTGTTTATGTGCGGGCGGGAGAGGTCTCCTTCTCCGGCGCCATCTGGTGGGTCTCGTCGGACGGGGGCCCGTGCGGTTCTGGTGGATGTGTGCGGGTTCTCTGTTGGGTGAGTGCCCTGGTTCTGCAGCCTGTCTGCCTCTGCTAGCCAGTTTCGCCCAAAAGGCTTCGAATAGGGCATCAAGCTGGTGGTGTAAGTTTTGCCTTTCCGTTTGGCTATTATGGGGACATGTAGCGTCCGCCATTTTGTGGGCCCGTGTAGTGTAGGGCTGTCTGAGAGGTTCACCTTTCAGTGCATGAGTTAGCTCCCCTGCCTTGGGGGGTTGGACCGGGATCACCCCCACCGGTCCCGAGGGGGGGGGAACGGGTATTCAGTAGGTTAGTGCCTCCGGTTTTGGGGCAAGGGGAGCGGCCGTCTCCCCCCAGCTCCGTCCACCGCAGGCCGCAGCCTGCCGCCTTGTCTTCTCGGTTACGGGATGCGCTCGAGTCCGGTATCGGATGCTTCACCTGGGAGCCCCCGACATGGGTGGCGTGCCCCGGCATCGTTTCAGGCTTGAGGATTTCGAGTATATCCCAATAAGTGGCTGGTATGGCGGGAGCTCCTCCAACATGCGGCTGCTCTGTTTGCAGGTCAGGCCCCGCCCCCCAGCTGAACTATTTTAAACTACACTGTCATCATCAGGTTTTTAGTTAACCACAATTTGCTATTTGGTGAATATACTCTTAAAGTTTTGTCATTAAACGAATACTATAGTATTAGAAATTCCAACCTGTATTCCTAACGCAATGTGCCCCATGTCTCTAGTAATATTCAGAGCCCCTACCAACTGTTTGCCATAAAAATATTTTTTTTATATATATTTTTACTCACATCTTGTAGAGTACATCCGTGACATCATTGAGGAGGAATTACTTCCTCTGTCATTGGTTCAATCAAATGATACTCATAGAGGAGCAATTGGGACCTGATGCCCACGTGGCCGCACACATCCAATGCTTCTCATAGCAAAACATTGAATCCAACACTTTTGCCACTTCAACGCACCGTGTTTTTCTCGGTCAGCGCAGCGCAAGCACCTGTAGTGGCTGTCATTGTGACACTATGACAATATGACAGTATGTGTGATTGTGAGACTATGACAATATGACAGTATGTCAGCATGATACCAGAGGCGAGTTTAACCATTCACGTTTTACCTTCAAGAATTAGACATACAGAACCACAGAACCACTATATCAATTTCATTGAGATTAAGTAGTCCCGGTGACTAAAGTATTTTTTTTTTGTCCTTTTTTGGCTTTGTGAAATATATTGTGTTCTAAATATACCCCCAATGTGTTGAGTCAATAAAACAGGAACTATCTGAATTTTAATAAACGTTCCAACAGGCAGTAATGCTCTAAAAATATTTTTGGAAACGCCAATTGGAAAGAAGGTGAGTAATGAGAGAACGCAAATAGTCGCCAGCATTGTTTTCTGCCAAGGTATGTAGAATTTACGATTTTCTTTTCTTTATTGCTGAGTAAAAATGCAGAGAGAGCAAGCTCTCAAAAATTGTAATGAGCTTGTTGTTTTATATCACAGTTAAACAACAAATTATTACAAATACATTATTTTATTCAGGGCACATTATTGAAGGACTTTGCTGTATGTTTCATATGTATTTCTAAATCAAACACAGTTGATACAAATTTCAGACTTGGCAAGGCTGAATTAATAAAAAAAAAAACATAGGGGAACGAGTTGATGGTAAGAAGAAAAGGATTAACTGTTCATCAAGTGTAGCAGGGATTACATTTCTGATTGAATTTGTTGTTCGTTAAATACATATAATTGTCTTTTTTTTTTATTTCGTTTCTCCGCAGGGTGCTATATTTAAAAAAAAAAAAAAAATGTAAAGTAAATGACTATATCTGTGTTGGGAGAAGCTTTGCAGAAAGATTGGGACTTATAACTTTCAGAACCGTGTTGATATAAATCATTTCTCTTACTTCAAGGTGCAGGTGGGTCCGAACTCAACTTTTACTCATACAGTTGGAACTTATGGAGTAAAGGTGGATAAGAAGATATGGCATATCAATAGGTTCTAAATTTAATTTCTACATGATTCATATAAAACAAGGTATTAATGTGTGTTTGCCCTCTTAGTTACGTGTTGTCATACTGATTGGATAAAATAAGACATCATGGGGATGGAGCCTAATTGCCAAGCTGATCGGATGCATCTCGACAGAACCCCGAGAGAAACAAGCAATATTCAACTTTTTATCAAATTACAATATGTAAAATTGATCATGGCCTAATCATCATGAGTGAGAGGAACTCAGCCGATCCTTCTGCCCTTGTACTGCCTGCTATCTTCAGAGTCTACTCAAGTGTACAATCCCTCACTCCACCGGTGAGGGTTATCCTGGTGTTGTTATGCCTGGTGGCACATCTCATCGACCAAGCCTTGTAAATTTGCCATCTCAACTAACCTCCTCCTAGACAACAGAGGCCAGCAGTTTCACACTCTGACCAGGCTTCTGGGTTAAGCTCATCATGACTACATCCTCTCGCACCACAGCAACAGACACCTACCACTACTGCAACCGGAGCAGAGGAGGCCTCTTCCAAGAAAACTAAGAGGCCTATCCATTCGAGGATGAGTGTGCATATTTTAAGGCAATCCTAGAGGCGGACGAAATCGTTACCAATATTAATACTGAGCACAGTAGCATCATGTTGCGACCACCCAGGTCCACAATGGACGATCAGAGTCTTGCAGTTGCAGCAGTTGCCACACCAGCCTGTAAATCACTCCCAGCACCACTGTCTGACTGGACAGTTACCTACACATGGGCCTATGATCTTGTGGCTTCTCACTACTGAGCAGGACAGTGCTCTACCTTTGATGGGAATCGTTTAGCAAGAGATCCATGCCCAAATCTGAATCCTACACACCCCACCCCTAGAATCTAGCTCCATTGGGCATAATGCTGTGCCCCCCTTGTGTATGTGTGTATGTGTGGCTGTGTGCCTATGTGTGACTGTAAATGTGTGTGTGTGTGTGTGTGTGTGTGTGACTGTCTGCCTCTGTGTGTGTGGCTGTGTGTGTGTGTGTGTGTGACTGTCTGCCTCCGTGTGTGTGGCTGTCTGCCTCTGTGTGACTGTAACTGTGTGTGTGCCTCTGTGTGTGTGACTGTGTGCCTCTGTGTCACTGTAACTGTGTGCATCACACTCTTCCTGTGTGTGACTGTAAATCTGTTTTGTGATTTTTCGCACAGGACACCTAAAGGCCAAGGTTCTATCTATCTCAAAGTGCCTGCATGGACATCCCCAGTGCTTCCTCCTGTTTTGGAGGAAGCAGTTTATGGACCCCCAAGTTGGGCGGCTGTGAGCACATCAGAAGCAGCAAGGGAGCTGTAATCCTCTTGCTCTGCTCCCTCGTGAGCCATCTACTGATGCCGGGAGCCAGAATGTGATGTCCAATTTAATTTAAATGGCTCACACCCCTGCACTTATCCAAAACTACACGCACTACCAGGGCCGGGCTGGGGATATGAAGCAGCCCTAGAAAAAAAATCTATGCCAGACCCATAAGTCATTGTCCTATGTAGTTTGTGTTTATATATATATATATATATATATATATATATAAATATATATATATATATATATATATATATATATATACACACACATATATATATATATATATATATATATACACATACACACACACACACACACACACACATATATATATTTATTTATATTATTGCTGTATTTCTTTTTCTAATTCAAAATATTAGTCCTTTCAGGTTAATTAAATTATACAGTAAAGCATACTCACATACAGACACAGACAATCTTACTGATGCACACAAATAGGCTCATTGACAGACAATCTCAATGACACACACAGACAAGGTTACTGGTACACACACATATTTAGTACAGACAAACTCTGATACACACACAAGCTTACTACAGACAAGCTCACTGTCACACACACGCTCACTACAGACAAGTTCACTGATGCGCACACACTCTCCCTACAGACAAGCCCATTGACACACACATGCTCCCTACAGAAGAGCTCACTAACACACAGAGTAAATACAGACAAGCTCACTGACACACAAGTGCTCACTACAGACAAGCTCACTGACACACATATGCTCACTACAGACAAGCTCACTGACACACATATGGTCACTACAGACAAGCTCACAATCACATACATGCTTACTACAGACAAGCTCACTGACACACATGCTCAACACAGACAGGCTCAGACACACCCATGCTCCCTACAGACAAGCTCACTAACATACACATGATCCCTACAGACAAGCTCACTGACACACATACAAGCTTACTCACTAGCAGGCACACACACACACACACACACACAAACTCACTAGCAGGCGCACACACAGAAGCTCCCACACAAGCAGATGCACACACACACACACACACAGAAGCTCATTCACTAGCAGATGCGCACGCACTCACACACACAGAAACTCACTCACTCACTAGCAGATGCACACACACAAAGACATTCACACACACAGAGGCAGACATCCACACACAGGCATACAGTCACACACTCACAGGCAGACAGTCACACACACAGAGACACACACACAGGCAGACAGTCACACATACACACACACACTCACAGGCAGACAGTCACACACATACAGTCACACACACAGGCAGTCAGTTACAACCCCACAGGCAGACAGTCACACATACACAGTCACACATACAGGCAGAGTCACACACACAGGCGGACAGTCACACACACACACACACACACACACACAGAAATACAGTCACACACTCACAAGAAGACAGTCTCACACACACACACACAGGCAGACAGTCACACACTCACACTCACAGGCAGTCACACACTCACAAGCAGACAGTCACACAGTCACACACACAGGCAGACAGCCACACACACACACAGGCAGACAGACACACAAAGGCAGACAGTCACACAGTCACACACACACACAGTCACACAGTCACAGGCAGTCACACATACAGGCAGACAGTCACACACAGGCAGCCACACACTCACAGGCAGACAGTCACACACACAGACAGTCACACACTCACAGGCAGACAGTCACACACTCACAGGCAGACAGTCACACTCACAGGCAGACCGTCACACTCACAGGCAGACAGTCACACACACACACACACACTGATCTGCTTCTTACCTCCACATCCCTTGGAGCTCCTGGAGACTGGTTGTTGGGGAAGCAGGGACTCCTTCCTGCTTCCCATGCTGCAGTTACCAGGGCCCCTGCCGCACACTACGCTCTGCCTCCGCTGCACGCTAAGCTCCGCCCCCGCTGCAATATTTTTCTTTCTTTCTTTTTTTTTATAATCCCGGCCAGCCATGTGCGAGCTGTGTCAGCCGCCTGGCCCCCCCTTCTCCCATGGGGCCGCACAGCTCGCACATGGCCGGCCAGGATTACAGGAGCCTGATCACTAATACATAAGGCTGTCAGCCCAGCCCCAGGTGCCGTGGCCCACCGGGACATTTTCTGGTATCCCGGTGGGCCAGTCCGGCCCTGTGCACTACACAGACACTACTACATGCACATACACTACATCCACTACACTGAAACTGCATCCACTAGACACACTGCATCCACCACACAAACACTAGTTACATTACACAAACACAGACACTGCATCCACTATACACAGACAAATATGACATCATATTCTGGCTCCCTGCATCGGTAGACATCCCGCGAGGGAGCAGAGCAGGAGGATTACAGCTCCCTCGCCACCTCTTATGTGCTCACAGTCGCCCGCCTCACAGCAGCCCCACTGGACCCAAGGTACAGATCCATTAGAGCTCTCCCAAAGGTAGGTAGGCTGGGTGGACAAATTAAAATATTAATATTAGTATCTTGTAAGTGTGTGTGAGAGAATGTGTGTGTGTGCCTGCCAATTAATGTGTGTGTGTGTGTGTGTGTGTCTGTCAGTGAATTTGTATGTGTCTGTCTGTGAGTGTCTGTCACATCAGGGAGAGTCTGTGTTTGTAATTGAGTGTCTGTGTGCCTGTCAGTGAATGTGTGTGTGTGTCAGTGAGTGTATCTATGTCTGTCAGTGAATGTGTGTATGTCAAATCAGTGAGAGTCTGTGTCTGTCAGTGACGTCTGTGTGTTTGTCATTGAATGTGTGTGTGACTGTGAGTGTATCTGCCAGCAGGTGTGTGTCTGTCAGTGAGTGAGTCAGTAAATGTGTGTGTGTGTCTGTCAGTGAATGTGTATGTGTCTGTATGTGAGTGTCTGTCACATCAGTGAGAGTCTGTGTTTGGCATTGAGCGTTTATGTGCCTGTCAGTGAATGTGTGTGTGTGCCAGTGAGTGTATCTGTGTCTGTCAGTGAATGTGTGTATGTCAAATCAGTGAATGTCTGTGTCTGTCAGCGATGTCTGTGTGTTTGTCATTGAATGTGTGTGTGGCTGTCAGTGTGTATCTGCCAGTAGGTGTGTGTCTGTCAGTGAGTGTGTCAGTGAATGTGTGTGTGTGAGTGTGTGTGTGTCTGTAAGTGAGTGTGTGTATGTCAGTGAGTGCATGTGTCTCTGAGAGTGCGTTCGTGTCAGTGTGTGTCTGTCAGTGAACGTGTGTGTTAGTTAAACATTGTGTGAGACAATGACTGTCAGTGAGTGTGTATCAGTGAGGACATGTTGTCTGTTAGTCTGCCCATCCACACTGTCATCCCCACACCCTGTCCCCCACACTGTCACCTTCCTACACCTTGTCCCTCCACACTGTCACCTTCCAACACACTGCCTCCCCACACTGTCACCTTCCTATACACTGCACCTCATACTGTCACCTTCCTACACACTGCCCCCCTTTACTGTCACCTTCCTACACACTGTCCCTCCCCTTCCAGCCCACAAGTAAGAGGGAGGGAGGGTGGTTATGCCCAATTTAATTTCAACAGCTCACCCCCTTGCACTTAGTCAAAACTACATGCACTACACCGACACTACTACATGCAGATACACTACATCCACTACACAGACACTGCATCCACTAGACACACTGCATCCACCACACAAACACTAGTTACACTACACAAACACAGACACTGCATAGACTACACACACACAATATATTCAATGCACACACTGCATACAATACAAATGACATGGAAGAAGAGGGAAGAAAAGACATGAAAGGGAGGGGAACAGAGACATGGATGGTAGGGGGGCATAGAAGACATGGGTTCTTCAATCCATGGGGTAGATGCGAGCTGAACGGACACTGGGGCTACATCTAAGGTGTGACACATTACTTACCTGGCTGAGACTGCAGTTTGCAGAGGGGTTAAGGGAGCGTGTATATATACACACACAAACATACATACATGTTTTATAACTGCCCTTCTACTTTTGTCCCTGGCCCACCATGTGCCCCCCCTAAAAATGAATCCTAGAGACGTCACTACCACTGGACCATGCATAAGTAGATTTCTTATGATTTATGTTGCTTTATTCAGTTTTGTGCTTTAACCCCTGAAGGACCAAACTTCTGGAATAACAGGGAGTCATGACATGTCACACATGGCATGTGTCCTTAAGGGGTTAACCAATATTTGTCTCATTTCCATTTAATCATAACATCTATACTCGTGACTAGTATACTTACTGCTGAAAGTTCAATTTCTGTAAAAACATTTCACTACTTGTATATCCTGCCTTGATCTATCCTCCTCATAACATTAGATGTTTTCTATGTGCCAGCTCAGCCTCGGCCAACTATGATGTACACTTCTTATTGTTATATGGATGCCTGCTGGTGTTATTCATTCATTATATGCTATCATATCAATAAAAAATATAAATTAACAAAAAAACAAACAAAAAAAAAAACAACATTATGACTGTTTGTTGAGACAAGGTTTGGTGGCAGCTGTTTTTGCCCTCCGCTTCCTGAACCTATTATTATGCCTGTCCATTCCTTTTTTATAACACATTTCCATCTGAAGGCTGGCTAAGCATTAAGCCAAATCAGTTCACAAATATCTATGAAATCATATAACTTTATAACCTTATAAAATGAAGTCAATAGCAACCACAGTGCAGCAGATATTTCTGTACTAACTAAAATACATACATTTGTATGTACATAATTTGTCACTGAAGCTTTGCTTATTAAAGGGACACTATCGGCACCCAATCCACTTCATCTAATTGAAGTGGTTTGGGTGCAGTGACCCTGTCCCCTAAACCCTGCAATGTAACTGTAACGGCACCCCCATGCGTAAAAGGGGTAAAAAGCCATTTAGGAGATATTCCCTTCCAGATATACAGGCAGCTACTGAAGACACCAATCACCCGAACACGAAACCATATGAATGCCGTAAACAGCCGAACCGGAACCATACGAATGCTGTAAACAGCCGAATAGGAAAAACCATATGAAAGGTTTACACTCCTTGCAGTCGAACTGGAACAGCATACAATAAATCCCCCCAAGAACGAGACAAAGCTCTGTGTTGAGGGTCAAGCAGGAACAGAACAGATCTGTGTCTTTATTGGCCTTATATACACATTATTACACATTAGTACCACCCACAGGGTTTTGCAGAACAACCAATCAATATGTACAATACACTCAGAAACTCCCAGCAATTACACACAAAATCCTCCCCTCTGCCTGTGATATAATTACTAAACACAGTGGGCTAACGGAATTATCACAGGCAGGAAAATACACAGTTTTACACAATATTCATAACTTTAAAAGTATACATCACATAACACTTAAATTTTCAGAATCAGCATACTCCAAATACAAACATACGTCAAAATCATACAAATTGGTCCAGTGGTTCAAAAGATAGATGGATGTCCTATTTGACCGACTGCAAGCATGGCTTGGGCGTGGTAAGCCAATTATCTCACGCATACAGAAAACATCTCTATTCACAAGAACAGCAAAAATACACAAAAATGCATAACTCCTATCATACTGAACAGAACCCCCACATTCCACCTATCCCCAGATGGCTTGGATCTGAGCGCTCAATATATCCAAACAGCGCTCAGATCCCACAAACACAGTCAAACCGCCATGGGGTTTAAGTTTAGCATGAGCTGATGAGAGGGGCCATAGTCATGAGGCAGGAGGCTGGCAATCAGGCTTCTCCATAACCCAGTGGCGAGGTTAGTTTCGCCACAGTAACACATTGCAGTGTTAGAGAAACTCCAATGTTTATATTGCAGGGTTAAGGCAGCCTTGAGTGGCTGTCTTCCAGGGAACCACCTGAGTCACTTCCTGCTGTTTCATGGAGTTAAACTCTGTGAAACGACATTGAACATTCTCACGCTTAGCATAAAAACATCCAGTGTCTTCAAAATCACCACATGAAAGCATTGATTCAATGCTTTCCTATGGGGAAAGCCTAATGCGCACGTGGCACTCGCCGTGCATGTGCATTAGGTTCCCCCATTGCACTAACATTGGGGGAAGAGGAGATGAAGCCAGCACAGAGGGTCCTCAGTTCAGGAATCAGTTAAGTAAAAAAGGTGTTTTTTGACCATTTCGTCACCAGGTGGGGAGGACCGGTCCAGTTTTGTGTATTTGTGTTTTCCTTTAAGAATAATGCAAACTATAGATATTAACAGGGTTATTTACTAAAGTGAGAATTCAAAGCATAGTCGACCAGTTTGGCTATTTTGACATTAAATTTGATCATGGATAACACTGAAGGTATTGTTAGTGGGCTTCCAACAATAAAAAATATATATAGTAGGCTATGAAGAAAGCACATCATGTTGACAATCTCCAAAAACATAGTAAGAAAACTTTTATTGGCTAATGAAAGGATGTCAAAAATAGAAAGAGGGCCTAGAGGGCATACACAACAGAAAAAAAACACACACTTCTTAACATGTTTTGGCCTTTTAAGTGCTTAATCACAAGACTTTCAACAAATGTAGGGCAGCCATGAAGCCTAACAAGAAGATCCAGCCTTCCATTTCAAGCCCCTTCAACCTTGTTGCATATATATTGTGATTTGGATGTTTAGCCATCATGTCCCATAGAGACTCGGAAGATGCACATATTGTTAATTGTTCATGTCACTCAAGATGAACCACACCCAGATCATAGCAGTCTATAAGGAGGGATAAAAGACAGCTTTACAAATTGTACATTACTCGTATTGGCAGCACTGGTTAAACAGTAAGACATATATGAGCATAGTACAGTATTTCATTCAATGTCACCCAGTAACAGCTGTTGATATATGAAAGATAAACTTCCCCTCTAACCATGGTGGAGCTCATTCATTCTCAGCATATTTCTAGATATTACAGACACAGCTGGAATGCATAGATAGCATCGACTATATATTTTCAGCCTATGCGTAATGATGTAAGATAGTGAAAATATGTGAGTTTTTAAAAAAAAATTTTTATTTACATCTCATGTAGGGTGACGTCTGCTTTGGTACGCAAAAAACTAAAATTCTGACAATTTAAAAAAGCTCACATGACTGGTGAAACTAATTAATCTTTTTTTTTCACTTTTTGGCTTGTTTGAGAATTTTCCAACTTTGGTCCAAAAGGGCTCATAGATCACTGATAGAGGGGGAACATTTGTTGGACGTGCTTCCGCTATTGGATTTACACAGTTATTATTATTACATGTTTATTCGTAATAAATGGCCATTGGCCACAAACCATTAGAACTAGACCACATGGTGTCTGCTTCACCAATCATATATAACCCTTACCACATTTTGGACTGGTGACATTGCTGGATAGATTTGGACCTTGTGTAGAGATATTTTGTTACCTATTCAGGATGCAAAAAATGCAGGTACATGATACCAGGTTTTTCAAACATGATGCAAAAGACAGTATGATTGCTCATCTAGCTATCCATCAAGCTACAATGAAGCTGCACCAGGGTTACACAGAGTTACGGAGGCCCGTCAGGTGACCGTCCGAGCTTGGCACTATTCTATTTAATCTATGGTCTCATCCGAGTGGTTGGCACCACTGAAAGCTCTGGGTGTCATGGCAGGACCTATACTTTAATCTGTAGCTTTGTTAAATAGAATGTTCAGGGCAGCATTGATCTGGCTTTGCCCTATCTGCTGTTCCGAAACATGTGAGATGAGAAATATCCACACGCAGAATGCCACCATGAAGAGGGCATGAAGAGTCTGATCAAGGCTGCCAAGCTAATCCCGCTTGGTACAAATTATTTATGGACGACTCTCACTGAAACACCTAGAACTTAATTTGTATGTTGAGTTCTGTTAATTTTTGAATTGTGGTTGCCTATAAAGATAATTACAGGTGTTTGTTTATTGAATGGCATCAATCTGACTGCTGATTAACAAGCAAAAATGTTAATAATATTTCATAGGACCTAATACGATGTAAGGAATGGGATGAGAGAGATGAACTGATTTATATATGCATGTGATTGCTATTATATATTGAAATATTTGTTCTTGTTAATGTGTATTATATGTTCTGTGTCAGAATCGTCACCTTTTTAATAAAAAAAAACCTGATCCAAATAATTAAAATGGTTTGACACCAATGTTTATAAATTCTGAAAATCTTGAAAGTTAGCATTAAATGTATTCTTTAGTCATGTCATAGATTGTATCAGGCACATTACTGTATGACCCAATGCAGAGAGGAATGCGGAAGCAGTCCAGACACGCTCACAGGAGAGTTGTAGAACTTTATTCGTGAGAAGTTACGGAGATACGGAATAAAAGAAAAAAACTCTTACCACCAGATCAATTAAATTAAACAGCTTTTAAGTTACCACTGAAAATTCTGTATCTTCCTTATTGCATCGTCCAAGTGGAATATTAAAATCATTAGTCAAGCACACAGACCCTTTTTAAATTCCTGGAGCCATAATAAATCTTGCAGTTTTGGCTTCCTTCTCTTATGAGATAATCCATGCCCTTGACAACAAGCAGACTGGCCTTTTGTGTACTCTTGTTGCAGATGCTACGGCTTGCAGTACAAATCGATACGTTAGGGGAAAGCATAGACCAATAAAGACATAGATTCAAAATTACCCATCGCTTTTCTTTGATCAGATACTCTCGTGTGTTACATGTGCAACTACCTGTTTGTTTGTCCAACTATCGTACAGCCCTGTGGACTTTGTTGATGCTGTATAATAATAACAATAAAAAACTGTATAGCTAGGTATGTAAGTGGTTGTTTTTAAAATCTCTATATCACCAGCCTATCTTCACATTCACGGGGCTTGGCTACGCGAAACAACGTCGAACGTCCTCATGCTTTGCATGCTCATAGTGTCTTGCAAAAACCTCATAGGAAAGCACTAAGTCAATATTTTGGGAAAGGCGTAATGCTCGTCCTTGCCGCCCACACGCATTATGTTACTGGATCATGCTGATGTGGCAGAGAAGAAGACTGATCCAGCGCTGAGGGACAACAGTACTAGAAATCAGGTAAGTGGTTTAAGGAGTTTTAACCCTTCACATGGTCGGGGGGTGATTGCGGAGGGCGTTGGCAGACGGCACTGTAGTGTTAGCAATACAGCTAACTATAGTAATCCTTTAATAATAATCGATGAGATTAGTTTAACAATAACTGGTCACTATAGTACTTGCTGTTAACGCTCATGAAATGTCCCTCCTGAGACTGGGCTCCAGATTCGCCTCTGCATACAGTAACACACATCACATTTATGTGCCTGAGTTTTATGGGGGATTTCACCTCCTCCTCTTTCCCTATATAATACAGGCAGATATAAAAAAAAAATCAGCAGAGACACACTCTGCGTCACTAGACATTGTAGCAGGCCAGAACAGGACAAAATAGTTCACGTCACTAGTTGCAGGCTATAGCACAACAAAGCAGCCTAGGTTACAGAATAAATAATTATTTGTGGCAGTACGCCATGTTTTAACACTTATGAAACAATATTTCGCACTTTCTTCACATAGTTATTCTAGCTGTTTCATCAACATCAGTAATAAAGGTTCTGTTCTGTTTTATTTTGCCAAGTTACTATTCTGTTGAAAGGCTATTTTCCTTCTCCTGTTGAGATAGGAGTTTGCAAGACACCAAGATCAAACCTGAGGGATGATGGGGGTCATGTGGCTAGGAGCTTAGGTCGGATTTTTTTAAACCATTTATGATCAGGGTACTGTGCATTCCGTGGCTATATTTAGCATAAACAGAGTATTATTTTATTATAACCACGGTAATATTCAGCCTCTGGTCCTTCAGATCGAAGAACTTTAAGAATGGGCATTACCGGTTTCTTTCATTATTGGTCTCATAGACTTGGGGACTTCTATCCTGGTAAATATAGTGCCTTACATCCCACTTACCATAGACTGGAGGTAGGAATAGTGGCTTTTCATATTGCACATTTTAGTGATAGATAAGTGCTAATAATAATAATAATAATAATAATAATAATAATAATTCACAGGGTTTATTATTTCCTTTAACAGCTTCATGCCCACCCTACCCGCATTCATTATAAGATTTATGTAACCCTACGTACTTTTTTAATCTCTCATCTCCCTTGCATAAATACTTGGACCTCATGGATCTTAAACGTGTTTTAATTTTACCTTATTAGCAATTTCATGCATTTTAACCCCTTGAGGAAAAATTACGGAAATATTCCGTCATGATTCCCTTTTATTTCTGAAGTTGTGTCCTTAACCCCTTAAGGACACATGACATGTGTGACACGTCATGATTCCCTTTTATTCCAGAAGTTTGGTCCTTAAGGGGTTAAGGGGTTAAGGGGTTAAGCACCACATTACAGGGGAGCGCATCATGTTGCTCTCTAGTAAGGCAGTAAAATAGTTACTTTGTTT
The DNA here is from genome assembly GCF_036172605.1 of Pelobates fuscus. Lineage (NCBI taxonomy): Eukaryota > Metazoa > Chordata > Amphibia > Anura > Pelobatidae > Pelobates > Pelobates fuscus. Next base: position 65,536,444 of record NC_086321.1, read on the forward strand.
TCATTATAGCTTGTATGCCCAGGAAGGCTTCACTAGGGTTTTACAACTGATGGGACCCTATCCCTGGTCATAATTACCAAACATCTGCTCTTAGCAGAATCATAAACCCGGTCCACTGGATTAAGAATTGAATTCATAAAAAAGTTTTTAAAAATACAATTTAAAAAATGTCAGGCAGGCGGGCAGGCACGCACGCACACACGCACGCACGCACGCACGCACATACATAAATACATACATACTACTATGGAGCATCTCACCATTTCACTCTAGTTGTAAGTCCTTTTTCTGGTATAGGGGCTAACAAAGAAATTAATTTGGGGGTTAGTTTCATTTGACTCACCTTGTATACAATAATGCCATGTCCTGTCTCCCCCTCCCCCCCCCCCCCCCCAAAAAAAAGAAGTGAGAATGTGATGAATGTTGAACTCCAGAAACAGCTGCATGGTTTAGGACCAATAATTAAATGGTTAAAATATTTGGCAGGGTATTTATTGAAAAGCAGATCGTGTAACATTGACAAAATTTTTACATGGCAGTAATATTATATAAAATGTTATTTCTGTGGTTAAAATATCTGTCTGCTAAATCCAGACAATTTGTTTCACTCCCAATGGCAAAATACACAAATACTTTAAACAGAAATGTACTTGAAATTTTAATTTTATTACTTTAAAGTGCCAATAATTATGGAAAATTCCGTAAAAATCTGTGCATTATATTATATTGCACATATATTATATTGCTAAGCAAAACAAAGACTTAGTTATGCATCATTTGTGGCTTATTTTACTCAAGGCATATGAAACACTCATGGTATGTGAGTTGGTCCATTTTCACACCCAAGAAAATTGCTATATTTTGAATTTGATAATCCCTACCATACGCACAGCTAAATGTTCCTGGTTTCACTCAAGGCAATTCCCATTTAGGCAAAGGAAAAGGACTGTAATCCTCACACTTTCCACTGCGCCTCAATTAAAACAAAGGTTTGCATCTTCTTTTCCAATCTGTATACACATTGCATCTGTATATCTGTACACAATACTGTCTTTCTATATGTTATCTGCATTCTAGTCTCCTACGCATCAAATCACCAAGCGTGTTAAACCTGGACTACCAACCAGTTAAATCAAACTACACAATTCCTGCAGGAGTTTAACCTATATTACTTGTAACTAAGATCAACAACCCTGCTAGATTGTAACATATTTCGTACAACTGGACCTTCAAATTATTTTCTTCGTCTTACTAAGCTTGTGTTATTTCTGACCTTAGTCTGCATATCTGGGTTATATATATATTTTTCTGTTAACCAAAAAACAAACAAGAGTCCTGCGCATCCAGTATAGGTGTGCACACCCAGGTGCTACCACAATTTATTTGAGGACAAAGTTAAAGCAGCAATGTCCTTAGCATTGAGAAAGGGCTGCTGCTCGAAACCTTTGCTGCTTTAACTTTGTCCTCAAATAAATTGTGGTAGCACCTGGGTGTGCACACCTATACTGGATGCGCAGGACTCTTGTTTGTTTTTTGGTTGTATATACACTGTTGGGACTTCAGTGTGGAGTATCTGCAGCACAGGTCCAATTTTTCTTTGTTTATACTTTGAATTTTGTAGGCATTTTCTGCCTTTACCTCACCCTATAGATTTTTTTCAGTATGATGCCCTGATATTTGACTGAAAATCAGGCTGCTGCAACAATGTCACCTTGCCTGACTCAGGCTTTCCTCAATAATACCTACTGTAAATATTGATTGGTTAAAAGTTTATGGTATTGGATACTTTAATTTACAGAGTTACGGGCCTCACAACAGTCCTGCTTTCGGTAAGACAGGACCACCAGAAATGTCATGCTTTATTCCTGATGTCCCAAATCACGAGGGAACTGCCTCCAGGTTATGCAGTGGGTACTAAGACATCCAGGGAGCTCTTCAGCAGCGCTCCCTGCATGGTTCTGAGGGTTTGGGGTGGGTCAGGCAGCCTGTCAGATTGTGGACCCGCCTCTTTTCTTGGTGTGCCCACCCATTTTGGGCATCGCTAGTGCATCTTAAATCTATTTCTGTGTTTTTGGGATTTAAACTGGAATATTATTGCAGGACCTAAGAGGAAAGAAAATATATTTTTTTAACCCGGCAAATCATACATAACTTCACCGTTTTTGTAAGTGGATAAAATATCAACTCAGAAGCAAACTATTACAAACGATCACAGGGACAGAGGTTACATAGGGTCCTGCTAAAACGTGTGTATTTGTATTTAAACAAGCAAATTATTTTCTACTATCTGTCCACATTTCTAAAACTTAGAACAGACCCTCCCATTAATATAAATAGAAACCTGTTTGGTCTTTTGTGAATTCTAAACCTCAGTAAAATGCTGACTGCAATTAAAGTGATAATAGTCCTGCATCTCTGCCAAGACTTGGTTGTCAACCAGTTAGCATTGTGGTGGCTGGGGAAATAAAACGGTGGTGATTAAGAGATATAGTCTCAGTTGATTTGTTCAACAAAATTATGTTTGCTTTTGAATCAGGTTTTACATTTCAAATGCATACTTGCAAAAACCGGTAACAATATGTTAGCTTGTAAATCTGCAGTAAAGAATTTATCTAAAACGTGTATATTTTTATTGGATTGGAATGAATATATTCCACCTTCAGGAATCCAATTTAATAAATGTCTTCCTTTTAATTTTGGATATATTTGGAGTTTAACCATAATGCTGTTTGATATATTTGAGAGTTGCTCTTTTAATGTATTCTGTTACATGTCATATATGTTTTGAGCTTGTTTTAGTTTAGTTCCATTAGCCAGACTATCCACTCCTCTACCTCTATGGATTTCTAGAGCCTGCTAGAGGGATCATTTATTACATGACATCATTCATTTAATAGAATGCAGCCTATTTTACTTAAGTCAGAACATCCATAGGGCCATCATATCAATGGGCACCTTTGGGAAAGTGCAAAATGTACAATAATTTATCATTCAAAAACACGCTGATAAAAAAAAAGATATATCATAGTTCACAAGTAGTAAATGCCTGTCTTGTAAAGTACCAGTAAAATTTGTAGGTAGAGTGAGCTTAGTAGAGAATTTGTGAGAACAACCACACATAGAGTCAAATAATCTGTTTTTTTTCCCCACCGCATAGTTCCTCCTAAAATGTAAACTCGGAGCTTGTGAATCTACAGCACTGTGATGTTTCCTATACCTAGGATGTGTGAGGGTGAGGTGAAAGCAGTACAGTTTGAAAGCTCAGCTATGGTGATTTAAATGGATTTAAAGGGCTGAAAGGAGAGCTCACCTTGAACGCTTCATACAGTGCATGGTTCATTTCTGGGGCCACTAAGGATGGCCAAAGTTGACAGACAGGAGCCCTAGATATCAATTTCCATGCTGTCCAAACGTTTTTAAATGCCAACATTGTTAGGACGGCATGGAATGTCATAGCATCCAAAAGGTATTAATCCTACTTTGGTTTTTCTTTTGTTTTTTTTTGTGTGTTTTTAAATTCTTTATTTTTTTGGGTGCAGAGTATTACAGATAGCCTTGCAAGGCCACAGTAGCATTAACAAGCGTACGATAAGTCATACATACACTTTTCATGGTCTTGATAAGTAAGCACATTTTTGTTAATTGTTACAAGCTATATAACATACGTCCAGGTAGCTGTCTTGCAGTAAATGCTCAAAATTATGTTGACCAGCTGGACTGTGAGTAGATTAACCCCTTAAGGACCAAACTTCTGGAATAAAAGGGAATCATGACGTGTCACACACGTCATGTGTCCTTAAGGGGTTAAGGAAACAGAGAAATACAGCGATTATCAAAGAGGAATGGTCCCCAGTACACATAGGTTGGGTGAAACCGTCAAACCTGGTTAGAGGACACATAAATCAGGCTTAATTAGCTTAGCAGGGTGGGTACCGTTTAAGTGGGGACGTCATATATGCAATAAATCCTGCCAGTTATGCCATTAGGAAAGGTATATTGAGGCTATTGATTGGAGACATATGTTAAGAATAAACAAAATACTGAGAACCAATCTTAAATAAAAATATAGGCAATTCATATTTAAGGCAATGCTTCTGTAAAAGAGAAAGTTTTAGGTTAACTTAAGAACTTAAAAGCAGATTTATAACAGCAGTCCACCAAATAAACAGGGTCTCTAGTGTCATCTGTGTCAGTGTCATCACTTAAATGTGCCATCAGACAGCCCGAGGCTTCTTACCCCTTCATCCAATGCCCAGACTGTGGGGCGATCATTGGTCACTCTGCAGTAGACAAGATTCATGCAGGTATACATCCTTGGTAAGAATGTGAGGCTGTGCTGCGTCTGAGTGCCAGATAGTGTTCCTGCATAAAGATCCGCCATCTTGTGGGGCTGTTGATGTCAGAATCCCGTTAACTTGGGCCACGTCCTTGCTTCCCACTGCCACGTGCTTTCTATTGGGTTTTCCAAGCCTCTGTGGGGGGACAGGCACGCGTGTTTTCAGTGATCGCTGCATCTTACGGGGGCGCCACTGGTCCGTCTGGATGCATGACGGCAATGGGTGATTAGGGGGTCTGTGCAAGCAGGTCTGTGGTTTCACAGGTTCAGCTGTGTGCTGGTCAGGTTTTGGTGTACCCGGCTGCCGTGCTGCAGATTTTTCCCAGAGTCGATCAAGGATTAAATTCAGCCATGCCTGAGAGGCCGCAAAGTAGGCCTCGGTTGTGGGGCTGCCTGTGTTCTCCGCCATCTTGGACGCCACTCTGCAATACTGCCCGAGAGGCATTGGGTGTAGTGGTGGAGAGCCTCCTGGGACCGGGATGACCCCTGCCGGTCCAAAGGTGTGGGGGGGCATACAGATGTCCGCTATGATTAGCAGGAGTCAGCGCTGGAGAGCGTCCGTCTCTCCGACTCCTGATGCGCTTGTAGGCCGCAGAAGATTGAGGGCTAGTAATCCAGACCTGAAAGGTTCCGAGTTTGGTGTCAGTCAAATCACCGCGATCCCCTCTTTTCAGCCCGTGAGTTTTGCGGTAGAATTCGCTGCTTGACTGCAGGTAATTGTAGTTTTAGCTTATTGAGCTCAGGAGCTTGTGCGTCCGTTCAGCTAGTCAAGCCCCGCTGTCAATCCTACTTTGTTTTTAAAGAAAGTATTTAGAAAGTATTTTGAAATGCAGTTTTTGATACAATTTTATCAGTACTAAGACCAAATCAGAGGTTGATATCTAACCACAATCTAAGGTTATATATTGCAATGTTTTTGTAGCAAAGCTATTTGTTCACTGTATACTTATGTTTAGTTTAAGTGATCTGTGCTTTACTCAAAATAACATTGCAAAAAGTTTGGGTTTTTAGATGAGGCAAAAATAAAGGTACATCAATATGCATATTAAATGCTGTAAATAAAGTATATATTTTTTTTTGGGGGGGGGGGGGAAACAAGAGTAGAAAAATGATATGAGATGCACAATCCCGTGGATTATCCATGTGAGCACTTGTGCTAATGGAATACAACATTTGTCAAGACTAAACTAAGGATGCTATTAATTATTCTTGGACATGTGAAAGCTTTACGCAGAAGTGATAAATCCTTCCTATTTGCTTTTGTTCCAGGCAACTGAAAATACACAGCTGTGGGCGGTGAAGAGGCTGGATAAATAAAATATTATTTTGTAAAATGGGGAGGTCTGTGAATACAGAATGTTGGGAAAGTGAATTATTTTGAATTCATGAATGAGTGGTTCCATATATGTTAATGTTACATATGTGTATTTGTATTGTATTAAACTTGTGAAAATCCTTATGAATTTTGGATGACTTGTTCATTCATATTAAAGATGAAAGGCAGGGCCCACCTGTAATGATTTAAAGTCCATACTTCTGACGTTTCCAGTCTATCCATTGATATCTGCCAAGGATTTCAATTGTTCATTCTATCAGGGTTATCCACTAAAGTGACAATTCAGAATTAATTCAAAGTAAATTTCACATTTAAAGGACCAGTATAGTGCCAGGAAAACAAACTAATTTTCCTGGCACTATATAGTTCTTAGGTCCCCCCACCCTCGGGGCCCCCGTCCCGCTGGGCTGAAGGGGTGAAAACCCCTTCAGCCACTTACCTTTATCCAGCGCCGTGATCCCTTGGCGCTGGTGACCTCTTCTCCCCCTCCGGAGCCGTGCGTGCATTAAAAACGCCCATAGGAAAGCATTACTCAATGCTTTCTTATGGACGTTCTGCATGCTCAATGCGATTTTCGCATTGAGCATTGCGGAAGCGCCTCTAGCGGCTGTCAGAAAGACAGCCACTAGAGGCTGGATTAACCTTGCAATGTAAACATAGCAGTTTCTCTGAAACTACAATGTTTACAGCTGCAGGGTTAAAACCTGGGGGACCTGGCACCCAGACCACTTCATTGAGCTGAAGTGGTCTGGGTGACTATAGTGGTCCTTTAAGGCCAATGAAGCCAAAATGGAAGCATTGCTGACTTAGAGAATCTTTACATTTTACCTTAAATGTACTTAGAATTCTCACTTTAGTGAAGATGCCTGTATGACTGTTTGAAATACGCAAAGAACCGGTATTCGTTTGGTCGATACAAGTTGTAATATAGTATAGACAAAGCTCTAGAAAAGGAAAATCACAAGTTGGATTACAGAATAGAATCTGCTATTAACAGCAGTAGCTTCAAATTCAAGGTAGTTTTACAATTTTAATTAGTACATTGCTAGCACTGCCTAACTGTACTACTATTTCTCTTGTGAATGGATAACATTTAACAGTGGGTAGGAATGGAGTCCTGATACTGCATGGATGACACTCTAGAGTAGACTTGTACAGGGAGAAGGGGTCATTTTAGTTCTTCCAAACCACTTTGGCACGTTTTCTTTTTACATTTTTGGACAGAAGAATATAGCTCATTCCACTGTTAGGCAGAAGTCCGGTACCAAGGCAAATTCAGAAAGGCCATTAATTTTCCCATCTAGTCTCACACTAGGATCAATGACAAAATGTCAATCTTCTGTGTGTTTCAAGTGCCCCTGGCAGTAGCTAGTAGATACATCAACAAATTAAGTCTAGTCTCACACTAGAATTAAAGACTCAGTCTATCTTCCACTTCCACACATCAAGTGTAAAACACACTGTATCACTGCTGATCTGTCTCCCTTAGTAGCTACAGACAGAATGCCTGGAAGAATCTGGCTTAAAAGTATTGATTGATATACTGCTCTTTTTTCCCCTCTGTTTGGTCAGTTGTCACTTGATCTGTGAATTTATTGGCTGCTTCTTAATCATCAATCATTGTTTTGTTTTGTTGTTGCTGCCTCTTTATTGGTCAAGACATTCCCCCTTATTCTTGTCCAACTTGACAAACTAAACTGCTTATTTGCCTTCACCAAAACAAAGAAAAACAGTCTCTTACCATTCTATCCCCTTGTTTTTTCTAGTGCCCTGAATAAAACTGTAAATCAAAAATCAGCACTTTTGGGCTGGAGTGTATTGGTACCCCCAAGATTCTGTCACATGGCGGCTCAAAAATCTAAATTTTGGCCAATCACCCAATCGGCATTAATTCTGATAAATTGCAGTTAGCCCATGTCTACTTGAGAGAACATGGCACTCTCACTTAAGCAAGGTGGTGATTGAACAAAAGTTTGCCTATAATGAGTGATATATATTCAACTAAATATTTTGTATGTGGTCTATTAGATTGGAAAGATATCCATGGTAGATATGGAATATTCCCATAACTGTACAGAGAGAGATAAGGGGAGATATTTCTAAAACGATGTTAAAAATATCTCAAGCTTCCACTACTAGGAAACACTACTAGGAAACATTGTAAATTCTTAGATATGACAACCACTGGAAAGCAATTTTTGAATGTCAATAACATTCAAAACGTAACCCTAGACTAGGAGCACCACTGGTTGGCTTAGAGGATGTTTGAATGGCAGAGTGAGATGGCACTGGAGAGGACACTTTAACCCTTAGATGTAAATCAGCATCAGGGCCTCCTGGCAACTCCATTTCGATGAAGTTGATACTCAGAGTGTTTCTCTAAAATGTATTTATTTTTGTTATGTATTTTGACCTACTGTAGAAAATTGAAGTTAAGAAAAGGTTCTTGTAAATGTGGAATATATGAAGACAGGTGACAGGAGAACACACAGAGAAAACAATAACTATCCCTTACTGAGATAGTGAGTGATATAATAAAGTGCCTGAATAAAAGCAGCTCAACACAAAAAGTGGAATACCTTAATCCACAATAAAGTACAAAATACAAGAAAAAGAAAGGTATAAACAATATACCAGCGAGTGGAGCGCTATAATGAATATTGATATAAATAATGAGGGGGTATACTCACCCCTCCAACATAGTGATACAATGTGTCCAAATGTACATACAAAGTAAAACAACAAAAAGAGAGAATATAGTGCAGATGGTTTACAAAAATAAAAAATGAATAATAGTAGCAATTGGTTGAAACCACTCACGTGGGTGGAGCCTATAAGCTATTGGCTCCATAAGTGACTCCTTTTTGCTCTTGAGGCAGCAACACACCCCTTTATCCCAAACGATGTTCTCCCGAAGATATGGAACAAGCAGAGAGAGAGAACCTCATAGGTGGTATTGTACAGATAGTGTATGCAAAATAGTGAGATAGTAATAATTATGCTCACCTTAGACAGAGCCTTGAATTCCTGACTCTGAGGTTTGTTGGCAATGTGCTAATTTATTGGGATAGCATTCCCCACATAGTGTTCCTGCAGGCTAGAAAGGACTATATGGACTAATATAAAAAAATAACGATTTATTGTAGAGATAAAAAATAATACTAAAAACAATATTTAGACTTCTCAAAAGCATATAAGCTAAATGATAGAAAGTCCAAGTATAAAAGTCCAAACTCCAGCTAAACACGTTTCACTCTTATATGAGCTTCCTCAGTAGCTGCTACTATTATTCATTTTTTTATTTTTGTAAACCATCTGCACTATATTCTCTCTTTTTGTTGTTTTACTTTGTATGTACATTTGGACACATTGTATCAGGGGTGAGTATACCCCATCATTATGTATATCAATATTCATTATAGCGCTCCACTCGCTGGTATATTGTTTATACCTTTCTTTTTCTTGTAGGTGACAGGAGAAGACAAGAAAAAATTAAAACTGGCACTGAAGCAATTTACATATCAGTGCCAGCTAAATCTCTGCATATGGAATATAGGTGGTATTAAAAAGTCTTATTATAATGTCTTATTTGTGTATCAAGATTTATTGATTGCAAGCAACTTAAGACCATATTAGCTTCCAATAGATAGTTTTTTAGGGTTTTTGTAAAACATGATCTTTATAGACTTTAACATGACACCTGTAGAAATATGACCAATTATTGATGTATAATGTGACTCAATCTTCTAGATTTCTTTTCTAATAATATCCTCTATACCTACTGACTTATTCAACTTCTACTATGTGATTTTTGTCAGCGTGAATGTCAACATAAATCTTTCTTTTTTACTTGTTCAGTCAGTTCTAGCAGACGAGAGAAAACACAGCTCTTGGAAATGTCCCCACTGGGACCATGAAAATTCACGTCTCAGTCCAAAAAGTCCTGCAAGACCAACCACAACCAGACAGTCTTTCCGACAGAACAACTGGAACGTCTGTTGTTTGGGGAATATTCCAAACAACTACAACAAGAATGCAAATGGTGTGATGAAGAAATAAAATAATATCCACTTTTATAGCTTCTTGATCCAAGATATATTTTATTCCAGATGAACTTGCAATAATGAAGAAGAACAATAAAGTAGTTGCATATTATTGTCAAAGATGTTTAACTAAAACATCTGAACTGGAAATGGGAGTTTGAAGAACCCAATAAGACAATTATCTGTGATTTAATTTCTTTAGTTTTATGTGAGTGGAGCTTCGGGGGATACCTATCAAAGAGCCTTTGTGACACAATTTCTCTACCGTTCATATAAAAAAAGCATTGCAAACTTTTAAAAAGAGACAAAGTTAGCAGCCAATAAGAAACATGAGAATGGCTGCATCCCGGGAAATATCTTCAAAGATGCAAGAGAAAACTAAATTTTGTTAATAAAATAATTCTAAATATTACTTATTTCAAAGCTTTAACAAGACATGCATTTCTTTATTTTTACTTTCAAATGACATATGATATTGCTGGCATTAAGTCAGTATACCAGTTATAGCATGGCCTATCTGGGTAAATTTATTTACATCAGTATTTTATTCTAATATTGACTTAAGCACAACTCCGTAATGTTCAACCAATGATAACTATTTACAGTATTATTTAGTTTGTGCTAGAGTAAAAAACAAAACGGCAAAATAGAAAAAAGCAACAGTTGAGGCTTTGAAAAATTAGAGCCTTGTAATGTAAAGAATCCCGTATAATGATCTCCTATAGTAATTGTTTATGGTGATGTATTGGTTCATAAAGATTTATTGCTGTAATATGAAATTTCACACCACCTGTCGCCCTAGTAAAATTGTAATTTACAGCTACTTTTGGGTTCTCATCTTAGGAATCTTAAGATCTTAAAATAAATTAGACCTGCCCCTCCGATTTTCTGGGACTTTTGACATGTCGCTGGAGGCTTCTAGAGTTCTCCTATGTGGCTGAGATAGTTGTTAGTTAACTTATTTTTAGATTTAAATCTTTATTCTGTAGTTCAGCAGAGGAGTATAAAAGCAAACAACTAAAAGACATTAGATATATGGTTTACGCATTACAAGCATTGCTATGCTAGACAGGTAAAAACCTGAAAATGTTCTCTGTTACACTAGTATAGAAAGAAAAAGAAGAAGGAATGAGCGACAATGTTGGAGAAGATAGAAAAAAGAACAACCATTACCATGTAGTCAGTCCCAATGTCCTTGAAACCTTCTCTGAAACCGACACTAGAGTGTGGAGATTGCCAACTGCCCACACCAAGCAATAGAAGTTCATAAAGCCACAAAGTGCTACCTCCAGAAAGCCATGAACAATGCTGTAGATCAGTGGTTCCCATCCCAGTCCTCAAGTACCCTCTACCAGTCCAGGATTTAGGTATTACCCTGTGTCCAAAGTGTTTTTTTTTTCTTTTCTAAAAACACATTAGACACAACTGGGTTATCCCTAAATCCTGGAATGTTAGGGGGTACTTGAGGACTGGGTTGGGAACCACTGCTGTAGATTAAAGTCCACTTGCCAGTATGTTTTACAGAGCAGGCATTACATGCTAACATTGCTACTGCTAATGTAAGCAAGTAAAGGATGTTTGCAAAGTACGCAATCTCAACATTAGCTAGTCAGTATTCCGGGCTGACAAGAGTTTTAACATCTCCCATAAAAATATAATGGGGGTCAATAACTGACAAGTTTTCAATAGACATTTTTACATATCTGTTTCAGCTGGGTCGAACAAAGCAAATTATTTTTAATCTATACCCGAACGAATTGATCCATCAGGAATTTGCCTCTAGAGTCCTATTCCATGAATAAAACTCCATAGGTATATTCCAGACAGATCGATTCGCTCAGGCGTAGATTAAGAGGAATTTGATTCATTTGACCCATCTGAAACACATTTGTGCACAACTCTAGATTACAAGCTAAATTTACCGGCTGCTATCTGCCCAAATTTAAAACCTATCTCTACAAGGTGAGAAAATTATTCCCCGTACATCATACAGAGAGAGATAGGTTATTTGCTACCTCGAACTCTACTAACACATGTAAAAAAAAATATTTAGAAAGGCAAGCTCACAAGGATTACAGTAATACTAGAGATACCTATGAGCAGCCCTGCCCCTTGAATCACTCCATGGATTGCAGAGTAAAGAAAACTAAGTCTGTTTCCTAGATCCCTTAAAGGGACACTATTGTCACCAGAACAACTACATTTTATTGTATTTGTTCTGGTTAGTATATTTAGTACAGTCAGGCTTTTTGCTGTAAACACTGTATTTTCAGAGAAAAGGCAGTGTTTACATTACAGCCTAGGGATACCTCCACTGGCCACTCTTCAGATGGCTACTAGAGATGCTTCCTGGGGCAGTGCTGCACAGTGTGGAGCACTGGCATTCAGTGTCTCCACTGAACTTTCCTCATAGAGATGCATTGATTTAATGCATCTTTATGAGGAGATGCTGACTGACCAGGGATGTGTTTGGCTTCTGCTGGCTCTGTCCCTGTTCTGTCTCCTTGACAATCTTAGCCAATCCAATGTTTTCCTATGGGAAAGCATTGTGATTGGTTGAGATCACCTCTTCTGATGATAGTAGCCAAGGTGGCAGATCAGGGGCAGAGCCAGCAGCATAAGACTGGAATAAAGGTAAGATTTTACAATATTTAGGGGGCAAGGGGAGGGGCAGGGGGGGTTGATGGTGTTTTTAACACTATAGGGTCAGGAATACATGTTTGTGTTCCTTTAATCTCTCTCTTCAATTGCATGGTGTTCAAGAGATACCAGTCTCATGAAAACCATATTTCCCCATAATTAATAAATAAATAAATAATAAATGAACTAATCACTTTAATGATAGAGGCAAAGAACATGCCCAGTCTCCTCACCGAATTTTAAGGGAGATTAACCTTGTATGAGATTTTAATGAGGCTAAGGAGGCTGGACATCACCTGGACTCCATTTTAGCCCCAGCTCAGGGGTTAGCTCCAGTAAAATCTTTTACACCCAATGGCTACCCTAAGGGGTTAAAATCCATGAGGGAGTTAACTTCTTCAGTGCACAATCTCCTGGGCCCATATTGAATGATATAAGGGTTACACTGTAGAGGTAGCAACTTAAATGCAATAAGGACATGAGATGCCCATTGCTGGGTACCCAAAATTTGCCCCACCATGTTTAAACTTGTAACTAAATTAACCCCTTAAACACCAAAAGTCCAGTAACTAAATTAACCACTTAAATGCCAACGGATCAGACATATCCTGGTCTCAAAATTAACCCCTGTGTGCCAAGAGGTCTCCATGCCCCTAAATATGGCTTAAATAACACCTTCTTACCTAGGATCACTAATTTATATATCTATATTTGATGAATTCCGCATACCTGTATTCCTGATACCTGAAAATGGTTCCTGAATTCCTGCAGTTTTTCTTATATATAAAAGAGTTTTAATCATGCACTGAGGGGTCAACCTAAGGCATTAATGACAACTGGGCCATGTTTCCCAAATATGCTATGGACTGCCAACCCTGATGTTTCACCGAGGGACACTGTATGCATTGAGAAATACATTCAAAATAAATGATAAGACGATTTTTCAAAATTGGATAAGTTACCGGGTTAGCAAATTAAAGTCCTATAGATATAATCACACCACTAATTATATTCCCCACAATCTCTAAGTTCAGACAGAACATCTGTATCTCTGTTATCCAGCTGTTCAGTACTTTCCTTATCCCCTGGGTGTGCATATCATTTCAGGCATGCATTTTTTTTATCCGTTATAAGTAGATCCTGAAATAAGCTTGGTTTGCATATTTGTCTGTTTGTCTGATAAAATCACTATGTTGTGATTTTTTGCACAAAACATTTATCCATAAGGAGCTGAATGCTTGAGTAAAAACTTAAAATGGTCATATTTTGCAAATTAATAAACATATACGAATATTTTATGTTAGACTTGTACATTTGGTTTCAAACAAATAGTGATTCAAAAAGTTGGGTGACCAGCGATTCAACAGAATACCACAATTCTAAAACACTACATGGACGAATCGTGAAAAAAAACCAAAATGGGTAATGTATGAGGAGTAGCTTTGTTTGTTTCGTGATTCAGAATTCCTTTCATGGCACAAGAAAAAAATTACTGAGGAATCAGGAAGCGCAGGACAGGACCCCAAAATCGGGACTCTCCAGACAAAAGTGGAACAGTTGGGAGGCATGTTAACTCACCATGTGCACATGTTGCAAGTGTTCAATCAGACTTCTCAAGTACTGCTGAAGTGTTTAATGGTCCCATTAAAGTGTCAGTAATTCTTATTCAGTAGGATTGATATCACTGACACTTGAAAGCTAAATTTGTGTTGTAGGGCCCAGTTTTATCGATCTGACAATGGTGACAGAAATTATCAGAAAGGTGGGATAGTGACTACATTGACATTGTTAACATATTATCGACAGTAGTTATTATTTCGATAAATACCGTAATTACTTAAATCTAATGCGTCATCGAATCTAATGCGCACCTCAATTTTTTAAACCTGGAAGCTGACACTACAAGATACTACTATACAATATTGTGCTACAATGAAAATGTTTATTGCCATATATCAAAGTAACATTGATGATATTTCAATTTTAGTGTTACATGTTATATTAAGTCAATTCTTTCTTAAGCCCTCTTTAAGGAAGGAAATGTGCCTGTGTGCATATGCCAGAATTAAAATGTAATTAAAATAGAATAAAAAATTTGCCTGTATTCATTTGCCTGTGTGTATGCACCTGTTTTAATTCCCCTGTGTGAATTTGCCAAAATGCAGTTCAACAGAATATTTAGACTTTTGCCCGAATGTATAGCACCATCGAATCTAATGCGCATTCAAATTTTGGAAACTTTGTTTTCCAAAAAAGGTGTGCATTATATTAGGGTAACTATGGTATATGAAATCATAATTTTCCTAATTGTATCTCTTATCTTTGAAAGCACATGTTGAACCCTGAAAAACTAATTTTGCCCACCCATGTTTACTCAAGGCAAAATATTTTTCTTACCTGCAGTTACATGACACAACATGCTGGCGCCAATAATTCCAAATGCATTGCTGCTCTACGTTAGCAATGCCTCTATATATTTTGTGTGTATTTAAAGCTATGGTATTAAGGAAGTAAAACGATAGCTGCCTTATTTTCCACGATTTACACAATGGAACACTGACTGCATGTTTTATTTAGAAACAGCACCTTTTTAGAGGAGGGATGGGAAGTAGATGTGAGAGGAAAAATCTGCCAACTTGTTTCTGTTGGCAGGAATCAGCTGCAGTTAACATTCCCAGGAAAGGTCAACAAGCCACCTGTGAAATATCATCGAAGACACATGAACTATCTGGGTTCTCATATTAAACTGACACTGTGACTCGGCTTCTGGATAACATTCAAGTTAATTAGGACAAACGACATAAAAGTAAATGCACGTTTTTCCCAAGATGTAGCTATTTAAAATTGTAATTTGAACTCCAGAAAGAGAAATCATTTTATTATGTGCTATCTTACAGGATTAACATTGCATTGAGTGATATCTTTTTATGTCAGTTAACTAATCTTGGCATGTAAATTTAAAGAGAAGATACAAACAACAAGTTTTATACTTGGAGAACAAATATTAGCCCACTGGAAAGTGACTAGGAAAATGTAGAAGCTTTATGGGTAGATATCCACTTGGGGTAAAAGAAGGGAAATCAGGTATTGGTTGGTATGTGTTATAAACTGCCAAATGTTAATATTGATGAGGAAGAATAGCTGTTAGAGCAAATTGGGAAAGCTGCAAATCTGGGTAACACGTTAATTATTGGAGATTTTAATTACCCAGGCATACATTGGGATAGAGAGACTAGTAGATTGGCAAAGAGGGGGTAATTGGCAGGAATAAAGGAGACAATTGGGTCTGGTCTGATAGCCTCTATAGGCTGCTTAAGCATGTCAAGTATGTTAAGCAGGAAGATGTTTGGTGTGCTGCTACTGAAAATCTAGGACAGGTATAAACAAAAAATAAAAGTAGAAAATAGAACCGGGACAAATCCCAACCTAAAAATTGCACAGTTCAGGTAACGGCCATGTTTGTCGCTCCACTTGAAGCAAGAGTAAATGGTACGATGTTAGCTGAATCCCAAACAACGGCCGTGGGTAGAGAAGTTGGGGCATCGCCCAAGGAGGACAGGACAGCGTCCATTTCAGAGGTGTCAGTCACCCAGTGTTCTGCGCCATTGTGTTGGAAAACCAGCGTATGGGAGGCACCCCAGCGGTACTTCATCCCATGAGATATGAGCATTGTAGTGAGAGGCCTGAGTGATTGTCTCCACTGTAAGGTTGAGCAGGAGATATTAGTGTAGAAGGTGAGTTCCATCTGTTTGAATTTATACGGCGCCTTC
Source organism: Pelobates fuscus (assembly GCF_036172605.1). Classification (NCBI taxonomy): domain Eukaryota; kingdom Metazoa; phylum Chordata; class Amphibia; order Anura; family Pelobatidae; genus Pelobates; species Pelobates fuscus. Next base: position 65,552,569 of record NC_086321.1, read on the forward strand.
CCTCTGGTGGCATTCAAGATGGCTGTCTTATCTTGCCCGTTTAGAAATTTCTTTAGTAGATCTCCTGAGGTCAGGCTCTTGGTGGACTGAGGAGGGGGCAGGTGAAACATGCCATCTAGTTGAATGTCCCTTGCTAGTTTAGGAGGCAGTAGGGCTATAAACAACCTTCTTAGTAAATGCAGCATCTCTGCCATAGTGATGCCCTCAGCTATGCACCTGATCTTCTGGTGTTTCCACCACCTCTTATCCTCCATGGCCGCCAGTTGGTTATCAAAGGTGGCCTGTGCAACAGGGAGATTCTTCACCTGTCCATGCAGATCTGAGATATGTGCAGTATGTGTCATGTTGTTAGTAGTGACGTGAAGCCCCTGACATCCTCCCTCACTTGAGAGATATCAGGTGAGAGGCTTATGCGGAGGTAAGCCAGAAGACTTGTAAGGATCTCTGTGGTTATAGAGAGCAGCATACCTTCAGTCACAGGAGGTTTAGGGGGTCCCTGATAGCTTAGGTCATATGTGTTGTGTAGGGGAAGTTCCTCTAAGGCATCAGAGAAATCATCTAGATCAGCCGCCATGTTTCGCCCAGTCACGCCATGCGGTGTCCGAAACAGCTCCCCAATGTCGTCAGAAAACATGGACTGGTCTGATCTCTGCTTTTTGTTTTTTCACTTCATCTTCCAGTAGGCACCTCCTGATATGTAAGGTACAGTTTGTGGACCATAAAAGTCCCAGGTGAGTAGGTTTATTCACCCGTCCAATGGAGCTCCACAGGCATGCGCACCAGTCGTGAGTTAGCCAGGAATGGAGCATTTTAGTTATGAAGAAAGGTTAACAAATTTAAATCTCTTTAGTTTGGAAAAAACATCGCCTCAGATGGGATATGATTACATTATACAAATATATTTGAGGCCAATACAAACCATTGTCTGGAAATCTATTTCATAATCAGGACTTTACATAGGACACACGGCCATGCATTGAGACTCGAAGAAAGAAGATTTAGTTTAAGGCAAAGAAAAGGTTTTTTTTTACAACAAGAACAAGAAGGATGTGAAATTATCTTCCTGAAGAGGTGGTTTTATCAGAGTCTGCACAAATGTTTAAAGGGCAACTGGATGAATACTTGCAAAAACATAACACTCAGGGGTATAATTTTTTATATGTTGGGTAACAGCTTTTTGACCAAAGAAGAGATCTGACATCCATTCTGGGGTTAAGAAGGAATTTTACTAGTTTTTTTTTGCAAAATTGGAAAGCACTTCAAAGCAAAAACTGAAAGGCTGAACTTGATGGAGGAATGTTTCTTTTCAGCCTATGTAACTATGTGATTAGCACACTAGTATTCCTTCTGGCTAAACATTTTTAATTTAGCCCCATATCTGTCTCCTCTATTCCATCTCCAAGTCTCCTATGTATCTTTCACCCCCATCTATCAACCCCTACAATTGGCTATCAGCTGCCTGAACAAAAACCCATGTCCTATCTCACATTCCCTCCCATTTCTTCAATTTTTCTCCTTCAATCTTCTCTGAAACATATTATCTCTTTTAGCCTTATTTTCCTCTTCAACCACATTTCCTCATTCAGTCACAGTCAGACAGATTTCCTAAATTACAACCACCGCCTTCCTCATGCCTCTCAACCATCACGGTTTTGGTGTAACTTTTAACGGACACCAGGGAACTGTGAGTGAACGCATCGTAAGACGTTCTCAAACTGCGCTCTACCTCAGTGGTCTTCAACCATTACAGTGGGCTATTGTGCCTATGATGCTTGGACTAACCCTTTAATTTTGATATTTGGTTATCAGTTCACAACAATCTGTTGTTTAGTGAATAAATACTTCATTATTTATTAAAGGATATATAATTATTCATTAAATGATTAAAGTGCAGATGCCCTTTTTAAATGCATGACTGATTAGCCCTTTTATGCTCCTAGTCCTTTAAATCTACACATTTTCAAGATATATAGTGTAAATAGAACTTTTACTCATGACAAAGAAATGTTTTTCAACCTAGTTTCAAAACAATGACTCTATCAGAGAAAATGTACGCTCTCCGTCTCCAGTCATGTGAAATAAGTCAGCCCTTCTAGTAGATTATTGTAATGTCAGAAATGGGTGATATTATTGGAAACTATGTAGAAATGACAAGATCTGGCTTTAAAAACACAACCAAGGAAGTATATTATGCATCTGAGGATTCCAGAACTCTCAATGCATTTTAACATTCTGACCTTATCAGCTCCACATAATAATTTATCACAGTTTGCAATACAAATCAAAAGCATTATGTGCGAGTCTGGGATAAGGAAACACCTTTCTGAATGTCCCAGTGGGACATGTGTGTGTTAATGATAATGTTTGCTCCAGAATATTAGCACTGCATTTAACATAGCCGTGTCAGTGATGATGGTGGCTCCACCAGGGGTTCTCAAACACCAGATTTCCAGCCATAAGTGATCTACATCTCCCCAAAAAATATTTTACAGCAAAACATGTAGAGAGTTTCCTTTCTAAGAGTAATCCAACTGCCCGAAGACTTGTATTTACCACAATATATATGTTGTTCTGTAAAGTAAATTTTTATTGAAATATAAAATAAAGAAAAGGTTTTAATTAACAGAATTATATATTCAGTCAGAAACATAGAAACATAGAATGTGACGGCAGATAAGAACCTTTCGGTCCATCTAGTCTGCCCGATTTTCTAAATACTTTCATTAGTCCCTGGCCTTATCTTATAGTTAGGATAGCCTTGTGCCTATCACATGCATGCTTAAACTCCTTTACTGTGTTAACCTCTACCACTTCAGCTGGAAGGCTATTCCATGCATCCACTACCCTCTCAGTAAAGTAATACTTCCTGATATTATTTTTAAACCTTTGCCCCTCTAATTTAAGACTATGTCATCTTGTTGTGGTAGTTTTTCTTCTTTTAAATACCTCCTCATTTACTCATTTAAATAGTCTCCTCATTTACTGTGTTAATTCCCTTTATGTATTTAAATGTTTCTATAATATCCCCCCTTGTCTCGTCTTTCCTCCAAGCTATACATTTTAAGATCCTTTAACCTTTCCTGGTAAGTTTTATCCTGCAATCAATATAGCCCTTCTCTGAACTCTCTCTAAAGTATCAATAACCTTCTGGAGATACAGTCTCCAGTACTGTGTACAATACTCCAAGTGAGGTCTCACTAGTGTTCTGTACAATGGTATGAGCCTTTCTATCTTTCTACTCCTCTCCTTATACAACCAAGCATTCTGCTAGCATTTCCTGCTGCTCAATTACATTGTCTGCCTACCTTTAAGTCATCTGAAATAATTATTCCTAAATCCCTTTCCTCAGATTTTGAGTTTAGTAGGGTATCAAATATTCCATACACTGCTCTTGGGTCTTTACGTCCAAGATGCATTATCTTGCACCTATCCACATTAAATGTCAGTTGTCACAGCTCTGACCATTTTTCTAATTTACCTAAATAATTTGCCATTTGGCTTATCCCTCCTGGAACATCAACCCTGTTGCAAATTTTAGTATCATCAGCAAAAATACATAATTTACCATCAAGACCTTCTGCAATATCACTAATAAAAAAAAATTCAAGAGAATGGGTCCAAGTACAGATACCTGAGGTAACTAGACCTTGCTTCGAATATACTCCATTGACTATAACCCTCTGTTGCCTGTCATTCAGCCACTGCCTATCTCATTCAACAATATTGGAATCCAAACTTAAAGATTGCAGTTTATTGAAGAGCCTTCTATGTGGAACAGTGCCAAACGCCTTACTGAAATCTAGGTAAGCAATGTCTACTACACCACCCTGATTTATTATTTAAGTTACCCAATCAAAAAAAATCAATAAGATTAGTTTGGCATGATCTCCCTAAAGTAAACCCATGTTGTCTCTGATCTTGAAATCCATGTTATTTTAGATGTTCAACAATCCTATTCTCTAAGATGGTTTCCATTACTTTCTCCACTATTGAAGTAAGGCTTACTGGCCTATAGTTGCCCAACTCCTCTCTACTACCTTTCTTGTGAATGGGTACAACATTTGCTAATTTCCAGTCTTCTGGGACTACTCCTGTTAACAAAGATTGGTTAAATAAATCCGTAAATGGTTTTGCTAGTACACCACTAAGCTCTTTTAATAACTTTGGGTGTATTCCATCAGGCCCTATCAACTTATTTGTCTTTACTTTTGACAGTTGAAATAAAACCTCTTCCTCTGTAAACTAACATGTGACAAATGGCTCATTTGTCCTTTTTCTTAACTTAAGTCCATCTCCATCTTAATTTTTTTGACTCTTTGTTCACCTCATTAACTGTTCTTAGGTTCGATTTTATGCTATCCTTCAAACACAGGGCCACCCTTCCCCCTTTCTTGCCTTCTCTGTCTTTTCTATATCAAGAGTACCCTGGTATTGCTATATAACCCAGTCATTTTTCTCATTATACCATGTCACAGTAACAGCCACTAGATCTACATTCTCAGCTGACATTATTGCCACAAGTTCATGGATCTTATTCCCTAAACTGCAAGCATTTGTAGACATGACTCTAAGCTCGTCATTTTTTAACACAGTTACTACAATTACTTTCTGTCCTTGTTTTGGGGGGGGGGCAATTGGATTGATGTTTTATCACCCTTTTGCCCCCCCCCCCCCCCCCCCACTCCTAGTTTAAATACTTCCTAGCAAAACCTCTGAACTGCTCGCTGGGAACATTTGTTCCATTTTGAGAAAAATGCAAACCATCTTTTTTGTACAGTTCATTTCTATTCCAAATAGAGCTACCATGAGAAACAAAGCCAAATCCTTGCTCCCGAAACCATTCACTAAGCCACAAGTTAAAGTCCCTAATACGCATCCGCTTTTCATTCTGAATGTTATGCACAGGCAAAACTTCAGAGAATGACAGTGTGGAAGCAACTTGCTGTATATCATTGGCAAAAACACTAAAAACTTCCTTAACCTCTGAAACCTCATTGCAAGCCAAGTCATTTGTCCCTAGATGGACAAGTACATCCAATTCCCCTTCCTGCTTTGCTTGCTTAACAATATTACAAATATGTTTTCTGTCTCTGTGAGCAGTAGCTCCAGGAAGACCACTCACAAAGCCACTATTGTCCAATTCCACACCTGACAGACATGTGTGAGCATGAGTACCAACATGCCAGTAATAGTAAGGGCATGAAAAGTAAGAAATTGCACAATATAATAGCTAGAACCCAGACAAAAATGTTAGCATTAGAACTACAGATGCATAAAATAGAATAAAAGAACATATCCTAATTATGAAAAGAAAAGTATAAAATATAAAAAAAAGGTGATGTACGACCAAAAACTACCAGAAACTAAGGGTGTTAAATTCGGTGTAGCAATTTGCGATGAGAAAGCAAAAGGGGTGGCGAAGGAAGGAAAACAGAAAGGAGGCAAGGTAAAGAAAGAGTAAAAATTAATTAAGAGAATAAAACATGAAGCCCATCACAGAAATCATTCAATCAGGTTCTACATCTTCCAAGAGTTGAAGAAAATCACCTGTATACAGAATCCAGGAAGACCATATTAACAAAACTCCTCCTTAGCTTTTGGAGTCAATGTAGAGATCTCTTCGGATGCCTTAATCCTCTTGACCAGTTGGGACCATATATATATATATATATATATATATATATATATATATATATATATGACACCGCACCAGTAACTGTCCCTGGGCAAGACACCTAACAGCCCACATTAATAATATGAGAGTAATGCGAACCAAGAGAGTTATGCTTGCTTGGACATCGACTAGATTAAGTAAAAACTAGACCTTCTTGACTGCTACTACAACAGCAAGCCCAATGAGAGGGATTTTTAAAAATGTATGTTGGAATTATTCATCAACACTTACACCACTTGTCAAGAGGAAGCTAATGTCACAAAAGGAATTAGATGGACTACACAAAACATCATACATAAGCAACGAAGAGGAATAATTTCCTATACCCACAACTATAGTTATAGAGAATTGCCAAATTAAATATCTGCCCCAAGATTGCATAACCCCAGATATAACAAAAAGCTAGCAGATGTACCAGATGTACAAAAGCTAGCAATCCTTGACCACTGGACAAGATAAACAAATATCACTGTAAAAATTCCACCAGACAGCATGCTAGCACCAGTTAATGATGCCCTGTCCACAACCCCAAAAAACGCCATCACAGAGACCAACAAGCTTATATATATATATATATATATATATATATATATATATATATATGAGGTCCTCCAAATGCTTGACTACAAGATCAGACTGAATAAGAAACAATGTCCACCATGACTCAAAGCCAAGAAAAAGGCAACACTTAAGGAAGTAAGTAAGCTGGATCAACTTCACAGAGTTGAAAAGATCAAGGATAGGTCCTGACTAGTCAAAATACAAGGTGTCACGCCAAGGGTGCATAATTCATTGTTGCACAATAGAATATTGCCATTTAATGTAATTTGTGTAGTGCATATATGAATTCACCACTTGTTAGAGGGTAGAGGTCAGATGACAGAAGGGGTAATGTAAATTGTATAGGAATGTGAAAGGCGGTAGATGGTTTACAACATGGATTGATCCTTTGATTAATCAAAGGCTCTGCAAGGTGTTAAATTCTACACTTGAGATGCCTAGATGTCTAGTTCCAATGTAAACTAACTGACTTCAATCACAGGGCCTGTACCTCTTAATTGATGCGTTAATTTCTTTGATATGTTAATGATCATTAGCTTTGTGTTCAAGTATCATATTCAAAAGAAACATTAATACTTACCCACAGAATAATAATTACGCCTCATTTTTATTATATTTAGAATGGGACACACACAATCTTCTAATCAAGCCTAAACATGATTTGCGTAACTTTAACCATATGACAATGGATTGTGATGTCTGCTATATTGGGTCAAGTAAGGAGTGCAACATATCTATGGAATGGAAAAATTGTAACACATTCATAGATGCAAATTTTATTTCTGTGGCAAGTACAAAAGAGGAGAAATAAGAAAAAGTTTCTTCTATTTGGATTGATGTTGGTCTGGAGCACAAGGGGGTGGTCACTTATTGTCTCCATAGGTCCGCCTTATCTCCGCCTCTAGGCCAGGCTTGGTAATCCACAGGGTATATATCTAATGATTCTGAAATGTGTTTGTACTTGATTGGGGCCAAAATCTGATTTTGAATGAGTCACCATCTTCTTTGCCAGAGACCCCCTGGGCAGAAGTTTTACTTTGAAAACCTGAGTAAGTGATTAGAACTTCTGTTATTGTATCCTTTTTATTTTTATCTGTTGTTACAATTTGTTTATCATCTGTTTTTTGTATGCACTGTGACTATTTTTTGCTCATAATAAATATTCCTTTATTACGTTCTGCCTTTGTCTAATTAGTATTTTGCAATAACATAGATATTGTGCTAAGTTATATTTGGTGGGTTTTTACTAGCAAGTTACCTGGGGGACCAAGGCACCCCATTTATAAATTGTCTTGGTGGTGGCAGCGTTAAAATAGTAATACTTATATCATTATGGTTAAGTGTGGGTGGTGTAAAGGGGGATTTTTATCATTATTTCCAGTCTAGTGCAGACAAATAGTGAACTTTAACCCTTTCACCACCACAACTACGTCATGCACACTCTTGAAGTAGGGTGCGTTCGTGACAGTTAGATAATCTACTAGTTGAGGAAATAGCTAAAATGACAATAAAGGGGGACGTTATCATTATGGGTGACTTTAATCTTCCTGATGTGAATTGGAAAACCAAAATAGCTGCTTGTGCCAGGAGCACACATATTCTAAACTCCCTACTGGGATTGTCTCTAAAACAAGTCGTTGAGAAGCCAACTCGTAAGGAGGCCATACTAGATTTAGTTTTAACAAATGGAGATTTGGTTTTAGATATTACTGTAGGTGAAAGTTTAAGATCCAGTGACCATCAGTCAGTGTGGTTTAATATAAGAAAAGTGACTGAGTCACACCACACAAAAACAAAAGTTTTAGACTTTAGAAAAACAAACTTTTCTAAAATTAGAATATGTGTAAAGGAGTCATTATCAGACTGGAGCAATTTAAATGGAGTCCAAGAGAAATGGGATTATGTAAAAGTTGCACTGCTGAAGGCAACAGAAAATTGCATTAGGCTTGTCAGTAAAAGCAAAAAATTCAAGAAACCACTGTGGTACTCCGCAGATGTGGCCAAAATAGTAAAACACAAAACGTTAGCATTAAGTAATTTTTAAAAAACAAAACAAAACAGCGTTAGGAAGACAGAATGATCTATAAGATTAGGCAGAAAGAGGCTAAGCAAGCTATGAGAGCTTCCAACTCACACACAGAAAAGAAAAAAGCACAGTCAGTAAAAAAAGGGGACAAAACATTTTTTAGATACATAAATGAGAAAATGAAAGTAAAACAAGGGTTTGTTAGATTGAAAACAAAAGAAGAAAGGTATGTAGAAGAGGATAAAGGTCTAGCTGACTCCCTCAATGAATATTTTTGTTCGGTATTTACAGATGAAAATGAAGGAAAGGGGCCTCATTTAGGAAAAAGGACAAATGAGTAATTTGTTACATGTGAGTTTACAGAGGAAGAGGTTCTATTTCAACTGTCAAAAGTAAAGACAAATAAGTCAATGGGACCTGATGGAATACACCCAAAGTTATTAAAAGAGCTTAGTGGTGTACTAGCAAAACCATTAACAGATTTATTTACCCAATCTTTGTTAACAGGAGTAGTCCTAGAAGAATGTTTGCGAATTCGCAAGAAAGGTAGTAGGGAGGAGTCGGGCAACTATAGGCCAGTAAGCCTTACTTCAGTAGTGGGGAAAGTAATGGAAATCATGTTAGAGGATAGGATTGTTTATCATCTGAAAACACATGGATTTCAAGATCAGAGACAACATGGGTTTACTTCAGGGAGATCATGCCAAACTAATCTTAATGATTTTTTTATTAAGTAACTAGAATAATAGATCAAGGTGGTGCAGTAGACATTGCTTACCTAGATTTCAGTATGGCTTTTGACACTGTTGCACATAGAAGGCTTATCAATAAACTGCAATCTTTGAGTTTGGATTCCAATATTGTTGAATGGGTAAGGCAGTGGCTGAGTGACAGGCAACAGAGGGTTATAGTCAATGGAGTATATTCAAAGCATGGGCTTGTCACCAGTGGGGTACCTCAGGGATCTGTATTTGGACCCATTCTCTTTAATGTTTTTATTAGTGATATTGCAGAAGGTCTTGATGGTAAGGTATGTCTTTTTGCTACTGATACTAAGATATGTAACAGGGTGGATGTTCCAGGAGGGATAAGCCAAATGGTAAATGATTTAGGTAAAATAGAAAAATGGTCAGAGTTGTGGCAACTGACATTTAATGTGGATAAGTGCAAATTAATGCATTTTGGACGTAAAAACACAAGGGCAAAGTACAGAATATTTGATAGAGTCCTAACCTCAACATCTGAGGAAAGGGATTTAGGGGTGATTATTTCTGATGACTTAAAGGTAGGCAGACAATGTAATAGTGCAGCAGGAAATGCTAGCCGAATGCTTGGCTGTATAGGGAGAGGTATTAGCAGTAGAAAGAGGGAAGTGCTCATGCCATTGTACAGAACACTGGTGAGACCTCACTTGGAGTATTGTACGCAGTACTGGAGACCGTATCTCCAGAAGGATATTTATACTTTAGAGAGAGTTCAGAGACGGGCTACTAAACTGGTTCATGGATTGCAGGATAAAACTTACAAGGAAAGGTTAAAGGAACTTAACATGTATAGCTTGGAGGAAAGACGAGACAGGGGGGATATGATAGAAACATTAAATACATAAAGGGAATCAACACAGTAAAGGAGGAGACTATACTTAAAAGAAGAAAAGCTACCACAATAAGAGGAGATAGTCTTAAATTAGAGGGACAAAGATTTTAAAATAATATCCGGAAGTATTACTTTACTGAGAGGGTAGTGGATGCATGGAATAGCCGTCCAGCTGAAGTGGTAGAGGTTAACACAGTAAAGGAGTTTTAGCATGCATGGGATATGCATAAGGCTATCCTAACTATAAGATAAGGCCAGGGACTAATGAAAGTATTTTTAAAAATTGGGCAGACTAGATGGGCAGAATGGTTCTCATCTGCCGTCACATTCTATGTTTCTATGTTTCTATGCCCATAGCAGTGGCACTGGAAACAGCCCACTTCAATAATAAGAGAGTAATGCCAATGAACTGCACTGGCAACCAGACTGAGCAGTTACACCAGAGAAGCAGAGGCTGAGATTTAAAAAAAGCCCTATTAACCAAAGAGCAATCCAAGGTGTATGAATAGCTGGAGGGTAACCATGTGTCCACCCAAGACTCACTCTGGAAGAAAATCTGTGAGAAAGAAACATCACATAACACTAAGACCTGAAAACAGACCACATCAGTCCCAAATGCTGTTCAGCATAGGCAGATCATTATGAAGAGTGGATACTCATACAGGTTCAAGAGTGGAGCTACCACCAGCCACCTATTCTACATGGATAATATCAAGCTGTATGATAAGCGTGATCATAAAATTGACTCACTGATTGACTCACTGATTAGGACTCACTGATTAGGACATACAGCAATAAAATCGGAATGTTGTTCGGACTAGATACGTTTGAGCGGATGATAGAAAAGAGAGGGAAGTTGATCAGGACAGAAGGAGTTTGAGTACCAGAAGTCAAAAAGGAAGTTTTACAAGTTCTTGGGAGTACCACAATCACATGGTAACAATTAGGAAGAGGCAAAGAGCATAGCAACATCCAAGTACCACCAGAGAGTCAGACAGGTCATGAAGTACCAGCTCAATGGCAAAATTAAGATCCAAGTCATAAAAACATATGCCCTACCAGTCATCAGGTACCCAGCTGGAATAATAAACTGGACAAAAGAAGAGTTGGTCACCATCGATGTCAAAACCCAGAAACTACTCACTATGAAAGGAGGATTCGACACAAGATCCAGTACCAAAAGACTGCACACCAGCCAGAAGAAAAGGAGGGTGGGTCCTGATGAGTGTCAAGGTTACAGTCCTAGATAAAATACATCTCTTCCAGATGTAGAATATGAAGATGACTCCCAAAGATGAACTGCTTAGGAAATGCCTGAGACAACAACAATCATGGATGTGCATGGGCAAAAAAATTGGTTCGGTTCGGCACTTCCGAAATTCGGGAGTTCGGCAATTTGGGACTTCGGCAATTCGGCACTTCGGTTCGGCACTTCCGAAATTTGGGACTTCGGCAATTCGGCACTTCAGCAATTCGTTTCGGCAATTCCGAAATGTGGGACTTCGGCAATTCAAGAATTCGGCACTTTGGCAATTCCCTAACCTTACCCGTAACCCTAACTTCCGAAAAAGGACACGTCCAAAATTCGACACTTCATCAATTAAGTTTGGTTCGGCATTTCTGAAATTAGGCACTTTGGCAATTCGGCGCTTCAGCAATTCGTTTCGGCACTTCCGAAATTTGGGACTTCGGCAATTCGTAAATTCAAGAATTCGGCACTTCAGCAATTCCCTAACCTTACCCCTAACCCTACCTGTAAGGAAACCAAGTATATTTAAACCTCCTTCAGTAGTTTCCTCCCGAACCGCCAGAGCCTAGTATATATAGCTCTCCATTCGGTAGTTGCAATAGACGAAATCCATACAAAATACCAATAGCTTTACAAGATAATTCCCTTAGTAAAGCATACGAATTCCAAATAACAGCCGAAGTCAAGAAGCAGGATACAAGATGAACTGGCTTTAATTAACACACACAGGCTTTTATGCAAGTCCCCATGCAAGGGGACATCCCACAGGGAGGGACAACATGTAACCAATCCCATACAGTAAAAACATAAAACACACCCAGCACAAACATATAATTCCCTCCCCTAGCCCTGGAGATAATCAAGTCTGATAAAGTAATAACTTGATTATCTCCAGGCAGAAAAATCACTATTTTCCCCAATATCTGGAACACCCCTTTATACATGGAGTATCCCCACAAATAATATGTCCCCTAATAGCCCCGATCTGGGTGACCAACATATTCAAATTTCAAAATATGTGCTGGATAACTGTAGGAAAACCACTCACATAGAGTAGAGCTATATAAGAGCTCTGCTTTTTTCAGCGTGGACGGTATAATCCCCGTCTAAGGATACAGGATGGTGACACTTTTGATAAAGCCTCTGGAGAGGCGAAACGCATTAAGTGGGACATTCTTTCTTTTATGGACATTTGTACCTATATTTTTATATGTTATATTCATACAATAAATACAGGGAGTGCAGAATTATTAGGCAAGTATTTTGTATTTTTGAGGATTAATTTTATTATTGAACAACAACCATGTTCTCAATGAACCCAAAAAACTCATTAATATCAAAGCTGAATATTTTTGGAAGTAGTTTTTAGTTTGTTTTTAGTTATAGCTATTTTAGGGGGATATCTGTGTGTGCAGGTGACTATTACTGTGCATAATTATTAGGCAACTTAACAAAAAACAAATATATACCCATTTCAATTATTTATTTTTACCAGTGAAACCAATATAACATCTCAACATTCACAAATATACATTTCTGACATTCAAAAACATAACAAAAACAAATCAGTGACCAATATAGCCACCTTTCTTTGCAAGGACACTCAAACGCCTGCCATCCATGGATTCTGTCAGTGTTTTGATCTGTTCACCATCAACATTGCGTGCAGCAGCAACCACAGCCTCCCAGACACTGTTCAGAGAGGTGTACTGTTTTCCCTCCTTGTAAATCTCACATTTGATGATGGACCACAGGTTCTCAATGGGGTTCAGATCAGGTGAACAAGGAGGCCATGTCATTAGATTTTCTTCTTTCATACCCTTTCTTGCCAGCCACGCTGTGGAGTACTTGGATGCGTGTGATGGAGCATTGTCCTGCATGAAAATCATGTTTTTCTTGAAGGATGCAGACTTCTTCCTGTACCACAGCTTGAAGAAGGTGTCTTCCAGAAACTGGCAGTAGGACTGGGAGTTGAGCTTGACTCCATCCTCAACCCGAAAAGGCCCCACAAGCTCATCTTTGATGATACCAGCCCAAACCAGTACTCCACCTCCACGTTGCTGGCGTCTAAGTCGAAGGACTTTGTGAGGGTTCTATAACCCCTAGCTGTAGCATATCTCTTATCTCGGTGAGCATACTCTCACGTACTGCCTCAGGGATACGATATGGTTGCTGCCGTAACGGCGTTTCTCCCTGGGTTTCTACACGATGTACCGCAGCGGAGGTATAGCCTGGTATGGCCGAAAACATTTCTTGGTATCCCTGAAGCAGTTGAGCAGCCTCACTTTTCTCTAAGGGGTTTAAGTTTTGACCCAAGCTCACTTAGTCAATAGTACACGGGGAGGTGTCTAATAAATCAGGGAGTCTAATAAATCACTATCCTCAGTAGCGGGAGCACACACGGCGCCCACATCTTCTGTTCTCTCAAAATAGGGTTTGAGCATATTCACATGAAAAGCTTTGGTCAGCCTTTCATCTGAAAATTTTCTCACAATGTAGGTGGTCTCGCTGATGCGCTCTACCACCTTAAAAGGTCCCTGCCAGGCCACTTGCAGCTTGTCCTTCTTAGCAGGTCTCAGGGCCAATACTTTCTGCCCTAGGTCTAGTACCCTATCTCTGGCTCCCCTATCGTACCACTTCTTCTGTTATTCCTGGGCCGCCTGCAGGTTCTCCCGAACCGATTCGGTTAGAGCCCGCAAACAGTCCCGGAACTCCAGAATATACTGGACGATAGGCACTCCCCCCTCATCTGTCTTGCCCTCCCAGTGCTCCCGTACGAGATCCAGTGGGCCCCGAACTTTTCTTCCGAAAAGGAGTTCGAAGGGGGAAAACCCAGTGGATGCCTGGGGCACCTCGCAGTAGGCAAACAAAAGGTGGGGAAGATACTTTTCCCAATTCCTGTGGGACTCTGCGAAGGTTTTTAGCATCTGTTTGAGCGTGCCATTGAAACGTTCACAGAGTCCGTTAGTCTGGGGATGATAGGGGGCGCTAAATAGGGGTTTCACTCCACAGCTCTGCCACAATTGCTGTGTCAGGATTGCCGTGAACTGAGTTCCCCGATCGGACAAGATCTCCTGGGGGAAACCTACGCGGGTAAATATTTTAACTAGGGCCTCTGCCACGGTCTCTGCCTCTATGTTCGTGAGGGCGACCGCTTCTGGGTATCTAGTGGCATAGTCCACTACAGTTTTGCCAGACTGGCTGGGTCGGCTGAGAGGTCCTATCAAGTCCACCGCTACTCGGTGAAAGGGCTCTTCTATAATGGGTAACGGGTGGAGTTTGGCTTTCTGATGGTCACCTTGTTTCCCTATCTTTTGACATATGTCACATGTCCTACAATAATACTTAAGGTCCTGTGTGACCCTAGGCCAGAAGAACGTTTGGGTTAACCGGTCCCTTGTCTTTTTAACCCATAGATGTCCGGCTAGGGGAATGTCATGACTGAGTTTTAATAACTCAGCCCGAAACTTACGGGGTACAATTAGCTGTCTTTTGGTGACCTGAGTGACCCCATGTCCCACCCCCCCGTCACTCGATACAGTAATCCCTTATGCCACTCGAACCTTTCGTGCGGGTTGTCCCCTTGGGGAACGTCTACTGCCTTTCTATAACCTTCTAGTGTGGGGTCTGTTCGCTGCTCCTGTTCAAAACCCTGGGGCGTATCCCAGAAAGAGAAGGGGGATCGGGTAAAGGGGGTATTTCAACTCCTACCTGGTTTTCCTCAGAGTGCAGCGGTGCTTCCAGTCTGGCTTGAGCTCGGGTGGTAACCGGGTATGCCTCTGAAGGGGTGTCCCGTGCTAGTTGGGAGGTTAAGCATCCGACGTCATTCCCCAATAAGACCTCGGCTGGCAGTTCCTGCATAATGCCGACCTCCAACTGTTTGGACCCCGAACCCCAGTCGACAAGGTGGGTAGTTTGTGTATAGCACCCCCAGCCACCCTTACAGCGCCTGTGCGTCCGGTGCGGGTTTGAGCCTTGACCGTGTGAGGTTGTACCACAGTTAAAGTAGCCCCAGAGTCTCTCAGCGCCTGGGCCCCCACACCATCCATGGTAATCCATTGGCGGTGGTGGTCCTGGTTGTCACCCCCAGCTTGCACTGGGTTGACCTCGTGTAACACACTCCACTGTTCTTCCTGGTTAGGGACGTAGGTCGTGCTTTCTTGCTGCACACAATGAGCGGCTGCCCTGGGTTGTTGTGGTGGTTGCCTTTCCCAGCTTCCCCGGTTCAAGCGAGGGAACTGGTTTTTATAATGTCCAGGTTGCTTGCAATAATGGCACACTGCAGGGGGTCGATGTGTTATTGCTGAGCTTGGTGGTGGGTTGCTTATGAAGGTTCTAGGAGGCGTAGGGGTTGCTGCAGCCGTGCAGTTAGGCTTAAAAGTTGGTCTGCTCACCCCTTGTTCCCTCCTCCTGTTATCCTGGTATTCATCCGCTAATCTGGCGGCTTCCTCCACAGTTTTAGGCTTTCTGTCTTTTACCCAATCTTTTATATCCTCTGCAGTATGATTAAAAAATTGCTCCAATAACATGAGTTGTAAGGCTTCCTCCAGGGTAGTTGCTTGGCAGCCCTTCATCCAATTCCGGGCGGCCCTGTGTAGCCGAAAAGCCCATTCAGTATGGGAATCTCTCCCTGTCTTCCGCAGTTCCCTAAACTTTTTCCGGTATGCCTCAGGGGTTACAGCATATCTGGCCAACAAAATGTCGTTTATCTTTTCATAATTATGAATGTCCCCCTCAGGTACTGCTCGCAACGCCTCTGCTGCTCTTCCTGACAACTTGCTGCTAATTACTGCAGCCCATTTTGTGGAGTCTAATCCCTCCAGTACACATTGACGTTCAAAGTCTTGTAAATAACTGTCAATTTCCATTTCATTGTCATTAAACGATTTAAATGCTGCATAATTTACCTTCTTTGGTAGATCATTAGTACTTCCCGGGGAGTGCAGTAAATCCCCCTGTGACGGTCTGTCTCGGTCCTCTCGCTCTTTCTGCGACTGTCTGGCCATGACTTGTGCCATGACCTGCAGAACCGCCTCTGTAGCTGGATTGGGTCCCAATAGACTGAGCATCCATCTGATATCTTTCTGCATCGCGGTTTCTTCCTCGTGCTCCATTTCTATATTGCTGGTTCTGTCGCTCTGTATTAATTCTGCAATTAACGTGGCTTTTTTCTATTTACTTGCCACTATGCCTCGAGCTTCCAGTAAATCCTTTAGCATGGTTCTCTTAAGTAGCTGGTACTGCTGAGCCATTCATTCCCTTGCTTGGTTTGGAACGTCCATTCGGGATTCGAATCCCTCCGCTTGCCACCGGTTGTAAGGAAACCAAGTATATTTAAACCTCCTTCGGTAGTTTCCTCCCGAACCGCCAGAGCCTAGTATATATAGCTCTCCGTTCGGTAGTTGCAATAGACAAAATCCATACAAAATACCAATAGCTTTACACGATAATTCCCTTAGTAAAGTATACAAATTCCAAATAACAGCCGAAGTCAAGAAGCAGGATACAAGGTGAACTGGCTTTAATTAACACACACAGGCTTTTATGCAAGTCCCCATGCAAGGGGACATCCCACAGGGAGGGACAACATGTAACCAATCCCGTACAGTAAAAACATAAAACACACCCAGCACAAACATATAATTCCCTCCCCTAGCCCTGGAGATAATCAAGTCTGATAAAGTAATAACTTGATTATCTCCAGGCAGAAAAATCACTATTTTCCCCAATATCTGGAACACCCCTTTATACATGGAGTATCCCCACAAATAATATGTCCCCTGATAGCCCCGATCTGGGTGACCAACATATTCAAATTTCCCCCAGATCGGTTCAGGGGTTCTCAAAAACCACGGAAGTCCTTCACCGTGGGTGGGCTGCCCAAAATAGTTCCACAAGTTTGGGTGGTTTTGCCGGTCACTTTAGAAAAAGGAGAAAAACGAACAAAAGTACTAAATGGATTCCCTGGGCTCCTAGCAGCGATTGTTCCTCTCATTCGTATGCACAACCGTACCAAATAGCGCTCTTCTAGCTAATCGGTACATATAGATCCAGCGTTTGAGACCGGTGTTCGGGAAGTCGAGTGTCCGATTTTAGTTCCAGACACTCGACGACCCACTGCCTTTGCTCGTATGAAAAAAGATGGCCGCGGTTTTCTCAGCCACGTGGCGTTCGGTAGTAGGAACGCTGGCCGCACACGTAGAGGGTTTAATTGATGCCAGCTTTGAAGTTAAATGAGCCAGGGGGTGGTCTTTGTCCGGTAGTTCCATCTACCAAAGGGAAACATGAAGAAATACTGAATAAAAGGGTAATTTCTTCACACTACCCCTAACCCTAACTTCCGAAAAACGACACGTCCGAAATTCGACACTTTATCAATTAAGTTTGGTTCGGCATTTCCGAAATTAGGCACTTCGGCAATTCGGCACTTCAGCAATTCGGTTCGGTTCGGCACTTTGGAAATTCGGCACTTTGGAAATTCAGCAATTCGGACATTAGGAAGCATCCGAATGTCCAAATTGCCGAAATTCGTCCGAATTTAAATTCAGACCGAAACAAATTGCACATGTCTAACAACAATTAGAGTATGCAGAAAAAGAGGAGGTTCCATGGCAAGACAATCCTCTTCATGGGATGTACCACCGGCAGATAGTGGATGTTCCTCACATTACAAAATCCCACCAGTGGTGGGAAGATGCAGAACTGAATAACAGCACTGAGGCACTAATTCTAATAGCACAGGAACAGACACTCAGCACCAAAACAATAGAAGCGGAAGTCTACCACAGCAGACAAGACCCAAGATGCAGAATGTGCAGATGACTAGAAGTCAATACAGCATACAATAGGTGGGAGCAAGATGTTAGCAGGGGCTGCATACACGCAGAGGCACAGCAAAGTTGCTTGGATTGTGTATCAAAATATCTGTAGAGAATATGGGCTAGGCATATCTAAGTCAAGTAGGAACATACCACAAAAGGTAATTAAAAATAACAGGGTTAAGATCCTGTGGGACTTTCAGATCCAGACAGACAAGCAAGTAGTGGATAACCAAACTGACATTGTGGTGGTAGACAAGGAATGGAAGACTGCAGTTACCCCCAAGTTAAGAGAGTTATTTCAGCAGGACATCTCAGATCGCTGTCGATAGAGTGCAGTTCTAGGAACAGCCATGATACTGCGCAGAACCTTCATATTCCCAGGCCTCTGATAGAGGATCCATGAATGAGGAATAGAAAAAAGTCAAAATTGGATCAGCGCTAAAAATGACACGAATATGAAGGTATACACATGGGCGTCCACAGGAATTTGTCCGGGGGGTGGGGCATAATTTTAATGACATCCATGCTTGGTCCCTTTTTGACAGTGTCATGAAGGGGAGGAGCATAGTCATTATCCCATAAAGCCAGGGTGAATAGCATTTTCACAACTATGGTGGCAGGAATACATGTTTGTATTCCTGACACTATAGTGTTCCTTTAAGCAAATTAAAGAAACATTCTGGTCACCATAACAACTTCATCTAAATAAAAATGCTATGATGCCAGGAAGCCCCTGAAGCCCCCGCTCTCAAATGGTTTAACCCCAAAGGCTTCCTCCAGCTCCAGATTTCCAGGTTGCTCAGTGGTATTCGGCTTCTGAAACAGAGTGTCAGGAAGTGCAGATTGAGGTCAGGCATGGGTGCTACAGATTGGCTAGAGTGGTCAGTTGATGCTCTAAGCCAATCGCTAGTTCCCGGTTCATAAAAATGTTTTACTTTTTTATGAATGGGGAGCTACTGATTGGTTTCGAGTGCCAGCTGACCGCTCTAGCCAATCAGTGACACCCCTCCCCAGCGGCCCTCTGTGCTTCCTGACACTCAGTAAATAAAAGCGAACACATGAACACTGATATTTTTTTACCTGGGGAGATGAGAAGGTCCAAAGTTTCCCTGCCAGGCCCAGGTACCAAAGCCTTATGATGTGGTGTCCAGAATAAAGTGGAGGGTTCACTTCACTTGTTCTTCCTGCTCCAATCTCCTTTTCTTCTCCTTCATTTGACAAAGTCTTCTTTTTCTTCTGACACTGTCTGTCTCCTCTCTCCTTGGCTCCTTCTGCTCCTTAACCTTTGTGCTACTTTCTGCTTATTGTGCTCTCCCTTCTGCTCTTGTCTCTCTCTGATCTTTCTGCTCCTTGCAGACCCTTTCTGCTCCTTCTCCTACATTACCTTTGTGCTCCTTGCTGTCCCTTTCTGCTCCTGGCTACCCTTTTCTGCTCCTTCTCCTACTTTACCTTTGTGCTCCTTCTGATTATTTCTGCTCCTTTACCTTTGTGCTCCTTCTGTCCCTTTCTGCTCTTTGCAGACCCTTCCTTTTCCTTGCAGACCCTTCCTACTCCTTGCTGCCCCTTGCAGACCCTTCCTTCTCCTTGCAGACCCTTCCTGCTCATTTCTGTTCCTTCGCCTACTTCACCTTTGTGCTTCTTCTGTTCCTTCCTGCTCCTTGCTGCTATTTTCAGCTCCTTGCTGACCGTTCCTGCTCCTTGCAGACCCTTCCTGCTCCTTGTTGACCCTTGCTTCTCCTTGCAGACCCTTGCTTTTCCTTGCAGATCCTTGCTTCTCCTTACAGACCCTTCCTTCTCCTTGTAGACCCTTCCTTCTCCTTGCTACCCTTTACTGCTCCTTCTCCTACTTTACCTTTGTGCTCCTTCTGATTCTTTCTGCTCCTTTACCTGTTGTGGTCCTTGCTGTCCCTTCTAGATCCTTGCTGTCCCTTTCTCCTCATTTCTATTCCTTCTCCTTTCTGCTCCTTCTCTTACTTTACCTCCCCCATGCCTCACTTCGAAGATCTGTAGGCTATCTCTGCCCCCCCATGCCTCACTTCAATGATCTGTAGGCTATCTCTGCCCCCCATGCCTCACTTCAATGATCTCTAGGCTATCTCTGCCCCCCCCCATATGCCTCACTTCACTGATCTCTAGGCTATCTCTGCCCCCCCCCCATATGCCTCACTTCACTGATCTCTAGGCTATCTCTGCCCCCCATATGCCTCACTTCACTGATCTCTAGGCTATCTCTGCCCCCCCCCCCCCCATATGCCTCACTTCACTGATCTCTAGGCTATCTCTGCCCCCCCATTTGCCTCACTTCACTGATCTCTTGGCTATCTCTGCCCCCCCCCATATGCCTCACTTCACTGATCTCTAGGCTATCTCTGCCCCCCCCATATGCCTCACTTCACTGATCTCTAGGCTATCTCTGCCCCCCCATATGCCTCACTTCACTGATCTCTAGGCTATCTCTGCCCCCCCCATATGCCTCACTTCACTGATCTCTAGGCTATCTCTGCCCCTCCTTGTCCCCCCCCTGTGGACGCACATGGGTATCTAATAATTATAAATAGACAGCACACCTATAAATAAGGGAGCACCCTCCAATCCCCTATAAGTAGTTAGAAATAGAACAACAAAAACAAGAAAAAAGGGTGCACCTTTAATACAGAAGATTATGTATAAATAATAAGCATAAAATAATTACAGATAAAGTCCAGAATAATAGTCCATAATAAGGGAACTTCTTGTAGGACAACGGTGATTCGTCTCAAATGTAGATTGTATTTTTCAATGCGCCATATGGGAAGAAGAACAAAAAGAAAGGAAATCCAATGGTACAGTATGTAGGTATAAATGAAAATTTAAGAATTTTTTTTATATCACCACCTCTCCAAGGAGTACTGCAAGTATCTATGCCTATACATTTGAGAAGTTTTGGGGTTTTTCCGTGTTTTAAAAAATGCTTAGATACGGAGTGATTTTCATAACCTTTTAAGATGTTCCCGCAGTGTTCTGCCAATCTGATTTTTAATTCCCTAGTGGTCATGCCCACATATTGGAGACCGCATGGGCATTCTAATAAATAAATAACGTTCTTTGTGCTGCAGTGAATACCATTTTTATAGGATATGTTCTTTGTGTAATAAATGATTTAAAAGAAGTAGTTTTTGATTTAATGGTTTCATCCGTACATTTACAAACTATGCATTTATTACATTTAAAAAAAAACCTTTGGGTTTATTTAAAAAGGAGGGGGGACAAAAATAAGAAGTAATGTGGTTATGTTTGGTGTAGTTTTCTGTAAGGATGGATTTGAAGCTGGGTGCCCCTCTAAATATAACCTGTGGTTTGTCAGGAATGATACCAGCTAAAATCTCATCCTGTTTTAATATATGCCAATGTTTATTAATAATCTTCTTCATAACATTATTTTTGTTATTGAAGTCGAAGATAATTGGCAACGTTGGGGCATTTTTGGAGATTTTTTTCTCTCTTTATTCCAAAAGATCTGATCTATCTTTCGCCCTAACATTTTTTATAGTTTGGTTTAAGTTGTTAAGGGGATAATTTTTGGGGAGAATTTGCTTAATAGCATTTGAGATTGAGCCTCAAAATCTAAGGTTAAGGAACAGTTCCTTCGAAAGGCGAAGGAATTGGCTCTTGGGTATTCCATGGAGCCATGGTTTGTGATGGCAGCTCGATATATCAATTACATTATTTGTGCATACATTCTTAAAAAAAATCATATTATCTTGAATAAAAATCTCCAGATCTAAAAAGTGGATAAAAGATTGACTGTATTCGTGGGTTAAAACTATACCATTGTTGTTTTGATTCAGAAAAATTAAAAACTGATTGAGGGAGTTTTCGGTACCTTCCCAAAAAAAAATAAGTCGTCAATGTATCTAAAATATGTGACCAGGTTTGCCTGCCAGTCATGCTCTCCAAAAATGGCCGTGGATTCCCACTCTGCCATGAAGAGGTTAGCATAACTGGGTGCAAACCTGGTCCCCATAGTAGTCCCTTGTAGTTGGAGATAAAAAGAGTCTAAAAACCAAAAATAATTATTTTTTTAAAATAATGTTAATACCTTGAATTATAAAATGTATCTGTTGGTCTGAAATTCTATTTTCTTCCTTTAGTATATTTTCGACTGCAGAGCAACCTTTGTCATGGGGAATGATTGTGTACAAGGATTGTACATCGCACGTGACTAAAAAAATATGTGTCTTTCCAAATAAACTTATGTAAAAATCGAAGTAGAGTCATTGAGTCTTTTAGGTACGATTTCATGCTTTTTACTGAGGGTTGTAGGAGAATATCTAGATATTCAGATAAGTTAGATAAAATTGAATTGATCCCTGATACGATAGGCCTACCAGGAGGGTTTGTAGCATCTTTGTGGATTTTTGGTAGAAAGTAGATAACAGGGATTTTTGGGTGAGAAACATTTAAAAATTCAAATTCTTGTTTGTTTAAAATATTTTGGTCTCGGCACTTATTAAAAAGGAGGTTAACACTTGTTGGATACTTGGGGTCGGATCTTTTGACAATTTCATATAAACCTTACAATCATTAAGTTGTCTCATAGCTTCTCCCTCATACATCTCTTTAGACAATATTACAATTCCTCCACCTTTATCAGCTGCCTTAATAACAATGTGTTCATCTTTTTGTAGTTGTAAAAGTGCCTTACGTTCTGATTGTGATAGATTATCTTGGTTATATTTGTCCTTTTTGATTTTTTCAAAGTCTTTGGTTACTAATTTTTCAAAAACCTCTAAAGGGCCTGTTTTAAAACTTGATGGGAAGAAAGTGGAATTCTTTTTCAGAGAGGTAGATATTATATTAGGACAATCTTCTGATAAGGTAGCTGAGGGTTGTGAGGTAGGTGTATCTGAGGAGGTAGCTAAGGGTTGTGAGGTAGGTGTGTCTGAACTTTTACTGGCAAAAAATCTTTTTAGGGTAGCCTTCCTTACAAATTTATTTATATCTTTGAATGCTTTGAATGGGTTGTAAGGATTTGTGGGGGCAAATTTCAGTCATTTACTAAGGACTGCTAATTGTGTGGATTTTAGAGCTTTTTGGGATAGGTTAAAGATAGAGATGTCCCGAATAGTTCGCTGGCCACGGCGGGCGAACATATGCGATGTTCGGTCCGCCCCCTATTCGTCATCATTGAGTAAACTTTGACCCTGTACCTCACAGTCAGCAGACACATTCCAGCCAATCAGCAGCAGACCCTCCCTCCCAGACCCTCCCACCTCCTGGACAGCATCCATTTTAGATTCATTCGGAAGCTGCATTCTTAGTGAGAAGAGGGACAGTGTAGCTGCTGCTAATTTAATAGGGAAATTGATAGCTAGGCTAGTGTATTCAGTGTCCACTACAGTCCTGAAGGACTCATCTGATCTCTGATGTAAGGACAGCACCCCAAAAAGCCCTTTTTAGGGCTAGAACATCAGTCTGCTTTTTTTTTTTCTGTGTAATCTAATTGCAGTTGCCTGCCTGCCAGCGTGTGTGTCAGGCTCACAGCGTATACTGTGCCCACTTGCCCAGTGCCACCACTCATATCTGGTGTCACAATAGCTTGCATTTAAAAAAACAAAACTTTTTTGACTGTAATATAATAGCAGTCAGTTTCTTTCACACGTGTGCGTTTCAGGGCCTACCAGGGCACAGTGTCACACCAGTGCAACTCATATCTGGTGTAACAGTAGTGTACATTTAAAAAAAAAAACATAAATTTTACTT
This sequence comes from Pelobates fuscus, assembly GCF_036172605.1. Classification (NCBI taxonomy): domain Eukaryota; kingdom Metazoa; phylum Chordata; class Amphibia; order Anura; family Pelobatidae; genus Pelobates; species Pelobates fuscus. Next base: position 65,576,238 of record NC_086321.1, read on the forward strand.
ACCGTAAATTTCTTTTTCCTGAAGATTAGAGGCAGTGCTTATACCACAGGGATATCCAATCTGGAGGGAAAAAACAGGCAGGCAAATCTCCAAACATTTAAACCCTCCCCTAATTACCTCCTTTCCCATAAGTAGCAGCTCCTCCTGATCATACCCAGAAAATACATAAGCCAAATAGCTGCAAAATTACTGAGTTTATTAGAAAAAAGGGGCGGGAATGTAGCACTGCCTCTAATCTTCAGGAAAAAGAAATTTACGGTAAGTAAAATTTATGTTTTTCCCTTCAGATTAGAGGCAGTGCTTATACCACAGGGATATAATAAAGCAGATCCTGAGGGCGGGTTCATTTCACTACAGCTTGAAGCACCTTGCGCCCAAAAGCAGCATCCTCCGAGGCCAGTATGTCCAACTTGTAGTGTCTTGAGAAAGTATGGAGAGAGGACCAAGTAGCAGCCGAACAAATCTGAGAGGGAGATGCAGCTGCTCGGAGAGCCCAAGACGTCGAAACCGCTCTAGTAGAGTGGGCCTTTATAGGGCCTGGATGTTCCATGCCATTCTTGGAATAAGCCAACAGAATACAATCCTTCAGCCATCTAGCCAGAGAACTCTTCGAAACCTTCATGCCTTTCCTAGTGCCTCTGAATAGGACAAAAAGACTATTATCCTTCCTGAAGGATTCCGTAGATTTTAGGTATTGTAAAAGACATCTCTTTACGTCTAGGCAGTGAAATTTGCTTTCCAAGGCATTAGATGGATTCTGACAAAAAGTCGGTAAGACCACTTCCTGGTTGACGTTCGAAACCGAAAAAACTTTAGGTATAAAAGAAGGATCGAGCTTTAGAACCACCTTGTCCTGATGGAAAACTAAAAAAGGAAAATTCGCCCGAAGAGCTTGAATCTCACAAATTCTTTTAGCTGATGTAATAGCCACCAAAAAGACAGTTTTTAACGAAATAATCTTCAGGGAAGCTTCCTCCAATGGTTCAAAGGGCGGCTCACAAAGCGCTGAAAGAACCAAGTTAAGATCCCAGGGAGGATAGGTTTCCCTAACATAGGGCACCAAACGAGTTAGAGCTCTGAAGAACCTCGAAATCAGAATATTAGAGGCCAAGCATCTGAGGGAGAAGAAACTGATAGCAGAAACCTGCAATTTCAATGAAGCAGGTTTAAGACCTTTAGCAAATCCCATCTGAAGGAAACTTAGAATCTTCTGGATGGATGCGGAAACAGGGTTGACTTTAAATCTACAACACCACTGACAGAATATCTTCCAAATTCTAGCGTAGATCTTTGAAGTAGATTCCTTGTTAGTTGCCAACAGGATCTTTATCACTTCAGTATCCAGACCGTTGCTCTCTAGAATCTGGCGTTCAGAAACCAGGCCATCAAATGGAATCTTCGAAGGGTCGGCAGAGGCACCATGGCGTCCTCTAGTATTTCTCTTGAAAGTGGGAGCTTCCAAAATGTGGCCCCTGGAAAATTCAGGAGAACCGAGAACCAACTTCTTCTTGGCCACCATGGAAGGATAAGGATAATACGTACACTTTCCAGTCTTACTTTTTGAAGTATTCTGGGAATAAGCACTACTGGCGGAAAGGCATAAGCCAGGTTGAACTTCCATGGAACTGACAGGGCATCTATGATATCCGGCCTGTCTGTTGGATTTAGGGATGCAAAACGTCCTGTCTTCCTGTTCATTCTGGAAGCCATCAGATCTATCTCCGGAACACCGAAGCGGTCTGTGATGAACTTGAAAGTTCTGCATGACAGGGACCAATCTGCTTGTTTCAAATGATGCCTGCTCAGGGCATCTGCCACCACATTGAATTTCCCTGAAATGTGAACTGCTGAAATTGACATCAGGTGCACTTCTGACCACAGCATGATCATTGAACAAAGGCTTTCTAACTTTGTTGATCTCGTACCTCCCTGTCTGTTCAAATATGCCACTGTCGTTCGATTGTCTGAGCGGATTTGAATATGTCGATCTTTGATAAGCATCTGAAATGCCAAGAGTGCCATCCACACGGCCTTTAATTCCCTGAAGTTCGAGGAATTTTTCATATCCTTTTCTTGCCAGGACCCCTGCTTCTTGATGTCTCCCAGATGGGCCCCCCAGCCCAGGGCAGAGGCGTCTGTCGTAATTATAGTGAAGGACTTCATCCGGAATGACAGACCCTCGTGCAGGAATCGAGAAGATGTCCACCACTGCAGACTTCTCAAAGTTAGCTTGTTGAACCTCATAAGCCCATCCAGGCCGAGTTCCTGTCGATTCCAGACTTGCAGAATGTTTCTTTGTAGAGGTCTCATTCTGGATTTTGCCCAACCGACTGCCGGGATTGAGGCTGTAAACAGACCCAGTAAGCCCATGGCTTCTCTGATTGAAAACACAATTTTTCTTCTGAGATTCCGAATTAATCGCTTGATTTTTAGTTTCTTCTCTTCTGGCAGGAATATCTTCATTGCGATAGAATCCAAAATCAGACCCAGGAACTGGATCCTTTGAACTGGCACTAGTTCCGATTTGTTGAAATTTATTAGCCAGCCATGCTTTTCTAGCGATTCTATCGCTGTCCCCAGGTCTAGCTGTAGTTGACCTTGGGACTCTGCAATCAACAGCCAGTCGTCCAAATACGGAATGACAGAGATGCCCATACCTCTTAGAAAAGCTGAAACGACTACTAGCAGCTTTGTGAAGACCCTGGGTGCTGATGACAGGCCGAAAGGTAATGCTCTGAACTGGTAATGTTTGATTACTGATCGGCAGCACACAGCGAACCTTAGAAGACTTTTGCTGGATTCTGCTATGGGCACATGAAGATAGGCATCTTTTAAATCCAGGGACGCAAACCAACTTTTTGGATGAATAAGCAGAGTAGCGGACTTTATTGTTTCCATGAGGAACTTCTTTTTGATAATCCACCTGTTTACGGCTTTTAGATCTAAAATGGGTCTGAACGAACCATCTGGCTTTGGAACCAAGAAAAGTCTTGAATAGGTGCCCCGAAAACTTTCCTTGAGAGGAACTTCTTCCACCACTCTTTTCAGTAATAGAGTCGATACTTCTCGCATCAGAGAGAGTTCCATCTCTAGAGAATGAACCTCGGAACATAGAAACATTTCCATTGGGGCTTGTGATAATTCTAGAGCGTATCCGTGTTTTATCACTGTGAGAACCCAGCGATCTGATGTTGTTCCTTTCCAGTGCTCTAGGAAGTGACTCAGCCTTCCACCCACAGGCCTGGCGTCATAACTTTTTATTTCTTCTGTCAGAAAATCTTTCCTTCTTCCTATAATCAAAGGCTTTTTTATGCTGACCCCTGAAATAGTTTCTACGAAAGGAACTTCTAAATGAGGGAAGCGACTCCGCTTTACGTCTTCTAAACTGCTTCTTAAATGATTCTGGTAAAGCTTTCCTTCCTTCCTTCATCTGTTTTAACAATTCATCCAGTTTTGAACCAAAAAGTCTTCCTGGTTCAAAGGATAGGTCACACAGTGAATTCTTAGATGCTGTATCTGCTGACCAATTTTTGAGCCAAAGCGCTCTTCTGGCGACTGTTGAAGTACCTATACTCTTGGCCGAAATTTTTAGGCTTTCTGCAGACGCATCTACCAAAAAATCAGATGCCATCCTGATATTCTTTAATAGCTTTACCGGGTCTTCCTTAGTTTCTCCCGTATAAACTTTTTCTAGTTCTTCCAACCAAAGTCTTTGGGCCTTGGCAACAGATGACCCCGTAATCAAAGCTTTAGCTTGGGCTGCAGAAGATATGAACAACTTTTTTAAGGAGGAGTCAATGCGTTTGTCCATGACATCCTTGAGCCCGCTTGTGTCTCCAATCGGTAAAGTAGTTTTCTTAGAGATTTGAGCAATAGGAACGTCCACTACAGGGACCGTATCCAGCTTACAGTCTTGTTCCGATGCTAAGGAAAAAAGAGTTTTAAAATGTCTAGACAGAAACGGCTTGTGACTAGGGAATTTCCACTCTTTTAAAATCAATTCCTTAATCTGTGGGAGAAAAGGAAACACTTTGGACTTTTTCCCTGTTTCCTCAATTCCAAAAATGCACTGCACTTCTTTAATCAATTTCCCAATTGCTTCATCTGGGAAGGCAAACTCCTCATCTGAAGAATCACCACCTGAAATTTCCTCATACTCAGAACCACTAGTTACTGAACTAGTATCAGAAGCTTCCCAAGATCTCAGTCTTTTCTTAGCATGTTTTACAACTTGCGAATCTTGGGCAACCGAGGCCTGGACTGACTGTAATGCAGCCGACTGCATATCCACAAATGTTTGCTGCATACTATGTTGCAACCAGCTGAGGAAAGTAGACATTTCTGTTCTTTTTGCTTCCTCTGAAGCTTCTTTAGAACACACTGAGCAAAGTTTCTTTTTATAACCATCTGGCATAGGTTGGCTACACACAGAGCAGATTAAATGCTTGGCTTTAGATGAACATTTCCCCTTTTCAGCAACTTTATCCAAATTTTCCGGATTAGACATACTGAAAAGAGAAAACAAAAAAGGGAAAACAATCAAATTTTTCTCCTTATCGATTCAGGCTAGGACCCATTTAATTAAAAACTTAATCAGTCTTACCTTAAATGGCCTGAGAGTGTGTTGGAGGGCAGGTGAGATAACACTCTTTACAACCGATCTGAGAGCTCCTGGCAAACAGAGGTTGCTGCTGGTAAATGCTCATATAAGTCCTGAAACCAAAGAGAACGCCCAGTTCAAATTTGGCGCCTGAATCAAGGTTCGCATTGCGCATGCGCATAGCGCTCCGCGACTCCCTAGTGGAACGCAACGCAACCTTGACTATGAAATAATAGCAGTCAGTTTCCTTCACGCGTGTGAGTTTCAGGGCCTGCCAGGGCACAGTGTCACACCAGTGCAACTCATATCTGGTGTAACAGTAGTGTACATTAAAAAAAAAAAAACTAGAAATTTGACTGTCAAATAATAGCAGTCAGTTTCCTTCACATGTGTGCGTTTCAGTGCCTGCCAGGGCACAGTGTCACACCAGTGCAACTCTTTTCTATCTTTTTTTTTTTTTTTAAATACAATTTTGACTGTAATAGATTGAATAGCAGTTAATTGTCTGCAAGCGTGTGTGTCAGGCCTACAGCGTCTACTCTGCCAACTTCTGCAAGTGCACAGTGCCACTCATATCTGTTGTCACAGTAGCTTGCACGCAGAGTACCACTAATCGAAAAAAAAATGACAGGTAGAGGCAGACCACCCCGCAGAGGCCGTCGTGGTCGTGGTGCTGTGATTACCTTTGGCCCTAGAATAATGGCCAGTGTTCAGAGGCCACGTACCCTGAACTCGAAAAGTTCTGAGGACATAGTTGACTGGCTAACACAGGACGCCCAATCTTCTACAGCTTCCGCTCGGAACCTTAACGCACCATCCTCCTCCAGCTTAGCTTCGGGCACCTCTCAAGTTACCACTCGCCCGCCTGCCGCCACCACTAACACTAGCACCACAGCCGCTTCACATGATCTGTCAGAGGAGTTATTTACACATCAGTTGGAAGAAATGAGTGATGCGCAACCATTATTGCTAGAGGATGTAGATAACAGGGATATGTCTCAGTCAGGCAGCATTACACACATGGACGTACGGTGTGATGATGATGATGTTGTACCCGCTGCTGCTTCCTTTGCTGAGTTGTCAGATACAAGTGAAGTGGTTGATGATGACGATGCGTCCGTGGATGTCACGTGGGTGCCCGCTAGAAGAGAAGAAGAACAGGGGGAAAGTTCAGATGGGGAGACAGAGAGGAGAAGGAGACGAGTTGGAAGCAGGGGGAGGTCGTCGCAAGGAGCTAGTGGCACAGTCAGACAGCATGCATCGGCACCCGGGGTCAGCCAGACAGCACGCCAATCAACGCATGCTGTTGCCACCACCAGAATGCCGTCATTGCAGAGCTCAGCAGTGTGGCATTTTTTTGTGTGTCTGCCTCTGACAACAGCGATGCCATTTGCAACCTGTGCCAAAAGAAACTGAGTCGTGGGAAGTCCAACACCCACCTAGGTACAACTGCTTTGCAAAGGCACATGATCGCACATCACAAACACCTATGGGATCAACACATGAGTACAAGCAGCACACAAACTCAAAGCTGCCATCCTCCTCCTGGTCCAGCATCTTCAGCCACGTCAACCACTGCTGTCCTCCTTGCCCCCTCTCAACCATCCGCCACTCCGTCTCTCGCCTTGAGCAGTTCCTGCTCATCTGCCCACAGTCAGGTGTCTGTCAAGGACATGTTTGAGCGTAAGAAGCCAATGTCACAAAGTCACCCCCTTGCCTGGCATCTGACAGCTGGCTTGTCTGAACACTTAGCTCGCCAGCTTTTACCATACAAGCTGGTGGAGTCTGAGGCGTTCCAAAATTTTTTAGCTATTGGGACACCGCAGTGGAAGGTACCCGGCCGAAATTTCTTTGCACAAAAGGCAATCCCCAACCTGTACTCGATTGTGCAAAAGGAAGTAATGGCATGTCTGGCACACAGTGTTGGGGCAAGGGTCCATCTGACCACTGATACCTGGTCTGCAAAGCATGGTCAGGGAAGGTATATCACCTACACTGCGCATTGGGTAAACCTGCTGACGGCTGCCAAGCATGGAATGTGTGGCTCTGCAGAGGAGTTGGTGACACCGCCACGACTTGCAGGCAGGCCTGCTGCCACCTCCTCTACTCCTCCTACTCCATCCTCTTCCATCCTCCTCGGCTGAGTCCTCTTCTGCTGCTGCATCTTGCTCCACATCAACTGCACCCCCCCAGCTCCCCAGGTACTATTCCACATCCCGGATACGGCAGTGTCACGCCGTCTTGGGGTTGACTTGCCTGAAAGCAGAGAGTCAAACCGGACCAGCACTCCTGTCCGCCCTGAACGCACAGGTGGATCAGTGCCTGACTCCGCACCAACTGGAGATCGGCAAAGTGGTTTGTGACAACGGAAGAAATTTGTTGGCGGCATTGAATTTGGGCAAGTTGACACATGTGCTGTGCATGGCACATGTGTGTAATCTGATCGTACAACGCTTTGTGCATAAGTACCCAGGCTTACAGGACGTCCTGAAGCAGGCCAGGAAGGTGTGTGGCCATTGCAGGCGTTCCTACACGGCCATGGCGCACTTTTCAGATATCCAGCGGGGAAACAACATGCCAGTGAGGCGCTTGATTTGCGACAGCCCGACACGTTGGAATTCAACACTCCTAATGTTCGACCGCCTGCTCCAACAAGAAAAAGCCGTTAACGACTATTTGTATGACCGGGGTGCTAGGACAGCCTCTGCGGAGCTGGGAATTTTTTTTGCCACGTTACTGGACGCTCATGCACAATGCCTGTAGGCTCATGCATCCTTTTGAGGAGGTGACAAACCTAGTCAGTCGCACCGAAGGCACCATCAGCGACATCATACCATTTGTTTTCTTCCTGGAGCGTGCCCTGCGAAGAGTGCTGGATCAGGCTGTAGATGAGCGTGAAGAGGAAGAGTTGTGGTCACCATCACCACCAGAAACAGCCTTATCAGCATCGCTTGCTGGACCTGCGGCAATGCTGGAAGAGGATTGTGAGGAAGAGGAGTCAGAGGAGGAATGTGGCTTTGAGGAGGAGGAGGAAGACCAACCACAACAGGCATCCCAGGGTGCTCGTAGTGAGAAAAAGTGGGGAGGGAACAGCGCTACAGTACTGATCACAAGGGGGAATAAAGCTGCACACCTGAGAGGAAGGGTAACTCTCAAACCCTTCAGAGGATGTAGAGAACAAAAGACAACAAATACAGGGTGCACTGGATAAAATAAAAGAAAGTAAAAAAAAAAAAGGAAAGTCTCTATAGGTACAATGTAGACCTTGAGTAACTGTTCTTCTATTCTAGCTTTGGAATCTCAGTAGTCGAATATGGAATACAAAAGCAGAGAAGGGGGAGACACAGACGTGGAGAAGTGCCAACTTACAATTTTTAGAGCTAAGCCCAGCTCTAGGTAAAACAGCATACAGTGGTATTTAATACTCCCCACATCTAGGATATTACTGGGCAATTGGAGGTATCTCCACACGATTCTTTAAAACTTCTGAGACAGACGTCAGCATATAAAATATATAAAAGAGGGAAAAACCCAATGGTGCAATAACTTAGGTAATACTGCAACAACAGACAACACTGAGGTCCTAAGAGTGCCAACTTACAATTTGAAGAGCTATGACCAGCTCTGAGTAAAACAGCATACAGTGGTATTTAAACTCCCCACGTGCAGGATATTCCTCTAGTGATGCTTGCAGTGCCGGTCTTATGAAAATAAAATCACAAGAGAGGGCCCATGGTGTTTTCCATATATAAAATGACAAAGAAATAAAAAGAAACGGGGGGCGGAGCCAACCGCGAGCCGAGCTGGACGTGCTGTAGCTGAGCTCTGACAGGGACCGCGGGTAATCCACAAACATCGGGCGAACAACGCAATATGGGACACCCCAGAAAAGGTACCAACACAGCTCAAACCTCCCAGAAGCAGTCCATAGCAAAAACGGGCGCTCTCACCAAATTTTTTAAAGATAATCCGGCGAAAAACGCTGATGAAGTAGGCCCCAAAATGGCGGCGGAAGTATTAAACGAGCACTCTCCATCCTCACCCCCACTAAGCCCAGCCAGCTCGGACACAACTTCCACACACATAGATGCAGATCTGAGAGCTATACTGAACAATCTGCCAACAAAGCAAGATATCCATGCTTTGATTCAGAAAATGGAATCCTCATTTCAAAATAAACTAGACAATATGGCGGCCGAAGTTAAAGGGGTAGAGGAAAGATTAGAAGCGCTTGAAGACAACCAAGACCACACACTCACTCAAGTTCAGCAAGTTCATCAGGCCCTGGAAGCTCAAAATACACAGATGGCCATGATGTACAGAGCTATAGATGATATTGACAATAGGGGAAGGCGCAACAATTTGCGGCTAAAAGGCATACCAGAAGTTGAAGGGGAAAACCTTCCTAAATTACTACAAGAGCTATTCAATTATTTACTCCACAAAGACCCAGCGGAGCACATTCTGTTCGATAGAGCTCACAGAGCACTGAGACCACGAGGCCCAGCCTCAGACGCCCCAAGAGACATAATTTGCCGTTTACATTATTTTGGAACAAAAGAAGAAATACTTCGAGAACTACGAAAAACATCCCAACCACTGCTTTTTCTGGGGGCCCAAATACAAATCTACCCCGACCTTTCATGGATGACACTACAAGCAAGAAGGCTTCTTAGACCCCTGACAGATTTACTACGTGCCAGAAACATCAAATACAGATGGGGATTCCCCCTCTCATTAACTGCCACACATAACGGAACCACCGCTACCGTGACCACTGCAGAGGATATCGCCATATTTACGTCAACTCTAAACTTACCCGAAGTGCAGATTCCCGATTGGTACGGCCCGATCCAAGCACCTCATAACTACCCCCGCCCTCAGAGATCGAGATGGCAAACACCGCCAAAGAAGCGTCGTAATGACAACCACCTTCCTCAGCGGAACTCACAAAAGCAACAAACAGAACCACACCGAATCTGACCAGATCTCGCCAGAGATGGTCGGAAAACCACGTAAACGACCAATGAGACTTTACCTATTTTTTGTCTACTGACCACCATCTTGTTTAGGACCGATCCAGACAATCAGCAAAAAGGGACTCAGACTGTGGTTTCGCACTATAGGAGGCCCCTCGTACCTCCCCCCAACGGCAACAAGGACTCCAACACCTAGGTTTTTCAAGAGACGCACAAGGGGACTTTGCCGCTGGGGAGGGTAATTACCTCCTGCCAAGGAGACGACAGGTGAAAAGGTAGAGGCTTTCCAACCACCACATCGGAAGACAAGACTGTGCAACATCAAAATGGCCTACCAAACCAATCCAGTGACTCTCACCGCTAGAATGGGATAGGTAACGCACAACTTGTAAACAGGAATGCCTCCCCCCTCTCAGCATATGCCAGAGCGGGGAACTGAGAATGCATATTTACCTAAGAGTCTCCCGATTGTGTTTAATCACTTTAACAGGTTATTGATCAAATCTGCCTCTGTATTCACTCTCCTACCCTCCCTCCCTCTGGCTAACCTATCACCCCCCCTCTGGACCGCTTCCCCCGCTTGCTCTGACCCTCTGGGGCGTCGGGGGGCAGGAGGGACCCTCGGGGGCGACCCCAGGTCCTCTCCCCCACGACATGCTCTTTTTCCATCCCCACCTTTCCATCCCCACCTTTCTATCTTGGTATTGTAAATTGTATTGAAGAGGTACTGGTGGGCTGAGGGTAAATGGGGGCGGGGTGGGGACCAGGGGATACTACAACCAAGAGAGAGCGAGTGAGAGTGCTATTCTAGTGTGAAACCATATCCAACTCTATATGGATGAACTGCTCTAAAATACTCTACGGGCCCAAGAGGCCCACTCACAGCGCATAAAGTGATCCCAATTCCTTATAGTACTACAACGCCCGACACACATATCCAATCATAACAATTCAGGTGGATTACCCGCCACCACCCCTACCTCGCATACGCCACCCTAGACTTCCCCCCCCCCCACCACAGATAGACTGTGGAATCCTCTGTAGCTGCAATACAAGCCCAAGCGGTGCCTTACCTGTCTCCCCGTGTTCACTCAACACGCTAGGAGAAAGCCACCGGCTAAAAGGGCTTACCCACTCATAAGATTAAAGCACTCTCATTCGCTAGCTCCAGAGTTTATCCTACGTATTTGTATATAGTTTGGATTCAATCCGGTTTATTTCTTCGTATTGTCACGTTGATATTTGCACCCACTGTAACTTTCTTGGAGTCACCTCTTCACACACACTACTACCTGGGCATACATCACTTACACAACCCTATTACTACACACTCTTGGACGCAGGGAGTCTTTTCCCCTCCCGGACTAACCCACCATGGCTACAATTCGTATAACGACCCTAAATGTGAGAGGACTTAACTCCCCTCTCAAAAGATCTATAGCTCTCAGGGAACTTCACGATCTTAGAACAGATATAGCGTTTCTACAAGAAACACATTTCAAAGCAGACTCAGCCCCAACCCTACGCAATAAACACTACCCGACAGGTTACTTTAGCAACTATGAAGGTTCCAAATCAAAAGGGGTAGCCATCCTTATCAATGCACATATACCCTTCACGTACATGTCACACCAATCGATCGCAGATGGCAGGCTTCTGGTAGTCAAGGGAAAGATAGGGAACACAGTAGTGACTCTCGCCAACCTATACCTCCCCAACAACAAACAATGCACACACACCCGCAAATACCTTACTGCAGTAGACAAAGTCACGGAAGGGATCCTTATTTTAGGGGGAGATTTCAACATTTCAATAGACTCTGACTTAGACACAACCTCCAAATACACCAAATACAATGCAACCTCCAGGTCCAGAATTGTCCAGCTCCTAGACGAGCATCATCTCTTCGACTGCTGGCGTGTGACACACCCCACCTCCCGGGACTATTCCTTTTTCTCAGCGGTTAAACAAACCTACTCGAGATTAGACATGCTTTTTCTCCAACATAGACACCTGCACCTCATACAATCCTGTGAAAATGGCCCTATAACATGGTCGGACCATGGCCCCCTCTCCATGACAATCCAGATACCAAACTTGATCCCATTAAGATCACAATGGAAACTTAATGATACTTTACTCAACGACCCGACCCACGTAACCTCACTACGAGAGACACTTACTAAGTATTTTGAAGAAAACTGCACCCCGGCAGTATCGCCCACGGTTATCTGGGAGGCCCACAAAGCTGTAATACGGGGACACATAATCGCCCTAGCTTCCCGACAAAAGAAAGCGAGGGAGGCTCAGATTACATCCCTCACGACAGCCATCAGAAGCCTAGAACGCACCCACAAACACCACCTACGCCTAGATACCTACAAAGAACTAGTAGACAAGCGCTCCTCTCTCCAGACACTACTGAACGCAAAAGTCCAGAAATCACTCTTTTACTCCAAACATAAATATTACACCCAGAGCGGAAAATGTGGCCGCATGCTAGCCAGGGCGTTACAAAAAGAGAGGCAACAATCATACATAACCCACATCAAAAACTCTACAGGAACTGCGACTCACCTATTGCCAGACATAATGAAAGAATTCCACTCCTACTATACCAACCTATACAATCTCAGGCCCCAGCCACCAGACCCAGAGGACATCCAAAACTTTCTCACTCAAAGATTAGCACAAACGATTCCACCCAACGCCAGACAAATACTAGACTCCCCAATTACACCCGAGGAATTCTCACTAATCACAAGACAGTTGCCGTTAGGAAAAAGTCCGGGGCCTGATGGCTTCTCGGCCAAATACTTTAAAACGTTTTCCGCAACCCTGAACAAACCGTTTCTACAGGCCTTTAATTCCTTAAACCAAGGCCACACCCTACCGCGAGAAACACTTGAAGCCCATATCACTCTCATACCCAAACCAGGCAAAGACCCAAAAGAATGTGGCAGCTATAGGCCCATCTCCCTAATAAACGTTGACCTAAAAATCTTTACAAAGATACTGGCAGTCCGTCTCAAGCCCTATCTGCAGGGCCTAGTCCACCCAGACCAATCAGGGTTCGTGCCAGGCCGAGAAGCCAAGACTAATACCACCAAAGTATTGAATCTCATATACCATGCACAGATGGAAAAGGACCCGAGCCTTATCCTCACGATTGACGCCGAAAAGGCGTTCGACAGGGTGGACTGGGCCCTGTTAAAGGCTACAATGCAGGCAATGGGCTTCGGGCCCAACTGGCTAGCTTGGCTCTCAGCCATTTACTCCAGACCGGGGGCTAAAATAAGGGTTAATGGCCAACTTACAGACACAGTTCACATCTCCAATGGGACGCGACAAGGGTGTCCCCTTTCCCCCCTTCTGTTCATCCTAACACTAGAACCCTTCCTCCAGGGAATCAGAGACAACCCGAATATTCAAGGTATACAAATAGCGGACAGGGAGTATAAGGTCTCTGCTTTTGCAGACGACCTTTTATACACGATACGGAACCCCGAAGCCTCGTTGCCTCACCTGCTACGGGAAATCGACCAGTATAACCTAGTGTCCAACTATAAAATGAACAGCAGCAAAAGTGAGATCCTGCCCTTAAACATCCCAGAAGAGCTAGGATCCCGACTTAAACAGACATACCCCTTCCACTGGCCACAGACCTCAGTAAGGTACCTAGGAATACAACTCACAAATACACTTAACAAAACATACGAACTCAACTTTCCCCCACTGTTAGCCAACATAGATAGGGATTTAAAAAATTGGAACAAACCCCAATTCAGTTGGCTATGCAGAGTACACATACTAAAAATGGCCATCCTACCAAAATTCCTATATGCACTACAAACACTGCCTATAAAAATACCAGCCGCTTTCTTTAAAACGGCGAAACACATCCTCTCCACCTTCCTATGGGCTGGTAAACGCCCGAGAACCCAATATACACAACTGACGAGACATAAGTCACACGGAGGCCTAGGAGTACCAGACATAGAGACTTACCACAAGGCGGTGGTCCTCTCCAGAATTTATGATTGGACTAATGCCTGTAACCAGAAACAATGGGTACAATTAGAAGCGACAAGCCTAAAAGTTCCCATTAGCACAATACCCTGGCATGAAACAGGTCTGACATTGATTAGACAAAACCACTCAGACCACCCTACAGTAATCCCCACGCTGAAATATTGGAACAATATCAAAAAACTTGAAAACATTGCCCCCTACCCCTCCCCACTATACCCAATAACTAACAACCCATATTTTGAACCGGGCCTCTCACAACACGCCTACCGAAACTATGGGACCCAACAAGAACAACTATGTCTAAAAGACGTAATCGATGCGGAGGGAATAGTCCCATTATCAAACCTAATCCAAACGCCCACACACACACCTATGCAATGCTACAATTATGCTCAGCTCTCGCATTTCCTACAAACGCAACAGTCACTCTCACAAGGTAATAGACCACTGTCCACATTCGAGCACAGGGCCCTCTTAGGGACAATGAGAAAGAAACACATCACCGTGTTCTATAAAATACTTCAGATGACCCTTCATGCCCAACTCCCAGATTTCACAAAGTCCTGGGAAAAAGAACTAAAATTTACATTAACATCTGATGAATGGGAAATGATATTTAAAAATGCCTTTAAGTCCACTACTAACACTATTGCCCAAGAGAGCAATTATAAGCGCATTTCGAGATGGCATTTTACGCCAACCAGGTTACAAAACTTCTTCCCGAACACAACCAACCTCTGTTGGAGATGCAAAATGGATATAGGGTCTCCGGGCCACATTTGGTGGTTCTGCCCCATAATTCAAACATACTGGAGCAAACTAACCACCATAATGACGCTTATAACGAAATATGCAGTTCCGCAAACCCCCGAGGTCCTCCTTTTCATGCTATATCCCACCCCCCTACCAAAATCCACACGCCTTCTGCTCCACCACCTGCTTACGGCAGCTAATGCCCTAATTCCTCTCAAATGGAAGCAAAACACACCTCCATCCATTAGGGAATGGATCAACAAGGTGGACTCCATCAGACAGATGGTGGAACTCTCTCATTCTATAGCGGGCACGTATGATGTATTCACGTACACCTGGGCACCATGGGATAAATATATCAAAGACTCGGCACTATCCCCTCTCCACGATACTTAGTCCACAGTAATAACTACGGGCGAGTTCGACGAAGCTCCTTATGGGCAGATGTCACCTCTTAGGGTAACGTTATGGGTACCTCACTTAATGTATACTTACCGTTATCAATATTGTAACAGTGGTGTTTAAAAGGTTTGTCTTTCCTTAAATATGCAGTTGTACATAAATGTCATTTCACCCCAGAATACTGTAATATGGTACTTGTTCTGCAATGTATTGACTCATTTATTCATTTATTGTAAAGTGCAAAATTGAATAATAAAAATTTTGAAAATTAAAAAAAAAAAAAAAAAAAAAAGAAAGAAATAAAAAGAAACATACTTACAGTGTTCAGAGCAGACACACTGCTCTATGAACCAAGCGTAGGTGGAATAATCCCCACCAGGGATTTCGTTTGCAGTACTGGATCTTGTTAAAAATGATAAAACAGCAACATATAAAGTAAATGAACTAACCCAAAGTAAAAGGTAGTCACAAAATACTTTAATATAAAACAAAGTAAAAATACACAACGCGTTTCGCCAAATAATAGGCTTTTGCAAGTGTAGAGATAATAATCCTGGCTATTCACATTATATAGGCAGCTATATGGCATAATATACAAAAATTGGTGCCAAAATGGCGTCATTACCACGTGACCACGGTCATATGACTTATAATTATACATATAATAGGTTAACATTTTAAAACAGTAAAAATAAATAATTTTTGTATTTGTATGTTATGGGCTTATTCTTAACCCACTAAGGACCTTTAGGGGACGAAAAAAATGTATTTTATGCAAGGGAAGGGAAGGAATAAAGAAATGAAAAGACAGGTGAAAGGTCGCGGGGGCGCGGCCATTCGAAACTAATGAAACGGGCGGGTGGGCGGTAACGGCATAGTGCCGTGTGATAACGCTAAGCATGCAGGGAAATGTAGTCCGGATCACGTCTAAGCTAATGGCGTGATCGGAACGAAAATTAAAACGGAATAGGGGATGGGGGAGTCCTGATAATGAAGGGAAGAGAGGATTATAAGCGGTCATAGTGGTGAAGGGCAAAAGGGTAGAGGGGCAGAAGGGTGACATATGAAGGAAGGGCAATATGATTAAGGGGCAAGGTGGTGAGGTATATAAATAATGGGAGGAGAGCATACAGTGAAATAAAATACATATACATATATTAGAGGAAAATATCTGGTACCCGTGGTGTTGTACGTGGCTGGGGGGAAGAACATACCTTCAGTGAGATCACTGAGGACGAGGAACGGGAAATGAGTAGCTCGGCATCCAACCTTGTGCAAATGGGGTCTTTCATGCTGTCGTGCCTGTTGAGGGACCCTCGTATAAAAAGGCTGAAGGAGAACGACCTGTACTGGGTGTACACACTACTAGACCCCCGGTATTAGCAGAAAGTGCCTGAAATTTTACCGAATTACCGCAAGTCGGAAAGGATGCAGCAGTTCCAAAATAAATTAAAAAGTATGCTTTACACAGCGTATAAGGGTGATGTCACAGCACAACGGGAATCTAACAGGGGAAGAGGTGAAAGTAATCCTCCTCCTCCCACGACCACGCCGGCAAGGACAGGACGCTTTACAGACGTGTTGTTGATGGAGGACATGCAGAGCTTTTTAAGTCCTACGCATCACCACAGCCTTTCGGGGTCCACCCTCAGAGAACGACTCGACCGACAGGTAGCAGACTACCTCGCCTTAACTGCAGATATCGACACTCTGAGGAGCGATGAACCCCTTGACTACTGTGTGTGCAGGCTTGACCTGTGGCCTGAGCTATCCCAATTTGCGATAGAACTTCTGGCCTGCCCCGCTTCAAGTGTCCTGTCAGAAAGGACCTTCAGTGCAGCAGGAGGTATTGTCACTGAGAAGAGAAGTCGCCTAGGTCAAAAAAGTCTAGATTACCTCACCTTTATTAAGATGAATGAGGGATGGATCCCGAAGGGACTGACAGTGTGCGATACATTCGACTAAAAAAGGCCTGATGAGGGGGACGTAACAGGGATTAAACTGATAAGAATAGTACTACTTAACACACCACTACTATCTGGTGGCACATTAGATTACACGCGCAGTACCCCAAATTTGAAGTAGGAGGACCAACCAAGCATCTTTTTCCATCTCCCGGTTCCTAAAATCGATGCCATATACACGTCCCCTGATAGGGGACGTAACAGGGATTAAACTGATAAGAATAGTACTACTTAACACACCACTCCTATCTGGTGGCACATTAGATTACACGCGCAGTGCCACAAATTTGAAGTAGGAGGACCAACCAAGCATCTTTTTCCATCTCCCGGTTCCTAAAATCTATGCCATATACACGTCCCCTGATAGGGGACATAATAGGGATTAAACTGATAAGAATAGTACTACTTAACACACCACTCCTATCTGGTGGCACATTAGATTACACGCGCAGTGCCACAAATTTGAAGTAGGAGGACCAACCAAGCATCTTTTTCCATCTCCCGGTTCCTAAAATCTATGCCATATACACGTCCCCTGATAGGGGACATAATAGGGATTAATATGATAAGAATAGTACTACTTAACACACCACTCCTATCTGGTGGCACAATAGATTACACGCGCAGTGCCACAAATTTGAAGTAGGAGGACCAACCAAGCATCTTTTTCCATCTCCCGGTTCCTAAAATCTATGCCATATACACGTCCCCTGATAGGGGACATAATAGGGATTAAACTGATAAGAATAGTACTACTTAACACACCTTATAATAACGCAGAGAGAGAGGCAACGCAGAGAGAGGAGTCTGAAGAAGAGGAGTCAGAGGAGGAAGGAGGCTTTGAGGAGGTGGAAGACCAAACACAGCAGGCATCCCATGGGGCTTGTTGTCACCTTTCGGGGACCCTTGGTGTTGTACGTGGCTGGGTGGAGGAGGAGAACTTCAATGACATCAGTGAGGACAAGGAACGGGACATGGCTAGCTTGGTATCCAACCTTGTGCAAATGGGGAGTTTGCGGTTGTGCAAATGGACTGTTTCCTCTAAACTTAGGCACGTTTTTTCTCGTTTTTATAGGATGTGGTGTTTGTGCATGAGTGTTGTTGTGAGTGCACAATTCTAAAAAATAATCATCATTGTCTGATTCTGAATTTATAGATAACATTTGATATCTGTTCTTGTGAACATAGTTGACAGGTGACTTAGTGTTTTCAAAGTGTCTGTGTGCATACCTAGATCTTTGGGCTTTTGGTCTAGTTACCCTGTCATTTTGATATGTCCCTGGAGAGTATGGTGTATTTTCGTGGTGCTTTTGGTGATTAAAGGATGTAGGGAATGAATTGTGATATTCTTGTGTTGAATAAGAGTGTCTTGATTGCATTTGATAGTTGTTGTTAGGTTGAGTAGTATGTGGTCTGGTTTGATTATGATTACGTGGTGACGTGAAGGAATTTTTTCTTGCAGGGTGATAGTGTGTTTCTTTCCTTGTGAAGTGATTAGGGTGTGATTTAGTTGTGTAACTATTTTGATATGTATTGGAAAATTGATGGGTGGTAGTGTTATAGTTATTTCTTTTGTTTAGATGAAAGGAGCGGATTTGGTTGTTGGAATCATCATATTTGTCACGAATGTACTTTTTCACTTTAATATGCTTTATGTCCATCTCAACTTTCTCTATTTTGTTTTGAATAATGATAGAATTCTGTTTGAAGATTTGTGTCTCTGTAAATGATGACATTTTTTCTTCCCATATGGCGCATTGAAAAATACAATCATGAATGAGGAATACTCCACTCTGAGGGGTGAGAACTAGAGTTGCACCGAAATTCCGGCGGCCGAAAGTATCGGCCGAAAATGGACCTAATCCATTTCGGCCGATATTGGCACATATCTGCAGAAAATAGGGCGTTGGGATTTGTCACCCACCCAGTAGCCAGGGCCGGCGTGTCCATAAGGCGGCACAGGCGGCCGCCTTAGGGCGCACAGGCTCTGGGGGCGCAAGATTTCAGTGACCGGCAGGAGGGAAGCTCTCCCTCCTGCCGGGCCACCATCTCGGCCCCCGGTGCTGTGTGCGGCTGTGCTGAGATCAGACGCGGCGAGGGAGCTCTAACCTCTCTGCTCTGCTCCCTCGCGCGCTGCCTGTCTGCTGATACCGCGGGAGCCGGAATATGATGTCATATTCCGGCTCCCGCGGTATCAGCAGACAGGCAGCGCGCGAGGGAGCAGAGCAGAGAGGTTAGAGCTCCCTCGCCGCGTCTGATCTCAGCACAGCCGCACGCCGCCCAGCAGCCCCACTGGACCCCAGGGAAGGATTCATCTCTAGGTAGGGAGGCTGGGTCGAAAATATTTATTTATAAAATAATTAGTGAGTGTGTGTGTGTGAGTGTATGTGTGTGAGTGTATGTGTGTGAGTAAAAACAGAAAATAAGAGTAAGCGCTAAATACCCAAAAGGCAGCAACCCTATAAGGGGATCTCTCAAAAAAAACCTTAAACAGATGGCAGATACAAGAAATAGGGGGAAGGGCTGCGCCACAAAACGTCAGTGTATAAAATAGTCCAAGTAAAAAAAGGGAAAGAAAGTCTTATCTGGAACAGGTCCAATAGGGGACGTAGGATCTATGGATGTTGGTCCGGAGCGGATATCCTCTTTCTCCTCCTTCTTAGGGATTCACTCAGATATAGGAAAAAATAGAGAAAAAAAAATAGTGCAATACGTCTGATAAAGAGATACAACAGTCTAAAAGCTGGTATAGAACTCACATGTGGAGGAGCTGTAACTCGCTCTAGTATGAAAGGCGTGCAGCGGTATAATCCCCGCTTATGGGATATATGGAAGGTTCCTCCGTCAGTGGTCAAATATATAGAAAGAAAGGAGACAACAAATAGTGCTCACTGGGTAAAATCCACGGATAAAAGGGAAATAAAAATAATACTCACAAGAATGGAGCAGACCAACTGCTCCTTGATGGTAGCGTTGGTGGTATTATCCCCACCTAGGGATTGCTTGGGGTCCAAAATGATGCCAGGTAACAAACAGGTATAAAACAGTGCTCAGTGTATTAAAAAGATAAATGGTACCAGTAAAAAAAAGTGACCAAATAATCTTTAATATAATAAAATACACTGTAAAAGTCCACATACGCGTTTCGCCAATACGGCTTTATCAATATGGAAAAAGAACCTGATACCTGGCAAGGTAAAGTTTAAATAGCAATTCAGATAATTAAAATTGGCGCCAAAAATTAGGAATAGCCAATCAAAATTAAAATAATGAGCAGTAATAAAATAACATATTAAAATAAACTGATTGTATGCAGTATACATTACAATAGGCTCTATGAGCCTTATAAAATATCAGTATTAGAAAAACGGAGGTTAAATAGGGTAAAAATACATTTTATAATACGGTCATGTGACCGGCAAACGACAGCAAGGGATTCTGAGGCTTGGAGTTTATGGACGTCGGCAAGCACTGCGCAGCTGCCGGCGTCTGTGTGGGGAGGTTGGAATTAGACGTCGGCTCGCATGTAATTGCGGCCGGCGTCTGACGAATCAGTGCACACTGTGGTGTGACGACGGCTCGCGTGTAGCTGCGGCCGTCGTCATGGAGACCCAAAACACATAGTAAAACCGACGGCTGGCACAAAGCTGCAGCCGTCGTCTAGGGAACCAGCTTAACTTCACGATCACAGGGGAATGTGATCGGTAAAACGGGGAGAAGGCTAGGTGTCTGATATACTGAAAAGTATCATCAGACATTAGCCTAATATAATAAAACAATAAAATGAATGTATAAATAACCACATAACGAATAAATACACCACAGAAATGACCAGTTAAATAGACAGTATAAAATATTGGTACAATCATATTGGGAAAATATGGTAAAACCTGCACAGCTATATAAGCAGAAATAGTAAAAGACTGGATAAAAGGCATAAGATTACAAGAAATAATATAAATCGAAATCAACATTTAAACCATGAGGTGTGAGAGTTTGGAGTGTGTACACCCACTCCATTTCGTTTTTTCCTAGAATGTTTTTAATATTCCCCCCTCTCCATGGAATAGTACATTTTTTTATTCCAATACACTTTAATAATCTAGGGTCTCTATTATGTTTAATGAAGTGTTTGGATACTGAATGATTTAAGTATCCATTTTTAATGTTTCTGCAATGTTCGCTTAATCGCGTTTTCAGGCACCTTGTGGTCATTCCAACATATTGGAGGCCACAAGGGCACTCAAGCAGATAGATAACATTTTTAGTTGCACAATTAATAAAATCATTAATTTTGTAAACATGATTTGTCATATTGGAAGTGAATTGGGTGACTTTATTAGGAACTGTGGGGTCCGTGCTTCTACACACTATACACATTTTGCATTTGCAAAAACCTTTGATCTGTGGAAAAAAAGAGGGTGCATGTGTTGCTTCTCTCGTAAAATTCTTAGTTAATATTGATTTAAAATTTGGAGCTCCCCTAAAAACTATATTCGGACGTTCTGGTAAAATCTTTTGGAGAATTTCATCCTGTTTTAAAATATGCCAGTATTTCTTAATGATTTTTTTTATATTATTACTTTTATTGTTATAATTAAAAATGATGGGCAGGGGCATAGGATTATCTGTATTTTTTAACTTATATTGTAAAAGTTCATTTCTATCTTTATTCTGGATATTTTCAATGGTATCCATAAGCTCTGTTTCAGAATAATTTTTCTCAATGAATTTGTCTTTTAGAAGATTTGCTTGCATATTAAAATCACTTATTTCAGAGCAGTTCCTTCGGAGTCTTAATATTTGGCTCTTGGGGGCACTATCGAGCCAGGGTTGGTAGTGGCAACTGGTTTTGTCTATGGCAGTGTTGACACAGACTTTTTTAAAAAATGTTTTCGTATGTATTTTACCATTTTTTATAAAAATATTCAGATCTAAAAAATTAATATGTTCCCTACTATACTCATAGGTTAAAATAATACCTCTGTTATTAATGTTAAGATTATCCATAAAAGAGTTAAGATCATCCTCAGAACCTTCCCAAATAAAAAAGAGGTCATCAATATATCTAAAAAATGAGACCAGGTTCGCTCTCCAGGCATGATCACTAAAAATAGCTTCAGACTCCCAGTTTGCCATAAATAAGTTGGCATAGCTGGGAGCGAACCTAGTACCCATTGAAGTCCCTCTTTTTTGTAAATAAAAGGAATTTAAAAACCAGAAATAATTATTTTTTAAAATAATGTTAATACCTTCTAATATAAAATCAATTTGTGTACCAGCAATTTTACCTTCTTTTGTTAATATATATTTGATAGCTTTACAACCTATCTCATGAGGTATAATAGTATACAATGACTGCACATCACATGTAACTAGTATAAAACTGGGTTTCCATATAAAATTATTTAGGAACTTTAAAAGAGCCATAGAGTCTTGAAGATAAGATCTCATAAGTTTAACGGATGGTTGTAAAAGGGTGTCTATATATTGTGACAAATTGCATAGGAGGGAGCCTATGCCCGACACAATAGGTCTCCCTGGGGGTGAGGTTTTGTTTTTATGAATTTTAGGGAGAAAGTATATAACAGGTATTACCGGGAATTTTTTGTTTAAAAAATTAAATTCGTGTTTATTTAAAATCCCTAAATTTAAGCCTTTGTTTAAAAATTGAGTTAAAATAATTTGTGTTTGAGCAGTTGGGTCTGACAAAAGTTTTTCGTACACATTAGTATCATTTAGTTGTCTGTGTGCCTCTTCAATATACATTTGACTGGATAATATGACAATCCCACCTCCTTTGTCAGCTGGCTTGATCACAATATCTTTGTCTTCTTGAAGTTCCCTTATTGCCAGTTTTTCAGAATGAGTGAGATTTTGGGGATCATATTTATTGTTCTTAATTTTTTCTAAGTCCTTTACCACTAATTTCTCAAACATGGTGAGGGGAGCAGATTTAAAATGGGCAGGATAAAAAGTGGATTTTTCTCTAAGTTGTGTGTTGATTATTGAATTGGGCTGTGGTGGTGTGGAGGGGAATGGGGTCGGATTTAAAATGGAATTCTCTTCATTTTTTTCTAGGAAAAATCTTTTAAGAGTCGCTTTCCGGACAAATTTATTAACGTCAAGAAAGGCTTCGAAAGGTTTAAAAGAATTGGTTGGGGCAAATTTAAAACCTTTAGTTAAAACTGATATCTGTGCACTAGTTAAAAATTTTTGTGAGAGGTTAAAAATGCCAGTATTCGTTTTTTTGTTGTCATCGGTAATTATGGTCTTTCTAGTCTTTCTTTTTTGTTCGCGCCTACCACTTCTTCTTCCTCTAAATTTAAAATCCTTTTTTGTGACCGTGAGGGGTATGGTGTCTGGGTTAGTGAGGTGGGGTGGGTTCTGATTTCTAAAAAATGATCTTCATTTTCAAATTCCGAATCCAATGATAGTAATTGGTATCTGTTTTGGTGACTGGGGATCGTGGGTGATTTGTAGTAATTTGAGTACTCTTTGTGATCATTGATATATCTGGATCTCTGTGGTTTTGGAGACAGATATTTATGTGAAGGTCCTGGTGAATTGTGATATGTGGGTGATGGTGGGATTTTGTGGTGAGTCCGATAAGAATTATTTCGATTTCTTTGAATAAATGGACGATATTGGTTGGTGTTGGGGTGATGGGATCTTTGCGGGGGACCACGGTAGTGGTTACTGGGTGCCTTGTGTGTGCGAATATTTTGTGGTGAATGTGAAAAAGGATTTTTTTTAATAATAGGATTCCGATGTTGATAAGATTGGTGTTCTGAATAGTGTGCCTCAGAATTTTCGTAATTTCTAGATTCACGAAAAGTGTTGTTTCTTACAAAGTTGTGTCTCTGGTTTGGGTTTTGTGAGGTATATCTTTTGTTTAAATGGTAAGTTCTGACTTGTTTGTTTGAGTAGTCTGTCTTGTCTCTAATATATTTTTTGATTTTTATGTGTTTTGTTTCAATTTCTACTTTTTCGATTTTGCTTTGAATTAATACGGAATTTTGTTTATAAGCTTTTGTCTCGGTGAAAGGTAAAAGTCTGTCCCTTAGGCCGTTAATTTCTATATCTAAAGTAGATAGTTTTTTGCTTTTTTTTATTATTAGAGTCTCCATAAGCCCCAAGGTGCACAGCTCAAGTTTGTTATTCCACTCTTCCATAAATTCTAAATCGTCCTGATCGGAAGTGGGCAATTTGAGTAATCTGAGGCCACGGGGAGTGATCTGTTCATCAATATATTTCTTTAGAGTGGCTATCTCCCATTTTAGCTTAATTTCAGTGCTAAGTGCTTTTTCTAATTTAATAAATAGTTCTTCTTGGCTAGTACTGGGGTAACTTATTTGAATGGGACTAATAACTTCTGTATCGAAAACATTTTCTACATCAATGATATAATTGTTTCTAAACTCGAAGATAGACATATTGTAGGGTAAAAAGCAGCTGACCAAATTTTAAATCAATATTAACTAAGAATTTTACGAGAGAAGCAACACATGCACCCTCTTTTTTTCCACAGATCAAAGGTTTTTGCAAATGCAAAATGTGTATAGTGTGTAGAAGCACGGACCCCACAGTTCCTAATAAAGTCACCCAATTCACTTCCAATATGACAAATCATGTTTACAAAATTAATGATTTTATTAATTGTGCAACTAAAAATGTTATCTATCTGCTTGAGTGCCCTTGTGGCCTCCAATATGTTGGAATGACCACAAGGTGCCTGAAAACGCGATTAAGCGAACATTGCAGAAACATTAAAAATGGATACTTAAATCATTCAGTATCCAAACACTTCATTAAACATAATAGAGACCCTAGATTATTAAAGTGTATTGGAATAAAAAAATGTACTATTCCATGGAGAGGGGGGAATATTAAAAACATTCTAGGAAAAACCGAAATGGAGTGGGTGTACACACTCCAAACTCTCACACCTCATGGTTTAAATGTTGATTTCGATTTATATAATTTCTTGTAATCTTATGCCTTTTATCCAGCCTTTTACTATTTCTGCTTATATAGCTGTGCAGGTTTTACCATATTTTCCCAATATGATTGTACCAATATTTTATACTGTCTATTTAACTGGTCATTTCTGTGGTGTATTTATTCGTTATGTGGTTATTTATACATTCATTTTATTGTTTTATTATATTAGGCTAATGTCTGATGATACTTTTCAGTATATCAGACACCTAGCCTTCTCCCCGTTTTACCGATCACATTCCCCTGTGATCGTGAAGTTAAGCTGGTTCCCTAGACGACGGCTGCAGCTTTGTGCCAGCCGTCGGTTTTACTATGTGTTTTGGGTCTCCATGACGACGGCCGCAGCTACACGCGAGCCGTCGTCACACCACAGTGTGCACTGATTCGTCAGACGCCGGCCGCAATTACATGCGAGCCGACGTCTAATTCCAACCTCCCCACACAGACGCCGGCAGCTGCGCAGTGCTTGCCGACGTCCATAAACTCCAAGCCCCAGAATCCCTTGCGGTTGCTTGCCGGTCACATGACCGTATTATAAAATGTATTTTTACCCTATTTAACCTCCGTTTTTCTAATACTGATATTTTATAAGGCTCATAGAGCCTATTGTAATGTATACTGCATACAATCAGTTTATTTTAATATGTTATTTTATTACTGCTCATTATTTTAATTTTGATTGGCTATTCCTAATTTTTGGCGCCAATTTTAATTATCTGAATTGCTATTTAAACTTTACCTTGCCAGGTATCAGGTTCTTTTTCCATATTGATAAAGCCGTATTGGCGAAACGCGTATGTGGACTTTTACAGTGTATTTTATTATATTAAAGATTATTTGGTCACTTTTTTTTACTGGTACCATTTATCTTTTTAATACACTGAGCACTGTTTTATACCTGTTTGTTACCTGGCATCATTTTGGACCCCAAGCAATCCCTAGGTGGGGATAATACCACCAACGCTACCATCAAGGAGCAGTTGGTCTGCTCCATTCTTGTGAGTATTATTTTTATTTCCCTTTTATCCGTGGATTTTACCCAGTGAGCACTATTTGTTGTCTCCTTTCTTTCTATATATTTGACCACTGACGGAGGAACCTTCCATATATCCCATAAGCGGGGATTATACCGCTGCACGCCTTTCATACTAGAGCGAGTTACAGCTCCTCCACATGTGAGTTCTATACCAGCTTTTAGACTGTTGTATCTCTTTATCAGACGTATTGCACTATTTTTTTTTCTCTATTTTTTCCTATATCTGAGTGAATCCCTAAGAAGGAGGAGAAAGAGGATATCCGCTCCGGACCAACATCCATAGATCCTACGTCCCCTATTGGACCTGTTCCAGATAAGACTTTCTTTCCCTTTTTTTACTTGGACTATTTTATACACTGACGTTTTGTGGCGCAGCCCTTCCCCCTATTTATTGTATGTGTGTGAGTGTATGTGTCTGTGTGTGTGTGAGTGTGTGTATGTGTGTGAGTGTATGTGTCTGTGTGTATGTGTCTGTGTGTGTGTGAGTGTATGTGTGTGAGTGTATGTGTCTGTGTGTGTGTGTGTGTGAGTGTATGTGTGTGTGTGAGTGTATGTGTCTGTGTGTGTGTGTGAGTGTATGTGTCTGTGTGTGAGTGTATGTGTCTGTGAGTGACAGAGTGTGTGTCTGTGAGGGACAGTGTGTGTCTGTCAGTGACAGAGTGTGCGTCTGTGAGTGACAGAGTGTTCGTCTGTGAGTGACAGAGTGTGCGTCTGTGAGTGACAGAGTGTGTGTCTGTGAGTGACAGTATGTGTCTGTGAGTGACAGAGTGTGTGCGTCTGTGAGTGACAGCGTGTGTGTGTGAGTGCGTCTGTGTGTGTGCATGTGAGTGTATGAGTGTGTCTGTCAGTGTATGATGAGTGTGTTTGTCAGTGTATGAGTGTGTGTCTGTCAAATCAGTGAGAGTATGTTTGTCATTGAGTCTGTGTGTGACTATCAGTGTGTCTGTCAATGAGTGTCAATCAGTGTGGGTCTGTCAGTGTCAATGAATGAGTGTGTGTCAGATCAATGAGTCTGTGTCTGTCAGTGACGTCTGTGTGTTTGTCATTGAGTGTGTGACTATCAGTGTGTACAGAGTGTAGCGGAGCGCGGTACAGGAGCTTCTGTTTCCTGTACCTGGCCAGACTGACAGGAGGTGCTCACAGAGAGAGCACTCCCTGTCAGTTCGGCCGGGTACAGAAAACTGAAGCTCCTGTACCGCGCTCCGCTCCGCTACACTCTGTACACACTGACACACCAGGAAGGGGAGTGTGACCACTAAAGGGGTGTGGGGTGCACCAAGGGACAGGGAGGGAATGGGAGAGAAACACCAAGAGACGGAGGGGGTAGGGAAGAAGAACACTAAGGGACAGAGTGAGGGACCATTAATGGTCAGGGAGGGGAGAGGGGCTGGTTAAGAGGCACATAGGTGAAGATGTTTTTTTTGGGGGGGCGGAAAAATGCATCTTCGCCTATGTACCTAAAAATCCAAGCACCGGCCCTGCCAGTAGCTCACCATCCGCCCTGGTACCGCTGTGAGAAGACCGCGCACTGCCGCCGCGCAACCTTCTAACCAGAAGTACTGTAAGAGCAGTGGGGCAGCCTGCTGTAAAACTACCCACATCGCCTGTGGTAAGTAATTATATTTAATAAAATGAATTACCGAGATTCACTAAGAATCCCCAATCCTAGGGTATTGTGGGAAGCCATCCACTTACACAGCTGTTTTAGGAGACTTCTGGTTCTCCTAGATAGGGACAAGCACCAGCGTTTTCAAAGCCTCTCTCCAAGATGGCTGTCGCAATCTTCTCTATCGGCCTTTTCTCCTCTCTGTACTTCTGAATTCTGTTTATATATTAATTAATGTGACCCACTCTTACATTTATTTTAGTATTTTCTCTTTTTTTTTTCTATTGCTATTTGCTATTAAGTGATGATTGTACAGGAGGCTAATTGTGTCTTAGATAGCCTCCAGGAAGATAAAGTGTATTGCTCTAACAATTTTCGCGCCCATCCGACATTTTGCCGTTTCTGAAAATAGTGCCATGAGTCTGACTAGTCCTTGCACTCAGACTCAAATGTAATTAATAAAATATTATATTATAATTTAATTATATGTAGCCGGGTGACACCAGGGTGATTCCTACCTAGACCATTTTGATTGAATAAAGAAATACACTTTAAGAAACCTATCCTGCTGCAAACATATCCACATCCATGTATTAATTATATTCTGCACGTGCCAATCTGCCCAAAGTGCTTTCTTCAAGTCCCTAGTCCACATTTCTAAATCTTTATTATTAATAAATATTATATTAATTAATATATTATGATTATTGGTATGTCATTTATAGAAAAAAATGAGCTATTCCAGGAGCTAGTCAGATTGAAATATATAGAAAACTCAGGTGAAACAACCAGAGTTTTATATATATTTGAATTGACAGCTGATATTTATTGAATTTTTATTTCAATCTGACTAGCTCCTGAAATAGCTATTTTTTTTTTCTTTAAATGACATACCAAGGCAATAATGCACTAATATCTGGCTAATACCTAATGCAGTTATCATATTTTAAAGGTCTTTTACCCCATCAATTTAGTATTTTTTGTAAACTAACAGCTTTGGGTGGCATTGTGTGTATAATATCTATGTATCTGTTTATATATTTTAAGTCACTTTCCTTTTTTTTTAATCTATAGCTGAGGCATAGTCCTCTTTCAGTGACTTTACGTCAGCGGTTTGGAAATATTTAAAAGTTTCTGATAAAGACACCAAATTTGCTTGTAGTTTTTCATATTTGATTTATTAAATTCATGAAAAAGAATTATATTAATAAAATCATAGGAAAAAAAAGTATTTTAAAAGTATTTGGGCAAAAAGGCGGTTTCGGTTTCGGTTTTCGGTCAAGGGCATCCTGAATTTTCGGTTTTGGTTTCGGCCCTGAATTTTCATTTCGGTGCACCCCTCGTGAGAACGTAATATTTTTTAATCGTACATATACATACTGTGCCTATATCAAGACGCACCGCTATTGGTGGTTTAAATGTACACCATAGTCATCAAAACAACTTTAGCTTAATGAAGCAGTTTTGGTGTATAGATAATGACCCTGAAGTCTCACTGTTTAATTCTCTGACATTTAGGAGTTAAATAACCTCCCGACATGTGACTTGCACAGCCTACCTGAACACCTTCTGTAAAGTGAGATCTAATGTTTACGATTCCTTTATTCCAAACTCTGTGTAAATTCTGTGTAATTTAGCATTTCTAATCTCAGGCAATGAGTTTGATAGACCTTAAAGTTAAATGTACAGAGCAGGAAATAAAAACTTCTAAAGTTAACATCTGATTGAAAATTGGCTTTTTCTCATGCAGTCTGTAAGAGTCATAGCCAGTGGAGGTATGTCCAGGGCTGCATGGACAGAAAGAAAAGTTATTTAACTCCTTAATGGCAGAGAATTGAGCAGTAAGACTGTGGGGGCATGATCCCAAACTTCTAGATTATGCTAAAATTGTTTTCGTTGACTATAGTGTGTCTAAGATTTCCGCTGTATATTTTCCCTCTTTAATTTCTTTATTTGTTTCCAAAAAGCATTTCCAATAACAAAAAATTATATTTCTAAAATCTGTTGTTATTAAAACTGAACAATACTGACAATAATATAAAAATATATTGCTTTCTTGCAAGTAAATAACATAAATGCCTTTATTTCAGATTTTATTATGCTTCTGACTATATTAATACTGTTTAAAAGTGCTGGTATTTGTCCAAGTGGAACCTGGCATCATGGTAGCAAATCATCCACAGGGGGTAAAATGTTATTCTATTTGGCTGTAGTATTTT
This sequence comes from Pelobates fuscus, assembly GCF_036172605.1. Taxonomy (NCBI): domain Eukaryota; kingdom Metazoa; phylum Chordata; class Amphibia; order Anura; family Pelobatidae; genus Pelobates; species Pelobates fuscus. The sequence continues at coordinate 65,605,830 of NC_086321.1, forward strand.
TGTGATTTGCATATTTTTCTGGCATTCCTGTGTATAAAACTGGCTCCAACTTAATCTGAATTTTTGAACCATGTAAACAGATTTTTTGGGGTGGCTAAATGTCTCAAAACCTTGAAATTCCCAGCCATTATTTTAGAATTCTGTAACAGATTTACAAGTTTTTTTTTTGTCTTTATTGTAACTGGAGATGTTGGTATTTTTTCTCTCTTTCGTTTTTTTTTTTTTTTTAATATTGTTTCACCTAACATGACTCTCAATGATGGTGTGTAACAAAGACTTTAATTTACATCTCGAGTTTCACAACACAGGGATATTAAAGGGGGACCTATTTTTGAGAAAGAGCACCAGTGATTAAATCATTTAAAATTGTGTATAATTTGTGTTAAAGGAACACTCCAAGAATCATAACCATTTCAGTGCCCGGGGCTCCCTGCGAATGTCAGTAGTCAAACCATTCCTCACTTTTTGCAGCATTCAGGTTAGCCAGAAGCACATGCTTGTGGTTCTAATACCTCTCCTGAGCTAAACTCTGCAGTGCAGGGCCAGGTCATTGGATGATTGATCTCAGCCAATGTGCTAAGCCCTGCCTTGCTAGTCTTTTATGAGTTAGAGAGCTTCCAATTGGTGGTAGGTAGTGGAGCTGGTAGACACCAATCATGGCACGAGACTACCAGCAATAGTTATTGCAGAGCCTGCCCAGGCATCAGGGGCAGGTAAGGGTTAGATTGAATTGAGGAATAGTGTAAAAAAGTAGTGCTAGTCAGTATGGTGACACAGACAGTGTTACTTCAACAAATAGCTTTTCTGGGATGCATGCAAAGAGGCATGTCAAAATGTCTGTATTTTGACGCTATACGTATTATTATTATTATAATTTATCATTCCACATCCCTGTCCATAGGTACAAGAGATGACAGCAGGATGCATTATGGGAAGGCAGGCCGGTGGAAGAAGTGTGATGCTCTAAACCAGGGCCAGATTAAGAGCCCATTGGGCCTGGTGCTGACAATTATGATGGGCCTAATTACAAAATCTTATCGACCAAAAACACTAAAACAGTCCTACCTCCCAAGCGTCATGTATCTGATGGAGATGGTGCTGGAGGGAAACTCATAGCTATTGGAAAACACATACCCTATGCTAATCTCACGCTTTCATCTCAAGTAAATCCATGCCTATTAACAGCAGTGTCCAGTAAAGCAGGAAGTCTATGGATGGGGTAAAAGGGTGGGCCACTGACACAAATCACTTAACATGAGCTGCAGAACTATCCCCATGTCTCCCAGTTCCTTAGTGTCTGTGTCCCCATGTCTCCCAGTGTCCCAATTTCACTAGGACGAGGACACTAGGGGACATTGAGAGACATTAGGACACTGGGAGACCTTGGGACACTGAGTGTCACGATTCGGGGAACCAAACACGCTAACCCTTAGAGTGGCCGGGCTAAGCACACAAAGAATAGTCAGGAGACAAGCCGAGTAAGGGGAACCAGAAGACAGAATAACGAGAAACAAGCCAAGGTCAAAGGGTAGGAGAAAGTCACAAAGTCAGATAAACAAGGCAGAGAGAACGTAACCAGAAACACAAGTTCAGTACCAAAGCTAGAAAGCAAACACCACAACAGGGCAGGGAGGAACAGGAAAGGTATGTATTTAAACCATTAGATTGATTCTGATTGGATAATTTCCAATCAGAATTAGTAATCACATGTGGGAGATATGTATACCTCCCACTGTGATTGAGGCACTGGGCCTTTAACGCCGGGTCAGGTGGCTGACCGCGGCGTGTACAAGACTGAGCAGTCCCCCAGCGTTCAGCGTCATGCATGCTGCCGCTGGGGGACGGAGAGGAAGACGCGGGCGGCATCCGAGGCAGGGAGGATGCCGCCCAGCGAGCGTATGCCGGAAAAGGACCCGCGGACGGCTGGAGGGTGAGTGCCACGAGCGGACTGCAGCCTCCCCTCGCAGCCGCCCGTGGGATCCTGACATTACCCCCCCTCGAAGACCGCCCATAGGGCGGGAAGCAGAAGGCTTCAGAGGAAACCGGGCATGAAAGGAGCGGACCAGAGAGGGAGCGTGCAAATCAGAGACCGAAACCCAAGACCGCTCCTCGGGGCTGTACCCCTTCCAATCCACCAGATACTGCAACCCACCCCTAGAAACACAAGAGTCGAGGAGGGCAGCCACCTCGTACACGTCACTAGAGACAGTGCGAGGGGAAACGGGCCATCCAAGGGGACGAGAGAACCGGTTACACAGTAAGGGCTTCAAAAGGGAGGTGTGAAACGTGTTCGGAATACACATGGAAGGAGGCAAGTCCAGGGAGTAGGAAACTCTACGCAACACCTTGTAGGGCTAAAGAAACCTGGGAGCAAACTTCATCGAGGGAACCTTGAGACGGAGGTTCCTGGAGGACAACCATACCCTATCACCCGGAGCATAAGAAGGGGCTGCACCTCTATGGCGATCAGCAAACCTCTTCTGAGCAGCCGCCGAAAGAGACAGTGCCATATGGACCTGATCCCACATCTTCCGCAAAGAAGCGAGGTGCTGGTCCAAGGCGGGCATTCCCTTGTCGGAGAACGCACCGGGAAGGACAGTAGGCTGAAACCCATAAGCAACCTCAAAAGGACTTAAGCCAGTAGACGAATGAGACACCGTATTTCTGGAAAATTCAGCCCATGGAAGGAGGCGGGACCAGTCGTCCTGGTGCGCATTCGTGAAGCAGCGCAAATAGAATTCCACAGACTGGTTAGCACGTTCGGCTGCACCATTAGATTGCGGGTGATAGGAGGAAGTGAACGACAAGGAGACCCCCATCTCAGTACAAAAGCCCCTCCAAAACCGAGAGACAAATTGAGGTCCCCTGTCAGACACGATATCCTGAGGTACCCCATGCAAGCGGAACACTTCCTTGGCAAACACCTGAGCTAGCTGAACCGCAGAAGGCAGTTTCCTAAGCAGAATAAAGTGTGCCATTTTAGAGAACCTATCCGTCACAGTTAATATCACTGTCTGACCGTCAGAAGGAGGAAGGTCCACAATAAAATCTATGGATAAGTGGGTCCATGGTTTCTTGGGTACGGATAGAGGCATCAGTAGACCCTGGGGTCTCACATTAGGAGACTTACACTGCGTACAGACCTGACAATCCTGTACAAAATCGACTACGTCTCGCTTAAGTGAAGACCACCAGAACTGTTGCAGAAGGGCCTTGTAAGTCTTGGTAACCCCCAGATGACCAGCAGTTTTGGAGGTGTGAAATAAAGTTAACAACTTTTTTCTGTCATTTACTTTAACGTATAGTTTACCAACAGGCGTCTCAGGGGGTGCTTGGGTTTGGTATGTCTTAATATTATCAAGTAAAGGAGACGAAATAACCAAACGGGTAGCAGCTATAATCTGAGACGCAGGTAAAATAGGTTCGGGAGTGGGGTTAACAGACTCTAAAGGTTCATACAGTCGAGAGATAGCGTCAGCTTTGGCATTACGGCAACCAGGTCTATAGGTAATAACGTATTGGAAACGCGAAAGAAATAGAGACCATCTAGCCTGTCGGGCGGACAACCTTCTAGCATCAGCTATATAGGAGAGGTTCTTATGATCTGTTATAACCATAATTTTGTGTCTGGAACCCTCTAATAAGTACCTCCATTCCTTAAAGGCTAACACAATAGCTAGTAGTTCCATGTTCCCAACATCGTAATTCTTTTCTGAATCAGACAACTTTTTTGAAAAGTAACAACAGGGATGGAGGGGATCGTCATACGATAGCCTCTGTGACAGTACTGCTCCCACACCTGATTCAGAAGCATCTACTTCCATAACAAAGGGAAGAGAAGGATCAGGGTGGTGTAGCACTGGAGCCGAGGCAAATGCCTTCTTGAGAGTTTCGAAGGCCTTAAGGGCTTCAGGAGTCCAAACCCTAGGGTGTAGACCTTTTTTAGTCAGCTTCGTTATAGGGGAGATAAGTGGTGAAAAGTTTTTTATAAATTTCCTATAATAGTTAGCAAACTCTATAAAACGCTGGTTAGCCTTAAGTCCTTGGGGAAGTGGCCAGGACAGTATGGCCTCCAATTTAGCAGGATCCATACTGAAACCCTGTTCAGAAATTATATATCCTAGGAATTGCACAGAGATCTGATCGAACAAAATTTTTCTAGCTTACAATAAAGTCCGTTCTGTAATAACTTATCAAGCACCATCCTAACATGGTTATGATGTGACTTCAAATCAGGAGAATATACAAGTATGTCGTCAAGGTACACCACGGCACAGACATGCAATAGATCCCTAAGGACATAATTTATGAGGTCCTGAAACACAGCAGGAGCATTACACAACCCAAAAGGCATGACCAGATATTCGTAATGCCCACTACGCGTATTGAACGCTGTTTTCCACTCGTCATTCTCCTTTATACGGACAAGGTTATAAGCCCCCCTGAGGTCTAGTTTAGTGAAGTACTTAGAACCCTTGACACGATCAAACAACTCAGTGATGAGGGGGATAGGGTAGGCGTTTTTAATCGTTATATTGTTCAGACCCCTGTAGTCTATACATGGCCTTAGGTCACCCTCCTTTTTGGCAACGAAAAAGAAACCAGCCCCAGCAGGAGAGGAGGACCTTCTGATAAAACCTTTACTAGGCATCCTGTATGTACTCCTCCATGACTTGGTTCTCTTTTTCAGAAAGAAGATATACCTTACCCCTAGGTGGCATAGTACCAGGTAAGAGGTTTATGGCACAATCATATTCACGGTGCGGGGGTAGTTTATCTGCCTCCCTTTTTTCAAACACCTTTGCTAGGTCTGCATACACAGGAGGGACAGAAACAGAAAGCAGTTTGGCTGTGGGCACATTAAGCAAGCCAATAGGACAAACACGAGTCATAAAGTCTCTTTGACAAGACTTCCCCCAGGAGAGAATCTCCAAACAACCCCAATCAATCATCGTGTTGTGTTTAACCAACCAGGAGAAGCCCAAAACGATAGAGGCTGTAGGTGAGTCGATTATTTGAAAGGACAAACTTTCCTTGTGCAAGGCACCCACAGACATAACCAGTTCTTGGGTCTCATGGGTCACCAGAGGTTTCTCCAGTGGTCTACCGTCTATGCAGGGCCGCCACCAGAACTTTTGGGGCCCCTAACTCAGCTCAGGGTCTGGGCCCCCTGGGGCCCGCCTCCAAATACCGCCCACTGGGTCCACACACAGACACAAACGCACACACTGATACAAAAGGACACAGATACATACTAACAGACACACATACTGAAACAGACATACATGCATACAGGCATACATACTGACACATACTGAGACATACACACAGGCATACATAGTGACAGACAGACACATAATAACATACATACAGACACTGACATACATACATACACACACACACACACACACACATTCATACAGACACTGACATCCATACACACATACATTCATAATGGCATACAGACATACACTCATAATGGCATACAGACATACAGACTGACATACATGCATATATACAGACATACTGACAGACATACATGCAAACAGACATCCATACACACAGACCTACGTTCATAATAATATGCAGACATACATTCATACTGACATACAGACATACATATATACATATAGAATGACATACAGACATACATATATACATACATAGACATACATACATGTATGCATACAGACACACACAAACATACATAGACAGACATACATATGTAGACATACATGCATGCAGTCAGACAGACATAGACATACACACAGACATACATACAGACATACATCCAGACATACAGACATATACATACATACAGACATATACATACATACAGACAGACATACATACATAGACATACACACAGACATGCATGCAGACAGACATACATACATGCATACAGACAGACACATACATGCATACAGACAGACAGACAGACAGACATACACATACATGCATACAGACAGACAGACATACACATACATGCATACAGACACACAGACATACACATACATGCATACAGACACAGACATACGCATACAGACACACAGACATACATACAGACAGACACATACATGCATACAGACACACAGACAGACAGAGACAGACAGACATACATGCATACAGACACACAGACATACATACAGACATATGATACACATACATGCATACAGACACACAGACATACATGCATACAGACAGACAGACACAGACAGACAGACATACACATACATGCATACAGACAGAGACAGACATACACATACATACAGACAGACAGACAGACATACATAGACATACATAGACATACATACATACAGACACACAGACATACATAGACATACACACACACATACATACATACATGCACACACAGCTCATTTTCCAGCCACCCTCCTGTCTCTTACCTTTTCTTTGCAGGAGGGTGGCTGGGGATGATGGGAGTCGGCGCTGCTCCCTCTTCATTGCCTGGCTCTCCCTCTTCACGGCTGGGCGGGCGGGCGCGTTCCTCCCGCGCGGAGTGAGCTGGGAGGAAGTGAGCACTTCCCCGCGCTATACAACGGCCACAGCGCTGACCGGGCCCGTGAAGGAGGGGGCTCATCGGGTGGCCCTAAGTGTGTGGGCCACCCGATGGGCCCCACACGTGGGGCCCGGGCGGCCGGGCCCCCCAGGGCCGCCGGGCCCGTGACAACTGTTATGGTTGTCACCCCCTGATGGCGGCCCTGCCTATGGCCTCCACGGCCAAGGGAGTGACTTTTTGGATCAGAGTCACAGATGCGGTTTTAACAAATCTCTCATCCATAAGATTGTCAGCAGCCCCTGAATCTATCAAGGCTTTGGTAATCACAGTATTATTACCAACAAAAAGGATAACCGTAATAAACGGTCTAGTGATGGGGATGTGAGGGGAAAACGACATAACACCCGAGGCCGACCCCTCTATAGGCCTTAGGTGCTGAAGTTTTCCCTGCAATTCAGGGCAAGTCCTTAGAAGATGTCCCCTTTTCCCACAGTAAAGACATAACCCTTCCCTTCTTCGATATGATTTGTCAACCTCAGTTAACCCAGTAGCACCCAATTGCATGGGTTCAGGGGGAGGTTGACTAGAAGGGGGTAATGCTAGTAGCGTGGTATCGGGTAAAGCAGGTAACATCTGTGTATACATACGCCTCTGACTACGTCTGTCTCTAATACGATTATCAATATGGATGATATACTCAATAAGATCATCCAGAAGGACAGGCAATTCCCTGGACGCTATTTCTTCCAGGATGTAAGCGGCCAAACCCTCCTGAAAGGCCGTTACGAGAGCGTCATTATTCCAAACCACTGCAGCTGCTATAGTGCAGAATTCAATAGCATAATCTGCTGCCGATCTGTTCCCTTGTTGAACCCTAAGCAGAGCTTTACCAGAAGAAGCAACCCTTCCGGGTAGATCGAAAGTACGTTTAAAGACTGTCAAAAACTCAGCAAAGGATGTAGGGGACGTATTTTCCCATATGGCATTAGCCCATGCTAAAGCTTTCCCGGATAGATGGTTAATAAGAAAAGCAATCTTGGCTCTATCAGTGGGATAGGAATGAGGATTCACTACTAAATGGATATCAATCTGGTTGAGAAAACCACGACATAATGACGAATCACCACTATAATGCTGTGGTGGCGTCATTTGCACTACATGAGCAGGAGCGGGTGCCGACTCAAGAACAGGGTCTGGCGTCATAGCGACTGCTACTTGGACACCAGGCTGCAAGTGAGCGGTACGATCCAGTATGATTTGTAAAGCTTGAGAAAAATGGCCCATACGGTGGTCCAAATCATCCATTCTGGCTTCCTGATGAACCAATAACTGTGGAATGTTAGCAGGTTCCATTTTGGCCCTGTTGTAATGTCACGATTCGGGGAACCAAACACGCTAACACACACACATAAAAGGTGCTGTACCGGACCTTAGAGTGGCCGGGCTAAGCACACAAAGAATAGTCAGGAGACAAGCCGAGTAAGGGGAACCAGAAGACAGAATAACGAGAAACAAGCCAAGGTCAAAGGGTAGGAGAAAGTCACAAAGTCAGATAAACAAGCCAGAGAGAACGTAACCAGAAACACAAGTTCAGTACCAAAGCTAGAAAGCAAAGACCACAACAGGGCAGGGAGGAACAGGAAAGGTAAGTATTTAAACCATTAGATTGATTCTGATTGGATCATTTCCAATCAGAATTAGTAATCACATGTGGGAGATATGTATACCTCCCACTGTGATTGAGGCACTGGGCCTTTAACGCCGGGTCAGGTGGCTGACCGCGGCGTGTACAAGACTGGGCGGTCCCCCAGCGTTCAGCGTCATGCATGCTGCCGCTGGGGGACGGAGAGGAAGACGCGGGCGGCATCCGAGGCAGGGAAGATGCCGCCCAGCGAGCGTATGCCGGGAAAGGACCCGCGGACGGCTGGAGGGTGAGTGCCGCGAGCGGACTGTCCCCTCGCAGCCGCCAGCGGGATCCTGACACTGAGACACTTGGGGACACTGGGAGTCATGGAGACATGGCGACACTGTGTGTCTTTGAGACACGAGGGGACACTGGGAGACATGGGGCACTTAGACACTGTGATACAAAGGGGACACTGGAGACTTGATAAAGACCTGGGTACAGGTCAAAATGTTGCAGTGTCAAATAAACCTGCTTAAATCTATCACAGTGAGTGCCTGAGATTTTTTTTCATTTTATACTAGGGGACACTGAGACACTTGGGAGCACTGTGAGACATGGGGACACTGGGAGACTAGGGGACTCTGGACACTGAGACACTAAAGACACTGAGACACTAAGGACACTGAAATACTACGGACACTGAGAGACACCAGGGACACTAAGAGATGTGGGGCACTGAGACACTGTGATACATAGGGGACCCTTAAGACTTGATAAAGACCTGAGTACAGGCCGAAACGCTGCGGTGTCCAATAAACCTGCTTAAATCTATCACAGTGCCACCTACTGGCCGATGACAGTATTGCATCTAATCTCAGTTTATGCTGAGACTGACATTTGTGCTGCCGGTATTAGTGCAATACCGGCACCGGCTAGGCAGCCTCAAATACCTGATAAATACTTCTGAGAAATACCTGGCAAGCCTAAGAGTAGTGTATGTAAAAATAAAAAAATAATAATAATATATATATATATATATATTTATTTTTATTTATTTTTTTAAATCAATGGGCCTATTCCATTGGCCTGCAGCTCCATCAGCTTGTTAATCCGGCTCTGCTCTGGACAATGTTCTGCTGTTGTTACTTTGACACATACCACCTTCCTAGATATTGTTTTGACACTTTTCTATCTTAGTTTTTTTGCTCCCCATGTACATCAGTGAACCTTGGACACTTATGACTCTGATTCTGGTTGTCATTTTGGAGATGATCTGACCCAGTCTTCTAGCCATTACTATTTGGACCTTGAAAAAGTAACTCAGATATTTTTTTTTGCCCATTTTTCCTGCTTCCAACAAATGACATTCAAGAACTGACTGTACACTTGCTGCTTGATATATGTACCACCCCTTGACAGGGTCCCATTGTATTTTACCTGGAAGAATAAATTGAGATTTCTCTCATTTTCAAACATGCCCAATGTTATTCACTTCACCTGTCAGTGTTTGTAGTTGATCAGAGGAGCAAAAGTGCCAAAAAAGGTTTCCTTGATGAAGACATAAATTTCAAATTGAATTGAATTTCAAATTTAAGATTTGAAATATCTAAGGTAAAAGCATAGCTGACATGGAACATTTTTCCAGTTGACTATTTTGACATTACATTTTAGATTAACTTTGAATTCTTACTTTAGTAAACGAACCTGACACTGTTATTCACTAAAGTGAGAATTCAAAGTCAATTTCAAAGTTAATGTCGACATAGATAAACTAGAAAATTCTTATAGTCAACTATACTTTCCAGTATGCTGAAAGAAAATGTCAGCGCTGTAAAAATACCCCTAAATGTTTTACATAAAGGGAATGATGATTAATATTCCTGTTCTTTAGTGCAGAGTTCACTTTCCACCTCCACAGTGGTGGATGTAAAATATAGGGTGTAATGGCACCCCCAAGCATAAAAGGGGTTAACAGCAGTTTAGTAGATTTTCCCCTTCCAGAGACACAGGCACAGCTACTGTAGACACCAATCCACCGAACCGGAGAAGCATATGAACGCTCTCAAACATACGAATGCTGTAAACAGCCGAATAGGAAAAAACATACGAATAGGTTTAAACTCCTAGCAGTCAAACTGGAACAGCATACAATAAATCCCCCCAAGAACGAGACAAGGCTCCGTTTGAGGGTCAAGCAGGAACAGACAGAGCTGTGGTTTTATTGTTCTTATATACACATTCTTACACATTAGTACCACCCACAGGGTTTTGGAAAACAACCAATAAACACGTACAATACACTCAGACACTCCCACACAAAATCCTCCCCTCTGCCTGTGATACAATTACCTTACACAATGGGTAATGTAATTATCACAGGCAGAGAAATACAGTTTTCCCACATTATTCATAATTTTAAAAGTATGCATCACATTCACATAAAACTTACATTTTCAGAAGCATACTCCAAATACAAACATACGTCGAAATCATACAAATTGGTCCAGTGGTTCAAAAGATAGATCGTAGTCCTTTGCGACCAAATGAAGCATGGCTTTTCTGCCCAAAACCAGTTCCACTGAGTCTTCTATCCTGGAGATAATTGGGAAGTAATCCAATTATCTCCAAGGACAGAGGCAAAACTCAATTGAACACATGGCAGCAAAAGACAATAAAATACATAAAAATATATAACTGTGCAGCCATTGCATAAAACAGGTACATTCAACATATCCCCAGATACAGGTACATTCAACATATCCCCATTATTACTGAATGGTGCTCAGATCACACACATACAGTTCAATTGCCATGGAGCCACAGTCTTTCCCATAGTCTTTCATTATACAAATGGGCTCCATGGCATAGCTATCTGGGGTATCACCGCTCAAACAGGTCAAGCACCGAATGACCCGGCTTTCGTGTCTTTGCAGGGGAAAATCAAGTGTTTCAACATGGGTTCCATAGTCTAAAGGCAGCAGGCGGGCAACCAGGCTCCTCCAATGCACAGTGGCGAGATTGGTCTCGTCACATAGGGTAAAGTCTATAAGTCCCTTTTTGTTATAATCAATGTTAGGTTATGTTTTCTATCCACAATTCAGTATGGTATTGTATCCCCAGAAAGGATGCATTAAACAGGATATAATGAAACAACAATGTATTTAGACTTATTAAAAACCTATACAAAAAATATTAAAAACTCCTGCATATATAAGAAAAGTGGTTAAAATATTGTCTTGACCACTATAATGTCCAATAAAAGCAGATAAGCAGTAGGTGGGTAAAATGTTTACCACTCCATCGGAGCAGCTGAATCGGTACAAGTTCTTTTCATAAAGCCGCAGTCTTTGGAAGCCGGAACGGAGGGGCACTGTTACTCCACACCGCTGAAGAAATCCGCTGATATTGGTAAGTAAAGGCCTTCCTCAAATCAACGCGTTTCACCCGGGTTCAAGCGGGCTTTTTCAAGATAGTGAGGTAGCCTTCCGTTATGCAATATATACCTTGTTGAGTTACGGTGTCAATCAGTTATTTCTTAAAGATACAGGAACCCTTCTGTGGCAGGGCTCTTCATGTAAAGACCAGCTTATGTGCATATATCAGAGATTAGCAAACACATGCTATATATATATATATACTGAAATCTTATGTACATTTACTTACTTAATACATCACGTCTCAAACAATAAAACATGTTACAAAAATAATTAAAATGAGATCAATGCAAATAGAATCGTGCATCAATTAATATGTATTTTGGAATGATTAGCAACCGTAATAATAAAAAGAAAACAATTATATAAGGAAAACAATGAATACACCCACTTTTCGTTTCACATGTTTTAATTGTAAGCCACCGTCATATGGTTTCGAAGGGGAATTTTTTAATTGTAACATTACAATCTGGAATAATAAAAACAGAAGCTAGGTACCAAAATGTACTTATTAATTAAAAGACGATAATCAGGAGAATTTCATTTTCTTAAGAGACATTCTCATGGGGAAAATGGTTTTGGCACATCTCTTTGTATAATTGAAATAACGATAACTGTCTTAATTTCTGAAATAGAGTATTGTTTTTCAGGCTAGATAAAGTGCAGTCACTTGCAATTGTTGTTGCAATATACAGACGAGAAATATTTACTAGTTAAAAAACAGCTCTATTATTTCTAAAATCAGCTTACTAATAGCATCAAGATATGGTAACATACAACACAGTTCGACAAAATTGACATAGTTGGTATAATTGCAATAGTTACAAAAGCAGAAACTAACTGTATAGTCACACTGTTAATACATCTATCAGAAGAAATTAAAACAACAGAATATATGGATTGTGTAAAAGTAATTTTATAACAAGACACAGAGGCTCATATTGCAAATCACTTTCTTTACTGTCCACCAATAAATGGTTTTAAAAAAATGGTATACATAGTGATAGGCCACTCCCATACCAAGTCCCAGTATAATAGTCAGCACCTCCCTTCATATTTCCTCTTTCTTTGCTGCTCCACAGTCTGTTAAGTACCATCTGTTTTGTCTCTTGAGACTTGTACTAATTATTGTGTATTTGTTCTTCTTATTTTGGGGGGGAGATTTTAGTTTAACTTAACCTTTGAGTTACATTGTAGAACTGTTTATGCACCTGTTTTATTGTGTATTGTCTCGTTCTGTGCTCGAGGTCCCAGACCAGCTGGGGGATATTGCCCATTCTTTTTTCCCTTGTGGGCGTCTCCTCCTTTTTTCATGCCTACTATTTCTTTATATACGTTTTCACTGATTTTCCCTTTGGGGGTGCTTGGGTCTGGCTGTTTTCTCCCGTCTCCTCTACTTGCTATACCAGGTCCCGAGGCCGTTTTTTGGTGCACTTTTTGTGTTTTTTTTCACGCCCGTTCGGCACTTCGACTACTGGATTTCTAGTGTCTGCCAATCAGACGTTTGCATGAGAACACCCGTTTGCCTATTCTATCATTGCAGTTTGGGCCGCGAACGTTTGTGGGGTTTTTCGTATCCGACCATTCATTTGTTTCGCTGCCACTTTTGCGAGTTGTCTTTTAGATGCATTCTGCGTGCGAACACACTTTGGAGAGCCCGGAAGTTGATCCCAAGATAACACAATTATTGTCAAAGCTGGGCTGGAACCCACGTAAGGGCCTGGACATGGCACTTGATAAACACCTGCATATTTTTGGGCCCCTGACCAAGCTGTTTGATCTCGCTGAGGACGCCAGGGCTGGTAACAGGCTTGTCGACCCGGACAAATTCCGTGGTTGGGTCCAACGAGCTATCTGTATTGCAGGCAGCATTAATGCTTCACTATCTATGGAGTGAAGTAAAGCCATCCTGTTTACGATTGAGCCTAAACTGGCTAACCTCGCCCTCACTGAGGCTGGCAAAGATACCCAAAGTTTTCCTATTTGCTGACTCCTTTATTAAGGACGTTGGCCATTTTGTTGGGGCATTTACAGCCCTAGATAAGGCCCAGTCCTCCATGAGGAGGGTGTTCCAGGGGTGGGTCCCTCCCAGGGCCGGCAGATCCTGGGGCCGTCTGGCCGGCCTTAGCTATTTTTCTTCCCGCGGCACAGGAAGAGTCTCCTTCAATTAGCGCCCCAGCTACCAGGAGGCAAAGACCTGAACCCCATTCTTCCCATCTCGTAGTCAACCATGGTGGTCAAGGGGATTCAGAGGAAGTTCCGTTGGCAGACAACCCTACGGTAAGCATGAGTCTATCATTTGTTTATTCTCCTATTTGTGTAGGGTGCAGACTTTGTTTTTTTTTTCCCCAGCCTGGGCATCTATCACATCAGACACATGGGTTCTAGACATGGTGAAGGGGTTTCACATAGAGCTAGTGGAGACTCCTCATGGATGTGTTTTTCCCTTCGGGATCGCAGTTGATCTGTCTGCCTTACATGCCAAGGAGGCTATAGAGTTGGCTCCTCTAAGCCCATCAGGGGTTGTCAGCAATATCTTCATGGTGGAGAAAAAGGATGGCCAAATGTGCCCAGTTACACACATGCACCCGCTCAATTCCAGGGTACGCTACCGGCATTTGAGGATGGATGGCATCCATCTTCTCAGAGACTTACTCCTACACGGGGATTGGCCAGCGAAGCTAGACCTGAAAGATGCAGATACCCTCAAATTAAAGCTGAAAGTCTGCAGTTAACGCACATCTTGTTTGTTTCATTTCAAACCCATTGTGTTGGTGTATACAGCCAAAAAGATTAGAATTGTGTCGATGCCCCAATATTTATGGACCTGACTGTATATTACAGGAAGGCAATGTAGGGAGTGACAGAAGGGTGAGGCGTGGGAGGTGCGGTCGGACAGGAAGATGAGCCTCGCCGCCGCATTCATTATGGACTGTAACGGGCAAGTTGGGAGCACGTAAGACCATTGAGAAGCGGATTACAGTAGTCAAGGTGAGAAAGGACAGTGGAATGGACCAGCACCTTAGTCGCATCTGGCGTTTAGTATGGTCGTATGCGCGCAATGTTTTTAAGATGGAAGTGACAGTATTTGGCGATAGACTGAACATGAGGCGTGAAGGAGAGGTCGGAGTCAAGGAGAACACCTAGGCAGCGAGCCTGCGTGGTGGAGCTGATGGTAGCAACATTGACTTGGAGGGAGGGAGACACAGGAGTAGCAACACTTGAGGGAGGAAAGATCAGAATTTCAGTTTTGGTCAGCCATCCAGTTAGAAATAGCAGATAGAAGCAGGGCCAGTTGAGGGGAGACCAGCACGGCATGGGGAAAAACACTATTCCCTTGCCAATGGAAGGGGTCTGGTAACCTAAACACACACAGACACTATGACAGACACACATACACACACCATGACACACACATATACCATGACAGACCCACACACACACACCATGACTTACACACACACCGTGACACAGACAGACACACATCATGACATAGACAGACACACACACCATGACAGACAGACACACACACATACACACACCATGACAGACACACACACATAGACACATACACATAGACACACACACTATGACAGACCCATACACTCACACTGACAGACTGACTCACACATTATTGCTACTTGGCGGGGGAGCCTTTAAAATCTTCATGGTGGAGAAAAAGGATGGCCAAATGTGCCCAGTTACACACCTGCACCCGCTCAATTCCAGGGAACGCTACCGGCATTTCAGGATGGATGGCATCCATCTTCTCAGAGACTTACTGCTACACGGGGATTGGCCAGCAAAGCTAGACCTGAAAGATGCATACCCTCAAATTAAAGCTGAAAGTCTGCAGTTAACACACATCTTGTTTGTTTCATTTCAAACCCATTGTGTTGGTGTATACAGCCAAAAAGATTAGAATTGTGTCGATGCCCCAATATTTATGGACCTGACTGTATATTACAGGAAGGCAATGTAGGGAGTGACAGAAGGGTGAGGCGTGGGAGGTGCGGGCGGACAGGAAGATGAGCCTCGCCGCCGCATTCATTATGGACTGTAACGGGCAAGTTGGGAGCACGTAAGACCATTGAGAAGCGGATTACAGTAGTCAAGGTGAGAAAGGACAGTGGAATGGACCAGCACCTTAGTCGCATCTGGCGTTTAGTATGGCCGTATGCGCGCAATGTTTTTAAGATGAAAGTGACAGTATTTGGCGATAGACTGAACATGAGGCGTGAAGGAGAGGTCGGAGTCAAGGAGAACACCTACCCAGCGAGCCTGCGTGGTGGAGCTGATGGTAGCAACATTGACTTGGAGGGAGACAGACACAGGAGTAGCAACACTTGAGGGAGGAAAGATCAAATTTCAGTTTTGGTCAGCCATCCAGTTAGAAATAGCAGATAGAAGCAGGGCCAGTTGAGGGGAGACCAGCACGGCATGGGGAAAAACACTATTCTCTTGCCAATGGAAGGGGTCTGGTAACCTAAACACACACAGACACCATGACAGACACACATACACACACCATGACACACACATATACCATGACAGACACACACATACACACACACCATGACACACACATATACCATGACAGACCCACACACACCATGACTTACACACACACCGTGACACAGACAGACACACATCATGACATAGACAGACACACACACCATGACAGACAGACACAGACACATACACACACCATGACAGACACACACACATAGACACACACATAGACACACACACATAGACACACACACTATGACAGACCCATACACTCACACTGACAGACTGACTCACACATTATTGCTACTTGGCGGGGGAGCCTTTAAAATTTCCCGGTATCCTGGTGGGCCAGTCCGGTCCTTTTTTGCGACCTCCTTTCTCCCCGGTGACGATTACTACAGTGGCTCGTTGGTTGAAATGGGTAATGCATCAGGCAGGTGTTGAAGTCCATTCGGGGTGGTTCGGCCTTGTCGATGATGCCTTCGGGGGGTTAGAGGACCTGATGAGGTCAGTGGACTGGTCTCGGGAATCTACTTTACGTGAATTTTATTTTCTCATGTTTTTTCTGCGGTTGTCAGTCAGCTTTGAACTTGCAATATGAGCCTCCGTATCTTGTTATAAAATTACATGATTTTGCTATTACATGACAAAAAGTCATGATTTTATTAAAGACACGGAGGCGAGTATTGTCCAACCCTAGATACAATTCTGACTTGGTCTACATCTTCCCTCCCTGGTATGTTTATGATAAGATTGGTATTAACGTAAGTGGGGATGGGATTACACTAAGCTTGATAACCAGTATATATTTGAATTTTTGTGATGTTCCTGGGCTTCTGAATTGTCTGAAAAGAGGGCTCTGTATATATCTTATACTCGCATTCAGTTGCAAGGACCAAAATAACCGTGTGGCTCCTTCTTATTTATGTTTTCACAGCCTAATCTGGACTTGTTTGATGGACTCCGACTGATTGTCGTCTAATGGAATCTCCTACGTTGGTGGTTCTTGCATTCAGCCAGTCTCATAGGAAGGCATTCTCACTGTGAAAATCACAGTGAGAAGCGCGGAAGCGCCTCTAGCGGCTGTCAATGAGACAGCCACTAGAGGCTGGATTAACCTATAGGTAAACATAGCAGTTTCTCTTTACAGAAAAAAGGGTTAAACCAAGCTGGACCTGGCACCCAGACCACTTCATTAAGCTGAAGTGGTCTGGTCGCCTATAGTGGTCCACGAAAAGTGGGTGTATTAATTGTCTTCCTTATATAATTGTTTTCTTTTTATTATAATTGTTTTCTTTTTATTAATACATTTGCTAATAATTTCAAAATACATATTAATTGATGCGGGATTCCTATTTGCATTGATCTCATTTTAATTATTTTTGTAACAGAGCCCTGCCACAGAAAGGTTCCTGTATCTTTAAGAAATACCTAATTTGCACCGTAACTCAACAAGGTATATATTGCATAACGGAAGGCTACCTCACTATCTTGAGAAAGCCCGCTTGAACCTGGGCGAAACGTGTTGATTTGAGGAAGGCCTTTACTTACCAGTATCAGCGGATTTCTTTAGCGGTAACAGCGCCCCTCCGTTCCGGCTTCCATAGACTGCGACTTTATGAAAAGAACTTGTACCGATTCAGCTACTCCGATGGAGTGGTAAACCTTTTACCCACCTACTGCTTATCTGCTTTTATTGGACATTATAGTGGTCAAGACAATATTTTAACCACTTTTCTTATATATGCAGGAGTTTTTAATATTTTTTGTATAGGGTTTTAATAAGTCTAAATAAATTGTTGTTTCATTATATCCAGTTTAATGCATCCTTTCTAGGGATACCATACTGAATTGTGGATAGAAAACATAACCTAACATTGGTTATAACAAAAAGGGACTTACAGACTATGCCCTATATTTTACATCTGTTATGGTACTTTTTGAAAGTAAACCAAAATGTTCAAGTGTCTATCTGTTCCTGTCCAAATCAATAAAATTAAATTGCGTATATACGCTGAAGTAATTAAGTCTGACACGCAAGGTTCAGGTTAAAATAACTTCAAGAAAGTTTATTGGCAAGTGCAGTAAAAGCGGGCGCGCAGGCCCTTTTAAGAGGCATTTTGCGTCATCATTGATTATTAGAATATCAGCAAATAAACATCATCAATTGGATTAATTGTTAAGTGTCGGTGTTAGTGTCTTACCTATTGGTTCAAAAATTAAGAGGTTAGTCCCGTATCCACCCACCAGAGGTGGGATTATTCTGGACACGGGTGGGGATAAGGGGGTCCTAAGCGTCATTTTACACGGTCAATGATATCAGGCTTTATGTCCAGGTGCAAGGTCTCTTATGAATAGAACATTTCATTACTACTGTGTTCTATGGCCTTCAAACTTATACTATCTTACAAATTCTAAGGAGTAGCCGGCAAGTCCTAAGGAGTAGCCGGCAAGTCTTAAGGAGTAACCAGCACCTCCTGGTATTTGTCCTTGCAGGAAAACACAGTCTTTGTCTACTGTACTAATTGGGTTGAGAAGTTCAGTCACGTAATGTAGTTTTAAAATGAACAAGTTAAGTCATGAGGACAAAATGGAGGATTGAAGAAGTCAGGTTAAGAGGACAAAATGGAGGATCATCACAGTATAAAGTTAAAATGGAGTTAGTACAATAATTCAATACAAGTACAATAAAGATTTTTAATAATCCCACATCAGTCCCCCCTATGAAATGTTAGATTCTAAGAGATAAAAACTTTATTATGTTAGTATCAGAAGACGTGTTAACCCAAAGGCACAGAAACCCCGTGGCCGCTAGCTAGGTGTTAATGCAAAGTGCAAGTCTGTCCCTAGAGCTGACCCTAATAGGCTAACTCATCCATCAGTATGGCTCTCGAACACTTCACACCCATGGGTATCCCATGGCAGCTAACCCACCACTTCTCCGCACGGGGCCTTTACCATTCACTGACAGATGTTGTCCCTAAGCTAGTCCCTTCCTAGAATTCCTGCACTTTATCAATGAAAGGGATTGTTTGCAGCGGCAGACAGGGTGAGTTGACGTCTTGGAAGTCTTTTTCATCAACTTCGAGATGGGTGAAAGTGGGTGCCGCTTGGTCAACAGTCTTCATGAGGGATTTTCTCAGACATGGGAGGACACAACAAAAGAGAAGAGCAAAAATAAAAAGAAAAATTAGTATAGCCATACCAATCTGCATTAAAGCCTTTTGCCATCCTGTCATCCAACCAAACCATCTTTCCCAGGGATCTTTTATCCCAGAATTCCTTTTTAACTCTTCAGACAGGTCATTTAATTTTTCTATGGCTAATGTAACTTTACCATTAGGGCCTGTGTTTTCTGGGATGTATGTACAACATGTCATGGTGTCGGGTAAAATTTTACAAACCCCTCCTTTCTCGGCTAAGATCATATCTAGGGCCATTCTATTCTGGAAAGTCATTTGGGATGTGGCCTGCAGTTGTTCGGCCAATCCCTGGAGGGCGTCTCTAGTGTAATTAACAAAACGCTGTTGGTTGTAATAAATGTAATTTATCCAGTTTAAATTCTTGTTTGCGGTAACTATGGTAAAAATTGATTCAAATCCTGCAGCAACCTCATCTCTTGCTTTAAACTCATTGGGTACCCCCCTAGGCACCCCAATGGCATCAATGTAAATGTGAGGATCAAAACTTCCTTTCACTGGGGCTTCACGTCTAACCTTAGTGTGGCTGGGCCCATGGGTGTTGAGGTGTGTGTCAGAGATGATGTGTATAGGCATAATGGCCTTAGCCAGAGTACACTCCCCCCACCACGCTGTGTCCATTCTGGATCTTAACTGTAAATCCCCACACAACCAGTAAATATCTCCTAATGACCTAGTGTGATGCTGCAGTAAGCGTACAGGAACAGTTCGGTATGTGGCACAATATCCTTCGGGGAATTTACCCACAAATTTACCAATCCCATCGTTCATGGCATAGCAAGTGTAATTACCTTTATATATTGTAATACCATCTGGGGGTTTGACATCCTGGGTTAGGAGAGGATACTCCTTTGTCCATGCAATACATATGGACCTGTTAAAATTATAGTGATAGGCAAAAAGGCTTAAAACACATTCTTCTATATCTACTGGTAGGATTAAAGGCACGGTACCCAGGTGAGGCCGGGCACCGCCACACACATAACATGCAGTTCTATTATGCTTATTGGCATTATATTTCATCCATTCTAACCATAGATTTACATCATTAAAACCTGTTTCAGCGGCCATGGTATCTTCAAAGGTGGGGTTAGCAATGGCCATCATGTCTTGAAAGGTCTGGATATGAGGTTTTAATGGGTTAGGGACCATATGGGTGGCCCCTTGCCACTCAGAAGAGTTGCACATATCTTTAAGGTAGAAATGCCCCAACTTTTTATAGGAACCCTTTTTCCAATACATTCCCATCACATACTGGTCTGCATCTGTTGGGCTTGGATGCTCAATGTTAAGAATTAATTTCATTGGTGTACTTCCCCCAGGCTTTCTCAAAGTCATCCTCTGGAGGAGGGATCTACCATGATCATCTACTTTAGATACGGCACTTTTTGGTTTGTAACCCCAGGCAGGCCCGGCATTCCATCCCGCCGCCCCCCAATGATCACAATTGTGCCCCCATTGTTTGTCAACTACACAAACATATGGGTCTTTCGAATGAGGGATATCTCTATAGATGCTCTGGATTTGTGGTGTGGGAAATGGGCATTCTACAATATCACAATAGTCAAAGGTATAAGTAGCCACCTGGGTGCACGATGAATTATACCAGAAGGTGTACCCACTAATGTCTTTGGTAATGGCTACTTGCTGGGCCTTCATAAGGCTAATTAAGGAGAAGATGTACCAGAGATACATGTTTGTGCGATATTCGCTTCCTCTGGGGCAGGAGATTTCTTGCAGTGGGAAGCGTGGACCCAATTTGGCCTACCGGCCAATTTGACGGAGGTTGCGGTAATCAGGAGAACTTGGAATGGACCGTCAAATCTTGGTTCTAGGGTATTTTTTCTTGACCAGGACCCAATCTCCGGGAAGTAGGTTATGAGAACCTGTATCCAATTCGGGATCTGGAATTGAAGAGAAAACTTGGGCATGTATTTTGTTTAGGACATTTGCAAGTTCAGTTACATAGTCTACTAAAACATCTGATTGGAGTTGCAACTGCTGCGGATAATAACAACCTAGTCTGGGTGCTGTCCCAAATAGAACCTCATATGGGGACAGTGAATGCTTCCCTCTAGGTGTGTGCCTAACACTAAATAAAGCTATTGGTAGGCTTTCTGGCCAGGGCATCTTTGTTTCTTGTGACATTTTTAACATTCTGGTTTTTAGAGTGCCATTCATGCGCTCCACTTTACCACTACTTTGTGGGTGGTAAGGGGTATGGAAGGCTAGAGTCACCCCTAGAGCAGTCCAAATTTCTTTAGTCACAGTTGCTGTAAAGGCTGGGCCTTGATCACTCTCAATGACTTCTGGAAGTCCGAATCTACATACAATGTCTGTAAGTAGGCGCTTTGCGGTTGTTTTTGCAGTGATATTGGCCACTGGGTAGGCTTCTGGCCAGCCTGAGAACATGTCCACTATTACTAGTGCATATTCATGGGGCCCACTCTTGGGCATTTGGATGTGGTCAATTTGAATTCGCTGGAAGGGGTACATGGGCTTTGCCAGGTGTTTCGCAGGCACCTTAATTGGTCTTCCTGGATTGCATTTTGCACAAATGACACAGGCCTTGCAGAAGCTATTGATCAATGTTGTGATTCCAGGTGCTTCATAATACTTCTGTATGAGGGCGGCCATCAATTCTTTTGACAGGTGTGCAGGCCCATGTGCCCATTGGACAACTGCTGGATACAAATTTCTGGGAAGACAGAATCTGAAGTTGTTGTAGTATATTCCGTCCTTTTGGATCGCTCCTTTCTTTTTCCATTTCTGGATTTCTTCAGGAGTGACTGCAGCTTGCTGTTCTTGTAATATTCGCAAATCAGTAGGAAGAGTTTGCAGAGCAAAAATAGGGACTTCTTCTTCTTCTTGTCCGGACACTTCTTCATCCACTTCCTGCAGATCCCTGGCCGCTAGCTTAGCAGCCTGATCAGCCAAATGGTTGCCTCTTGCTTCATCTGTATCCAATTTCCCATGGGCCTTAACTTTCAAAACGGCCACTTCTTTGGGAAGTAGGAGGGTATCCATTAGCTCTTTGATTGCAGTGCTGTGTTTGACTGGTGTACCAGCGGTGGTAAGAAATCCTCTTGTCTTCCAAATTAGGCCGAAGTCATGTGCCACACCCAGAGCATATCTTGAATCTGTATAGATGTTGGCACGTTTTCCTTCGGAAATTTTGCATGCTGAAGTCAGAGCCTGTAATTCAGCTTCTTGCGCAGACATTGCTGGCGGTAAGGATGATGATTTGATGACTTTGTCTGTTGTGGTTACGGCATATCCTGTGTGATATGTTCCTCCTTCATCGGCATATCTTGATCCGTCCACAAACAGGGTAAAATCCGGATCTGGTAATGGATTCTCGTGCACAGTTGGTAAGTGCACTGTTTCCATTTTCATCTGTTCAAAGCAGTCATGAGGTGTTTCTGGGTCATAATCATTCTTTATGACCAGGTCTTGAAATTCCTTTTCCAGGAAATGGCGTGGCCATGCTTCTAGAAGGTCAGTTGTTGGGTATTTGGCAATACCATTTTCTTGTAGCTGTTCTTCATTCATGGTGGCCCATAGTTTTGCCATGGGCCCAAGATCATTCCATGACCTTGTCTTCAACTTGGTAACAGGAATATGTGGGATAGCGGTATCCCAATGGCGGTAGAGGTAGTTGAGTTGTTGAGGTAGCTGGACCAAGACCATGCTATTACCTTCAGAGTCACAATAGAAGTCTCGTGCAGTGAGCTTTACATCGGTCCAGTGGTAAAGCTCATCTTCATAGCAAGGTTCGGGAGTAATGTTTGGCTTGTACCACATGGTACAGAAGGCGTAATCCGGGCCTTCACAAAGAGGTGTCTCATCTTCATAAAATGTCAAATGTGGATGCATGACTTTCTTGATACATCCACAGAGCAGATAAATGTAGGTTTCATCCGTGATAAGTCCATAATAGATACCCCCCTCAGGGAGTGGAAGAAGAGTGGACGGATTAAGCACTTGACATCTTTGGATGGAAATGTTGTCAGGCAAAAGAAGATGACACTGTAGGCGCAGGTGTCTGGCTGGAGACACGTGCTTGAGTTGGACTTGGTTGATAATAGCAGAAATGTCATGAGGGGCCAAAACAACCAGAGGGTGGCCAAGGACCAGGTCCGAGGTTCTTTCTATGAGCTCTCTTGCGGCAAAAACAGCCCTGAGACAGGAAGGAGTCCCTCTGGCCACAATGTCTAGTTGACAGGAGAAATATCCAATAGGCCTCTGGCGGCCTCTTAAGTCATTCGTTTGGGTGAGAACTCCTGTTGCGTGGCCTTGTCTTTCAGAGACAAATAATTTGAAGGTTTTGGAGTAGTCAGGTAGGCCCAAGGCAGGAGCAGAAGCAATGGCACGTTTCAAAGCATCGAAATTGTCCAGAGCTTCATTGGTCAGACAGAACAGGTCGGACTTAAGAGCATCATAGAGAGGTTGCATAAGCAGAGAGGCTTCTGGGATCCATGCTCTGCAGTAGGAAATGAGGCCAAGGAAGGCATGAAGGGACTTTGAAGTCCTTGGAGGTGGAATGTCCAGAACAGCTCTTACTCGGTCCCGAGTGAGATGTCTGGTACCTTGAGATAGGCAATGTCCAAGGAAGATCACTGAAGATTGACAGAATTGTAGCTTGATGAGTGAAGCTTTGCATCCTTGTTCTGCCAAGTAGGAAAGAAGACTAATTGAGCACCTTTCAGTAGTGGGTATATCATCTCCACACAGCAGTAGATCATCCACATACTGAAGTAAGACAACTTCTGGGTGTTCAGCTTGCCATGGGTCCAGGATGGTACCCATGGCCTTTGCAAATTGACTTGGAGAATTTTGTGCCCCTTGGGGCATGACAGTCCAGGTATACTGTTGCATCTCATGGGTGAAAGCAAACAGGTATTGACAGGATGGGTCCAGTGGGACACTGAAAAAGGCATTGGCCAGGTCAATAACCGTGAAGAATTTTGCAGATGGTGGGACTCCAGAGAGCAGAGTATGGGGATTTGGTACAAGAGGGGTGTCCAAGACGGTAGCTTCATTAACAGCACGGAGATCCTGAACCATCCTGTACTTCTCTGGCTCACCCTTTGGAGTTTTCTTTTTCACAGGAAATAATGGGGTGTTGCATTCAGATTTACATTTCACCAGGGCACCCTTCTCCAAAAGTGCCTTGATGTGGACAGAAATAGCAGCAGACTGGGCTGGTTTTAATGGATATTGTGGTTTTCTTGGTAACTTAGCTCCTGGAAGAAGCTTTACCACCACAGGGGGAACATTTAGGTGACCTATGTCCTCTGGGCCTGAGGACCATAACTTGGCGGGCACCTGTGTTTTTAATTCCTCTGGGAAATTGGACCTTAATTCTGCTGTTTCCTCACGGGGCTTTTCTAAATGCAGCATCAGAGGCAAGGAGCACAGGGCTGAGGTATCGGATACAGATAGAGGTGTGAACATTTCTACTTGCCCGTCTGGGGTGAAGGTGATGGATGCTTGCAGGCGTGAGAGGACATCAGCACCTAACAGGTTAATAGGGCATGTGGAGGATACTACAAAGCGAGCGAGCAGGCTAGAACCAACTCGTAGTGGAGTTGTTAGAGGGCTATGTCGCGGTTGGCCATCCACTCCAACACAGGAGACATCAATATTGGACAGGAAGGATGGGTCTGGCAGGTCTTGTTCTCGCAGAACACTACGGGCTGCACCTGTGTCAACAAGGAATGTGGTAGGGTGGCCTTCAATGGGCAAAGTCACTGTGGCAAGTGGCCCCCCTTGATCCCCTGTAGACACTGCCATTACAGGGGTTACAGACACAGGCTTGCCAGTTTCCTAATCATCCGGTTCTTCAACAATTGGAACCTTTTTCACGGTCTTGGGGCCTGGGGCAGGCTTGGAGAACTTTTTGGGTGCCCCTGGTTCCCTCTTAGGTTCCGGACAATCACTTCTGTAGTGTCCCTGAGCCCCACAATTAAAACAAATTACATCCTCTAACTTGACTCCCTTGGTGCCAGAGGTGATGGGGGTAGCGCGGGCCACCATGAGGGGAGCTGGATTGGGTCTCCTTGGGGTCTGAACGGATTCCAAACCTCTAGCAACTAAAAGCAGGGTATCCAAGGGAACAACCTTGTATTCAGGGCGTGCGGCAATGATTCCCTTACGAATAGAGTCTTTAACACCTTGGACAAACGCACCTGACAGCATTTGTGAATGAATTTTGTCAGTAAGATCAAATCCTAAATCTGTGAACATTTGATACAGTCTTGCATGGAACCTTTCTACTGATTCTCCTTTATCTTGAATAACATCAGTGAGGCCAGCAGCCTGATCTGCAAGTTTGTCTTTAGCCCATTCTCGTAATTGGGTGCAAAAGGTTACCCCGGAGGGGTAATCAACATCACTGGAAAGCAGATCTGTACTGAGGTGACGGGCCATACTCGGCCAGTATGCATCCCCTGCTTTAATAGCACAAATGCTCAGCAAATCACGCCATGCGGCGGAATAGGTCTTTTGAATTTGAACTATCCCTCGGTAAAAAGGCATAGGCTGTTTTTCTGGGTCGGGGAGCGATTTCATTAATGCACTAGCTTGAGTGGGGTTAAAAGCAACATATTTAGGAGGGGCCCGTTCTCCCCGACCCTTGTGTCCAAAGGGGTCATCGATAGAACGAGGAGTTGAGACTCCTACAGCGGCCCCTGCAGCGGTTCCTGCAGCCTCCACCGAGGCCTGGGATAACCTATCCTCTTCTCCCTCTTCTAATTCGATGATCTGGGCTCTTTTACGGGCAGGGCCCGAGTAAGGTGACAGGACCGGGGGATAAGAGGGGGTCCCAGATGCAGGGGTGGCTAGTGGATCATAACTAGATAGGTAGTCACCGGGAATTACCGGCATCAGGGCTGTACTGGGGGCCGCCATATTGGTGGCCGGAAAAGGTACTGCATTAGGGTTAAGGGAAGAAGTGGCGGCCATATTGGATGAGGGCACATCCGGGGCAGACTGTGCCGGACTGGGCATGACCGGAACCTGGGGAGTGGCTTGGGGAAGGGGTAGTGGATATCCGGGATAGGGCAGGGTCATGGGATATGGGAAGGGGTAGGGCCAGGCTGGGGAGGGGAAGGAGGTGGGGTATTGGACTGGGGTGGAGATGGGAGGGGACGGAGAGGGATTGGTAGGGGTGGGTGTAGAGGGAGGAGCTGGGGTGAGGGTGGAAGGGGTGGTTAGCTGGGCGGATGAAGAGGGGAGGGGATCATTAATGGGGAGGGAGCGTAGGGAAGGGATGGCAGATGAGATGTTAGGGAGAGATACAGCAGGTAGCGTAGGGATGGATGAGGATGATGGGAAAGTTAGGGACGGGGAGGGGGAAAAGAAAGATCCATCAGAATTCAGGACCGGGCAGACAGGGGAGGTGGCGGGATGGGTGTTCAGCAGTCTTTAATAAACCATTATCTGTAAGCTTGCCTTTCATTTCTGTCAGTAACTTACGCCAACTTTCTGGTTGCAATCTTCCACCCGTTGGTACAGTAATTTTACATATTTTTGCAATCTTTGCAACACCTTTAACCATCTCCTCACCCTCTCTGTTTTCTACCAAATCACATGCCAACCAGCCCTTACTGGGCTTGCTTAAATCCTGCCCCATAATCCCTCTACCCCTATACCAGCGTCCTAGATATAGAGAGAGAGAGAGAGAGAGAAAACTGAACAAGAACGTCTACAATGCTCGACTGCCACCCGAGAACCGTAGGACTTTCTCAGGTGCGTCTTCCCAAAACGTAGACTAGTCACTGAATCCGCCTACCCGGGGTGGTAGACACGGATTGGAGCGAGGTGAGAAGTGTGTGACCAATCACTTCTCTTTCAAGAGGAATGGGAGTGGATAGTATAACAATATAGGAAGTATAGAAAAGATGAAAGGCAAGGAAAATCCTTAGAGACAGACACAGGAGTTCATGAGACTCCTAATTAGGCAAACAAGACAACAATACAATTGAAATACAGTGCATGCATCACAGTTCAAATGAAATCAACAATAATCCCTTTCCTTTTACATGTGCTTACTCCAAAGTCACCTCCCTCAACCTCGTAGTGTCCCCGCTTGGAGAATGACTTCCTCAAGTCTCACTATCACAATTAAATAATCAGTGGACCTTCAACTCAACTAGAGCCGAAGGGTCCGGGTCAGGACGTCCCCAACTCAACTAGAGCTGGATGGTCCGGGTCAGGACGTCCCCAACTCAACTAGAGCTGGATGGTCCGGGTCAGGACGTCCCCAACTCAACTAGAGCTGGATGGTCCGGGTCAGGACGTCCCCAACTCAACTAGAGCTGGATGGTCCGGGTCAAGACGTCCCCAACTCAACTAGAGCTGGATGGTCCGGGTCAGGACGTCCCCAACTCAACTAGAGCTGGATGGTCCGAAAGCGCACAGTGAAGCTAGCTAGGCTATCAAAGTGACACAAAATTGGATCACAGGAAACTATGATTCTACACAGATCCCACAGTTCCACAAGCTTCTTTTTCCATACAGCCACAGCCACGAGGCTCCTAAAAGAAGTAAACAGGCAAAGAAGACCCCCAGGAACACATCCACAGGTCAACCCCCCTTTATCCCAAAAGGGGTAAAATACAAACAGATAGACAGACAAACTGAAGACCCAGGCAAATCCCCTCAGGTCCACCCCCCTTTATCCCAAAAAGGGGAAAACAAGCAAAACAGAGAACCCCAGGCAAATCCCCTGCAGGTCCACCCCCCTTTATCTCAAAATGGGGAAACAGGCAAACAATTCAAACACACCCAGGCAACAGATAGACTAAAATGCAGGTAAACAAGTGAGTAACGAGGCACCGGGCAAGATATTACCTGTCTTTGATGTCCTCCCGGGAAGCAGTCACAGACACGTGGACGGGTCAATCAAAGGGGCCGGAACATACCGGTGGCTCTGCAGAAGTCTCTACCGTGTACCTGGAGGTGATCAGTCTCCTTTCCTTCCCCCCGGATTCCTCCGTCCACCCTTGTCTTCCTTAGGACGGCTCACCGGCCGGACATAGCCCGATGCCCCACGTTGGGCGCCAAGTTGTTATGGTACTTTTTGAAAGTAAACCAAAATGTTCAAGTGTCTATCTGTTCCTGTCCAAATCAATAAAATTAAATTGCGTATATACGCTGAAGTAATTAAGTCTGACACGCAAGGTTCAGGTTAAAATAACTTCAAGAAAGTTTATTGGCAAGTGCAGTAAAAGCGGGCGCGCAGGCCCTTTTAAGAGGCATTTTGCGTCATCATTGATTATTAGAATATCAGCAAATAAACATCATCAATTGGATTAATTGTTAAGTGTCGGTGTTAGTGTCTTACCTATTGGTTCAAAAATTAAGAGGTTAGTCCCGTATCCACCCACCAGAGGTGGGATTATTCTGGACACGGGTGGGGATAAGGGGGTCCTAAGCGTCATTTTACACGGTCAATGATATCAGGCTTTATGTCCAGGTGCAAGGTCTCTTATGAATAGAACATTTCATTACTACTGTGTTCTATGGCCTTCAAACTTATACTATCTTACAAATTCTAAGGAGTAGCCGGCAAGTCCTAAGGAGTAGCCGGCAAGTCTTAAGGAGTAACCAGCACCTCCTGGTATTTGTCCTTGCAGGAAAACACAGTCTTTGTCTACTGTACTAATTGGGTTGAGAAGTTCAGTCACGTAATGTAGTTTTAAAATGAACAAGTTAAGTCATGAGGACAAAATGGAGGATTGAAGAAGTCAGGTTAAGAGGACAAAATGGAGGATCATCACAGTATAAAGTTAAAATGGAGTTAGTACAATAATTCAATACAAGTACAATAAAGATTTTTAATAATCCCACATCACATCCACCACTGTGGAGGTGGAACGTGAACTCTGCACTAAAGAACAGGAATATTAATCACCATTCCCTTGATGTACAACATTTAGGGGTATTTTTTACAGCGCTGACTCTTTCTTTCAGCATACTTGACTTTAATGGTTTGGGAATCACCTTTCATGTACCTGGCAGCATTTATATTCCAATTCTGCACATATAGATTATTGTACTCATTTTGTTTGCGCTTTTTTGATTTTATCATTGTGCACTATACTTTCAGTTTAGATACTCTGGCTTTACATTTGAAATTCACTTTGATTGCTCACTTTAGTAAATATAACTCTCCCTACCTCTTGTATCTGTCTGTGTATATTGTACGTTCTCCACTAATTGTACAACGCTGCGGAATCTGTTGGCGCTTTATAAATACCAGTAATAAATAAATAAATCAACTCTGTCAGTCTTGGATGGGTAAAGCCTAATCCTTCTGTTCACATTATGTATATATATATATATAACTATTGACCCTACTGTATTTTTCCTACAATAAGTGTAAAGAACACCTCTCAGGACTATATAAATAAGTCTAGACATACAAACGGACATACATAAAGAATTCAAGCAGCTACACAAATGTATTTTGTGCTATATTCCCATTAACATTCTCTAATCTTTACTTTCTCTGGCCCAGTGCCCTGATATTCCAAGATTCAAGGTAATATACACACAACAGGAGATACTGAATTTAACTATCACTGTCCTTGAAAATATTGGCGTATTGACTTGGTCAATTTAAATAAGTGTAATTCAAACAATTAATTTATATCTCATGTTTGAAATAAACAGAACAGCAGGAGAAGTAAAAATAAAACGAATTAAAGAGACACTCCACTGCTCAAATACGTTTATTTTCTTTTTTTCAGTAGATATACCCCAAATGAAAACATTTATGCATTTAATAATGCATTTTTTTTTTTTTTATTGGGGTAAATCTAAACACAGCTACAGATCTCTTGCCTGCAGCCTTTACAAGCCCTTCCATTCTAATCCCGCCCAGACTTACTGTGGCTGTCCAATCACAGACTTCCCAATGCAGCTCAATGATAAATCTTTGCAAGGCAGGTGTTCTGGGCAATTGCTGCCTATTGAGTTTAGCTCCAGTGAGCTAACTAAACCAGGAAGTAACAGGACCTGTTGCTTGCTTAAATGCCAGGGACGTGTAACCAGATTCATTTATAAATGTGCCAATGTCTATTTAAATCTGCACTTTTTGTGAAAAGAAAAAAACCCACAATCTTCATACATACATTTTGTCCCTTTAAAAGATACAAATAAAAAAAAAAACATTTTCTTTTGCTTAGTGCTTACCTGGAGTTTACACATGTACATTCAGTTCCCACACTCGTCACCATCCAACAGATAACTAAAATTATACCAAAGTGAAGGTGGAAATTTACACTGGGGACTGCCATTAGGTTGCATGGACATACTATATATGCACTCTTTGTGAATACATTTGCATTTGAAAATGAGCAGTGGAGCCTTTCTTCATTACACATCCTTACGCATGCCATATAAAGACACAGCCAGCAGCCAGGTGGTAGTGTTGCCAATGATTTAAGAAATATTACTGGAACAGAAAATTGGCCAAGCTTGTCCCTAAGAGATCTCAAAATGCATCAGGGTCGGAATTATAATGGTACAAAGAGATGAACTTGTGTGGCATCCAGTCTCACTGCATTAAGAGATCTCTTAGACCAGGGGTTCCAAAAAGGTAGATCCCCAGATGTTTTAGAACTACAGCTTCCGTGATGATTTGTCATTGTAAAGGCTTGCTAAAGGCATGCAAAGCATCAAGGGAGTTGTAGTTTTACAACATCTGGGGATCTACATTTTGGGCAGCCCTGTATCCTCTTCATTTTGAAAAATGTATATTTTACCCAAGCTGTGCATCTTTTCAGACAGACAAAAGCTTGCCCTGTATCTTTGTTACTAAGAAAATATTGAACATAATTCCTTTTGAGACAAAAGATACAGCCCTTGTAGCCCTTTGGTTTCCTTAATCTTCTTTGTCCTGGTTTGCAAATATCTCCTCGTCCATTGCATGGAAAAAAAGTTGGCATTTCCTTACGAGCTGGAAATAACATTTTATTGTGTTTTAGACCCATACATCTGAAGAAATTTTAGACCACTGACTGAAAAACGTTGATTAACGTTGCGTCTGTGACTGAAATGTTGGAGGTCCCCAGTGTAAAAAAAGTAAAATTGCAACATAAATGTCTGGAACGGTTTCTAACCCTCAGGGACCCCCTCCCGCCGGGCTGGATGGAAAGTAAAGGGTTAAAACTTACCTTTATTCCAGCTCCTCCTCCTCTCCGCCTCCTATCCTCCCTTTTGGCTGAATGCGCATGCGCGGCAAGAGCTGCACGCGCATTCAGCCGGTCGCATAGGAAAGCATTTACAATGCTTTCCTATGGACACTTGCGTGCTCTCACTGTGATTTTCACAGTGAGAATCACGCAAGCGCCTCTAGCGGCTGTCAGTGAGACAGCCACTAGAGGATTTGGAGGCTGGGTTAACTCTATTATAAACATAGCAGTTTCTCTGAAACTGCTATGTTTATAAAAAAAAAGGGTTAATCCTAGATGGACCTGGCACCCAGACCACCTCATTAAGCTGAAGTGGTCTGGGTGCCTAGAGTGGTCCTTTAAGTTTGTCACTAAAGAGAAACAATTTTTCAAACTGCTAAATATTAGGGATGTGCATGGGCAAAAAATCGGTTTGGTTCGGAAATTCGGCTAAGTAAAAAAATTTGGCACTTCAACACTTCCAAAATCCGGGACTTCGGAAATTCGGGACTTCAGTACTTTCGGACTTCGGCAATTTGTACATTGGTAAGCATCCCCTTTCTTGCCACCACAACCACTTACACATCTGTAGGGCTCCCTAACCCTTACCCCTACCCCTACCGTATCGTCGTATTGTGCTCGTTGAAACAACCACACCATGTTTTTCCAGAGCCTACCTGTGTCTACTTCACCTTGGCTTGATATCAATAGATCCCGAATTTTCCACTTAAAAAGTGATTGAACAGTATTGACTGGCATGTTCATGGCTTTGGATGTCTTTTTATATCCTTTTCCATCATAATAAAGTTCCATTACCTTGTTATGCCGGTCTTTTGATCTATCTAACCTTCTCAGTGCATCCACGTGAGAGCTAACA
The DNA here is from genome assembly GCF_036172605.1 of Pelobates fuscus. NCBI lineage: Eukaryota > Metazoa > Chordata > Amphibia > Anura > Pelobatidae > Pelobates > Pelobates fuscus. The sequence continues at coordinate 65,638,182 of NC_086321.1, forward strand.
AACTCAAAGACTATTTATACACAGACACTAATTGCAATTTAAAAAGCCACTGGTGTGGGGAATTAACCTTTAATTGCCATTTTATCCTGTGTGTTTCACATTGTGTGTCTGTAACAAGGCCAAACATTGAAATGTATGTAAACTTTTGATCAGGGCCATTTGGGTGATTTCTGTTATGATCATGATTTAAAAAAGGAGCCAAACAACTATGTTATAATAAATGGCTACATATGATCACTTTACTTCAATAAAATACTTTTTTTTTGTATGATCAGTCATATTTCCAAATCAATGCCAATACTTCACAATATACTTTCTGCCATATTTTACTTATAATGCATTGTGTTTGAATCTGTGAGTATAGTGAGTGCATGCAGTTATCTAAATGCATACAGGGCTAAAGATAATGTTAGAAGTGGTTATGGTAAAGTTGGGCTTAAGGTTAAAGAGGAGTTAATGTCAGCGTTAGATTACATAGGGTGTTTAGTGCTAAGAAGATTACACATTTGAGTGGCGTAATATTTGTGGTGTAAGGGGTGTTTAGAATCATTGGCTTTAAGGTCAGAGTTGAGTTACATTTAGTATTGGGGTACATGGTGTGTTTAATTTTTAACAAAAGTTAAATATAGGATTAAGTTAAATGGTTTTGTTTCCAGTTTAGATTGTGAGTACTTACATTAAAGGCTAATAGTTTGTTTTGGTTTTGGGAAGAATTTAAAAAAAATCACTACATTGTTAGGAATACAAAGCTGTATTGCTAACACTATAGTGTCCCTCACTAAACTTATTCCAGCACCGAGGTCCCTTGGTGCTGTCTCCATCTCTGCTTCCTCCGACATCATCATCACTATGGAGAACCTGATATGAAGTGGTCTGGGTGCCTATAGTATCCATTTAAATGTAGAGTGAATGAAAACGGGATGTTTAGGGTCCAATCATGTTGAGTTTGCAGGGTTATTAACCAAGAACTCCCTCTCCTATGATTGACGGTTAAACTGCAGGAACAGTTATACAATGTGAATCACTCAGTGCTGAATTTTACACTCTCTATAACTGTTCCTGCAGCTCAAGCATAGAAGGCAGACTGGACTATAGATGACACTGGCCAAGGCTTATCTCCCCTCACTAGCCCACCAAAGCTTCAGCAACCCAAGTGCTGAAAACAGGCGCCCCTACAGGACCGGAATCTGAATACAAACGCCTAGACTGCCTAATAGGAAGTCTGACCCTGTACCTGTTCATCGAATACAAACTAGTCGTAAGAAGAAACTCAGTTACAATCTACAAAGAAAGGAAGTGCTTTGCCTGAAAAAAAAATCCAAGTACAAAAAGGATTCTCCTAATGTGACGTTAACACACATAGTAGTAACATGTTAGATTTATTGAGTAAATACTGATTTATCGATATGTATATTAGTACTTTATGTAAAAATCACACATTAAGTAAGGTTCAGTAACCAGTAAAATGAAAATACCTCTGGCCGTGGTACGGAATGTATCCCCAGAGTATTGGAACAACACAAAGAGGTTTATTCATTATTCCAAAGAGCGAGCAGGACTTGACCAATTTCATGTTACAATTCACTGACTTTAGTGGAATTTAACACAGATTGCATTTGAGTAACACAATAAAAAATTGTATCTGATTTCACTAAACCTACGGACCCCTAGTTTTTGACATGCTGGGAGGTTTACAGTAACTCAAATTAATTTATGGCTGCCAGTAGGACTATTACAATAGCAATACCTGCAGCCCATATAACATGATTTTGCAAAGACATGTATAAATAGTGCTCACTGGACCTTCAATGATCTGTAATGGATGAAGAAAATATATATACCTGCCTGATGTATACTGTATTACAACATTATTATTATTATCATCATTTATATAGCGCCAATAGATTCCGTCGCGCTTTACAATATTATGAGAGGGGAGATTTAACTATAAATAGAGCAATTACAAGAAAACTTACAGGAACGATAGGTTGAAGAAGACCCTGTTCAAACGCGCTTACAGTCTATAGGAAAAATGGAACCTGCCGAAACTCGGGTAATGCACATTTTAACACACTTAAACAGGAAATGATACCTTTATTTTTTTCTTGTGTTTAAATATGTACTGAATTATTTGTTACCGTATCAATAACCATCTCTATGGTACACCTGAAGTTAAGTTAGGAATGAGGAAAAACTAAGCTGATCCTGTGGGGAATAGAACCTGTAACAAAGGTTGCTATCAGACATTTTGGCATTTCCCTTTTTTCATGTATATGAGCTGTATGTACCCCCCTGCCTGCATCCTCAAAGTTTGAGCTAGTTCGAACACTATTGAATTAAGAACTGAATAAATAAAATGAGTGCAGAACGTGAAATTATGCAGAGATTTTCATGTGCAGAGCAAAGCAATTTTATGATTTCATGGTACATTTAACCAAAAAATGTATAAGCAACTTCAGACCTCAAAAATGTAAACATTCTACAGTAAGTTTATATGGACTTCAAACACTGCAAACACTGATGTTCAGACATGTCACTATTAATAGAAATTAGCTTTCCTTAAAAAGCCTTGTTTTTAACTTCTAAGCACATTTGTTACAATCAGCTATACTATATAGGTGTTAAAAACCCTTCTAAGACCACAAATCCCATCATTCTCTTGTAGACTGGTCTGCCCTATGATCAGGATAAGCTGGGTACCAGTCCTGGGCCCTGTGGGTAACTGCCATGTTGGAATAGATGGTGAGCAGAGAATGTGCCATTAGCTGCCTGGCGCCCACACAAAGCCTGTCTGCTTATAGTTTACCTGAGACAGGAATCAGGTTCTAAGACAGGGATAGGAAAACTTCGGCACTCCAGTTGTTGTGTACTACATCTCCCATGGTGCTCTTACTCCCATATTGCTGGCAAAGCATCATGGGAGGTGTAGTCCAAAACATCTGGAGTGCCAAAGGTTGCCTATGCCTGTTCTAAGACATGCAGTTTGCATGTTAGTTTGTCTCTGTGTGTGCATCTCTGTATATCTACTAGTGTATATTTTGTTTGTTAGTGTGTTTATGTATGTGATTGTGTGCCCACGTATGTTTATGTACCTGCACTAGTCTGTAAGTCTGTGGAAAAACATATTGCTGGGATGTCAATTTACCTAATTCTTTTGTTGATGACAAAGGCTTTAAATATTTAGTATGATGTGGATAGCTTTTGATCTCCTTAATTTCTTGTTAAGATGTTCTGTTTCTCTGGTTGCATGCTTTCTGGAGATAATTTGTGTCGACCTTCAGAGAATTCTGATATGTAAATACACAAAAATAATCTCCTTTTTCTGTATGTTATTATCTGCTTTTATATTACACATTTGTGATACTGTGCTACTGTCCATGCTATGTAACCCCTGTTACGGAAGTGTGTGTGTAGGGGTTTATAAAACCGGTATGGCTCATTATAGATTTTGCATTTTAGCTGGAAGCCGGAAGATGCATTGCTTTTTTTTTTTCTTCAAGTATTTTTATTTGTTTCTATATTATACAAAAATCTGACATGACATTCACATAAAAAATATTATTGATATAAAATCTTGTTATTCCAAGTAACAGACTTATACAAACAACTCTATAACTCGATGGAAGCAGCACTGGAAGGGTCTCTTTTTCTTATTTCCTTTCCTTTTCTCTCTCTTTTTCCCTTCCTTTTCTTTCCCTCTCTCATGAAAGATGCATTGTTAGTGGAGGACTCACCTAAGAGTTTTGCCTTGACGTGGCAGATGAGCTTACACTTTAATGAACATTGCAGTGGTACTAAAAACCTGTTCTTTAAATGTGCATAGGTGTGGAGGAAACTTTTTGGGTTTTAAGTTACACATATAGTTAACCTTTTGATTGCCAGATGGAAATGCTAGTTCTGGGTTATTAGTTGTTTTGCCATTTTCCACACAAAATCGTAATAATAATAATAATAATAACAAAGAACTTAACCAGGAAAGGCACATTCAGATTACTCTGGTTTTCATGTACATCCTGGGGATGTTACCTTAGCCCAACATTGCTTTTTATTTCCTATAATTAGATTCCGTAATACATTCCAAATATAGGGTCTGGGCTCTTTACAGGTGTATGGGCTGTATCCCCCAAATGGTGGTGTGTGAATTGGTATACCGTATATGATTGACAGCACATGTACACATGTATGTCATCATGTATTGTTGGTGCTTTGTGAAATGGTATGTGACTGAGATAGCTAAGCACATAACCGGTGGGCTTATGTGAACAGAGGTGAGACTAAATTGTAGTATGTAACTTAGTGGGTAGAAGTTTGTAACTAGGTGGGTCAAATTGGCAAAATGCAGGTGGATCGATGACAGAATGTGAACAGGTGAGTGGTGGCAGATGATTTGATAACTGGGTAGATTAATGTGACCGTTGGGATTTAACATCCATTATGGAATGTTTAATGTGACTGGTTACATTTGTGCGTATGACTGGGAGGTGAGGTATGTGACCACGAATGTGGTGGCACGAATACGAATGGGATTATGTTGCGTGTTATAACTGGTGGTGGGGATTAGACATGTGCAGGCTGGCACATATGATCATCCAAACTTTAGAATCACTTTGGACAAACTGACTTTCATGTATATTTTGTAGCAAAAGTATGTTTTGATAATACAATTATAAGGAATCAAATCATTGCAATGGAGTACCAAAAACAGATCCAAGCCCCTGGCATGTCCTGCATTTTGTAAATCAGGAATAATTGCTGATGGATTTTCTTTACTTGCACTGACAGGAAAATGTTTGAAATAAATGGTTTGGGTTTGCACATTTTTGTATTTATTTATACGTTATCTCATCAAATAAAACCCAAATCTGTTCATGCATATGACTTATTAAAAAAAAAACCAAGAAAGCATTATATGTATACAGGTTATTTTTTCTGTCTGACTTTTGGAGAATGGTTAAGGAAACACAGTAACCATATCAAACAGCCCAAGCTGTGCCTGACCCTTCAGGGGGCTAAACTGAATCTTTGTTTTAAGATTGTGTTAGGATCTATTGAGAAGATGGAATAGTTTCAGGATACCCCCTGAGAAGCGGTGGGAGTACATGACATGCCAAACACAACTCCTCCCTCTCTGATCACTCGACCTCTAAACATCCCAAAAAGTTTACTATCCAAATATATGTCACATGAAAGCACGGAATCAATCCCACCTTTAAAGGGGATAAAGACTGGGGGCTGCAGGGGGAGCCGGGAGTTAGAAAGGACAGGAAGAGTTGGAGTTAAAGGGAGAGTACAGGGGATTAAGGTGAGGATTGGGATCCAGACAGTAACATTTTAATGCTAATACAGAGCAGCAGACGGGCAGAGATATCGCAAGATTTATGAAGAGAGTGATAGAAGCGGGCAGGGGAGAGATTAAAGAGGAGGACAGAGATAGTAAATAGAGTTTACAAAGTGACAGGGGATTTAACTGAGTGAGCAGGTCACAGAGATAGTGGTACTTGCTTACAGTGAGAGGGATCATTAATATTGTATGACAGGAGATGACAGGCTCTGGGAGAGAGGTAAAAAGGATACAAAGTACTCAGACAATAAAGGAGAACTTACACAGGACATCTGGAAAGGGGGATCCAGCAATACAGGGGGAGATCTGATCAGAGTACAGGAGGACAGCTAGAGAAGAATTCCAGTGGATGCAATAAGAAATCCAAGAGAGGACAAAAAAAATAATTCCTAAATCAATAAAAGTCCAGCAAAGTGCAAGATTCACTATAAAAGATCCAGTTGAGGAGCTGTAATAAGGGATCCTGCAGAGCTCCTGGGAGAAGAGGAGGCTTGCTCCAGGAGAGGAAGCAGGAGCAGTGCAGTCTCTGTGGGACTGATAGTGTCCTTCACATGCCTTCAGGAGCAGCCTGTGATCTGCATTGAGTGCCCCGCCTCCAATGTTATACACCGGGCTGTGCAGCTCCCTGTCTGACTCTACAAACTTCACTGAAGCTCACCAAGTGCTCAGGTCCTGGATTCACAGCCTCCCGAGCGCCCCCTGTAGCCCAAACCTAGCCCCGAGCAGAGCCTGCTGTTTCCTCTGTGCCTCTGCTCACCGCATGCTAGGACCCTGCTAGACCAGAGTGTGGGGGGAAACCAGAAGAAGACTTCACACACAGCAGGGCAAGGACATTGGTAAGAAGCTGCCGCACAGTGCCAATGTGTGAGAGAGGTGCCCGGAGGGTCTGCCTGTGTCTGGGCTGCCTCATGATACTCTTGTCCCTGGGACTGGCTTGGACTTACAGAGAGGAGTTGGAAGCAGACAGGTGAGCATGTCTTTACCCCACCGATACATTGCTGCTCTTGTTATCTGAAGAACTCTAGCGTTCCACCAGGTGAGGTCACACTTTCTGGGGCAACGTTCTAAAAGCTGAGCAGTCACTATGGAAACAATGGAATGCTCACACCAAGATCAGAATATTACCCCAGATGTTGTCTTTGCCCATAACCCTATTAAATGACAAAATAATAGTACATGATTACATTATAAGGCTAGTAAAAAGATTAATGGAGGAACGTATGGGGATACAGGATTTATAATTATTATTGGTTCTATTAAAAACAAACAAACAAAAAAAACAGTAACCAACCAATCTACTGATCTTCTTTTACTTGAAGACCTCTAGAATATAGGTGTTCCACCAGATGGGGTCACTCTCATGCCCTCACCTGTCACTAGGATTACCTATCTACACAGACTCAATTGCAGATTTGGTTGAAGTATTGTCAGGGGACTGCAGAGTGTGTGACAGGCCATAATCATTTGTGAGCAAACAATGTTACTTCCTGTTCCACCTTACACCTTTAGTGGCACAGATGCATTGGGGGTTATGTATAAAGATCAATCCTCGGGCAACGGTCTAAAGGTCCATAGGACCCAATGGAATGGTCATTATTAGGACATTGTCTCGGATGAGATGTTCTCCTTGTATTTCAGCCTTTGTGTAGGTCTCACTAATATTAGATGCTGAAATTATAGGGTTAATGAATGTGCAGGACTGCAACATAAGTAATAATTCATGGTTTTCTTTAAAAATATATATTTTGACAGTTCTGAAATTGTTTAATCTCCCATTTTTCTAGGGATGACTAATAATTGGTTTTAATTGAATTGTTGGACCTCTTCTCTTAGCAATCAGGAATAATAGGAATTGTCCTTTAATGACACCTTTGATTTCTACTACATATATATATTTACTATGAATAATTCTTTATTGAAATGAGGTTGATATAGCTTTTAAAGGTTTAGCAAAAATGCATTACTGTAGCACAATTTATACAATCATATCTGGGGGGAAAAAAGTTAAAATACATTTTAAGAGGTGAAAATTATGAAACAGACAAAAAAGTGATTTTTTTTTTTTCCCCCAGAACAACTTATAAAAAATATACCCATTCATTATTGATATATTAAACTCTATTTATTTTTTTTTCTAATTTTGTAAAAATTATTTTCAGGGAAGTTTGTTCAGAGAATAAAGTAACCACGACTAAATATCCGTGTCTGAAGACAACAGGAGAGGTGACCACATGTTTTAGGTACGTTTTACCATTCATTTAACTTGTCTGATGAGCAGCTGTTGATAACCAAGTGTGATGCAATATTGAAGTAGATAAAGTGCCAGTAATAAGGTTCTAGTGCTTGGAACACAACTTCAAATCCCTGGGTCTGTTTATACTTTTCTCACCTGTACTGTGTGAATGTTTAACTGATGCGTTACAGATTTGGCTTTGAGAAGGCATAGCTGTGGACAATGTTGGGATATCTTTAGACATGCTGGTAATGAATCACAACTTAAAAGAGCAATTTTCCAAGAGAAACATAGAAGGAAAATGCATTAGAGACTGTTGGAGTTTTTTGTTCTCTTTAACTATTTCCCTGCCAGGAAGGGCAGTCGTGCACAAAGGCATAGCAATTCCTTCTGGCAGTGAAATGGGAGCTTGTTAAGTTTAACTCTTTCATTGGAATATAAGCAAGGTAAAAACTTGTGATACCTCGCTTGAGCCAATGAATTGTTTTTTAATGTGCGCACAGTAACTCGCAAACGGTTAAAAACAAGGATTTAAGAGACAAGTGTATAATCAGATTACGGATTTATGCACTGTGCGGTGAGTTGATAACTTCAGTCAATCTAGGCCAAAACAGTCAAGTCAATTAGATTTTCCAACTCATTTGGCCTTAATATTGCAACTCCGTTGTTCTTTAAGGACATAAATCGGTGGGGGAGGGAGGGGAGTCTGTTTACTAAACTGCAATTTGTTTGATTGACTAACTTACAACATTAAGATACGGTAAATATAGCAGAGCTGTAACATTTCGAATTGTATTGGCTAATTAGCTCACAAACCACTTATTGTCAATATTTAGTAAATCTACCATTTTGGGGATTGTTTTCTAAACTTGCCATTGCAGAGAATAGACAACAGACTTGCACATTTAGGCCAAAATAATAGAGGTGACACAATAGCACTGTTGGAGAACTTTTCCAGTTTGATTATTTTAGTCTGAAACTTGCAAATATAAATAAATATGTAGCGACTAAACCTCTGTGGAGATTATTCACTAAACACGATGTTGTAAACTGATTGGCAATATGTAGGCGCAATAGCCAAACTCTGACTATAACATTTACAGAATTTATCCAAATCAGCATTTTTTTTCTTACATTTTGTAACAGTTTTCAGTTTACTACAATTCTGTGTTTAGTCAATAAACCCTTTTGATTTTTAAGAAATTGTTAACAAATCGTGTGCTCTGGGTCTTTTACGATTTCATGCAGTGAACGTAATAAACTAATCAAAACTAGTCTATAACTTTTCTTGTACTCTATTTTACATGCAGACATGTTATCTACAGATTGCTAACCTACTTGTTCCAATTGAGTTACTTTTATGGAAAGTAAACTGTAAGGTTAACATACCCGGCTGTTTAGAAGACAGGACAAATTCTAACATTGACCTTTTTATAGTCTAGTTTATGAACAGTACTAAAAAGGAAGAAAGGGGGAAAAAAACAATTGTTTTCTATTGTTGATTGGCTTATTTGGCTTGAAATTCTTGGAATTTGATGCACGTGTTTTGCAAATTATAGGTTACTGCTTGTTCTCTTCCAACAGATAATAATATTGAGTTTTTAAATGACCAGTAAGGTTCATTTTGATTTAGTTAATTTTAAAGTTAGTCTTAAGGAGGAAATGCTAGTTTAATAGTTTGCAAACACTTGTCCAAAAATCCAAGGCTTTCTGTTTTTGATACTGGTTTGTTATGATTGCAAGTCTGGAATAAAATGTGCCTGTGATATTTAAACGTGTCCAGTGCATTAACGTTTTCTGTTGTTAAAACAACAACCAAACCCCCCCTCTTCCCCCCAAAAAAATTCACTTTACGAGATCAAAACCTTTTGTACTTTTATTGTCTTCTTCATTCCAGGATTGTAGCTGAGGAGCTATAATTGAGCATTATACGCTTACACTTTAATTTATTCATTTAGAAATGCTCTTAGATCCTGTCTTATTTTATTAGGTGCTAGAAGAAAAACAGAGAACACAGAACCACAAAATTTGACAATTATATAGAGAGAATTCTAGAACTGCTTCACGATGCACATATTTTGTTCATTTTTTTCCCCAGTGTTGGTGAATGCAGAATGGATGGTTTTAATTTTGATATGACATGCAATGTGTTCAACATAATATTAATTTATAGTACATGAATACAGCTATTAATTACATGATTATCAAGGATGTCAACTTTTATTGGTGCTTCTGCGAATCCTGCACATATCTGTACAATACAGAAAAAAGTATCCAGCTATTATCTGCATTCCCTAGCTTAAAAATGAGATTTTACCTGGTATGTAGCCACTTTAAGCAATGTTTCATCTGGATTTTGATGGCTAATTGCGGGGCCCATTGCTTGTTCAGGAGTGCACTTGCCCCTAGTTATCATTCCCTACTATACACTTATACTTTGTTTATGTACCTTTGTATTACATTGTTTGAATCTTTTAAATAAAGATTTGAAAAAAAAATACATTATTCTAGTACCTTTCTGTATATTATATGATTCTAATCTGCTATGCTGCTTTATTCTGTGTCTTCATTTCTGTGTAAAATGTATTTACCATTCTGTGATATCATGGAAAAGAGCTTTTAACATGGCTAATGATTTGGTTTTTGTTTATTTAGGTGCTTGTGTGCAATGTTTCAACCCCTTAAGGACACAACTTCTGGAATAAAAGGGAATTGTGACGGAATATTTCCGTCATGTGTCATTAAGAGGTTAACATCATTTAGATCAAGAGTCCTCAAACTCCGGCCCCCCAGATGTTGCTGAACTACAACTCCCATGATTCTTGGAATTGCATAGATAGCCAGAGAATCATGGGAGTTGTAGTTCAGCAACATCTGGAGGGCCGGAGTTTAAGGACCCCTGATTTAGATGATGTGGAAACTCAATGTTCATGTAATTATGTTGTTTATGATATGTTCCACCCTATTGCCTTAGAAACATCATTAGGTTTGCATGTACTCAATAACACAGAGGAAGGGCTCTGAAAACACTGAATATACCACACGAAGGTGGTGGCAAAAGCAGCCTGCATTCTGGTGATGTATTGAGGAATGTATGTTTCAAAAAATGCCATCAGCGTTACAAATGCCTTTAAGCAGATCATTTGATCATTTTTATTTACCTGTTTTTATCCATTTACATATTATATTTATAATTTTATTTTCAGGAGTCACTGTACAGCAAACTATACACACAATACAGTAGTTATCTTATGCTAATTTATGAATTCCACATGTATCCCATATTACTTAAAAGGACACTATAGTCACCAGAACAACTACAGCTTAATGTAGTTGGTCTGGTGAGTATGATGGCTCCCTTCAGGCATTTTCATGTAAACCCTCCCTTTTCATGGAAAAGGCAGTGCTTACATTGCCCCTAGGGACACCTCCTTAGATGGCCACTGGAGGGGCTTTCTGGCTCGGGGCTGCACAGTAAGCAACCCTGCCGTTCAGTGTCCCCATGCTCTGCATGGAGACCCTGAATTTTCCTCAGAGATGCATTGATTCGATGCATCTCTACGAGGAGGTCCTGATTGGCCAAAACTGCTTTTGGGCCCATCCCCAATGCTTTGGATTGGCTAAAAATCGTCCATTTCGATGTCACAAAGGGGGCGGAGCCAGTGCTGGCTGCCCAGCGCGGTGCTGGAAATAAGGTGAGTTTTATATGGTGGCTAAGGGGGGACAAGCCACCTAAATGTTGGGTTAAACACTATAGGGTCAGAAATACATGTTTGTTTTCCTCACCCTATAGTGATCCTTTAAGTGACAACGTTTTGAATGAAGGAGCTATATTCGTCACAGTTGGTCATATTTTACAGAAATGGTTTAGAATGTTTGGCCCTACTGCGAAGAGATTGTGTAATTGTGTCTTAAAAAGACAGAGTTACCGTATTTATCGGCGTATAACACGCACCGGCGTATAACACGCACCTCATTTTTAGAAAGAAATTCCAGGAAATTTCCCCCCTTCCATAGTATTCCCCCACCTCATCCCATAGTATTCCCCCCTCATCCCATAGTATTCCCCCCTCATCCCATAGTGTCCCCCCCTTTCCATAGTATTCCCCCCCTCCCATAGTATTCTCCCCCTCCCCTCCCATAGTATTCTCCCCCCCTCCCCTCCCATAGTATTCTCCCCCCCTTCCCTCCCATAGTATTCTCCCCCATCCCCTCCCATAGCATTCTCCCCCATCCCCTCCCATAGCATTCTCCCCCATCCCCTCCCATAGCATTCTCCCCCTCCCCTCCCATAGTATTCTCCCCCTCCCCCCTCCCATAGTATTCTCCCCCTCCCCCCTCCCATAGTATACTCCCCCTCCCCCCTCCCATAGTATTCTCCCCCTCCCCCCTCCCATAGTATTCTCCCCCCCCTCCCATAGTATTCTCCCCCTCCCCTCCCCTCCCATAGTGTACTTCCCCCCCCTCCCCTCCCCTCCCATAGTGTACTTCCCCCCCTCCCCTCCCCTCCCATAGTGTACTTCCCCCCCTCCCCTCCCATAGTGTACTTCCCCCCCTCCCCTCCCCTCCCATAGTGTACTTCCCCTCCCATAATTACTTACCTGTCCTGAAGCGTGGGCCGGCTTCACAGCTTGCACCGCGGTAAAGGAACTTTAATTTCATGTTCCGGTTTCCGGCGGGACTGATAGGAAGTGTGCACACTATTGTGCACACTTCCTTTCAGTCCCGCCGGAAACCGGAACATGAAATTAAAGTTCCTGTACCGCGGTGCAAGCTGTGAAGCCGGCCCACGCTTCAGGACAGGTAAGTAATTATGGGATATCGGCGTATAACACGCACCCACGATTTTTCCCCTATTTTCAGGGGAAAAAAGTGCGTGTTATACGCCGATAAATACGGTAATTGTACTAGACCTCGTTTTGAAGATGATGAAATACATACATGAGCAAAACCAGAGATATTCCCCATTGTATATCCTCCATTGCTGCCCATCCACAACATCTACAAAGACCAGAACATTGCTGATGATTCGTACTGGTCCTCTCATTGTTTTCAACATATCCCAAAAAGATTTTTGTAGCTGGGATTTATGGTTGTGTTGTTCAGCAGTTTTGAATACAAATACATAAATGAAACTACTTTTCAAGGACGTAGAAGCCACCAGGTAATACCGCTCCTGTATGGCTTGGGAAGTGTATTTTAGTCTGTGATCCCACACATGCTGTGGAGTTCAGCAGCACAGTCATAGGTGATGATGCATGACAAAGTATAAGATTGTGTTACTTTTTTTTTTTTTCCTCACTGCTGGAGAGACTAAATCTGTCCAGACATCATAGTCAATCCCCACACCCATTGTCTTTATTGGTGTGGACCATTCATGGGATGGGAAGATGGTACCGAACAAGATATCTAGCGCCATCCTAGAGGACATCAAAAAAATGAGTGCCCAGGTCCGTCTTTCTTTTGCATTATGTTATTATTGCCACAGGGAATCTACCATCAAATCCTTAAAGGGACATTTCAAGGACCATAACCACTATCTGTTATTGTAGTGATTATTTTTCACTCTATCCTGTTTTGCTGTTGTTTTAACAAATAAAATCGATGACTCGCTGTCATACAAAGTCAACCTACCTCACCCTAGAACGTCGTATGGGGATATTTCACTTTTCTCATTATGCTTTATATGGGCATTCGACTCCTGTGTCACAAAATCATAATTAGTTTCTGTTCATCTGAGGTAATCATCCACCACAGCCTTCGTGGCTTTATACATGGCATGTGAAGGTACCAATGACACGCATGGTATGCATTAGACGTGTTATGAAATGTGCACATCAGCTGCCCATACCTCAGCCGAGTCTCCTTGTCATATCTCCCAATATTGGATAGTATACAGGTATAAATAGTTATGAATCCATACTGCAAAAGATCAATGGTGCTCAGTAAATGGGTATAATCAGAGAATGAATGCAGCTTAGACCATTTGCTCTTACTAAACCCGTGTGCAGAAATCACAATGCCAAACTCTGATTGATCCCAGGTTTGCTTTCAGCTTCCTAGCAATTATTTTATACATTTGGTTTGGAAAAGTGAACAGCAACAAATATTAACAAGAACGTCAGAAAGCGTGTTATAATTTACTATAGATTACTCCAGTTCTCCACACTGATATTACTTTTGATACAACCACTGTCTGTAACATTGTGCTATTGTGGCAACAATTCATATGCTTGTAATTTATAGTGTTTTATGGATATAGTAAGTGACTCACCACCATGGATTCATGGGTTTATTTTTTTTTTTTAAACTCCGTAACTGTTATAACTGGGTTGTATAACATTACAATCTATGTAAAGGCACACTCAAACTCCCTTTTCATGAAAAACTTATCAAAAGAACCAGGAGGTCGCTTGTTTCTTCTGTATTATCACAGTATGAGACTGCTGGTAAACTACTGAGTCCATTTATTTTTTTTCCTAGATAAAACCGTAACAAGGACATGTTGAATTCCGAGGTTCCTTGGACCTTGTAGGACAGTCCTTCTATTGGATTAATTTCTACTGTACTGGATCTCAGAGAACCAGACACACCTAGGTTAATATGGGGTGGTGGGGGGGGGGAGGGGTTAAAGTTATAAACAAAATAAATACAACATGGCAAGAAACAGGGTTGATGGATTTTCTGAAATATTATAGGGAGAGTGGGAGGCAAAGGTGTCTGACTGTAGTAGGGTCAGGAAGAAACTTAATAAAAAGAGGTAGAAAGAAACAAGAGGAGAGCGAATGAGAAGGCTCTACTTGCATTGACCCAAATTTTGTGAAAGAGGCTTCAGAGTGTCATAGACTACAACACTACCATTTTGTCCATTTCCATGCATTTGTTCATTTTTGTGTGTAATATCTGCCATAGTTGGCACCTGCAGCATATTCCACAGCTCCTGAATGGAACTTTGGGATGCTATAAGCAAGAATAGAAAATAATCAAATATTATTTAAATAATCGCTTACTTTTTTAGTTTAGAGACAATTAGTTCTGTGGGAATGACGCCGGTTATACTGGGTCTTCCCTCCACAGTGGCCACGTCCAACGGCAATAGAGACGGCGGCTGCTGTGTGTATGAGGCTTTTATGATTCCTAAGAAATTACCCAAAATCCCATTTACAAACGTGTGTGTCATCACATGGCCACTAATTACCAATAAGAGAAATTCTTAGGGCATTTAAACTCCTTTTAAACATGTTTCAGTGCCCCGTCGTGGTGTCCAGTTTGGTTATCCAAGAGCTCGTTATTTCTATTGATTCTTGTGTATTTTGACCATGGCATGATCTTTGCCTATTCTGACTTGTGAAACCCTTGACGTTTGGCTTGTCTACCATTTACGTACATTCTGTTTCCCTCACCACCGCCTGTCCTGTACTTTTTTATATTAACATTAAATCCAGACATTCTAAGGTCCAGTAATATGTTTTTAGGGTTTCTGACTTATTTTTTATTTGTTAACTTAAGTTCTGCGTGTTGGGTATTAGAATATCCTGACAATTTAATTTGCACAAATTACTTTTTACTGCCATTTTTGCTTATGATTCTTAAAAGAAGTGTGTCTTTTGTTTTGTTTTTTAGGGCTATATTAAATGTTCTTTCATTCACTCAAGATGGGAATTAACTTGCTTTGAGTCTCTTCCTTAATTAATCTAACTCCTTCAGGAGAAATTCTTCAGTCAAGCAGTTCATGCATACTCCCCACATGAACACTCGTAATTAAATGTTGTTGATGACAGCTTGTAACCTTTAAAAATAGTATTCTCAGAAACTTGCTGTCTATAAATAGAGGTAATATTTTCATTCTCCAGGTAAAGGAAACTTCTAACATTTAAATAAAATATACAAATTTTTTACGTCATATTGTTTAGATTACTGCCTCCACCAAACACTCTCTGTTTTTCTTTCTAAAGTTTAATGTGCCATAAAACTTGCCTTTATACTAGAGCTTAGTCGATCTCCACCAAGTAGCCTCTTTATCTTAAGTGATTTCATCATTGATGATGACTAATCAGAAAGAAGCACTGGGGACACAGGGCGCTTGTCCAACACCATGCTTTACCAATCAGAAGCAAGGAAAGTGGTCAGTGTCTTTATCCTGTGTGTGATAACGCCAAACATGAAGAAATTGTAAATGTAAACACTGCCATTTCTCTTGAAAGATGATGTTTGGCATAGTCTTAAGAGGGACAGCATATAATCACCACAAACACCTATTTACTATAAAGTGGTTTTGGTGCCTACAGTGTCCCTTTAAAGATTCAAGGTAAAAAACGTGATCAGAAATTTGTGTTTAATGTTTAGGATAACATTTTCATTATATATGTATCTCTTCAATTTGCCTTTTATTCAGTAAGATATCTTGACTATGCTTCTTATATATGTTTCCATAAAGTTCTTAATTTGTAAAGAGAGAAGTATTTTTGAAACCATTTTAGAAATTCTTAATTACTGTAATATCTGTTTAGGATGTACTAAACTGTCAGGATAATCAGAGATCCAAGTACACTTGTCCTGAAGAAGTTAAAGTCAGAATAAGTGTAAACCAGATAACTATCAGTGGTCAAAACACCAGAGGACATCATTATGGGAAAACCAGCAGGGTCTTGAACAGTAGATTTTAGTTAGTAAGACCAAAACTAATAAGAAAAATGTAAATTGCAAGGACTGTACAATACAAGGTAGAAGGACCTACATAACAGAGCATGAGGAAAAGCTGTCAATGATTTAATAGTCTCAATGAAGTGACACCAAAACCATGAACTCATAAGGAAATTATACTGCTGAACATCCAATTAAAGCTTGATAGGTAGGAACATATAAAGAGGTTATGGGGCATCTTCCAGCTTCATTTAGAATGTCAAAGGTATAATAAATCACCTCTGTGCCCCCTCGTTAGCAAACTCATGCAGAGGTAAAGGGGGATGATGTATGGACAGCCATACCATCCACCTAACGACTGCTTAGATTGCTATTCCAATTTAAGTTCAATCGGTCTCTTATTATATCCCAATATATTAAGAGGTTGGGGAAAACGTTCAATATGTTCAATCAAGTATATGTATGATTAACTGACTTATTTAAGATAAATATTTTTCCATGGCGCTTCCCCATTATTTTAAAAAGATACCTTTATTCACATGAGGATACATTTTTGACAAGTAAATTTGTTGGTTGATATGAAGATCAAATCCATGTGGCTAATAAATGCTTGCTCCCCCTCAGGGAGCTGGAGTTATAAAGGGAAATTTATCAAAGTTTTTCAATTGGCTTCATGATATTGAGTTGACAACAGAAGACTGATTGTCAAAGGATCGCGTGATTAAACTGTCAGTGGATGGAGATTAGAATTCAAAGGGTGCTTAAGAAAAGGGAATACCTTTTCAGACATTCTATTCATTATGCACGAGCACTCTTTGACAACATGCTATAAATGTTTTGTTTTATAATATACGATGCAGATTTGATTCATATTGTGAATGTAAAATGTATGCATGACAACCATCGCATGTTGAGTGCATGGCATTAGGACAGGGTTTTCTCTGCCCCCCCAACCTCCCTGCCTCCCAAAAGCAAGATGCATGATTGTAGAAATCTTCTAAAATACCCAGGGTTTCAAAGGAGGTCAGTTTTTTTGTAATTATTATATATTTGTCTCTGTAATAATTCTTTTGTAATAGAAAAAAAAGAGACCAACTTAGTCTCATATGGAAAGCACTTATATTCACCCTTTTTTAATGTAAACCTGTAATATCTGTATTCCATATATTCAGAGAGGAACCATTTAAGTGAGTGTACAGCCATGCTTGGCTATTCAAGAGATTTCTGTGCTAGGCTACTCCAGGGAATCTGTGCTCATATGAAAGCACTTCTGCAGTGATCTGGGTATGGACCACTCTGCTTGGCATTCTTGCAAGGCTTTGTGACAACCTTGTATGCCACTGAAAGACGTCCTGGCTTCAAACCTGGCAGTAATAGCCGATATGCAGTAATGTAGACTCTGAAGTGCTGATTGCACAGATAAATGTTCTAGAATGAATAATCCTCATAACAAACAAAACACTCTGACCAATTTCTCCATATGTGAACACAGACACAAATATCTCCCTTCATTCAAAGCCAAATATGCTTGATAATTATATTAGACACGGGTGTGCTGTATCTTATGACCATAGAAACCAAATGCTAGTGGAATAATGCGATTTCGAATTGTCCATTATTTTTTTTTATTGCCTCTGGCATTGGATGGGTTAATGTTGGTGCCTGGAACCTTGACAGCCAATGCGCTCTTGCTCATTATGAATCTGGCTCTGTTTTAAAACAACCCTTTCTACCTCACTTCATATTTTACGCTGTAGGATCGAGCTTGAGGACAGCGCTGTGTTGTTCCAGAAGAGCCCAGAGGCACATGTAATTAACCTTGGTGCACTGCATGCTTATTTAAAATCTCACCAGTGACATTGTACATGAAATACGATTCTCCTCTGACATCTGATAAGAAACAATACATAGTTTGGGTATATTTACTTTACATTTTGCAGAACTTGTCTGTATTTCCAAGTTGGAACGGTTTGTGTGTATATGAAAACACATTTATTTTCACCCACTAACTTTTATTACCTTGATTTTAAAGAGAGAACGGATCTTGGCTTCCTCCATTACATTGAAGATTAGGAATGAACTGGAGCCTAGTTGTGTAGGTAGCATTTAACAGCAGGAGTAGTGAATACCTGGAATAGTACTCCAGCAGGGGAGGTAGATGAACACATTTAAATGGACTTTCAGCATTTTATAAAAATAAAATTGCACCAACTGGGCCAAAAGAAATCTTGACAAATGTAATTCTCTATTTATATGTACTCGGACACCTAAGCACCACAAATGTAAAAAAAAAAAAAAAAAAAAAAAAATTACTGTTAAATAACTATGTATACTCTGTATTTGCCATAATGGTTTTACACATTAACCTGGCAAAATAAAACATTTACAGGGTTATTCACGAACGTGAGAATTCAAAGTGAATTTCAAATTTAATGTCAAGTAGCTAAACCGGAAAAAACTATCTAAGTCAGCTATGCATTCAGTTCTGGACTTGCATTTTAAATTCACTTTACATTCTCATTTTAGTACATAACCCTGTCAGAAGGTATGATAGTCCAGGGCAAAAACAGAGGCAGCCAAGTCTTCGCAAGGGTTGTGGCCGAGGTAGACTCTACAAGAGTTTTGGGAGAGGTGAACTCTCATGTGGCAGAGGTGGACTCTGCAAGGGTTGTGGGAGAGGTGGACCCTGCAAGGGTTGTGGGAGTGGTGGACCCTGCAAGGGTTGTGGGAGAGGTGGACTCTGCAAGGGTTGTGGGAGAGGTGGGCTCTGCAAGGGTTGTGGGAGAGGTGGACTCTGCAAGGGTTGTGGGAGAGGTGGACTCTGCAAGGGTTGTGGGAGAGGTGGACTCTGCAAGGGTTGTGGGAGTGGTGGACTCTGCAAGGGTTGTGGGAGAGGTGGACTCTGCAAGGGTTGTGGGAGAGGTGGACTCTGCAAGGGTTGTGGGAGTGGTGGACTCTGCAAGGGTTGTGGGAGAGGTGGACTCTGCAAGGGTTGTGGGAGAGGTGGGCTCTGCAAGGGTTGTGGCCGAGGTAAGCTCTGCAAGGGCTGTGGGCTCTGCAAGGGTTGTGGCCGAGGTGGGCTCTGCCAGGGTTGTGGCCGAGGCGGGCTCTGCAAGGGCTGTGGGCTCTACAAGGGTTGTTGCCGAGGTGGGCTCTGCTCTGCAACAGTTGTCGTCTATATGGGGTAGAACAGCAATGTAGAACAGCACAAGGATCTTTTGGGAGTTATAACTGGGCTAAATGCAAATACTCTTCAGAGAGGATGTATGCTAAAAAATTTTCCGATAAAGAGAAAAAATAAGTGAAATACTGCAAGGAAAAAATATGTACAAGACATGCTGATCTTTAGGTTTAATGGCATATTCCAGGTACAATAGCAACTTAATCGGAATGCCTTACCTTCAGGTATAAAGCAGTTAATGAACAGTTTAATCCAACAGTCTTCTGTCCAACCTTGGCGATCTTTGCCTCGGATGTACATCGCAGATTTTAAACAGGGAGCCTCGTACAGGGGCAACTTTAAGCACCTTGCTTGGACTGACCTAAAACCAACTTTGACAGTTATTCACTTATGTGAGAATCGCTGTCAATACAAAATAATTACAAAGTGAAAATATTAGGCTAAAATGGTCAATTAAAAACACATCTAACTTGGAGGATTTTTTCAAGTTTGGATATTTGTCTGAAATATACAATTCATTTAGAATTCACTTTGCATTCCGAACAATTTACACTTTTGTCAATAGCTCTGAAAAAGATGATTGTAAAGATGGGATTTAGTGAAATGACCCTTTAGTTTCTTGTGTAATATTTTTTTTTCTTTCTTCATTTTTCTCATTTTTCCCATCATAAAATCAGGATGGAAACTTTCAGTCTAATCCTAAAGAATGATAGCATTTACAATGTGGGGATTCTCGGCACTCAAAACAATCACTCATCAAATATGTACCAGAGAGAGATCTGGAGCGTTTCCAGAATATACAGTGCTATATTTCATTATAGTCAATGCATCACTTCACTATAGTATATTATTCTTCCTATAGAGATGTTTGTTTGACTATACTCTTATTTGATAGCTGTACTCCTGTGAGTAGAGTACTCTCAGAATAAAAGTCCTGGGGTTATTCACCAAATAGTGAATATTAGGGAACTAAAATCTGATCATGCTAAAAAAGCCAAAATAGCTATTTGGGAATATAATTGTATTTCTTTCCTACATGTAGCAGATTTAGTTTTCCATTTGCTGCAGTTCACGGTTTAGGCTGTGCAAGTCGGCATTTGTATAAATAACCAGACTCTGTGAGCGAATTTTGATGCCAGGCAGAATCACTCTGTGTTGCCAAAAATCTGTTATCATAATGTGTATCGCAAATAATAGGGAGACACAATGCAATGCAAACTATATAGAAATCTGGGACAAGCAATACATGCAGAGTTCCCATTCAAAAAGTTTAACACCATAAGTTTTTATCTTGGGAAACCATGTGTGTTCTGCAGCAATGAGAACTTAATATCAGCAATGATTATTTTTGCCGTGTTTATAAACATTTAGATTAAGAATCTTAATCATGTGCACATAGTGTAGCCGTTGTTTACCCCCACCTCTCTAGCCAATCTCTTAAAGGGAGTGCTCCTAATCTCAGCTCATTACCTGTATAAAAGGCACCTGTCCACAGAAGCAATCAATCAATTTTATTCCAAACTCTCCACCATGGCCAAGACCAAAGCGCTGTCCAAGGATGTCAGGGAAAGATTGTAGACCTACACAAGGCTGGAATGGGCTAAGAAACCCTCGCCAAGCAGCTTGGTGAGAAGGTGACAACAGTTGGTGCGATTATTCGCAAATGGAAGAAACACAAAATAATTGTCAGTTTCCCTCAGTCTGGTGCTCCATGCAAGATCTCACCTCGTGAAGCTTCAATGATCATGAGAACCGTCAGGAATCAGCCCAATTGTGTTAATGATCTCAAGGCAGCTGGGACCATAGTCACCAGGAAAACAATTGGTAGCACACTATGTTAGGAAGGACTGATATCCCGATGCTCAAGAAAGCACATGTACAGGCCCGTCTGAAGTTTGCCAATGAACATCTGAATGATTCAGAGTAGAACTTGGTGAAAGTGTTGTGATCAGATGAGACCTAAATCAAGCTCTTTGGCATCAACTCAACTCGCCGTATTTGGAGGAGAAGGAATGCTACCAAGAACACCATCCCCCACCATCAAAAATGGAGGTGGAAACCTTATGCATTGGGGGTGTTAATCTGCTAAGGGGACAGGACAACTGCACCGCATCAAAGGGACGAGGCGCCAATGCATCGTCAAATCTTCGGTAAAAACCTCCTTCCCTCAGTTAGGGCATTGAAAATGGGTCGTGGATGGGTAATTCCAGCATGACAATGACATAAAACACACAGTCAAGGCAACAAAGTGGCTCAAGAAGAGTGGCTCAAGAAGAAGCACATTAAGGTCCTGGAGTGGCCTAGCTAATCTCCAGACCTTAATCCCATAGAAAATCTGTGGAGGGAGCTGAAGGTTTGAGTTGCCAAATGGTAGGGTTGAGCTAGTGACAAAATATGCGTCCAGCCTTGAAAAATGTGTTGTCAAAGTTAGCAAAGCCTAGAAATAAAGGTGAAACACGTTGGTGTATTACAGTATTTTATTTTTATTTTTTTATTATATACCTTTATTTTTTTTATTTTTTTTGTTTTTATAATAGCATACTTTTTATTTTTTTAACATCGACCTTTCCATGCTTCTACTTACCTACTTAAAGCCATATCCTTGGTGGGAATTGATACTACTTGCGCTTCTAGAATCGAGCAAATACTAGGACAGCAAAATATGAAACAAAGTATCTGGAGGTGTAACAAATACTAACAATATGATACAAAGAACATAAGTATCACACAAACATAATAAAAGTACCTTGCCTCGGTGGGGGCCCCCACCGAGGTGTAGATGGAGAGGAATAGCAGTGGAATAGCAGTGGCCACAAATTGAAAATAAACAGCTGGAGAAAAAAAGATTGTTGCACCGTGGTCGAGATCTTCAAAAAAGACCGCGGTGTAGATGAAAAGCACTACTCCAGTGGAGCACAGACTCACTCACAAGCTGGGTATGGCGTGTTGCACCGCGGTCGGTGTCTTCAAAAAAGACCGCGGTGTGATCACCAGGTGTTTATCCTGGTTTTATTATTATATACCAGGATTTGTATATTCATTTGATTTTTATCTGTTATTTACCTTTTAGCAACAGACCAATTCAGTCATGTTTTCATATGTTTTTTAATTTTCTTGATCAAATAGATTTTTTACTCATTAAATATACGTTTGTACTATAAGTGTCATTTTTATTTTTTAGGAGTGCACATATTTTCCCATATTTTGAGCATACACTCTATTTAGTTCGCTTGTAGTTATATGTTGCAGCCCATTTGATTGCTTGTCTTAAATTACACCTTTCCATTAGTTTTTGATTAGAATCGAGCAAACCATATTTGCTCATGTATGTAACTTTTTATTTATTTTTCTAGCTTCACACAATGCTGTGCACTATATTGTTTTACCTTCTCGTTCTATATCTATACGGAGAGTACCTGCACCAACCACATATCTTAGGGTGGGGATCATACCACCCCTCGCTATACCCTAGGAGCCATTGTAGGGGTCCAAAAATATGCGAGTGTATATCTACCTATCTACTTACAGAATACCTAATTGCTGACATACTGCACTATATTATTTTTTCTGTTTTCCTCTTATGTCCATGAGACCTTCCTCCATAACCCAAAAAGATTAACCACTTGCAAAAGTACACTTTATCTATAAGGGAGGTTCATACCGCTCAGGCGCATAAGTTGGAGGTGCATCATAGCTCCAGTATAGTGTAAATGTACTTTTTTATTTTACCCTCCAAATACTAAAGACATTATGCACTATTAGTTCTTGTATTCTCTACTGTTTTTTTTTTTTTTGTCGTTCCATATGCCATAAAGGACATTCAAGGCTGTTCTACCATATCTATCTTTTTTTATTATTATTACTTTATTGCTTGGGAATTATGATATGGATTTCCTCTTACAAGTGTCAAAATAGTAACTGTTGCCCTTTTCAATAGCACTGATTTCATTTTGTTTTGATACGGCTACTATTGTGTGTGAATAAACCCCTGGGTGATTTTCCTTTCTTGCTGCATTCCATAGTCAAGAGAATGGATCCATAAATGTTTTTTTTTTTTTTAATCCTCTGTGGTGATATCTTTATACTCTTTAATCTCTGCAATCTTCTCCATGAACTCATGACTTGATTATCACATGTGAGATAATTTTCATATAAGTGAATGATTAGTGTGTGTATGTATATCTCATTATACATTGCATGGCTAAACATTATCCTGAGACCTGATACGTATGTAATTTTATTCTTTCTTGTACTCCCCACCCCAAAAATCATTTTAATAAATCCTAATTGGCACAGCATAATAAATCAGTTTAAAAGATTCCTTCTGCTGCAAGAATTATGTAACCATGGTTAAGTAGTACAAGGCTAAAGGAGACACATTACTGACTTTGTAAAATATTTTTTCAAGGACATCATGGTGATGTGTACAGTACCTCATTCAAGAGTTCTTACAGTTCAAAATTGCAGTTTTTGAGGTTATTGCAGGTTTTTTACACTAATCCCGGTAAAAAAAAGCCATAGCATGATTACAACATAGTGACAGGGTAATTCACTAACATTTAAATCAAAATTAATTTTCAAAGTGTGTGTGTGTGTATTACATACATACAAACTATAGCACTTTCTGTATGTTTCCCATCAATTTGTATAAATGATATGTGCCATGGAAAAAATGGTTGATATGGTATATCTCTCTCTCTCTCTCTCTCTATATATATATATATAATAGAAATTGGCACTTTTGTAAGCTAACCTTGATACACCTTCTTGCTGTCAATCAGACAACTTACTTCCTGGTTTGTTTAGCTCAGTGGAGCTGAGCTCAAGAGGCAGCAATTGCTCAGAGCACCTGCCTTTCAAAGACTTCTCACTGAACTGCATTGGGAAGACTGTGATTGGACAGCCACAGAAAGTCTGGACGGGGTTAGAAGGAGAGGACTTGCAATGGCTGCAGACAAGAGAACTGCAGCTTTAATAGGCTGGTTTTAGGTATAACTCCGATGACAAAATACATAATTCAATGCATGTTTGTTTTCATTGGGGATATAGTTGCCAAACTGTGATTTTTATATATTTTTGTTTTACTTCTTTATTTGAGCAGTGGAGTGTCCCATTATTAACATATTACCTGACATACACACATTCTTTATGCTGCTGGGCAGTTCAATAATCCTGCTGCATGACAGTAAGTATAATACACATGGAATAAGAACATAAAGAATTAATCAGGCTGAAATCCCGAAGTCCCTAATAGATTTACCATCTCGTCTTAAAATTATAATTTAACGTTAAATGTCTCAAGATGGTCTGGACAAGTACAGTTGCTTATTTAAATAAACAAACAACAAAAACAATTGTATCTTATCAAAATAGTTTCTGGTCTTTGAAAATCAGATTATGTAACATTTTACGGTGGAAAATAGAGTTTTCTATAAATAGACTGGACATTTGTTCTTACTTAGATGGGGGAAGGAATGAACCCACCTGGTGTGACTCAAAGTTCAGATTAAACCATGAAATATGTGTGAGTATGTGTGCACCACATACTCTATAGTAACCTTTTCATTGAAAGAGAATTGTGTTGTTCGTTATTAACCCCTTAAGGACACATGACGTGTGACATGTCATGATTCCCTTTTATTCCAGAAGTTTGGTCCTTAAGGGGTTAAACAAACAGGGTTATTTCCTAAAGGGCTTATTCACTAAAGTCTAAATAAACCGACAGAAATGTATCAATAGAAGCTAGGTAACAATATACAGCATCTTCAATTTATAGTCACTAGAACCACTACAGCTTAAAGGGACACTATAGTCACTTGGACAACTACAGCTTAATGTAGTTGTTTTGATAAGTATAGTCAGTCCCTGCAGGCTTTCTGCTGTAAACACTGTTTTTTTCAGAGAAAAATTATTAAAATATTAGAACATTATGTGAAATTGATAACAATAAACAAAATGGTTGCCAAAAGGCCACGTAAGTTAGAATGCCAAGCACCAAAACATAGACACGGTAAATGCACTGATATTGTAGATTACCTATTTTTAACAAGAGATAAGTTAAATTGTAAAAGACATTTTTGGTGTCTGTCTGTCTGTCTATCTATTGTTGCACTTTATTAATAGTACTGTTTCAATTTTGTTTTGATATGGCTATTATTGTGTGTGAATTTTCTTCCTTGCTGCTTTCCATAGTTAGAAAATGTATCTATAATTTTTTTTTTTTTATCCTCTGTAGAGATGTCATTATACATAGAGAAAAGACAAAGTTCACATTGCTCCCTAGGGACACCTCCTGTGGCAGTCACTCAGATGACCATTAGAGGTGCTTCCTGGGTCAGTGCTGCACAATGTGGAGGCGCTGAGCTTTCCCCATAGAGATTCATTGGGTCAATGCATCTCTATGAAAAGATGGTGATTGTCTAGTGCAGCGTTTTGTAGCGCATGAGCAATAGCCTCCCAATGCTTTCCTAATGGAAAGCATTGAGTTGGCTAAGATCGATTCTATGGTAAGTAAAAAGCTGTTTTTAACCCTTGCAGCAATGACTGGGACATAGCAATACCAGGGTACTCTTTATATAGAAAAGACAGGGAAGGCAAGAAAGGGGGAGGGGTGGCCCTGTATGTAAAGGATAGCATAAAATCTAGCCTAATAAAGGTTAGTGAGGCGAACATAGAGTCCGTTTGGGTTACGTTAGAATTTGGTAATCACACAGTAACTCGTGTAGGTGTGATTTATAGGCCCCCAGGACAAATTGAAGAGTTAGATAATCTACTAGTTGAAGAAATAGCTAAAATGACAATGAAGGGGGAAGTTATCATCATGGGTGACTTTAATCTTCCTGATGTGAATTGGAAAACAAAAATAGCTACTTGTGCCAGGAGCACACATATTCTAAACTCCCTACTGGGATTGTCTCTAAAACAAGTCGTTGAGGAGCCAACTCGTAAAGAGGCCATACTAGATTTAGTGTTAACAAATGGAGATTTTGTATCAGATATTACTGTAGGTGAAAGTTTAGGATCCAGTGATCATCAGTCAGTGTGGTTTAATATAAGAACAGTGACTGAGTCACACCACACAAAAACAAAAGTTTTAGACTTTAGAAAAACAGACTTTTCTAAAATTAGAATATGTGTAAAGGAGTCATTATCAGACTGGAGCAATTTAAATGGAGTCCAAAAGAAATGGGATTATTTAAAAGTTGCACTACTGAAGGCAACAGAAAATTGCATTAGGCTTGTCAGTAAAAGCAAAAAATTCAAGAAACCACTGTGGTACTCCGCAGATGTGGCCAAAATAGTAAAAAACTAAAAGTTAGCATTTAGTAATTATAAAAAAAACCAGAGTGAGGAAGACAGAATGACCTATAAGATTAGGCAGAAAGAGTCTAAGCAAGTTATAAGAGCTTCCAAATCACACACAGAAGAGAAAATAGCACAGTCAGTAAAAAAGGGGGACAAAACTTTTTTTAGATACATAAATGAGAAAAGAAAAGTAAAACAAGGATTAGTTAGATTAAAAACAAAAGAAGGAAGGTATGTAGATGAGGATAAAGGTCTAGCTGACTGCCTCAATGAATATTTTTGTTCGGTATTTACAGATGAAAATGAAGGAAATGGACCTCAGTTAAGAAAAAGGATAAATGAGTCATTTATTCCACGTGAGTTTACAGAGGAAGAGGTTCTATTTCAACTGTCAAAAGTAAAGACAAATAAGTCAATGGGACCTGATGGAATACACCCAAAGCTATTAAAAGAGCTTAATGGTGTACTAGCAAAACCATTAACAGATTTATTTAACCAATCATTGATAACAGGAGTAGTCCCAGAAGATTGGAAGTTAGCGAATGTTGTGCCCATTCACAAGAAAGGTAATAGGGAGGAGTCGGGCAACTATAGGCCAGTAAGCCTTACTTCAGTAGTGGGGAAAGTGATGGAAACCATGTTAAAGGATAGGATTGTTGAACATCTAAAAACACATGGATTTCAAGATCATAGACAACATGGGTTTACTTCAGGGAGATCATGTCAAACTAATCTAATGATTTTTTTGATTGGGTAACTAAAATTATAGATCAGGGTGGTGCAGTAGACATTGCTTACCTAGATTTCAGTAAGGCTTTTGACACTGTTGCACATAGAAGGCTTATCAATAAACTACAATCTTTGAGTTTGGATTCCAATATTGTTGAATGGGTAAGGCAGTGGCTGAGTGGTAGGCAACAGAGGGTTGTAGTCAATGGAGTATATTCGAAGCTTGGGCTTGTCACCAGTGGGGTACCTCAGGGATCTGTACTTGGACCCATTCTCTTTAATATTTTTATTAGTGATATTGCAGAAGGTCTTGATGGTAAGGTGTGTCTTTTTGCGGATGATACTAAGATATGTAACAGGGTTGATGTTCCAGGAGGGATACGCCAAATGGAAAATGATTTAGGTAAACTAGAAAAATGGTCAGAGTTGTGGCAACTGACATTTAATGTGGATAAGTGCAAGATAATGCATCTTGGACGTAAAAACCCAAGGGTAGAGTACAAAATATTTGATAGAGTCCTAACCTCAACATCTGAGGAAAGGCATTTAGGGGTGATTATTTCTGAGGACTTAAAGGTAGGCAGACAATGTAATAGAGCAGCAGGAAATGCTAGCAGAATGCTTGGTTGTATAGGGAGAGGTATTAGCAGTAGAAAGAGGGAAGTGTTCATGCCATTGTACAGAACACTGGTGAGACCTCACTTGGAGTATTGTACACAGTACTGGAGACCCTATCTTCAGAAGGATATTGATACCTTAGAGAGAGTTCAAAGAAGGGCTACTAAACTGGTTCATGGATTGCAGGATAAAACTTACCAGGAAAGGTTAAAGGATCTTAACATGTATAGCTTGGAGGAAAGACGAGACAGGGGGGATATGATAGAAACATTTAAATACATAAAGGGAATCAACACAGTAAAGGAGGAGACTATATTTAAAATAAGAAAAACTACCACAACAAGAGGACATAGTCTTAAATTAGAGGGACAAAGGTTTAAAAATAATATCAGGAAGTATTACTTTACTGAGAGGGTAGTGGATGCATGGAATAGCCTTCCAGCTGAAGTGGTAGAGGTTAACACAGTAAAGGAGTTTAAGCATGCATGGGATAGGCATAAGGCTATCCTAACTATAAGATAAGGCCAGGGACTAATGAAAGTATTTAGAAAACTGGGCAGACTAGATGGGCCGAATGGTTCTTATCTGCCGTCACATTCTATGTTTCTATGTTTCTATAATCCAAATTATTAGAAGGAATTTATAACGCTAGAAATACATGTTTGTATTCCTAGAGCTATAGTGTTCCTTTAATTCTGCAGAGTACAGGGCAGTGCTTTTCATGTGCTGCCCATAAATATATGTATGTGAAATGTGTCCAGGAAAACACAGTAGACACAAATCACAACCCCCTTATTCATGATTATGCACTGTAAACAATTTAATGTCAGAACATTCACAGGATTTATTTACTAACATGAGAATTGTAGTGGATTTCAAATTTAGTTGAACAGGAAAGATAAGTGACTGGAAATCATTTTACATTTTGGCTACTTTGGCCTTAAGTTTTAAATTCACCCTGAATTCCCAACAATTCTCACTTTAGTAAATAATCTTGCATGAATGTAAGCAAAGTGACCGTATGATTGCTCAATTAAATATAGGTGGCAGTCTGCAGACTTCCTTTTATGAAGTTAAGCCCAGTAGAATGCATTTTCCAATAGCAACAATGAGGCTAAATGGTCTAAACGAGATACAGATCTATTTTCTACCCAATACCTGGTTAAATATGTAAGCCCTCATTAAACCCAACTTCAACGAGAAAATAATATAAATTCCTTCACGGTTTAGTGGTTTTCTTCTATATCTGAATTTAAACCCGTTTTAAATTTTGTTTCTAGGGGAAAATTACTCAGGCATTCGATGATTAACTGATACCACTCTTGAGCCACAGATGATCATCTAGAGATGCCAATAAATAAATGCCATCTTTTCTACGCAAAATTAATCTTGCACTAGGTTTCCTATTTTATGTGAAAACAATAAATGCTTTATTTTGAGTGCATGCTCATTACCTTTCATAGAGATCCAATTCCACTTATTCTACAGTGAGGGAAAAAAATCTAAACTTTCCTAAACCTTATATATTTTTATAAATATATAAATATATACCAGACGAGACAGACCAATCTGTGCATGGCCTGAATTGACTACAAGAACACCTATGACACAATGCCACACACATAGATACTGGAATGCTTGGCTCTCTACAAGGTCAGCAAGACAATAAGAGCCTTCATCAAGAACTTGATGGGCAAGTGGAAAACAACTCTAGAAGCCAATTCCAGGACAATAACTCAAGTGAACATCAAATGTGGTATATACCAAGGTGATGCGCTATCCCCAATGCTGTTCTGCATAGGCCTCAACCCCCTTAGCCAGATTATCAAGAAGAGTGGATACGGATGCAGGTTCAAGAGTGGAGCCACCATCAGCCACCTACTCTACATGGACGACATCAAGCTGTATGCCAAGAATAAGCAAGACTTTGACTCACTTATCCATGTAACTAGGATATACAGCAAGGACATCGGAATGTTGTTCACACTAGAGAAGTTGAGCGGGTTATAGCAAAAAGAGGGAAGATGATCAGGACAGAAGGAGTTGAAGTTCCAGAAGGCCAAATAGAAGATGTAGAAAACAGCTACAAGTACCTGGGGTTACCACATCACATGGCAACCATGAGGAAGAGGCAAGGAGTATAACAACATCCAAGTACCTACAGAGAGATACCTACCAATCATCAGGTACCTAGCTGGAATAATAACCTGGCCAAGATGAGAACTCATCACCATGTCAAGACCAGGAAACTACTCACTATGAATAGAGGATTCCACCCAAAATCCAGCACCCAAAGACTGTACACCTGCCGGAAGAAAAGAGGCTGGGGCCTGATGAGTGTCAAGGCCACCGTCCTGGATAAAACACAGAGCATCCACAAGTACATCACAAAGATGATTCCCAAAGATGAACTGCTAAGGGAATGCCTGAGACTTCAACAGAGGATGCAGAAAAAGAGGAGGTTCCTTGGCAAGACAAAACCCCCCCATGAGGTGTACCAGCGGCAGATAGTGGACGTGGCTCACATGACAAGATCCTACTAGTGGTTGGAAAAGGCAGGACTGAAAGAAAGCACTGAGGCACTAATCCTAGCAACACAGGAACAGGCACTTAGCACCTGGTCAATAGAAGATGGAGTCTACCACACCAGGCAAGACCCAATGTGCAGACTGTGCAAAGAGGCCTCTGAGACAGTGCAGCACCTAGTAGCTGGATGCAAGATGTTAGCAGGAACAGCATACACGGAGAGACACAACCAAGTTGCTGGGATTGTATACCGAAACATCTGTACAGAATATGGATTGGACCAGTCCAGATGGGAGATACCACAAAGAGTAGTTTAGAATGACAGGGCTAAGATGCTGTGAGGCTTCAAGATCCAGACAGACAAGCAAGTGCTGGCCAACCAACCCAACATCGTGGTGGTAGACAAGGAACGAAAGGCTGCAGTGATAGCAGTTGTGATAGCAGCACTCAGTGCTATGACTCCCAAGTTGGCTTCAACAGATTCCAGGTGGGACATCTGAGATCGCTGTCCAGAAGAGTACAGTTCTTGGAACAGCTAAGATACTGCGCAGACCCCTCAAACTCCTAGGCCTCTGCTAGAGTACCTGCGAAATGAGGAATAAACATACCACCCAGGAGGGGTGAGAAAATCAATTTTTATTTTATACGTGCTAATTATTTTTGCTTTGTGAGGCCATTAATTCTGCCCATCATTTCAGCATACCTCCCAACAGTCCCAGATTCAGTCAGACAGTCCCCATATGGGCCTCCTGTCTCACCATCTCAGATTTATTCCCTGATGTCCCACAGTAAGGGACACTAAAGATCAACTTGCTAGTAAGTACTACAGAGGCACATAATTTTTTTGTGCAAGCGCTTGTCACGCCAGGGGCAAGGCTCTTTTGAGAAACTTTAGGTGAATTACTAATAACAATTTATGGAAATAAAATTTATTTAGAAGGACAATGTATCTTATTTACACAGTCTGATTTCTAAACACCTCTTGTTTAAAGATACATTACTTGGAGTATTATTGCTCTGGAGCTGTTATACACTCAGACACACCATCAATTTTGGTGCTCCTAGAAAAGATGAACAGAGGAATTTGGGACCAGAACAGGCCCATAAATCACTGCCTATGGAAATAGCTCACAAGTGTATAGTAATTATTAGTCACTTTCTGGATAGGCGACCGCGCATGGCGAATCCAGCACAGCCTAGAGTTTTGCAAAAACTGTGAGTGTTATCTATTTTTTTTTTCTCCATTTCTTTTCATTAATATTCAGCAGGGAAATTTCGTTCCAGTTTGGCTGCAATTCAGTTCCAGTATTTTAAAATGAATCTCATTGTAGCAATAAGATCAATTAGAATATAGCAGGAATGTACAAGGCTTGATTTGGTTAGCTTTTCATTGTTAGTGAATACAGTGAATCAAAGAGAAATTCTAACCTCAGAATGCAGAATGAAGCCAAATTAAATCGGCCTAATTCGAAAAGTAAATTTGGTGATTAAGCGATTACACCCCACTGCTTTCTGTGCATCTGAAATCCTAGTGAAGCCTGATAACTTAATGCAAATGAAGACCAAAATACTGTAATACATTGCCCTAATATTTAATGTGTGTCTTTTGTTTATATGTAATTATGGGGCCAGAAATTGCTAAAATTAATAAATTTAACACAATACAGCAACTAGGCCTCTGTTCAACACAAGCCATTGTACCACAAGTAAATAAAATAATTATTCTAAAGACCTGTCAACCTTTTAAATGACACCAACTACACTAGCAAGTTATTTCAGCTTTTCTATATTTGTCTTGTAAATTACATTGTCCTTTGAAGTGGGGTGACATGGGGAGCTAAATGTTTATATTACTGAGGGAATGTGGGGATCAACACCCTGTAACAATAGAAATCCAAGTAAACTTTGAAAATGTTTAATGTGCTTGTAGAATAGTTTACTATAAAAAAAAAAAAAACAGGAAGGAAGATACTAAATGTTTTTTTAATAAAAAATAAAGTAACATTTGATATGATAGTCTTTTCACTTATGCACGTTTTTCAACTTTCAAGAAATATATATGTGATATATTCAGGCTTTAAAACGATATCCGTTCTAATTCCTTTATTTGTTTTAGCAGACTGGGAGGGACATAATTCACTAAGACACTCTGTACATTATGCAGTAACTTGCACCAACTGTGGGATTGAAGTACAAAGTAAATGGTTTGCTCTTTATAACAAAAAATATTCCACCTAGTAAAATATTAGGTGACCTAAATGTGAACACCAAATATAAGTAAAGCGTTACTCCAACCGAAAACTAGTGTTTTATGTGAACACTGGATTTTGGTTAAAGTAACCCTTTCTGAAAAGGTCCACACTCCACCCCAAAAGAAACAACAAAAACTGAACTCCATTCCATTGCACAGGCCAAATTATCCCTGACGACCAGGGCCGGACTGGCCCACCGGGATACCGGGAAATTTCCCGGTTGGCCGTCAGCCCCTGGGGCTGGGGTGACCTGCGGCCGCAGGGGAAGCTCTTCTTGCGGCCGCAGGGATAACTTGAATGGCGGCCGCAGGGGAAGCTCTTCTTGCGGCCGCAGGGGGAGCAGGCTGTTCTATCTCTGCTCCCCCTCCCTCGCGCGCTAGAAAGAGACCGGCGCCGGAATATGACGTCATATTCCGGCCCCGGTCTCATTAAGCTGCGCGCGAGGGAGGGGGAGCAGAGACAGAACAGCCTGCTCCCCCTGCGGCCGCAAGAAGAGCTTCCCCTGCGGCCGCCATTCAAGTTATCCCTGCGGCCGCAAGAAGAGCTCCCCCAGCCAGCGGCCAGCAGACCTCCCCCAGCCAGCGGCCAGCAGACCTCCCCCAGCGTGCGGCCAGCAGACCTCCCCCAGCCAGCGGCCAGCAGACCTCCAGCGGCCACTAGCCCACCCAGCCGGTCACCCACAGGTAAAATTTGTAATTCTGTCAGTGTGAGTGTATGTGTCATGGTGTGTGTGTGTGTGTCTGTGTCATTGTGTGTCTGTGTCATTGTGTGTCTGTGTCATGGTGTGTCTGTGTCATGGTGTGTGTGTCTGTGTCATGGTGTGTGTGTCTGTGTCATGGCGTGTCTGTGTCATGGCGTGTCTGTGTCATGGCGTGTGTCTGTGTCATGGCGTGTGTCTGTGTCATGGCGTGTGTGTATGTGTCATTGTGTGTGTATGTGTCATTGTGTGTGTATGTGTCATTGTGTGTGTATGTGTCATTGTGTGTCTGTGTCATGGTGTGTGTGTGTGTGTGTGTCTGTGTCATGGTGTGTGTGTCTGTGTCATGGCGTGTCTGTGTCATGGCGTGTGTGTATGTGTCATTGTGTGTCTGTGTCATGGTGTGTGTGTGTCTGTGTCATGGTGTGTGTGTCTGTGTCATTGTGTGTATCTGTGTGTATTTAAAAAGTGTTTTTACTCACCTTTTTTTTTTCTCCCCACGGCGTGCTGGTCTCCCCTCGACTGGCCCTGCCTCTATGGCTGACATCATCAAGCATGATGATCTGAGCCAATCCAATGCTCTGCCATAGGATTGGCTGCAAAGGCCCTGATAGTAGGTGCTGCACACTGTGCAATCACGCTGTGCAGCATTGACACAGGAAGCACCTCTAGTGACTGTCTGAGTGACTGTCACTAGAGGTGTCACTAGGAAGCAATGTAAACACTGCATGTGAGAATGCTTAATGTGTGTGTATATATATATATATATATATATATATATATATACTCAACCATCTGGGGTGGCAAGACATTGCCTTACATATTACATACGGCAATATATGGCGCAATGACTTATGGGGCTGGCATAGATTTTTTTTTTTCCAGGGCTGCTTTGTATCCCCAGTCCGGCCCTGCTGACGACAGATCCTACTTGTCCGATGGGGTTAATCTCTGTAACGCTGCAAATACAGACTCAAGGCACGATGACCACATCAAGTCAGTCGCATTATGATCGGAACAGAGTGACCTTTTTTTACTCTGCAAAGTTCCAAAGAAGCCCAGGAACAGTCATCCAGTGGTTTCCTCATTCAGGCAGACTATATTGAGGAACAGTGCGCAAAAAAGTTTCAGCAGTGTTTATGGTGCTTGGAGTGTTCTATTAACACTTACATATATTAATCGTTAACATACATTTTAATCACATATATACGGAGGCTTTTCATCTTGATTTCTACAAGCAACTGAGCTCTCTGTAATAAGTAATATGTACAGCTTTCTGCTTCAAACTCCGCTAATAGGCAACTGTTCAGCAAGAATTTTCTAAACCAGGTTTAGTAAAAATGCAACTAAATTGCTGGATGGATTACTGATAAGAGTAAGTGGTAAATGGTGAGAAGCCCCCAACATGGAATTCCACACCTCTTGCACTTGGTGTGTAATAAATATGGGTTATTTCAGCTTTCAGCAGCAATTACAATGACCGGTCAGGATGGCAGATGCACAGTAAGGGAGAGGATGAAAGGTCCTTGCAGTCTGCACTGTGATTTATTACAGACACTTTAAAAGCTTTTAAGACCGTTAATATATTATTGATAATTCCTGATCCTTTAAAGTGCACAGCCCTTACTCTATGTTCTATGCTATAGGAGTCTGGTGTAATCTGTGTTGGGCTCTGTAATTCCCGTTTAATACTGTTTATGTAGCTTTCTGGGCACTTCATCACCATAGGTGTCTTTACACAAAACTGTGAGATATGTTCAAGCACTTATGACAATGAAGGATAGCCTTGGCAGGGGAAATGTTGTTTGTAATCCAGATCACCCATGATTCCCAACCAGTCTTTCATCATTGAGCAACATGGCACAGAGAGTTTTTTGTTGGCTTCAATGCATTAATTACAGTGATGGTAATACCAGACTGGAATGTCACAGCTAAACATTACAAGTTCTGGACTGGCCAATGACACTCCATCTCTGGCAAAAAAGGGTTTAAACTCCACATGTGTAGCATTTTCATTAAAAAAACAAAACGCTGCACATATAGGCTCCAGGCACCATGACCACTGCAAACCACTGAAGTCATGGTGCATGAAGATGTGAGGGCAACTCCAGCTTGATTATTAGCCTTTTACCCCACCACAGTTAGGGTAAGGATGATCCAAATTTGCATACAAGTCCTGGGAAGAGTTAAATCCAGGTTCACATGAATTTGGAATAGGTGTAAATATTAACCCTTTAAGGGCTTAGGACAATTATCCAACATCTGAAGCAAAACTCAACCTACCATTTGTGCTATGTGTTTGTTTCACCACAATTTTTATAGTTTCTCTTTAAGCGCACATATACATATTATATTATTGTGTTATTAAAGGACCTACATGACTTTCTTTTAATGTCCTAGGGACTCTTAGATTTCTCTGTTTCAATTTTGCAATTAGGCATTAGATGCCAAAACGTACAAAAACATTTTCTTTTACCAACAGTACGTACTAAATTCCCCTGCTGGGTAGCATATTGGAGTTACGCTAGGCATAGCTTTAAAAATAAATTCTGTAAAACTATTTTAGCATTAGAAATCAAAAGCAATGTTGAAAAGCACACATGTTTTAAATTGCTTTTCAACCCTTAAAAAGAGGCATGTAGTGACAAGGTTAAACTTTATCCCTTTCTTCTTAACACTATCAGTATATTATCTAGTTCCCTTGGGTTTTAAAAGTCTTTATTTACTTTAGTTGTTTTTATTTGTTTTGTTTGCTTTGCACTAAAGTAGGTCTCTTAGGTACCAGTGGCCTGAGGTGCAAAACTAACGCTAATTAGAACAAAACTGGTGGGTCAACACCAATTGACACATGGTTTATGGACAAGACATGATCTAAATAAACAAAACCCTATGCTGTGTAAACCCTGCTTCTTCCTGAATAAAGATAATGAGAACTCTACGTATCCATTAAAAAAACAAAACTGTTTTCTTATTTCACCATAGTTAAATAATTTCCAGTAAAACAAGGGCACTAGTGAATGTTAACTATAAAATAAATCAATTAGATTTTATTACGAGGCGAGTGAAATGTAGCAACGAGAGCATTTGTTTTTGCTCCAATCTTTTAGATGTGTTTCTGATATAAATATTCACTCACACTTTTATATTTGTTCTCCGGAGGAATATAAAGATGGTCCCAATCTATGAAATAGATTACATGGTCCTTTGGATGTTTAACGCACCATCCGATGGATGGAAATACCATACCAGTGCTTCATTGAGCAGATTCTGTTTGTGAAACTTAAGGGAAATTACTCAATCAGCTTTTACTAACACACTTTTTCTTTTTATTATGACTGTGTCGCTCCAGAGGTTCTATTGCCTTAAATAAGACAGCAGGGATTGTAACAAGAGGTTACATGCCCAAGTACTCTCATTTATTGCAAATCCATTGTAAATTGCAAAATGGAACTAGGGATTTAGAAGGACTCCGCTATGTAAAATCAAACAAATCACATTCAACAAGCTTGTTCCAGGAGCCTGCAGCTTATTTGTGTAATGTGGATATTTAATCCCTGAGGCTAATCTTTCTTCTTATTTTCTCCCCCCCCCCCCCCCCCTCCTCTCCTCCTCGTACAATGGAGAGGTTTTCACATTTCAGAAACTGGTACGTATGTCAGAACCAATTAATGTCTTACGGCAGTGATACCTAAACTGTGATCTGTGGGACATTGCTGGTCTCCTTGTGGAACTCCAGATGATGCTCAGTGACACATGGTGACTGCATTTTCAGAGTAAATTTATGTGTAGGCAGAAAGTGAGATATTAAAAGCTTGTTTTATCTTTTTTGTTATTTTGGTTATTGCAAACAGCAAAGTGGGGGTTGGAGGCTCTATGGATTTTTCTTTGTAAAGAGATCCCAATGCAATAAAGGAAAGAAAAACAAATAACGGAGTGTGTAATATGATTTCACTGTCATTCTACTATGCTGTAAATGGGTGCACACTCAGTCTTAACTAGGTGTTGGAGAAAGGGCTCCTGTTTTTAAGACCCACAATACATAACTCTAAACATCGCTGTATTGGTGTAGAACAGCATTTCCCAATTGGTGTTGCGCGGAATACCAATTGGGGTTCCGCCAAAATGTATCAAAATAAAATGGCTGTGGACGGCAAGATAGCAGTGGGCAGTGATCTCCCTGCTCAGCTCCCTCGCGCGCACAGCAGTGATACCGGAGCCGGAATATGATGTCACTCCGGGATCACTAAGAGGCGTACGAGGGAGCTAAGCAGGGAGATCACTGCTTCCTCAGTGCCCGCACGCCAGCCGCTCAGCAGCCCCACTGGACCCCAGGGACCGCACGCTCAGCCCAGCAGCCCTACTGGACCAATTGGACATAGAGACTCCATGCCAGCACTCCTAAAGGTAGGGGGGCTGGGTGGAGTAAAACATTTTAAAAAATAATAATAATAAATTGTATGTGTGTCTTGTTTGTGTGTCTGTCAAAGAGTATATGTGTGCTTGTCAGTGAGTGTGTATGTGTTCTTGTCAGCGAGAGTGTATATGTGTTTGGATGTGTGTCTGTAAAAGTGTGTGCATTTGTGTGTCAAGGTTTGTGTATGTGTCACTGTGTGTATCTAAGTGTGCATCTGAGTGTATGTATCTGTGGGTGCAAGTGTGTGTATTTCACTGTATTGTATCTGAGTGTGTGTATATTTGTTAGTCAAGGTGTGTGTGTCAGTGTGTATCTAAGTGTGTGTCTGTGTGTCAGTGTGTATCTGTGTGTGCCACTATGTGCCTGTGTGTGTGTGTGTGTGTGTGTATCTGTGTGTCATATACACATATACATATACACACTGACACAGAGATACACACACTGGCACATACCAACACAGATATACACACCTTGACACACACCAGCACATACAAACACAGATACACACACCTTGACACACAGATACATACACACACCTTAACACACAGATACGCACACACACACACACACACACACGGCAAACTTTCTGTTTGTCAGGGCAAGTGATTGCACACTTCTCTACTTGAAATTAGTTGTAATGCACACCAAATTGTAGTTTAATTTTAGTGCCACCATACAAATATAACCTCAGTTAGCAAAAGTCCCCCCTGAAAAATATATATGTATTTTTTAAAAAATCGAATAGCATTACATAGCCCACCAGTAGAGGATAAACATACTAACACACATATATACATACTGTATATATGATACCGAAAGAAAATGCACTTAATACAGTAATTTCATTGATCTATGTTTACATCTACTGGAATGGTTTATTACACCAGAAGTATTAACTAAGTCTGGATGACTAAAAAGTCTCCTTTGATTCCACCAGAGCAGCCCTCAATCAGAAACATTATATTTTGCATTAGGTAACGGTAGAAGACACAGCATGAGACAAACTCTACAGTGATGTCATTTTTCTTCTTTGAAAATATGTGCAAATAAAACCCAGGACTCTCACCCAACTCACCCCTCTAAATATTCCATCTATTTTCCATCTACAAAGAGGCACGGGTTGCGTAGGGTGGTACTGCATATTATCCATGTTTAATCTCGTTTTTATTATCATGGTATTAGTACCATATGAGTTCAGCCCTGTCGCAGTGGGAATATATTAATGTCTATTAGTCTTTATCGCTGCCAGATGCTGGGTCTGCTTTGCGTCGATCGTTCATCCCCAGTATCATCCTTTTCGATAAACTGGCACCTGTGCACACAACGTGACATGAATTACATTTTTTTGTTTTGCTGAGTACATTAATAATGAGAGAATTTGGCTCGGCAATCTAGAATATCGTGCTGTGATTCGACTGGATAAATGGTAACATTTCCATGTAGAACCCCACCTTTTCGTAATATTTCACAGATACAGCCTAATGAAGATTAAGAGTGCAGGGCTAATATGGAACTTGTTTAGGAAAGGAAAATTGTACTTTATTGCTCTTTGTCTTTTTTATGTTGTTGCTTTTATTTTCTAGAAATTCAGGATCTTTGTAGTGGATGAGTGTTTGAGAGCTTTTTTCGAGTCCAACAGCAATAATGCTAACGGTAAAATACATCTTTTAGTCATATATTATATCTACCTTAGTTTGTGTGAATAATAATTTCCTTACTAATAAATTACTATTACTTTTTACAGATTTATAAGTAGGTCATGATGGCCACTTTGTAGACATAAATGATGCTCCCTAGCTATACTTACAGTCTCATTTCCTAAAATAAAATATACTTCTGCCTTATCCATCTGAACCTATGGAAAACTATGATAGATAGAAGTGCATACTACATTGGAATTAAATCTGGTATTATTAGTAGCACAATCTCTTTGAATAATCAATGGCATATTTATTACTAATATTTAAAAAAAAAAAAGAGTTTGGAATTTCTACCTTCCAATTCTCTGAAAAGCTCTCCCAATACCCCCAATAATGGCATTCACGGAAGTGGGACACCAATTGGAGGGGACACCACCGTGCAGCCTGTGCCTTGCTCTTCGGCCTAAAAAAAGAATCTGTAATATGCCCACAGGCCTTTTAAACGTTGAGCAAGAAACCCAGCTTTGATCTTTCATTGTGTATGAAAATCCATCACTGTGTCTTCTCTACAGTAAAATGTCGTGAGTTATTCCAAAACCTCTGTGTGATTGAATATTCAGAGATGTATTCAAATATTCCAGAAATCTAGAATTACTTTTTCTAATTACATAAATAAGATTTTAATATTTATTAGGCCAAACTCACAGGTTTTAAAATGCTATATACTATGAGGCAGAAGGGATAAGACATAGGTATGTATGTTCATGCAATCTCTTAAAGGGTTAACCCATGAACTATGACAACTTCAGTGTTTTGAAATGGTCATGGTGCCAGGAGCCTGTATGTGCAGCATTTCTCTTTGAAACTCTACACATACAGAGATTAACACCTTAGCTGCCAGAGGTATAACTCCACCTCTGGCAATGTCATTAGCCAGTCCAGAATAATGTTCCGATCTGGTTAATTCAATTCTGGGGGAAAATGACATGTGACGGCAGTATGCCAGACAGCCAATGGCAGCCCCCCTATGTGCAGCTCCTGTCCTATTCTCAATATGTCCTCTGTGACATCCCTTCCCCTCCAGTGGGCAGGATTATGCAAGGCAAAGAGGATCAGACTGAGGGGAGAACTTGGACTCTACAATAAATCAAAATTCATTTCAGTATTTTCTATTTCTTATTTATTTATTTTTTATTTAGGGTTATTTTATGAGAACACTGTTTTTGTTGTTGTTGAAGTACCTCTTTAATAGTGGACAATTAGCCAACAAGAAAAAGTACATATTAAAGGGACACTGTAGTCACCAAAACAACTCCAGCTTATTGTATTTGTATTTGTCCCCTTCAGGTTTTTTGCAGTAAACACTTTTCAGAGAAAATGCAGTATTTACATTACAGCCTAACTCCACTGGCCACTCCACTTATGGCTGCTAGAGGCGCTTCCTGGGGCAGAGCTGCACAGCGTGACTGCCATTCAGTGTCTCCACCCACTGCATGGAGACATTGAACTGTCCTCATAGAGATGCATTGATTTAATACATTTCTAGTAGGAGATGCTGATGAGCCAGTGCTGTGTCTAGCTTGTGCTGGCTCTGCCCCTGATCTGCCTCCTTGACAATCCCATAATCACAATCATTAGCCATATTTTATGTAGAGCAATTATGTCCTGGACACCATCCTTGCACATGAATTAAAAAAAAAAATTATTTTATATTCAATGAGTTTGGGATTTTACAGAACAAGACATTTACAATTTAACATTAAGATGCCCTTTTCTGATACAGAAGAAGCAGATTCCGAGTGAATGTCTTACTTTGAGACAGCTTTCAAGATAAATTCCCTTGTAAAATATTATGTAAACTGTAACATTAAAAACACTTAGATCCCTGTTTATTCAATCATTTACAAGAAGTGTTATTGCAAGGATTCTGTTATTTATTCATTGTTTTATATGTTAACTAGCTCTCCAGCTACCAAGATTATTCTAATGTATGATTTCCTTTGATGGCACTGGTCGAGTGCATTACCATTTTAATAATTCTGCAGTATCGTTGGTTGGTTTCTTTCAGATTAGTGCAAATAAATAATTCCAAATGCACTTTTATGGTATTTTTCTGTACAGTGAACTAAATAACTTGACTATTTTTCAACCTGGTAAGACTTTTTGTTAAAGGGACACTATCCTGCCCAAATACCAAAAAAATAAAGATCGCTGTTTGGTAGATATACCCCCAATGAAACCATGCATGCATTTTATTAGTGTGTTTTTTCATTAGAGATGTATCAGGGGCCGTCTTTAATAGTGATTGGACCCTGGGCAAGCATTTGCTTTGCCCCCCTGGACCCTGCTGCCCTCCCACTCCCTGGCATGCAATCATGCCTTACACTCCAACCCAGTGGCGGAACTAATGCAGAGAAGCCCTGGTACAAGAAAGTTGTTTGGGCCTCCCCCTCTAGCACAAGAGTGGCGAGAAGATACATCCCCATCTGTCATACAACTCCCACAATGCTATGCTAGCTGGGGATCTATACTTTGCCCATTCTTGTAGGGTTGTATTTGTGTGCAGTGTTTGTGCATTTGAATGTAAGCCTGTTTTTGTATAGAGTATATGTGTGCATGTAGAGGTGTATTTGTATGTACTATTACAATTGGAATGCAGAGGTGTACTTGTGTGTAGTGTTTGCGTTTGAATGCAGTGGTGTGTGTTTGTATGTATGGTTGACTTTTAAATGCAGGTGTGCAACTGTGAATTGGTGTATGCATATAATTTTGGCATTTTAATACTGGGTTTTGTTAGTATGTAATATTTGCCTTCAGGGTTGTTATAGGATGTAGTGTTGTCTTCTAAACATTTGTGTATAGTATTGGTGTTTGAGTAAAGGGTGTGTTTTATATATAATTTTGGAGTTTGAAATCAGGGGTGTGTTTGTCTGTAATGTTTGTGTTATCAGGGATGTGTTTGCATGTTGTTTTTGATTGCTGGGATGTATACACATACACAGTTACATACACATCAACACACATATAAACATACTGACACATGCACATACCTTGACATACAGATACACACTGGCACATGCACACAAATTCTGATATGCACACTGGCACATAAACACTCAGATACACACTGACACAGTTACACACTGGCACACACATACACACAGATACACACACTCTGACATACATGTGATCATTTTTATGTTTGCAGCAGGGCAGAAGCAAAGAGTTGGAGGAGGCACAAAGCTGGTAAATGCTGATGCTGCTGTGGCAAGGCAAGCTGGTACTGTTATATGTAATGCACAACAAAAAAATAATTAAAACATAAAATAAACACTGTGCATAAATGCAACTGCAGCAATAATTAAACTCATCTAAACAGAAAAAAAAACAGTGAGTGGGGGCACATAGTAGAAAGGCAGTGAGTGGGGGCACAGGGCAAAAAAAGCAGTGAGGGGGGAAGGCAGGAGCAGTGAGTGGGGGCACCGAGAAGCAGTAAGTGGGGGGAAAGCAGGGCAGGGGCAGAGAGTGGGGGCATAGAGAAGAGAAGAAGTGAGTGGGGGAAGGCAGGGCAGGGGCAGAGAGTGGGGGCACAGAGAAGAGAAGAAGTGAGTGGGGAAGGCAGGGCAGGGGCAGAGAGTGGGGGCATAGAGAAGAGAAGAAGTGAGTGGGGGAAGGCAGGGCAGGGGCAGAGAGAAGAGAAAAAGTGAGTGGGGGAAGGCAGGGCAGGGGCAGAGAGTGGGGGCATAGAGAAGAGAAGAAGTGAGTGGGGGAAGGCAGGGCAGGGGCAGAGAGAAGAGAAGAAGTGAGTGGGGAAGGCAGGGCAGGGGCAGAGAGGAGAGAAAAAGTGAGTGGGGAAGGCAGGGCAGGTGCAGAGAGTGGGGGCACAGAGAAGAGAAGAAGTGAGTGGGGAAAGGCAGGGCAGGGGCAGAGAGTGGGGGCACAGAGAAGAGAAGTGAGTGGGGAAGGCAGGGCAGGGGCAGAGAGGAGAGAAAAAGTGAGTGGGGAAGGCAGGGCAGGTGCAGAGAGTGGGGGCACAGAGAAGAGAAGAAGTGAGTGGGGAAGGCAGGGCAGGGCCAGAGAGTGGGGGCACAGAAGATAAGCAGTAAGTGGGGGAAATCAGGACAGGGGCATTGAGTGGGGTGGTTTTTCTAAAAACTATCCTAGCTGCAGCCATTCACCCAGAAGGAGAGGATCAGGGACTGGATACACTTACCTTCAACTCATCTTAGTGCTGGCTGAGGCTGATGGGAGTGGGGATGTGCAGCAGCTCATTCCTGCCTCTCCTCCCCATGCTGCTACCTGCTGCTGCCTCCTTCCTCCCGCGGTGCTCTCTCATCGGCTGTCACTTCCTCCCAGCCAGCTAATACTACAGGGGCCCGGTCGGCTCTTAAAGGGCCATGGCACCCCACCGGGTCCCTGTTCAGAGATACCCATCGGGTGGCCCTAAATGCATGAGCCCCTTGATAGGCCCCTCCAAATTGTTGTGGGCAGTGTGGGCCCACAGGGCAGCTGCTTTGGGCCCCCCAGGAGTAACTGGGCCCGGGGCAGCTGCCCCTTTTGCCCTGTGTTAAAGACGGCCCTGGATGTATCTGAAAAGAACTTGCAAAAGCTACAGATCATTTGTCTGCAGTCTTATAACCCAGCACAGATTTTTTTGTGGCTGTCCAATCACAGACTTCCCAATGCAGCTCAATAAGAAGTATTTGCAAGGCAGGTGCTCTGGGCAATTGCTGGCCTCTTGAGTTAAACTCTACTGAGCTAAACAACTAGGAAGTAAGAGGACCTGTTGTCTGACAGCCAAACGGGTGTCAAGATAAATATATATTTATTCTATTTAAAATCTGCACTCTTTGTGAAATGAAAAACGTATTTCTGACACTATAGTGCTGACGTGGCTATTTAGGTCCCAGGCCCCCTTCTCTATGGAGTAAAAATGTTCTTTACTTGCCTATTCTCCACCGCTGCACCTGTTTTGCAGCAGTTGGCCCCACCTCCACAGCTGAGATCATTAGTGAGGTCAACTGAGATCATCATGTGCATACGTGGAAAAAAATCAGCATCTCCTCATAGAGATGCATTGAATCAAGCAGAGCGTTCAGCGTCTGCATATAGAACATCAAGACACTGAACACCAATGTTGCACACTGTGCAGCACTGAGATAGGAAGCACTTCTAGTGGCCGTCTGAGTGACTGCCAGTAGAGGTGTTACTAGACTGCAATGTAAACACTGTCTTCTAAGGTCTAGTTTAGTAAACACCTTGGAACTCTTGAGTCTGTCAAACAAC
Organism: Pelobates fuscus; assembly: GCF_036172605.1. Taxonomy (NCBI): domain Eukaryota; kingdom Metazoa; phylum Chordata; class Amphibia; order Anura; family Pelobatidae; genus Pelobates; species Pelobates fuscus. The sequence goes on from NC_086321.1 coordinate 65,683,047, forward strand.
TCTGTAATATGAAGTATAGAGTAGAAGTTTCTTATTGTGAAATTGTTGAGACCCCTATGATCTATACATGGTTCTAAATCACTTGATCTTTTTTTTTTTTTTTTTTACGAGAGGATGATCTGCATAAAACCTTTACTTTTATTCTCAAGTGGAGACAAGAGAAACACCCTGCCTTTCAAAGGTATTGTACCAGGCTGTAATTCAATGGCACAATCATATGGTCTGTATGGTAGTAAGATCTCTGCATGGGCCTTATTAAAAGCCTCTTTGACTGACAAATATTGGGATGGAACTGTAGTAAACAGTGCCCTGTTTACACCCTGTTCCTCATTCCAAAATCTCCCATTTTTCCCAATTAATTTAAGTATTATGTCACCAACCAAGGAAAACCAAGAATAATCAGTCAAGAATGTGAGGAGATTACTTGGAATGAGATAAATTAATTGTGTGACAGAGACCTTTAGCAAGTTTCCGGAGTTATATGAGGTTTTTGAAGTGGTCTACCATCTATGGCCTCAACAGCAAAATGTGTGGATCTTTCCCTAAGTGGTATCCGATGAACATTAACAAATTTCTCGTCAACGTTTCCGCTGCTCCTGAGTCCACAAAAGCCCCACAAGACAATTCCAGTGAATCACACTTAGCGGTAATTAAATAGGAGTCTGTTCTGAGGCATAGCAGGGGACTTATGCATAAAACCTAAGGCCCCCTGACGGTCCTTAGGTGCGTGTGTTTTTGGGTACGTAAAAAAGACAAGTTCTTCTTAAATTCCCATTTTTTTCTGAAATAAAGACACTGGCCCTCATTCCTCCTAAAACGTTTCTCAGCATTGATAATTTCATAAACTCTAGTTGTGTGGCTTCAGGTTTGGCTAATAAAGGTGGTGTGTGGGAGCAGGAGGCATGAAATAAGCCGTAGGAGTAACACAAGGACGTTTAGGCCTGTTTCCGGTTTTCACTCTCTGTCTCTCGTAGTCAATTATCAACATGCATCATGTACCTGAAATAATCATTCATAATCATTCATTTATGAGGGTGTCAGAAAGACCCTCGGAAAAAGCAGACACTAGAGAGCTATTGGTCCAGTCAACCTCAGCTGAGTTAGGGTTATAACATTTGGGTGGGTATTGGGGTATTGGGGGCTCTATTGGGGTATTTGCTCTATCAAAGGTTTCGTGATTGAACCCCTCTATATGTTTATCAATCTATAAAGATTAAAATATATGAGCATCAAATTCCTCACAGTATTCTTCAAGATATAATCGAAGCACCATAGTTATTGCTTGCCATTGTAGTGATTATAGTGCCTGCAGACTGTGGCCACTGTCCCTCAGTTCTGGGACAAACCATTTCTAGTAGGTTGACCAAATCTAAAGTTCTCCATGACACCTGCGGCCTGGTCCTTGCTCACCACTTTTGCATTAGCAATTCATTTTAATATTTAGAATGCAGTAATAGGCTAAGTGTGCCAGCTGACAATGTTTCTATTTGTCCTCTTTCATTGCAATACATGCCACATCATAGGCCAGGACTGAACTTGTCAATTGAGTAGGGAATTAGGTAAGTTGTTTTAGCCTTTCTTTCCATGTGAAGCTCTGTTTTCTATTAAATGTAAATTTTAAAATTTAGCAAGTGACATTGCAACCCACTTGGTTCTTTGGCACACATGGGGCACACAATGCAAATGAAGAGGAGAACATGAAATTTGTTTCTGTCTCTCCTATTGTACTTTCTCGGTTCAATGGCAGAAAAGTACACGATTTATTGAAAGGGAGCCAAGATGAAGATGCCAAGTACCAAGGTTGAGTTAAATACAGGAATGTGGATTTCTACATTTAATTGAAAATTTTAAAACTTCGCATATTTTATTACTATAGGGGATAACTAAACATAATTTTTACAAAAAATCCTGGAAAGTGGCAGTTTTCCATTAAATTAAATGAAAAGTATCACATAAAAAAAAAAAAAGAATTAAGATAAATTATGGTGTTTTTCCATATTTAAGCAATGCTGTAATCCCAAGAGAAGCGACGGTTTTCCTATAAATTTAAGAGGGCGACATGAGTGATGGTGAGCGGGTGACAAGGATTATGTGATAGTGAGTCCTAGAAATGTGGTGCTCTCCGGCAATTAATTTGCACGTTTGAAAGGAAGAAGAAAATATTGTAGTAGGAACTGTGTAGGTACTTAAAATAAGGAGTTGTTATGGGGGAGTATTAAGCGATAAGGATGGAAGTGTATGGAGGAGTAAAGCTTCGGAGGACTTTGTGTGTCATCACTTTCATTTAGTACTTGACTAAACATTTTTCACCTTGCATCTTTTTTTCCTTTTGATCCCATTCAAAAAGACATTAAATAGAACAAAAGAATGCTTTAGACAATATGTTAAATCAAACATGTTACACAATTAACTTTATTCAAGCTATTGAAGATAATATTGTAAACATTGTTCATCTGTGACCTTTAATCGGTAATCGCTTGAATTTATTCTGAATCACAAAGATAAACTATGTGCACGCATTTTCCAATATCAGACTCGTCTTTCAATGCATACCTAGCTTTGTATAGTGAGATCCCAGCATTACTGCCTAATAATTACTGGAGAAATCATTGGGCAGTAACATGAAAAAGGCCAGGTGGGATCACTGGAAAAACAACCCAGAATGTGACTGCTTGGTCATTTACTATATAAAAATTGCCAAAACTTATCTTTGTAACATTTTATCATATGGAAGCACAAATTGCTTTATAGGTCCTATAGGAAAACAATCTGACAGTTTTTTTAAACATATTTTTTTGGGGGGTCAAGGGGTTGCTTTTATTGTTCCACAATAATAAATGTATAAAGCAGTAATGTATGGAAATAAATACCCTGTAATCTGTTCTTTGAAATTAGACTTGACACACCAAACTTTTAAAGTTGGATTTGTTGAAAAAAATAAAATAAACTTCAGGACAGTTAACCCACGGTTAACCCATTTAAAAAATCATTTTATGGATGCAATAATCGTATATATTTCCAGTATACAACTTAATGGCAGTTTATATTTCTTACTAGTCTCAGGAGAATTGAAGGAACTCTTTAGTGTTAAGAATACAAAGATGTAACACCGAAGTGTTCCTCTGCCCTCGCAGCCTCCCTCCTAATGTTGTAAAGTGTTAAATAACTCATTTTCACTTACACGATTCCAGCACCGAGGTCCTTCGGCGCTGGGTCACGGTCCACCTCCTTCGACGTCATCCAACGGGGGGATCTAATGCACATGCTCATTAGACCTTTTGCATAGGAAAGCACTGACCCAACTTTCCTGTGAGGTTTTCTCTGATTTACACTCCAGGACTAAGTGAAGAGGACCACTGCACCCAGGCCACTTCAACGAGATACAAATACACACAAATAAGTCCTGCTCTCAGACTCCCACCACTCCTGGGCGGCAGCATGACCATAGTACACATCAGCCCCAATACATACTATAAAACCCAAAGCAAAAAAGTCACTTGTGCACTATTCCAAATCCCTAAGCATATTTACATAAACTGAGGTTTTTTTAGTTCCACTCCAAGGGTCTGGGTGCCTATAGTCCCTTTAAAGGCTGGGTTTACTCTGCTGGGAATCAAATCTGCAACTTTGAGGTTTAAAAGATAAATCCGTTTATCAGCAGATCTTTTTCACCAGATAGAATGTGAAAGTCATCTATATTGGAAAGAATGGTATACCATTAATGCATGCAGTGTGTGCATTTATGTGGGTTTGGTGCTTGAACCTTCCACAAGTATGGCTAAACTCAATGGGTTTACTACAAAAATCTACTTGTAGTCAATAGTCAAAAAACTCTGTAGTCAATATTTAATATACCTTCAAACCCAATGCAGATAACTACCGGAAATATTTTCACTGTTTTTATAGTATTCTGCTTCCAAAGGTTATGTGGTATTTTAAACAAATTCATAATTTAACCCGCAACATCACTTCTTCCCCACAAACCCAGAGATACAATTTATACGTGCTTGATGTAGTAAACATCATCTAAATATTAAACCTCGTAGCTTCAGATTCATAAACGAATGTTCATTTGCCACACAACATCTGTTTTACAGCACTTTAAATGTCTGAACATGATTGCATCTAATCGTACACAGTTGAACTGTCAGCTGTGTTTTTTCAGGTTAATTTATGTAGCCATAAGAATTTAATATTATGATGGCTGTGTTGGGTAGTTTTTTATTGCTTTTATAGTTAAGAACAGATTTTAAATTTGGCTGAATAAATCCCAATTCCGTACTGAAGAAGGGATGGAGTCTAAAGAACCACCTTGCAATTATCTTACAGTAATCACTTGATCTAGAAGATATGTTTTACTGTTTCAGGTTATTTTGTGGATTAAAAATATAATTTAATATTGGAAGAATTATGACAAAAAATGTGCCGATTATCTGGCACCCAGACTTTATATGTTGGAGATGCTAGATGGTTCTATTTATTCTTCATGGATTGTAGACTCACATTACATGAGCTTAAATGGTTAACTATGCACCAAGAGTCTCTCCAGATTCTCCCTGTAGTTGCTATGTCTCCACTGACCTGACCTTCCATCTTGCTGTTTACCTGTTCCCATTTCCAAGCTCATCTGTGCTCCTTCCAAAAGGCAAAATCTTGCACAGAGTGGAAGGGGGTGACTCAAGTGGAAGAGAATCTCAGTATCTGTTAGTAAACTGGGAAAACTGTGATAATGTTATGAGCAATAGGTGCTGTTTGACAAGATCGTCTCAAGGTAGCTATAGATTCAATCTTTATATAGACCAGAAAAAAACATCCATACTGCAAGATACAATGAGGCGTCTCTTTTTTGAGCATGTCTTCCAAATATGCACATGCATCCAATCTTGCATGTAGAGCACCGGTCCATTAGTTAATCAGTCAGCACAGAAATTATTTATCCGTGTCTTGGAGAAACACCAGACGGTGCACATATGGAAACAGGACAGTTGGCAGTCACAGTTGTAGGTAACAAGGGGAAAACATAGCTCTAGTGGATCTTCGTTCACACATAAAACATGGCACATGCCAATAAAAAGTGAAGTCCTTCTGTGTAACTGAATTGGGATGCTTTGGTTACAAGGTTTGGATCCAGACCAGAATTAGATGCTTCTTCCATCCTGTCTACGTGCCATCAAGTTTCCCTATCCAGAGCTCTTGCAGCAACCTGGTACTTCAGGGCTAATCTCATAGCAGACTAGGTTTATTCCATGATACCGTACCACCATCAACCAAATAATGAATGGAGTGATAAATGGCTCTCACATCTCTTACTCAAACACTAGACAGGTCTGAGTGAAGGGACAAGACAACCGGTTTATTGAGGGAAAAAAATGGTATAAACAATGCTCGCTATGCACCTGGGTGGAAAACAATGACAAAGTACTGTGGACCGTATAAGAAATTTAACGGAGTGGCAGGACAGCCATTTTGAACAGGGCCATAGATGTCCGTTACTGTTCTCAACACAAGGCTCCGCAAAACATAAAGTCTCTTTTTAATTGGTGTGAAGTGCCACAGGAGTGCAGTTTCAGGGACATCGGTAAAGTAGTTAAAGTGTTCGTTACACTCCTGACTGTCATATCTGTGCAAAATAATGCCTTAAACAATGTATCACATTACTGCACTCTAGTGATGACGAACGTTAAGAAATTACATCGTATCTACATGTGCCTTCATTAGCAGTCATTTCTCAGCGACATGTTCATTCACTTGAAGTGACTTAACGGTGCAAGATAATATGAAAGAACTTTGCAGAAAGCAACCTGCCATGATTGTGTTGCCCCAGGGACTGGCGTGAGCAAAAGGTAAGTTAAATAGTAGCGTTCTGCATTTAAATACTTTGTAGATCTTGGATAAAATAAAAAAAAATAACATAAATCATCTTTATTCACTGCCATTAATAGAAATATTTGACGTTAAAAGAGAGAAAGCAGATTAACAATGACTTTGACATATTTGATCTACTCAAACAAAAGTAAAGCAATGTTCTGGTTTCTATTATATGTCTAGACTGAGATAAGATTGTGTTTGCGAGGGATCCTTTAAGAAGTCACATTTTTATTACCCTGCATTACAGAGTCCGTTAGTGAAATTTAGGAATCTGGGGCAGGGGTTGTGGGGCTTTTAAAAGTGAACCAAAAGGAAGTATTAGCACATTTCCATTACCCAGGACATACTTGAAAACGAGAGAAATCTCAATGTATCTTTCCTGGTAAAATATTATATCAATAATTTCACCTTAACACACAATAAAAAGTGTAAAATTATTTTAAAAAATATATAGATACATACATTAAAGTTTATTTCCCAGGATTTTTTATATTATGTCAAAGAAAAACAGACATTGCATAACAAATGGTTATTGCAATTTATAATTGGTTTTCAGTGTTGTATACTTATATCCAGTGGTGACAGTTCTCTAATTATTTTTTTCTTCTTCTGTCAAAAAAAGGTTGACAATTAAGATATTTCAATATTATTATATATTACTATATAATAACTATATATTATATATAGTATTTTTATTTTTTATTTCAAATGCTTGTTCAGACATTGTTGCTGTCAGATCTACAATTATGAAGCCCAAGTATTCTGAGTTTACAAAAATGCAGACGTAAACCTTGTTTATCCCACTCTTGGGGTTTGTACACTAAGTTTATGATAAGTTGACAAACTCGGCTAAAAATATGAATCCAAAACAGCTGACCTTGAACTAAATCTCCATCTCAGCTGGACAGATTTTCTTTTTCTTAGCTTAAGGAATTCTGTTTTTTGTATTTGCTAAAATCACAATTCTACAGTTTGTGCATTAATGAACTGAACTATCTTAGCAGCTAACAGCAAAACTGCGGGTTACGTGAATAAGCCTGTAATAGTCTAAAGTGCACATTGTCTAAACCTTTAGATTGTGCGTGCATAGGTATATCTATTTATCAGTAGACAGCTTGTTTGTAACTAGGTAACTTCGAATGTATTTATTAGATAGGAAAATATTACAATATTATAGAAAATCTGTCATTTACTTACTGATACCATGACATAGCTATTGAGTAAAGCGATATTTCAACCTTGAGGCATGATTTTTACTTTCATGACAGGATATGCATCATTGCCTGAGATCTTACTGATGTACTCATTTTCATGTAGCTTGATATTTTGTATTAACCTTGTTCTTGCCAAAATCATATAAAGTTTAGTTGACGTGCTACCATAGAAGACCATTAAATTAAATAGCAAACAATTGTTACCATGGGACTGGTTTTCCCTCATTTGATGGCAGTCCCCAATGTTTGCTGTCCTTAGTCCTGGAGTTAAACTTAGTCTATCTATAAAGCTATCAGACTAGACAGCAGGTATGTAGCATTTCCTAAACTAATGCAAGTGTTAGAGGTTTGGGAACTTCTGTGGTGAGATGAAGTGTAGCTCTGAAAGTCACCACTACCCATCCTAAAAGACCATGGGCATTGGACTGGACTCTTCAAAAGGACATTGAATTGCAGGAGAACAGGGGGCAGTGTAATTTCTCAAAATTATCAGTTCACAGTGCAGTTTGGTTGAAGAATGTTGCCCTTGATTTTATTTGGTTCAAAATTTGAAATATACAGGTATGTCAAAAACAGCTAAACTAGAGGTCACTTCCAGTTTGTGAGTTTGAAGGTGAAGGTCCAAGAAATATGGGCAATTCCCACACATAGAGTGGATGAAACATCAATGTGAATGGTACCGTTCTAAATATCAACAGACTCTTCCTGCAAGAAAAACAGAGAAACAATGAGCGGAAATAAATAAACATAACCTTACCCACCCAGAGACTAATGTTCTTTCATGAGCTGGATCACTTCATTTCCACCACGTGCATCTTTTTACATTGTGGTCTGGGCTCCTGATGGAAATTTGATGGATTTTTGATGGATGAAATCCTGATGGATTTGTCTTGCACATTTTTGACGTTATTCCTAAAGAATACGTTTGGCTAAACCATATTAATAATTTTACTGTTTGTAATTATCGCGGTTGAGTGATAACCCAACACGCAATATGTAAACCCACAGAAAACCCAAATACGTATTACCTAACCTTAAAAGGGTCGGGTTTCACTTAAGAGAAAGGAGTAGTCAAAGAATAGCCAAAATTTAGGATACCAGAAATCAGGAGAGTGTATAAGAGTAGCCGAGTCAGGATACCAGAAATCAGGAAAGTCAGAAGCCAAGCCGAGTCAGTACACAATAACAATAATAATGCAAGGAGAACTAAATAGCACTACGGGGGCCACAAGGAACCACAATAAGGTACAGGTAGGTCCACTACAAAATCCATTGCTAGACTAGACCATGGTCTGTTGGCAAGGGTTGTAGTAAACCACAAGGTTGTCTGTGCAATGACTTGTTAGTAGTACATGTAATACAGGCTTTAATAAAATCACGGATATCCTTTTTTATATGATGGCCACCAGTAATGCTTAGATAACAGCGCTTCGGTTTTATGGATCCCTGGATGACCTGCTATCTTGGTCTCATGCATAAGAGAGAGGACGGTTTCCCTGTGTTCCGTAGGGACATATAACTTATTAGGAGGTCTATTCTCCAGAGCTTGGTTCTTTAAGTTTCCTAGTAGATCCATCAGTTCTGATCTAATTTGTAACTTAATAGTGGCCATTAAACATTCTTTGGTGTTCTTGGAACCTGGTCTATAAGTCACAATGTACTTAAAGCGGGACAAGAACAGAGACCAACGTGCCTGCCTGTCAGTCAACCTCTTAGCCTCCCTAAAATAGGACAAATTCTTATGGTCTGTGAGAATTGTTAAGGAGTGAAAGAACCTTCTAACACATGTCTCCATTCCTTTAGATTTGATTATGCCCAACAATTCCCTATCTCCTATATCATATATTTTTTCTGTTTCTGATAATTGTTTTGAAAACTAACCACACAGGTGAAGGGGTAACTCTGTTGCTGCACTCTGTGAGAGTACTGCTCCATATGCGCCACGTCATGAAAAGGGGCGTGTTTACAGCATCCGGCGTGGGACATGCCGAACAGTGGAGCCGGCGTCAGATCCTACACCACGTGGGCGCAACGGATCAAGGTAAGAGATTGTGACAATAATGTACTTGTTCGTTGTACCTTCTTTGTTTGTATGGTGGGAATTTTTTTTAATTATTCCCATAGTGTAGTCATTTTAAACAGGTTAGATTTTTCCCACTTTATGAAGGTTCCATTTTTGAGGTGCCCCACTCTATGATGGCTTGTTTTGATCAGTTTTGGTGAATAGTATTTTTTTTTTTTAATTACCTATTACATTCCTAGTTTTTTTTATATGTACACTAAGGGCGACTTTCCAATGTTGCTGCCAAGTGTTAGCGACCATCTGTTAATTGCTGAAGTGGGTATCGCTGACAGTGAGTTGGGAGAGGGAGGATAAAGAAACTCCCCTAGCTGAAAGGTGTGCTCAGCAATGCAATTTGACCAAGTTTATAAACGTTATTACATATTTTTCTTGTTTTTTTTTGGTTTGCATATTTGTTTAAAAGTGTGTGCTTGCTGGGTTAAATAAATTGTATAGAGATGCATGTCTCTTTCACCAATTGCTACCCAACCAGCAAACAAACTCTGTCACTCTATCCATCTTCACCCACAGCCACTTTCCGTTATCTGACCTGCTAAAGTTGATCACAGGTAAATTCTGCACGCATTGGATGTGCCTTATGTGCTGTCCAGTTGTGGTTGCTATGGTGATATCGCAGAAGATGAGCTTTTTACTCTGTTGCACGAGAGTACACTACCTAATAGGCTACTGCTAACAGACAGATAGTATCATACTTTAATACCCATAGATCACAAAACCTGTTAAGGATTCTTAAGCTGTTGGTAATTTGTAGCTTATAATATCTAATAATTACAACAGCTTCCATCTTATTTTATTTACCAAACAAGTCCTTAGTGTATAAAACCTGAAGTACCCTTGCACTTTTCAATTATAGTCTGAACTGCCCTATCACCAGATCTCGATCCACCCGATTATATAATTTGTGAGATGAAAACACCTATTTGGAGGAGAGATCAACCACCTGCTAACTTTGCCCATGTTAATCAAAATGGGCCAACATTCTGGAGAATGTTTCAAATATTTTTTCTAATGACCTGACGGGTGAGGGTAACCAAGGGGTTTAACTCCGTGTTTTGGTTTTGGGTATGGGTACAGATAAGGTCTGTAAATCGTTTTCTGCATAGAATTTTTGTAGCAAAGTGTTGAAACATATGCCTCGTTTCCACTGAGCGGATCGGTTCGGGTTGGTACAGTTTGGAAGGTTTAGAATGGACCAGCCCATTCTGGTGAGCGTTTCCACTGCAAGTCAGACCTTCAGGGCCATGCAGGGTTTAGAAAAAATGCTCTTCCTGTCCACCAATCAATGGATTGTATAGTAGACCCGCCCTAACCGAACCGTTCTATTTTCTATGGCCCTACATCTGAAGCCGGACCCTGAATGGATTGGTACGGTTCGCTTGTATGGACCACTTTCATAATGGAAACACCCAAAATAGCGAACCGTACCGAACTGAACCGAACCGATCCGCCCAGTGGAAATGAGACATTATTAATCTTTTAAGCATCCCAGCACCGTTCCATAAAACTTTTTTTTCAGGTATACATGCAGCTCAACATTACATGGTACAATAAACAACTGACACCAAGATTCTTAAAGCCAATCATCCCAGATGTTCATTTTATGTATTGTTTCTATAAAGGCTAAACATTTTCATGGGCTGCTTTATAGATTGTATCCCGAATCATGCTGGTTGTTCAATCTTTTTATAAAGTAAGGAGTTGTTTACACGCAGCATGTTTTTTGCAGAGCCATCATGTATTAGTAAGCAGGTCCACAGAGACACAATCAGATAGTTGGGATGCCTTTCTTAACTGCAAAATGTTCTTGAAAATCCTACTCTGGAAGAATGTGAGCAGTAAAATGTTGGACTCTATCCAGCAAACACATACTGGGTGAATGAGGAAGCATGAGAGATATATGTCTGGAAGGAGATGATTTAGAAGAAGTGTTTGCACACTTTTTCAGTAAGCTGCCTCTGTTGAGATTTTAAAAAAAATATCTTGTTATCTGAAGGGTGACTAATTTCCTGATAATTGTGCTATGTTACACTGTATCGGGGTGTCAACTAACTCCCTTTCTAGATTTTAGATCAGAAATACATGTAGTTAAGGTTCCATCTGTTTTTCTTCTTTCGTAGCCTGGTCCTTCATTTCAGGAAATTCACTTTTGAAAAATGCTTCTTACATAACACAATGACAAACCACTCTCTGCTGCCAGAAATAAAATGCTAATTATTTTTTAACTGCTTATGGGTCAGTTTGATAAATGACCTAGAACGTCTTGCTGCTGAATCCAAAATAAACAGAGAGTACAGTAAGTGCTCTGGGATCTCCACACACCGTTCTTCTTAATTTGTAATGCATGGAGACATACTGCAGACTTAATTGGCTTGTGCACGCTAATTGGGTTTGCCGGACAAGAACAAATCATTTTTGTTTTAATTACCTAAGACACACCAGTTACATAGCACAAAACCACAGTCATTTCAGTTTTCTAGATGCTATAGGTAAAATCAACATGCCTTGCATCTGACTGGTAGCATCCAGTATAAAGTCCCAGAGTAGCATTTTCTGGGCTCTGGTGTATGTGCAGTGACATTGTGTGACAGCAGGCCAGAGACCACACACGAAGACAGCAAATTACTGAGCTCCTGTTGTCTCAGAGGTATCGTGCATGTGGTATAAATTATGATTTCTTCTTAAAGGAACAGTAACATGGTATTTGTTATTTCTGGAATTATTGAAGCATTGTTAAATGTATATACTTGCTAAGCCATTTTTAGATCTGTGATTTTTTTTTTCTCTTAAAAATGGTCACTCCAGACCCCTAAACAAATTTAGCTTGCTGAAAAGCTTAATGTGTAAAGCGAGTTTTTTCAATTTCTATAGTAATTGACACTTTTATAAATGAACCTGGTTACACCCGCTTGGCTTTCAAGCAGACAACAGGTAATGTTACTTCCTGGTTTCATTAGCTCAATGCAACTGACCTCAAGAGATTGCCCAGAGCGCCTTACTTACACCTGACTTAGAAAGACTTCTCACTGAGCTGCATTGGGAAGTCTGTGATTGGACAGCCACAGAAAGTCTGGGTGAGGTTAGAAGGGGAGAGCTTGGAAAGACAGCAGACAAGAGATCTGCTTGTTTTGCAAGCTGGTTTTAGATATATCCCTATTGAAAAAAATATTTAAATAAATGCATGCACGTTTTCATTCGGGTTATATCTACTAAACAGTTATTTTGATTTATTTTGTATTTGGCCAGTAGAGTTTCCCTTTAACCCCTTAATGACAGATGACGGATATATTCCGTCATGATTCCCTTTTATTGTAGAAGTTGTGTCCTTAAGGGGTTAATAGATGTTTTAACTGAACACTTACACTACTAACACTCTTTTTCTGATGTAACAAATTGCTAACCTTTCTCTGCAGTGGTTTCATTCATGAACGCTCGGAAATGATGCAACTGCACAGGTTAATAAATGTTGTGGTGGTGTGTCTATTAGCACTGTGCAACACTGACCCAGGAAGTCTGAGTGACTTAAGGTGTTCCTAGGCAGCAATGTAAACACTGCCTTTTCTATGAAAAGGCAGTGTTTACATGAAAAGGCCTGTAGGGACAAGCTATATACACCAGAACAAATACATTAAGATGTAGTTTTTCTGGTGACTATAGTGTCCCTTTTAAATTTAGAATTCCTTTTCCTACTATCGTTATCTACTGCTCATATTTTTGTATTTTTATCAGTGTCATAACAAGCTCTGAAAAGACTTAATATTTTGATAACCGGTAAAATATTGTGGTCTTAAAATACAGAATGGCCTGGTCCCTGGTGTATGTTGATTTATGGCTTTTTTATGCTATTACACTTTTCTGGTACATGTGAAGTATAGAAATATCTGTATATCTATTTCTGCTGTAAGGGATCTGCTAATACATGAAAGAGCCTTCGCCTTTTTTCGCGTGGTGGAATGCATACAACCTTGAAAACGCTAGCAGTCTCCCAGCTGCCACTTGCAGTAAAATGAATGACAAGCTTTTCCCTTTGCATTCCGTTCATCGCTGTTCTAGCTCAAAGAAGTAATCGCTACAAGATCAACAATATGACCTGGCACTCACTGTATAGCCTGCAAGGATGGCAGAGTATCACATGGGATGTGGAGGAGAACACAATTTGCCCGTCCCTGCTTTGCTTACTTTGCGGATTTTCAAACTGTTAATTCAGAAATCCTTTTTCCATCAGTGCTGTGTAAACACAATATTATACTAGTGTTTGAATAGTCTACTGCAATATGTACCTTAGGTCTGATGAGGAACTTGAAGGACAAATATGAAGCTCTTTGCTCTCTCCCATTTCTAATAGCAAACACACGTATACAAAACTAGAACTTGCTCAAGTCACTTATACAGGTGATACTTGAAAAATTAGAATATCGTGCAAAAGTTCATTTATTTCAGTAATGCAATGTAAAAGGGGAAACTAATATATGAGCTAGACGCATTACATGCAAAGCAAGATAGTTCAAGCCATGATTTGTCATAAGTGCGATGATTATGGCTTACAGCTCATGAAAACCCCAAATCCACAATCTTAATAAATTATAATATTACATGCAATCAAGAAAACAAGGAGTGTACATAAAACAATATTGGACCTTTTGGACACCTTCAGTGTGTAGTAATTCCTAAACCGCAATCTATACACAAGACATTTAAAGTATAAAAGTGGCTAAAATGTTCTTAAGATCATAAACGATACACTCATCTGTACATTATGCTAGCTGTTTTGCTAGCAAATGTATAGATTTTCAGATACATTAGTTTAAAAATGTTTTCCCTTTCCTTAACTGTCAATCACTTGTCCTCTATACTGGCGCTTTATTGGTCTATGCTGAGTGGCAGAGGAGACCAGGAGAACCATCCTACATGTGGTTCTGCTGCTGTTTGTCACAGTGCTATTCTGCCAACTAGTGCCTCAGGCTTTCTGGGGGAGTATAGGAGCTGAGTGACTGATATTCTGACACCAACATGCTGACCGTGCAGCCATCATGTTGATGATATGGAGGAGGACAGTCCAGCTTTTAAGTAGGGCCAAACATAGCAGAAGAAGGGTGGGTGCAGGGCCGGATTAACATAGGGGTTAATGGAGCTGCAGCTCCAGGCCCAGGCCCATGGAATAGGCCCATTGGTTTAAAAAAAAAAAAAAAAATCTTTTTATTTTTATTTTTATTTTTTACACACTACTCTTAGGGTTGCCAGGTATTTCTCATGTATTTCTTATGGTTGCCAGGTATTCCTCAGAAGTATTTCTCAGGTATTTGAGGTTGCCTAGCTGGTGCCGGTATTGCAGTAATACCGGCAATACAAATATCTGTCTCAGTATAAACAGAGATTATTCTGCAATACCAGCGCCGGCCAGTAGGGGTCGCTGTTTGTGTGGAGAGAGGCAGGGATAAGAAGTTACAGCATCTCCCTCCCGGCCTCTCTCTACTCACTGATCCGCGGTGGAGCAGCTCTGCACAGAGAGTCCAGACAGCAGTTTCGAGCCTGCGAGACATGGGAACTGTGAGAGACTTGGGGACGCTGAGACATTGGGACACTGGGAGACATAGGGACACTGGGACACAGTGGCCTCAAGTCTCCCAGTGGCCCCATGTCTCCTAGCCAGTGTCCCTAGTGTCTCCCAGTGCCCCTGGTGTGTCTCAGTGTCCCCATGTCTCCCAGTGTGCCTGGTGTCTCTCAGTGTCCCTAGTGTCTGTGTCCCTTGTCTCCCAGAGTGCCCTAGTCTCTCAGTGTCTCTCAGTGACATCAGGACACTGGGAGACATGGGGACACAGACTCTAATGGATACTGGGAGACATGGGGATACAAACACTAGGGGACACTGGGTGACATGGGGACACAGACACTAGGGGACACTGAGAGACATGGAGACACAGGGGGACACAGGGAGACATGGGGACACTGGGCGACTTTGAGACTTGGGAGATATGGGGCACTTCCAGTGTCCCCATGTCTCCCAGCCATTGTCCCTAGTATCTTCCAGTATCCCCATGTCTTCCAGTGTCGCTGGTGTCTCTCAGTGTCCATAGTGTGCCACTGTCCCTAGTGTCTCTGTGTTTCCTAGTCTCCCAGTGTCTAAGTGTCCAAATGTCTCCCAGTGTCCCCATGTCTCCTATTGTCTCAGTGTCCCCTAGTATAAAAGAAAAATTCTCAGGCACGCACTGTGATAGATTTAAGCAGGTTTATTGGACACCGCAACATTTCGACCTGTACTAAGGTCTTACTCAAGTCTCCAGTGTTCCCTATCTATCACTGTGTCTTAGGGCCCCATGTCTTCCAGTATCCCCTCATGTTCGCATGTCTCCCAGTGTCCCCAAGAGTCTGTGTCCCCAGGTCTCCCAGTGTTCCCTATTATCTCAGTGTCCCAATGTCTCTCAATGTCCCCTAGTGACATGGGGACACTGGGAGACATGGGGACACAGACACTAAGGAACTGGGAGACATGGGGACACAGATATGCCCCCTTTTTGTGTATGGTCGCCCCTTTCGGCAGTTCTGGTTATGTGATTTGTGTCAGTGGCCCACCCTTTTACCCCATCCATAGACTTCCTGCTTTACTGGACACTGCTGTTAGGGGTATGGGTTTACTTGAAAGATGAAAGCGTGAGATTAGCATAGGGTATGTGTTTTCTCATAGCTGCATCCTATGAGTTTCCCTCCAGCACCATCTTCATCAGATATATGACGCTTAGGAGGTAAAACTGTTTTAGTGTTTTGGTCAATAAGATTTTGTAATTAGGCCCATTATAATTGTCAGCACCAGGCCCACTGGGCTCTTAATCTGGCCCTGGGTAGGTGGAGGTAGTTGCTGGGGGTGGGTGTTACATTGTTTCACACATGGCTTCTCCATTGTGGCTTTATGGTTGTTAAATAAATCATGACAGTGTAATATGTCATCTGTTGTTGTTCACCTGGGGTTATAGTTACCTCATTTTAAGACCAGCTAAGGAACAGATGATTGTTACTATGTCCTGTATGTAAAAACATAGAATTCAAAGTGGGTGTCCATTCTGTTTTCCGTGACTGTATGCCAGTTTAAGAGAGTAGTTTCACATGAGTTCTTCATGCAGGTCACACTTCACTCCTACCTTTATAAAAGGACCTGACCATGTAAAGAAAACGTCTTGGCTTTCAGTCTAGACTTGAGAATCACAACCGGAATAAGAGATGAAGCATGGCATTATATCCTCTGCCCCTTGGGCATCTGCAAAGTATGGGCATTGTACATTATTATGGGGACTAATGTATTCGAACGCAGTTTTATTTTTTTTGGTAACTTCTATATCCGCAAAACCCATACCAGCTGTTACAGAAATGCAGCTTCAAAAGCTTACATTTTGCGTGATAGGAAAATATATTTTGGATTGACGTCTAGTCCCAGGCCTGCAGGTTATCTACATTCTTCTGCTTATTTTTTATTTTGTAAGAGACATAAGCTAGGGGATATTTCTTGGAACCTGATTGTGAAATATATATGAGCTTTTATGTTTACGGGTTTCATGATGTAAAATAGATGTGAGACGTTTAATCCGACCATACAACGTTCTTGATAGAGATTGAAACTGCTCTGTGTAATAGTAGGTACCTATTTTTTAATCTGTGTTAAAGGGGCACTCCAGGCACTCCCCAAGGGATTCTGTTTTAAAGGGGCACTGCAGGCACTCTCCAAGGGATTCTGTTTTAAAGGGGCACTGCAGGCACTCTCCAAGGGATTCTGTTTTAAAGAGGCACTGCAGGCACTCTCCAAGGGATTCTGTTTTAAAGGGGCACTGCAGGCACTCTCCAAGGGATTCTGTTTTAAAGGGGCACTGCAGGCACTCTCCAAGGGATTCTGTTTTAAAGGGGCACTGCAGGCAATCTCCAAGGGATTCTGTTTTAAAGGGGCACTCCAGGCACTCTCCAAGGGATTCTGTTTTAAAGGGGCACTGCAGGCACTCTCCAAGGGATTATGTTTTAAAGGAGCACTGCAGACACTCTCCAAGGGATTCTGTTTTAAAGGGGCACTGCAGGCACTCTCCAAGGGATTCTGTTTTAAAGGGTCACCTCAGGCACTCCCCAAGGGATTCTGTTTTAAAGGGGCACTGCAGGCACTCCCCAAGGGATTCTGTTTTATAGGGGCACTGCAGGCACTCCCCAAGGGATTCTGTTTTAAAGGGGCACTGCAGGCACTCCCCAAGGGATTCTGTTTTAAAGGGGCACTGCAGGCACTCTCCAAGGGATTCTGTTTTATAGGGGCACTGCAGGCACTCCCCAATGGATTCTGTTTAAAAGGGGCACTGCAACACTCTCCAAGGGATTCTGTTTTAAAGGGGCACTGCAGGCACTCTCCAAGTGATTCTGTTTTAAAGGGGCACTGCAGGCATTTCCCAATGGATTCTGTTTTAAAGGGGCACTGCAGGCACTCTCCAAGGGATTCTGTTTTAAAGGGGCACTGCAACACTCTCCAATGGATTCTGTTTTAAAGGGGCACTGCAGGCACTCTCGGAGGGATTCTGTTTTAAAGGGGCACTGCAGGCACTCCCCAAGGGATTCTGTTTTAAAGGGGCACTCCAGGCACTCCCCAAGGGATTCTGTTTTAAAGGGGCACTCCAGGCACTCCCCAAGGGATTCTGTTTTAAAGGGGCACTCCAGGCACTCTCCAAGGGATTCTGTTTGAAAGGGGCACTCCAGGCGCTCCCAATTTGTAGGTGAAATGTGTTATTAAAAGAACAGTATAGTGTTAGCAATAGAAACATGTATTTCTAAGACTACAGTAGGTGTCCTCCTCCAAGTGAGGGTTTAAAATTTTAGTATTTACTTCCAATTACTGCATCCCTGTGCTGGTCCTCTCTGGCTGAGATCATAGAGATTGGTGGAATCAGCCGATAGGGAATTACTGGGAGGCTCGGGTGCATGTGTGGCAAAATGCAGCACTGCACCATTCAAATGCTCTTCATGATCAGCATTTGATTGAATAACGGAGTTTGTCTCTAATTTTCAGCAGAAGCACCTCTAGGGGCTGTCAGGAGGACATTCTAAGCACCATAACATTTGCAGCCTTCTGTAACCCCTGAACACGTACCACCGTAAGCCATTAAGCATTTTTCAAACAGTTTTTACATTTACCTGGGCTCACTACACCCTCTTCAGACAGAACCAATGCATAAGTTTCCCGTTTGCATTAACTATATTGAATTTGGACAGAATTTGTGAATTCCATCCAAAGAACAGATATTACTAATGTGTAAGTCTGGGCTTTTACTTGAGTAATATATAAAGACATCATGGAAAGGCATCAAGGAACTCCTTGCACCAAACCCACTCTAGCACACTGTAATAGTTATTTTGCTTGGAATAACACTCATGAATAGGCCTAGCAGATGACGCATTATCATTACCTGCTAGGTCTAGTATCAACTGAAAAGGTAATTGTAGAAAATATACTTTAAAAACATGTTTGAGGTCTACCATTATCTAGACATGTAGAAGCATTTTGTGTGATTAATAATTTTAAATTTTTTTTTTCTGTATGGGTTTTTTTTATAAACTTTTTTTGATTACAGAGTAGAATTTCATTATTAAAAAAAAAAAAAAAGATAAAATTAAAAGGCCAGCTGACAGCGATCAGTGCAACACATTTGGCTGTCCTATCCAACTCTTTTTGCCATTTTTCAGGACTGCGGCTCCCTCTTACATTACAATATAGAACATTCTAATAAACGTTTTTTTTTTATCATTTTATGTCTTTCTTGGCGTGCAGTATAATTCTGCTGAATGGAGACAAAAATTACCAGCATGTGATGTGATAATATATGATTCATAAATACTTATTACTCATTTTCTTGAATTCTTCATTAATTACCGGTATGTATTTTTTTTTTTACTAAAGGAAAAAACCCAGATATAATGCAATTTAGCATTTTGAGTGAGAGAATGGAAGATTGTAATTATTTATATAAAACGAAAACTGTAGATAAGAAAAATATTGAAGGAAAGGAAATTAAATTTCATATAAGCACTGTAGTTCACCTTAGCCAACACAGCTTGGGTGGGGTCTCGCTGTCCCTTCCCACCCTGGACCAACACTTGGATCCAGCTTCCAGTAAAAGTGCAAGTATAGCTGTTTTCCCCCGCCTCCCCCCCCCCCCCCCCCCACCACACACATGAGGCGAGGCTTAATGCTGGGAAGTAATCTGTTTTATTAGAGGCCACACACAACCTTTTATGCAAAAGCCCCTGCACAGGGTTTCCAATCCAACATTACAGGGAAATCCCTCCCAGGATCCTCTGTGCCTGAGAGATAATTACATGAGCAAACACTTAATTATCTCTCAGGGACAGAAAATATAGCAATTTATAAAACACCTCAAAATACACATAAAATACATGAAAACCCCACAAAACTCACATCCCCTGATACCCCTGATCTGGGTGACCAACATATCCAAAAATCACTCAGATCGGTTCAGGGGTTCAGGTTTTTTAAGGAAGTCCCATTTTCGACCGACTGTACATGTGGCTTAAACCCAAAATAGTTCCATGAAATCAGTTCTAGCTGTAGGTCAACTTCGGTAACATAAAAAGAATAAAATACCGAACATAAACCAAAATTACAATGTATAGCTTGTTCACCTTATCCATGCGAACGAATCCACCGAACAGTGCCCCTCCAGGTTGTATAGAAACGAATGCAGGCAATGATGGAAGTCCAGCTGTGTTCAGGAGTTTCAGTGTTTCCGATTTTATTTCCATGAGCTCGACGCCCAAACACCACTGCCTGTGTTCGCGGGAACATGATAGCCGCAACCTCGTGTTCGTTCATAGGAACTGCGGCCACCCAGACAAACAATTAGAACACTGAGGGGGAAATCGTTACCAGATGTCAATTGGGTTTAACAAACTCCAGGTGGTCTCTGGTTCATGTGTTTGTTCGGTTCTCGAACGGCATAGGGAAATTACACGAATCAAGCTTTTTTAAAACTGTCTTTTATAGGTTTTCCTGCAGGGCCCACAAGCAGACTCCTCCAGGAGCCCGTGGCAAGGTCACGTTCACTATATATATATATATATATATATATATATATATATATGTGATATGTGTGTGTGTGTGTGTTTTCAGTCTATGAACAAGTTTACATTTTTAATCAATAGTATAGATATGAACTTTCATGTTCGGTTGATTTGGACCCCAGTAATGTTTTTTTCTTCTCTCGGCTCATTGAAAGCCATCAACAACAGGGTCTAAGTGACCAGCACCACAAGATAAACAGGGTGTGGATATCATACCGCCCAACATTTCCAATGGACAAAGAAGAACACTTTAATTTTAGCAATGTGGGTGGGAGTGTGGCCAAGGATGGGGCTGATCTTACTAATAACAATTTATGTAACTAAAATGTAATTTACAACAAGAACAAGTGTGTATGTTCTTACTGTGGTAGAATCTGGTAGATTGCCCAAAATCAGGGTTGTTCCACTAATTCTGGGACAATTTACACATATAGCAATGGCGGCAATGTATAGATTTGGGGTGGAAACTAAAAGAGCAAATTAAAGCTATATTGCATTGGGTGAGAGATTTGTTTATTTTTCAGAGTCCATTTCATCTTGTACATTATGGTAATCATGCTTGCTGGCCTCTAAACTTTTGCAGGACTTGCATACTTGTATTTATTTTTACCTTCATTTTTCTTTTTAGTGATCTTATCCAGATAACCTTAATTCAGATCTACTCCCTATTTGCACTGAAAGTAAAAGGCTTTCTGGCACTATTATTTGTATAAATGGAATATTAAATGCATTGTTGCATCTGAATGTAATTGTGTATGTAAAATGAAAACATTGTATTGCATAGTATATATTACATATTGCATAAACAATTTACATTTTCCGAGAATGAGTTAAAGGGTTACTCAAGGCTAGGTACTTGCATATATATGTATGTAAAGAGAGAAAGCAAGTGATAATGAATTTCTATTTGCAGTCATTTAATACAGTTCCATAAAATGATTTAAAAAGGACTGTGGTGTTTTGCACAAATCCCCAGAATTTCCCCCGATGCTACGTAATGCTATTTAATTGGGATAAGAACACACAATTGGGGTGTATGTGTGCGTGATATAACAGCCATGGGCATGCATGACATACACCATACACACATGTAGGTTTAAGGGTCAATAAAAGTACCATAACAACTTTGCATTATTGCAGACATTGTGGTGCAGTGAGTACCCTGCACAGAGTGGCTTATTATAGTTGTCTCTCCTGGATTAGTGACGTTATTTTTTTATTTTTTCCTTCTTTTTAATTTTCCTTCCGTGCACGTGGCATGCATACATTGGGTGCCCAACTTGAATGGATGTCTCTCCTGTCCTTTTTAAAGTTCTGGAAAGACTCTGATCCACTTTTCCTCGTCTGACCATAATCTAAATGCTGCATACTGCAAATTTTCCCTTTATTTCTTCAAAACATCCCCCCCAAAAAATTATGTAAATTTACATACTCTTTTTGTGTATCTGAACAGCAATTTAAATACAAAATTGCTGTTTTATCCAACAAAACTTTTTTGTTAATGTGCATCCCATATTTCAAATGAATGCTGTAGTAGTGAAATACTGAATAGGTACCCTCCAGAAAGGATTTTTATTTTCCTGTCTGTTTTGTATGACATTAAAGTAAGATCACCTCCAATAAAATTATACTAAAATATGAATAGACCACACAATGACTTGAAAATGTCTTGTTCCAGTGAACAGACAATTCAATATGGATTTTTAAAAAGTCAGCACAACAACCTCAGCTTCATTTAGTGGTTCTGGTGTCTATAGCCTGCCACTCAGACGGCTACTAGAGGTGCTTCCTGTATCAGTACTGCACAGTGTGCAGCACCTACGTCCAGCGTCTTTACTCTCTGCATGGAAGTGCTGAGTGGTCCCCCATAGAGATGCATCGATCCAGTGCCTCTCTATGAGGAGATGCTGATTGGTGCAGCACAGTGATTTCCTGCACATGCAAAATAGCCTCCCAGTGCATAGGTAAACATTGGATTGGCTGAGATCATCAAGATTGATGATCTAAGCCATGGAGGAGGGGCCAGAGTAAACGCACCTTTTTAGGATGATCGTAGTGGGGTCTGTCACCTAAAGAACCGCACGAGCACTGTAGTGTCAGGATTACATGTTGTATTCCTGACACCACAGTGTTCCTTTAACTATTATTACAATAACTTTTATCATTCTCCTAGCATTTGGAGAAGAGATACAATAAATCGGGGCTGCCAATAATCTGGGTGGCCAGGTTGCATAGAAGGGATTACAAGCTAATGTTTGCTTACAAGATATGTATGAATATTGTTTACAGATTAAAGGCAAGACAGCTATTGGATGCCATATAGAGAGTTTAAATCACAAGAACGTCCTGCAATAAATCATTGTTTTGTTTATTATATGATATCCTGTTTCAAAAAAGATGTTCATGTTTAAATTCCATGTTTTAAGTTCATTTGTATTGCCCAAACCTGAAAAACAATTATGGAAAATGTCGTGATTTGCTTGTTGCTCACAGCAGCCTGAATAACATGTAACTCCATTTAAAAACATTTATTTAAACAAGATAACATAGATGGCAGTGATCAAATGTCCAGCATGATTATTCTCTAACCTGACCATAATTTTGATCAGCAAGGCAGATGTCCCCATTTTTTTTTTTAATGTAAACTATTTAATAAAACGCTTTTCACTCTTCTTCACTTTCGTTTAACATACCAAAAAAAAAAATGAAAATTTTTATGTAATTTAGTACACGTAAGTATCAGTATAGAATCCTCAAAAAGTCCACTTTTTTTTTTACAGACAAAAAAATTATAGCACTCGTATTTTTAAATGTTCAGCAAAAAAGTCACATTTAAAACATAACTTTTATTTGTTGAGTAACTTAAAATAAAATGTGTGTGCCTGCTCTGTGACTGTGTAGCAAACTCTGGTTATATAAAGAAATCAATTCATCCAAATCTAAATAATTTCAAACCACACTTGGATGAATTGATTTGTCCAGAAAATACATTTTCTAGACAAATTGATTTGTTCGGATGTGGACTAAAATAATTTTGAAAGGGAATAGTTTATGGATAAAGCATATTTTTGCTCAAGTATATATGTTACATTTATGAACGTTTAAACTCCTTAAGATTATTGAGTAAAAGTTGCCATGGTGCCTGGAGTGCTTCTTTAATTACAGACCTCAGGATTAACTGCTGATCAGGAGAGAGCAAATTGTATCCCCCTTCAAAGCTTTGTGTGCTTCCAAAGTCCCATTTAATTATTTGGGAACTGTATATAAAGCAACTTTTTATCTGTTCTAACTACGTTCAGAGTCACTTTGTAAATTTGTGTGGGAAAACAGTCTAGTTTGTTGTTGTATTTTGTTTGCTGGTAAATAAACACATTTGGAAAAATCCTAACTAGACTTCTGCACAAATTCGTTTACTTTAAATATATGCCCGGACTGTTTTGAGACTTACCTGTTGAATTGCATTCAGTGAATAAGACTCCACGTGTGAGTCTGGACAGAAAATAATATCATTCTCTACACGATAATATTAGGATGCCATCTACTTCAGACCAAGTTATGAAATGGGAAGCAGTATACCAGTTGAGTGGATGATCCAATAGAGCTGTATATATTGTGCTATTACAAATAAGTTACCTATAATTTATCTCACCTATAATTTCTGAACAACCCCGCCTCAGGGTCACACCCACACTCACACCTTTAAAATGATAGTGTCCCTCTTTGTCCATTTAAATGTTGGGAGGTATAGTTCTGTTCTCTGATCAGAATGTTAGCAGATTATCAGGTAACAAACAATCTCAGCTTGTTTCTAGTCCATATGTGCCAATATTGGTCTGAAGGCACTAAGAGTACAGGTTAGCTAAGAGCATGAAAGTAGGCATTCAGCGCATGCACACAACCGGGGTAATTTAGTCCTGAACACTCTATCGGTAGAAACAGAACCGCCTAGTGTAGCTGTAAACACGGTTATACATGTTGCCACTAGTGATTTTTCTCCAGAGACTTCTAAGAAAAAATAGGGACACATATCCAGTGTTGTTACAGGTGTGACTTCTACACAGAGCTTCAAAGTCCCACAAGGACCATCAGCTAGCAGGCAACCTTTGAAAACAACCCTAAAACCATTCATTACTCACACCAACACTGTAGACCAGCTTCTTGTTCCAGAAACACCATAAATTATATTATCATCTGTTGATGGATGGGCAAGATAAGGTCTAGTCCTTAATCGATCACTCAGCTCCCTTTCCTTTATTATTATAGTATAACAGCTGCTTCATAAATAGCAGTAAGGAACTGCTGCTAGTAACTTACCTAATAACCCCCCTCCCCCCCCCCCAGAATCTCAGTGGATACATTCATGTACATATAGTAAATATGTAGTCAGACTTTTTGTTCTGTGCCTTCCTTAAAATACCGCACACTCATCATTCTCCGCTGCCCTTTGATGAACTCCATAAATTTGCCTTTCTGCTTCTCCTCCCTGAACTCTCTGTCTTTTTCTCTCCTGTCCTAAATTTGACATAACCCAAGCCACGTTCCAAATTCTTTTCCTTTGCTTATAAATTCATCATTAACAAAGTCACAATCTTGTCAGCATGCCCTGGTTCATTGCCTGCAGGTCATCCTTCTATACCCCATTCCTCACTTTCAGTCCTTTACGAACTCTTACACCCTTTCCCCCTTTAATCATTAACCCGCATTTTATTTCACTGATTCATCATGTCCCGTATCAACAAACGCACTTAGTTGGCATTCTATCTATTCCATCATTCCTGCTCAAATCCATTCACTGCCAAATGGATTGGGTTTCATCTATTATTTTTCACATGCAAAATCTTTAAACTGTTTTTTTTTTTTTTATCCAGATGGTAAGTCTGACTTTTATAAAGTCCACAGCAATCCTGACAAACCATCAGTCATCTAGACATACTCCCTCCAACTGACCATAACCTGCTTCTCTCCCACTCACTCTTAACCTCATATTGCTTCAGCAAAATACCTAGTGAAGGAATGGAAGTTCACAATTCCAGCACGTCTAACATTTTAAAGGGACACTAGGCACCCAGACACTTCAGCTAATTGATGTGGTCTGGGTGCTGGGACCCTTTTGCACTTGGTGCTGCAATGTAGAACATTGCAGTTCCACAGAACTGCAATGTTTACATTGCAGCTCTAAGTCAGCCCTCAGTGGCTGTCTCCAGACAGCCACTAGAGGGCTTCTGGTATTTAAAGGGACTTTTGGTCCGTTATCTGACGCTGGACGTCCTCACAGACCTCCAGCGTCAGATATTCCCCATAGGAAAGCATTGAAAAATGCTTTCCTATGGGGAGGTCTAATGCATGAGCGGTCATTGCCACACATGTGCATTAGGACCATTACTCACCTAGAAAACCTGTACATTAATCCATACATCATATAAATATTACTGTGCATAAAACAACAATACTATGAGTCAACTTGCTACTGACCTTTATAAATGACGATAGAACACCAAGCTGTTTACAAATAATGAGTTTACCCGAAGTGCCTGTGTTCTCTTTTTTTCCTGGACCCGTCAGAAATCCGGACAGCATTACTCCTGGTGATGCGGAATCAATTGTTTCACTGAAATTTCATGTGCGGTGCTTGCTGTCGATTTATGTATGTGACAGAGCTCCAGTACTCCGACCGAGTACCTCTGCCAAGTCTGCTACCTCTTAATTATCAGGGACCTTAGAGCATTTCATATGCACTCACCAAGGCTTGTTTGGGGTCACTGAGGGCCTTTTCCACCCTGGACCAGGCTAATGTGCTTACAGTCCTTGACACCCTTTTCATCAGCAGATTATATCCCTTTCCCCAAACACCAGACGACGCATGGTGAAGGTTAAAGCAGCATCTGACTTTACTAGATATAGCACACATATTTAAGCCCCTAACAGCTTAATTTACATACAATGGTGCATAGAGCACTATAGTACAAGGAAGGTGGGGTTAGACAATAGCAAGAATTGATGGGAGATTGAGGAGGGACAAAGCAGCCAGTGTAAACTGGTCTGGCAGTGTCCCTGGGACAACGTTCTGCTGGGGAAACAATAGGACAGGAAAAAGAGGAGAGGCTCAGACAAGCATTACATTCAACATACCCTGCACCAGTAATGGTCACATAGTGACCAAAATACAAAAGGAATCTGGGGACACACATAGTTGGTTCTGTAAACAAACGGGGGTGTACGGACAGCTGAACAAAAGGGAATAAAAGTGTAGCTAGAGCATCCATTCCGCTATAATGTAATATTAATAAACATCATTTTTCCTATTTTATTATAAGTACTGAATTAAAATATTGATATGTTGATCAAAAATATGGAAACTGATGTATATGTATGTATACATGATTATTTATAGGTTTATGTGTGTGTGTATATATGTTTATAGCGAGGTGTTTTTGTTCACACTCATGCACTGTACATGAGTTTGTGGTGAAACGGCTGATTTCGCATCACCAGAAGTGACATGGTCTGGATTATAGCCCTTTCGAACTTCAAAGTGATCTATAAGGGATTTCCATGCGCCATTCTCCCAGCATCCTTTTGTAGTCTTTCCCACATTGCTACATGTACATTGGAATGGATACCAGGTGAACGAGATGCAATCACTTTTCTTCACGCAGCTATCGCTTACCCGGAACCCGACCTGTAGATGAAAACATTCTTTCAAAACTAATTTATAACTGTGCTACCTCTATTTTTAGCAAAATAAATAGATGAAATATTGAGCATATTAAAGCAGTACTTTCTATAATAATTCCTGCTGCAATCATAAAAACAGATGTAGACCTTTATAAGTAAATTAATAAATGTAGTAGTCAATTACTAAAACGGGGATTAGGTACATGCTGCTTAATATGAAGGTTAAAACATAATAGACATAAAATAACAACATAACAACAAAAAATAAACAGTTGCCATATGTCGCTACAATTTTTTTAAGGTTACTTTTTCTCCATGAAATCTCAAATACCAAGATTTACTCCATGAAATCTCAATATGCATCCTACTGCTTTGAGTGTTTTCTCTTATATATTTTTCCTTGTTACTGCCATAGGATTGTGGAACGAACAGAATAATTTTAATATTAGTATTATTATTATTTTTTTTTTTTTACCACAAAGCCTGCAGTCATTTTAGCAGCAGCATTATAATCTACAGTTACAACTAACCCCACCTAAACTACTTGAATTCAAATTGAATATTGAGTGTACTATAGTTCAGGGTGCTACTATTATATTACTACTATTGCTACTAATTATTTTAGTTGAAAGTTAATACTTTGATGCAGATAACCTAGGTTGCTTAGCACCCGGGGTATAAATCTATACATTATAATTTTATTTTTTTTCATGTCACTAGACCCCCTACTTTTTATAGAAATGTATTTTAACATCCTCTTCACCCCCCAAACAGTTGTGTGTTTTATTTTTTTGTGTCTCTCATTTTGCACACTCCAACCAACCCTCTATTGCTAGGGAAATTACATGCACATATACACATACATATATATTCATGTACACACGTACATTCATATACACAGACACACATTGATATACATGCACATAGACTCATACGCAAACACACACATGGACACACATACTTATGCATAGATGCACACATTCATATACACACACAGACTTTACACTCACACACATTCACATAGACGCACACAGAATTACACACATCTGTGACTTTAACAGCCTTACCTCTCTGCCTGTCCTTGACAAGATCCATCCAAGTATCTCCCCCTATCTCCACCTCTCTATCTCCACCCAGCTCCATCACCTTTCCACCTTAAAACTCCATTTCCCCTTTCCCACCAGGCTCCATTACTCACTCTACAAGCTCAATAACCCTTTCTCCACCCCAACTTCATCGACCTCTTTCTTTCCAACCCTATTATTTTTCTCTCTCGCCAGTTTTCCAGCACAATTAATTGGTAGCCACTTACCCTGGTGATCTAGTGCCACGGACAACTGGGAGCTGCATCATGTTCTTCGCTTCTGGAACAGAGCAGCTCCCACGCGGAGTGATGTGTGAGGAGGCCCTACTGAGAAAGGGAAAGGGCTTAAAGCGTAATTTCCCTGAACACTCACTCAGTAAGATTCCATACCCAAAGCACTGCAATGGGGGCCACCTGCCATGGTTTCTTTTTGACACTGCACATATACTGGTGCTCCCCAGAATCTCAGTTAGTTGCAGACAATCCTCCTAAGAGCTCCACCTGTTAGTACACTGCTTCCTGGATGTCAGTAATCACGTATTGTTGTCCATTATTATTTTATTAGCTTAGCCATTTTCTTGAAATACTATGTCTCAAAGTCCAGACTTGATAAAAATTCAATCACTATTCCTATTTTACGACTGCAAGCAAAACCTGGTTCCATCCACTCATTCTCTTGTGTGCATGGTATATATTCTGCAAGCTAGTATTCTACATGTGTAGCCGCCCTTTGCCCAGCATAAGCAAATTTGTTCTTAATGGTTTATTAACTTTTAAAGTGGTTACTCAATTTTAATTGAAGATTAGGTTGTAAATTCTGGGATCACTGTTATGTTTCAGACAAAATAACTCTAGGGCATCAGAAGCTCTTCAAACACGAGTTGGTTTATTTGCCCAGATTTCACAGCACGGTTATTATGCACCTTTACCTTGTGCAGAATGTTCACATTACTTGTTTCCATGACAATGATGCTGTAAGGCTCTGTGCTGCTGAGATGATATTCCACACATGCACCAGGTTTTACTGGCGCTAGGGTATTCGCCATATCTTGACTATAATTATGCTTCACTTTTCATGTCTTAGACCCCAGGTGTTCATCATAAAAAGAAAGAGAAATATAATGAGATATAATATATGATGGTATTATACTCAATGTAGATAAAGCAAATAAATACCAGAAGTGCTTGTTTCCCTGTTTCAGGATTCAGGCTGCAATCACAAGCGAAGAAGTAAAAATTTGAACTGCACTCATATGGTACCCAATAATTCACATGGACATCCCATGAAAAGTGATAATAAATTGAAAGAATATATATATATAAACAAGAAAAAGGTTACATTAGTGTAGACCAGGGATAGTCAACCTGGTCCCACTAGTGGGTGGCGTGGGATTTCAGGTGGGCAGTGGTGGGCTCTGCAGAAAACGCCCAGTGGGCCTCAATGACCATGCACCAAGGCCGGCAAGGGAGATCCTTTCAACTCACCTGCCGGCCCATGCAGAGCCAGCCTTGCAGTAAGCCTCTCAGGCTGGTGAGGAGATCAAAGAGTTCCAGCAGAAGGAGGCAAGGGCCTGGGAGGCTCTGTGTTTCTCCCACGAGCAGGCTGGTTGGAGCATTGTTGCGCGTTACCATGGCAACGCTCCAATACAGTGCTGTGCTCGCAGGAGGACAGGAGAGTCAGCTTGCAGCCGGAGGAGCTGCAGGCTAAAGTGAACATGCCACCACTGGACCACCAGGGCTTCCAGCATTATGTCCCCCCTTCCTGGTAAAAGGTAAGAAGAAGGGAGGGTGAGACATTAAGATAGATTTTCACATCTCACCCACCTACACACTGTATAGACCCTAGCCCCCCCTCACACACACACACACACACACACACACAGAGACTGCCCTCTCACACACACACTGCTGCCTTCACACATACACACGCTGCCCCCTCACACAAACACACGGGAGGGGAGAGAAAAGAACACTATGGGACAGGACAGACGAGAGGGAGGAGGACCACTGGGGTAGGGGGGACCACTAAAAGAGAAAGGAGAGGAACACTAAGAGGGGGAGGGTGGGAGGCACATTAAGGGGGATAGGGGCACTAAGAGACAGATTAGGAGGGGGGAGAGGAACACTAAGAGACAGGGGAGGGAGAGGAACACTAAGGGACAGGGGAGAGAGTGGTGGGCACTAAAGGACAGGTAAGGGAGTGGAGAGGAGAGGAACACTCATGGACAGGAAGGGGAGGGGAGATGACCACTAATGGACATGGAGAGGAGGAGAGAGGAACACTAAGGGACAGGGATGAGAGAGTGGCACGGATGGGTCCTGAGTGGGGAGAAAGACACACATAGGGACATGAGGGGGAAGAAAGTCACAGAGATGGACCTGGGGGTGCGAAAGTTCACAGAGGGGCTGGGGATGAAAGCAACACACAGAAGGGCCTGGGGGTGGAAATACAAAGGGGCTTGGGATCAGGGCCGGACTGGGAAAAAAATTAGGGCCGTGCATTTTTCAATCAGAGCGGCCAGAGAGGGTGTGTTTTGTCATCACTAATGACAAGCAAGCCCCCTCTCAAAGTGAGCATGTTGGTTCAATGCGCAATAGGGGATAAGATATACTAAAGAGGGTAAGACATTTAAAAAAAAGGGGATAAGAAACAAAAGGCGGGTTAAGAGGCACACAGGTGAAGATGCTATTGGGGGGTGGGTGGGGCTCCTGTGTACCCAATAATCGCTGCACTGGCCCTGGTGTAGACAAATACAATGTGAGAAAAGGTCCTCACTACTAAAATATGGCAGGGAACAGAACAAAAAAAATCTTAAGGCAGCTGGACGCGTTTCAATATTCTTGCAGTAAATCAACACTTTTCGTGGAATGTACATGTGAATTATTAGGTACCAGATGAGTACGATTTAAACTTAAATTTCCTTGTCTTTGATTGCTGCATTAGTCCCCAGGGATTCCTGCCTGCATCTTCAACTGCATCCTCCAGATCTGATCTCCAATGCCTTCTCCACAGTACTACAATTGAAGATGACTCACAGAGAACACCCAATTTAGCTTAGTCTTACCTTATTAGTCTCTGGGAATAGTAGCAATATTTTCCAGCTCTGAATTCAGAACTTTGAGCAGTTGTGAATCATTATGGATAAAGTGGCAATAGGTCTAGCTTTACTGAATACCAGAGCCTCCGTATCATCCTTATCTCTTATACTTAAACTTCATTCACTCTTTTTCCCCATTTGTACATTATTTTCTTACTTGTGTGCCCACCTATATTACTGTCAACCATTTTTGTGCATTCGTATTTCCCCTTTTTACCCTTTTTGGCTATTGCCCCCCTTGTAAAATTTGTAAGCTACAGGTCCCTCTTTGACACACTCAAACACATGGGCATGTACACACCTCCACATACACATGTAACACACAATGACACATGTACATATACACACTGAGAATTACAGGGAGTGCAGAATTATTAGGCAAATTAGTATTTTGACCACATCATCCTCTTTATGCATGTTGTCTTACTCCAAGCTGTATAGGCTCGAAAGCCTACTACCAATTAAGCATATTAGGTGATGTGCATCTCTGTAATGAGAAGGGGTGTGGTCTAATGACATCAACACCCTATATCAGGTGTGCATAATTATTAGGCAACTTCCTTTCCTTTGGCAAAATGGGTCAAAAGAAGGACTTGACAGGCTCAGAAAAGTCAAAAATAGTGAGATATCTTGCAGAGGGATGCAGCACTCTTAAAATTGCAAAGCTTCTGAAGCGTGATCATCGAACAATCAAGCGTTTCATTCAAAATAGTCAACAGGGTCGCAAGAAGCGTGTGGAAAAACCAAGTCGCAAAATAACTGCCCATGAACTGAGAAAAGTCAAGCGTGCAGCTTCCAAGCTGTCACTTGCCACCAGTTTGGCCATATTTCAGAGCTGCAACATCACTGGAGTGCCCAAAAGCACAAGGTGTGCAATACTCAGAGACATGGCCAAGGTAAGAAAGGCTGAAAGACGACCACCACTGAACAAGACACACAAGCTGAAACGTCAAGACTGGGCCAAGAAATATCTCAAGACTGATTTTTCTAAGGTTTTATGGACTGATGAAATGAGAGTGAGTCTTGATGGGCCAGATGGATGGGCCCGTGGCTGTATTGGTAAAGGGCAGAGAGCTCCAGTCCGACTCAGACGCCAGCAAGGTGGAGTTGGAGTACTGGTTTGGGCTGGTATCATCAAAGATGAGCTTGTGGGGCCTTTTCGGGTTGAGGATGGAGTCAAGCTCAACTCCCAGTCCTACTGCCAGTTTCTGGAAGACACCTTCTTCAAGCAGTGGTACAGGAAGAAGTCTGCAAGCTTCAAGAAAAACATGATTTTCATGCAGGACAATGCTCCATCACACGCGTCCAAGTACTCCACAGCGTGGCTGGCAAGAAAGGGTATAAAAGAAGAAAATCTAATGACATGGCCTCCTTGTTCACCTGATCTGAACCCCATTGAGAACCTGATCTGAACCCCATTGAGAACCTGTGGTCCATCATCAAATGTGAGATTTACAAGGAGAGAAAACAGTACACCTCTCTGAACAGTGTCTGGGAGGCTGTGGTTGCTTCTGCACGCAATGTTGATGGTGAACAGATCAAAACACTGACAGAATCCATGGATGGCAGGCTTTTGAGTGTCCTTGCAAAGAAAGGTATATTGGTCACTGATTTGTTTTTGTTTTGTTTTTGAATGTCAGAAATGTATATTTGTGAATGTTGGGATGTTATATTGGTTTCACTGGTAAAAATAAACAATTGAAATGGGTATTTATTTGTTTTTTGTTAAGTTGCCTAATAATTATGCACAGTAATAGTCACCTGCACACACAGATATCCCCCTAAAATAGCTAAAACTAAAAACAAACTAAAAACTACTTCCAAAAATATTCAGCTTTGATATTAATGAGTTTTTTGGGTTCATTGAGAACATGGTTGTTGTTCAATAATAAAATTAATCCTCAAAAATACAACTTGCCTAATAATTATGCACTCCCTGTATTGATAATCATACACACACTGACACAAACACAGGTGTCTACACAACCGTAGATACATACCGAGATACATACAAAACAATATACAATGTTGCATGCAACACTGACAGTCACACTTACTGTTGCACAAGCACATTGACATGCAAACGTATGTAACTGATTTAGTTATGTCTTACTGACATCCTCACTCAGAAATAACACTCCAAAAATAACCTCCTTATGACAGGCACTTCTGCAGCGTTGCAAACAGTACTTACATAAGGATTTGCCCAATGTTATGTATGTACTGTCTTCATTATTACACAGACAGACCCTGCATAATATAACTGTGCATCGTCTCGCCATCTTTCCTCTCCGTCTCTCTCTATACATCCACGATGTTAGGAACCTCTGTTTCTCTGCGTCTTTTAAAGTCTGTATTCATCCTCCTCTTGGGTCTCAAAAAGTCTACTCTGTCAAACAGGGACAGTTGGTAAGCACTGGGTTAAATGTAATACTCCATCTCAATGAAATTGCCCAATAATGCAAGGAAGATGAAAGATCAGGAGTTCTGGAAATCATCATGATGGGTGTAAATCGTACAACATAGAATAGTGATTGAATCCCAGCTTTAACTCAACACTGGACATCTGGAAATCATCTGCATCCCTGCGACATAAGGTATATTATCTTTATAGGATTCTTTAACTTGTTGATCATTAGTATGATTACACTCACTTTAAAGGGGCCTTAGATGATCAGGAGAAAACGGAACCTGTTGTTCAGTACTGTAAGAGATACATTGTGTTCGATGGCTTTAAATCATCACAACTGTCATGCTGCATTGGATTTTATCGCAATAAATCCTCTACAGACCATAGAGAGTCATTCACTTATTAGGAGACATTTACACATCTTATTAACAATTTCAACACAATCTGTAAAAAAAAGAAAAAGTAATAAAAATATGTTTCAAGAAGTCACCTTGCTGTATAATTCAAAAGGATGTATTTTTATCGTTGAGGAGGACCTCTATTTTGATTTGGAACTTTTCTCCTGCAAAAAGTTTTATTTTTCAGATGAAAACACAGTCAGCATTATACATTGAACTGTGAACTGGCAGGAAATTTCACATTTTAGGGCCATCTAGATGGGATGGAAACATAGATGACTGGAGAATTTTTCAAGCTCAGGTATCTTTGCCTAATCCCCAGCCATTCACAGTATAGTAAATAATCCTGTCAGTGATGGGCAATAACCTGGGAACCGCACGGAATACTTATCTCCATATAGTCTTCACTAAAATATAGCATTTTAGGTAAGGAACGTTAAATAAGGGGGCAATGTAAGATAGTAATCCCTTGCTGATAAAATAATATATACCACGGATAACCTTTAGGCCAATGTGAAAACACCAAATAATAATTGGAACACATACAAAAGAATATCTGGGGGCAAAGCCTTACCTGCAAGCTGACCAGTTGTGTCCTGTATAAGCTCCTGCTATGTGCGTTGTTTAATTAGGGATATCCCAGGCTACCAAGCTAGGAGCCTCAACCCAAAGTGTTCTCTCTACTGTGGGCACCCAAACAGATCTAATGATACTTGTCTTGAAGCTTTTAGCCACTGGGAACCGTGCCGGAGAGTTCCAGCTTTCAAGCAATGGGGCTGGGGAAAGGCTGGGGATTTTCCAGCTCTAGTCCGAGCTCTACAAAAAAACAAAAAACGATTTTATTCCCCTCCTCTGGCCCAAGGGACCCAATTATTCCAGCTTAGGGCACTCCCTTCCATTGCCTGTCTTGCAGCAGCCACGCTCTTCAAGATGGTGGGCGGCAGAGTTCCAGAAAAGCAAGGCCTGACACGGACTCATGGAGCTCAGAGGAACTAGCTTGAACACTACCTGTTACATTTGGGGGAGATTTTTACTTTATTTTGGGCAGTATTAGAAGAGAGAGAAATGGCAGTACTTTCTCTGAATCTAGTGAATGACCAGCAAAATCGACAGCGGAACACAAGGGGACCTATGCCCCTACTCGCTATACCGCGAGTAGGGGCAAAATTTACTAATACTAAGTCACTGCGGTGGGTGGGGGCCCTAAATTATAATAAGAGGGGGACCTAATGTCCTCCACCCTTGCCCCCACCCCTGAGCGGTGGGTGGGGGCCCTAAATTATAATAAGGGGGGGACCTAATGTCCTCCCCCTAGCCCCCACCCCTGAGTGGCGGGTGGGGGCCCTAAATACTAATAAGGTGGGGGACCTAATGTCCTCCCCTCTGGCCCCCACCCCTTACATTAGGTCCCCCCTTATTTTACTGTAGGGCCCCCACCCACTGCTCAGGGGTGGGGGGCAGGGGGAGGACATTAGGTCCCCCCTATTACTATTTAGGGCCCCCACCCACCGCTCAGGGGGGTGGACATTAGGTCTCCCCCTTATTAGTATTTAGGGCCCCCACCCGCCGCTCAGGGGTGGGGGCCAGGGAGAGGACATTAGGTCACCCCCATCGTTTTACTTTAGGGCCCCCACCCGCCGGGGGGGCCTATTTTTTTTTTAAAACAGTGAGCAGCCACAGGCTGCTCACTGTTTACTAGACATGCCCCTACTCGCGGTATAGCGAGTAGGGGCAAGATTTACTAATACTAAGTCATTTTTACTTAGTATTAGTAAATTTGTCTGAAATACCAATGTAGGTCTTTCAGCCTTTTGGTAGATAACTCCCTAATACCGTGGGAACAGGGAGTTATCTACTAAGCGGCTGCAATAGAAGTGCCGAAGTCCTGAAATTCCGAAGTTCTGAAATGCCGAAGTTCCGAAGTGTCGAAGTGCCAAAGTTGCCGAAGTGCCGAAGTTCCGTAGTGCCGAAGATGCTGAAGTGCCGAAGTTCCGAAGTTGCCGAAGTTCCGAAGTGTTGAAGTGGCGAATTGCCGAAGACCCGAATTGCGAAAATTCCGAATTTCGGAATGCCGAACCGAACCGAAAATTTTCCCCATGCACATGCCTATTTCCCATTTAAAAAAACATAGAGCCAAGAATTTATAAAATTAGCCTTTCCACAGTGTAACAGTCTTGTTACTGTTTAAAAATGTCTGTTGTTGTGGTGCTTGTCGAAGCTGTAGTGGTTTACAAGCTTGTTTGTAATCATTTGCACAACAAACACAAATTTTTTTTAAAAAAAGGCTATCTATCCAACTGTCAAAAATTACCTACTATGCCCTCAATGAATACTTTTCTAACAACCTACTTCGTACCCCTACTTTTACCCTTTGTGTCACTATACCCCACTCCCTCTAGAATGTAAGCTCATTGAGCAGGGCCCTCCACCTCTCTGTTCCTGTACGTCCAATTGTCTGGTTACAATTACATGTCTGTTAGTCCACCCAATGTACAGCGCTACGGAATGTGATGGCACTATATAAATAATAAAATAATAATAATCTATAATACTGTTTGATGTTTTCATGCGGACAGGAATGGGAAGTTTACAAACTGTTTTAGTATTACATTAAAGGCTTATTAATATTTATAAATTCTTTATTTTTGCCGCGGTCAGTGGCACAGTTTACATTGCAATTGACAAATACAGCAAAATACAATCATGATCACGTTTTTGTTTTTTTAGAGAATAAAAACTAATTTTGGGTAGCGAGCGCCATGTTAGCCTAAGGCTGGTATAGTTGTTGCAGTAGGTCGACCTAGGCAGTATGGGCTAGGATGCTAAAAAACTGAGTAGGTAAGTAGAGTGGTGTTAAAAATGGGAAGCATTGTAGTGACAGCTCTGCAGTGTGGGGTAATATGTAGGGTTAGTAGCGTGGAGCTGGGGGGTGCATGGTATTATAGGAGCCAGCGTAGCTGGGCATTCCCGGGTTAGACCTGTGTGGGGCTCAAGGACGGAGAGAAGCCCTTATCATGGGTTTGGGAGAACAACATAAAATGGTATTAAA
Source organism: Pelobates fuscus (assembly GCF_036172605.1). Classification (NCBI taxonomy): domain Eukaryota; kingdom Metazoa; phylum Chordata; class Amphibia; order Anura; family Pelobatidae; genus Pelobates; species Pelobates fuscus. Next base: position 65,720,017 of record NC_086321.1, read on the forward strand.
CTAGAACAAACATATTGCAAAAATCTTTGGCACAGGTAAACCGGTCAGTCCCATTCTGTCTTTCCTAAAGAAAAGGAGGAGTGAACGGAAAAATAAAAAAGTCTGGTCCCTATTCCTGGGGAATTTACAATCTGGAGTAATGGAAATATTTTTATTTTTATGTAATTTTAAACTGTGGAGTAAGTTAAAATGAAATGTAACATTGTTTTTTTTAAATCTCTAACATTTCAGCTTTAATACTGTATGGTGCTTGTTTGGATTACTTTGTGTAGGTTTTAAATTATAAATGAGTATTTCATTGCAAATTAAGTGCACATGAGAGTTTCTGTAGACGGCCTAATGCAAAGCTATTAAAACGATCACGTTTCTTAGTTGTACATTTTTAAAAAATCAAAGGTTTTGTAAAGGTTATGACTGCTGTACCTTCAATGATTGGGCTAGACTATTCTAATACATAAAAACACAACACCAAGTATAAGTATAAAAAGGCTGATTTATTAAAATTATTGTCCCGTAAAACCTATAACTAAATAGGTGCATTAACATGGACACGGATCCAAAACATATTAACCCTAAACACATGACTTAACCAAAAAGCCGCCCAGCTTGCAAAGATATGATGGAGCCCCTTCCAAAACCAATTTGGGAAGGCATAACCAGATCAGTGCTGTATGTAGCGCAAGGCAAATAAGGCATTTGGTTTGGGCGCCATTTTTTTTTGGGGGGGGGGGGGAGGTGGAGTACAAAAATGCCCCCTCCCCCGCCCCCCAGTGCCCTGGCAAATACCTTGTTGCCTTGATTTATGGGGGACCCGTAAGTTGGCCGGCTGGCCAACCTTGAGCCCCCCAGGGCACCCGGACAGTTTCTTGACAGGTGGGCGGCGAGGGAGCGCTGATCTGAGCTCTTCCTGCTCAGCTTCCTTGCGCAACCCGCAGTGATGCCGGGCACTGGAATGTGATGTCACTCCGGCGCCCGGCATCACTGAGCAGTGTGTGAGGGAGCTGAACAGGAGGATCAGAGCTCCCTCACTGCCTATTTTGCACACCCACTCCCCTCCCTTGCCTGCCCGCCTTCCATCCTGCACACCTGCCCGCCCAACAGCCCCACTGGACCCCAGGTAAAAATTCACCCAGCTTTTCCAAAGGTAGGGAGGCTGGGTGGATTTAAATTAAAATAAAAGTTAATTATTATTTGTAAATGTTGGGGGGGAAATGTGTGTTTGTGTGTGTGTGAATCTGTCAGTGTGTATGTGTGTTTGTATGTCAGTAAATGTGTTGTTATATCTGTCAGTGTGTCTGAGTGAGTGTATCTATAAGTGAGTTTGTTTGTCTGTCAGTGAATGTGTGTGTATGTATGTTTGTCAGTTTGTGTGTGTCTGTCTGATGGTATTTGTATGTCAGTGTGTGTTTGTCTGTCAGTGTGTGTGTCAGTGTGTATGTCTGTCTGTCAGTGAATGTGTGTTTATATCTGTGGGTGTGTATGTCAGTGAGTTTGTTTGTCAGTGAATGTGTGTTTCTGTGAGTGAGTCTTTGTGGGTCTGTCAGTGAATGTGTGTGTGTACGTCTGTCAATGTGTGTGTCTGTCAGTGAATGTGTGTGTATGTCTATCAGTGTGTGCCTGTGAGTGTTTGTGTATGTCTATCAAAGTGTGTTTGTCAGTGAATGTGTGTATGTCAGTGAGTGTGTGCGTGTCTTTCAGTGTGTGTGTCAGTGCGTGTCTAAGTGATCGGGTCTGTCAGATTGTGTCATATCAGTAATTGTGTGTGTCTGTCAGATTGTGTCAAATCACTGATTGTGTGAGCATGTGTGTCTGCCAGTGAGTGTATGTCAGTGTATCTGAGAGTGTTTTCCGGTCAGTGAGTGGGTGTGTCTGTGTGTATGTCAGTCAAAGCATGTGTTAGTCTTTAACCGGAAGAGGTGTGGCCTTGACCGGAAGGGGTGTGGCAAATTTAAATTAAGGGGTACCCGAGTTCCATCATGCCTAGGGCAGCACAAATTCAAAATACACCACTGACCTAGATGCCTGTCCCTACCTGAGGTTCACCAGTTCCATGCCCCGAGTTCCACCAGGAACCTTCCACCAATTTATCCTTGTGCCATAATGTATGCTTAAAACACAAGTCGTTATAAAGTGTCTCTCTACCCGATTAAACAAATCTGTCCCCTTTTCTTTATGTTCTCTGGATAGCATTCCATTTATTTTTATTTTCCACTTGGCATAAAGACTCAATAAGCAGATGATATAGAGGTCATTATTTGTGTACTGGGGCTTCTCATAGTTTTGGATGTATTGGGAGGAAAAGTATCCTCTTAATAAAGATTTAATTTCTTGAGCATTACTTGTTCTTTAAACAAAAAGCATCCAATGTCACTAAATCAGTCAAAGAGAAATAATCTGCTCACTTTGGCACGAAGTCTGTTTTTATAATTTAATGTGCTTTTATTTTAAAGCAACATTTACAATCCCCCTTCCATCCATACAACTCCCCTCAATAGCATTTGGCTGATAAGGAATATTTTTATTGTGTTATTCATGCATTAGCCAGGTTAATGTCACTTAATCTGGGATCTAGCACAGCTTTTATTAATCGTGGGGAGTACACGATCATTCCAAGGCTTTAGAAGACGGTACAGTTTACACACTGTTGTTTTGTGCGTCTGTAACTTGATAAACCCACAAATAGCTAGATATCCAGGATTATTTTTTCTAAAAGGGGAAGGGGTTTCAATTGAACTAGTCATCCAAATACTATTTTTTCAGGATAATTTTACTGAAACAATCTGGCTTTTTTTATTCTACCAACATAGTTAAACATTGTGAATTTTCTGATGCAACAATAAAGGGAAACAGCTAATGGTGAGTTGAGGAACCCCACTGATTAGTGCCTCCGTCTATACCTGTCTCCATCAAGCTACCCTGTGATGCATGCTGAACGAGGCATTGTTATTAGCATTTATAGCGCCAACATATTCCACCGCACTTTACAATTAGATAAAGGGGACATGTAGTGGGCCTCGCTCAATCTATGAGGTTTTGAGGTATGCAGATATATATCATTAGGTCAAAAAATCAAAAGAAGAGGAACACAGGCAGCACTCCAGGATAATGAAGTAAGTTTATTTGTGGATTCACCACTTCATCAAAAAATAAGTGCAACGTTTTGGCTCAGCAGAGCCTTAATCATACATGAATAATAAGTGCGACGTTTCGGCTCAGCAGAGCCTTAATAATACATAATTAAGGCTCTGCTGAGCCGAAACGTCGCACTTATTTTTTGATGAGGTGGGGAACCCACGAGTAAACTTACCATCTTTATCCTGGAGTGCTGCCTGTGTTCCTCTTCTTTTGATATAGCATTGGTGGATTCAGCAGTGTCCATCCTTTACATGGGGCGCCTTCTTGGTGGAAGGCCAGAGCATTCATGTGGAACTCGAGTGCAGGGTATATTGTTTTTGTCTGACATATATAATTAGGTGTCTTACCCAGGGACAGGGACTGCTTTCCTGCTAGAACTTCTCATCCCTAAGAGAAGCGAAGTTAGGAAGGCATAATTCCAACAGGACAAGGGGTCTTCTCAAAAATTGTGTGTATGAGGCCCTCCATCTTGGTGTAATGTCAATAGTTTTAAGCACTAATTGTAATGCCACTAGTTATAATTTGGCAAGGGGAAACAAGTGGCCCACTACCAATTAAGTAAGGTTATGATTATACCATTCAATTCCTAAACCTTAAAAACAGTCAGCTTTATCATAACAGCATCTATTAACAGCTTGGAAAGTGAGCTATGCTTCAGGAATGCAGCATCTCATGTCATTGCCTTGGGCTTTTTTCTTGTTACACTGTCTTGAAGAGATAATCTTGTGGTGTCAGGTTTCCTTAAATGTGGTCAGACACCAAATAAATGCACTTACACTTTACAGATCAGTTCTAGAAAACCACACTGAAAACAGTTTTGTGATACAAAAAGTCTATACAAGGATCCAACCCAAACGATTGACATCAGATTGCAAAAAATCTAAAACCCTTACCCTTGGAAATCAAAGGTTCTTTATAGCGAATGGCAAAGAATGATGATCCACGCTAGATGAACGCAATCACTATCACTATTGAAGGGTCTCATCATCCCTCACCCTTTGTGATCCCACACCGGGTTCTACATTACGGTTTTGCTAGTATTGTTTCATATTCACAGAGTACGTCAAATGGAAAAGGGACAGTAGAGCCTTTGCTGTTTTGCTGCAAGTAAAATTTTTTAGTATTTCCTTTTAGACCACATGTGAACTAAACATGGAAAAGTAAAGCTTACTGAAGCTGAGCTCTATGAGTGAGCTTTATTTTTTAATTTGTTTTTCTGAACCCAAGTGACTCTCATAGCCACTCATCCAGGTCTGTTTTGTAAGAAGTAATTGTCAAGGAAATTGATCTCATTGTATCAGTGAAAATGATGCCTGGGGACTTCATCACCTGTGGCAATAAAAGAGCAAAGTTAATATTCTTTTAAGGGCATGTTAAACTGCTATTAAAGGGACTCTATAGGCACCCAGATCACTGCAGCTCATTGAAGTGGTGCCGGAGCCAGTGTCCCTGGTCCCTTAACCCTGCTGTAGTAATTATTGCAGTTTTAAATAAACTGGAATAATTACCTGCTAGGGTTAACTCCACGCCTAACTGATGCTGGACATCCTCACGTAATGCATGATGACATCCAGCATCACCCAAAACCTCAGAGGAAAGCATTATGCAATGCTTTCCTATGGGGGAAGTCATAATGCAAGTACAGTGAGTGCTGCGCATGCGCATTAGGGGTGGCGTGGCCCAAACCATCCTAACCCCTTCTTCACCGGGGGAGGGAGGATGAGGGAGAGGGGCACTATAGGCAGCTTTGTTTCCTGGCACCATAGATTCCATTTAAGCTTCATGGTAAGTTCTTGGACATTTAAACCATGTTTTACTGCGATAGCATTATAACTGGAGAGATAATGACTTATAAGATCTTTAATTAGGTATCTGCCTATCACCATCCATCATTCTAAATAACTATAGAAATACCTTTTTTGTGAATTCAGTTATTGCTATAACAGGGAAGACTTTTCCACGAACTCTAGAATAATGTCATGACTTTCCTATTGTTAAGTCACTGGTATCCAAACCATTACTTGTGCCTCCACATTGTTCCAGATTTAGGGAAATTTCCATCTCTGTTATGGTATAAAATAGCGAGAGAATCTTTGGTTGCATGAGGTATGGTATAAAAATTGTACTTTTATATTGACGCACATACCTTAACCTCCAGAGCTTTATATGAATAAACAAATATACCATAATCTCCATACCTTTTATATAAATACTCATTAACACACATCCCAACAGTACAAATACAGAAGACATTTTTTTTAAATCAACTTAGGCCAATCTACACAAAATAATTTCATTAGAACATTTGAGGACCCTGATTAGACCTGGACATTGACTAAACTCTGAATGTAGCCATGTATGTATGGGCAGAATATTACTCTGTCACCGTAGTGCTCAGTATAGTTGATGAATAACTGTCGGCTACATCAGAAAAGAAGCTGTAGCACTATTTATAACCAGGCTCTGTTATGCAGTCAGTTGTATTTAATTTTACCGTGTTCACAAATTTTATTAGCACTTAATATGTTCAAAACCTTTAAGAACAGCACATATGGTATTCATCGTGACAAGCTAAGGAATGCCCATTACCCTTTGAGTTTGTACCTGAGATGTGGGCAGGATATCATACCAAATCACATCAATTATTTTAGCAATGCCAAAGAATGCAAACATATTTGACCATATGGCAATCCCACCATGGAGTAGGAGGTTGCCATACTTTTCTATATTTAGAATAATGGAGGGTATTTGTTAAACAGTAATTTCCAGTGACTGGGAGATCCGCTTCCAAATGTTAGACTGAAAAAGCCAAGTTTACTACACTTTTCTATTGTGGTCCAGATTTTTGCATGATTTGTTTTTAAGTCACCACAACTAACTGATTAATTTTCATTAATTCACAGTGGAAATCATGTTTATAGAATTTTTTTTTTTTAAATAAGGTTCAGTTCTAATTATTGTCATATAACAATTGAATAAATCATTAAAACATCTATTTTCTGTGCACTCCTCTCTCTGTTTATTTTATTAAAGATAACAAAAACAAAACACAACTTATTATTAAGACTCCCCACAGTGCAACTAGAAAATGACTCATACATCACCTGTATGTCAGAAGTTGGACTTCTGGAGAAACTTGTTCTCCTTTTTGTCCAAGGAGAACATTCAAAGTCCAACATGAGATATGCAGGTGATGCATAGTCATAATATATATATAATATATATATATATATATATATATATATATATATATATATATAATTATGGTCACATTGTCCGTTACAAAATCCTTATGTAACCTTTGATCATTTCTGCTCTGGTTCCCAGTTGCTACTAGTTGTTGGGAAACGTGTTAAGTTCCATCTAGGCCTGAGCATCTCCTGCACTCTGTCAAACTTGGAGACCTGTCTGTGGAGATGGTTTGGGACACAATCCAGGTTTAAGAGGTATAATGTGGAAGGAACTCGAACAGATAGAAAATGCCTACAAAGTTCAAGTAATCAATATGTATTCAATGTGTTTATCATGTGAACTCAATGCTGCAACCATCAGTGGACAAGGAAGTAGGTCTTGGGAATACAGTAGGTAAGTGGTAGTAAGGAGACGTTGAATATTGTTATACCGGCTAGTCTGTAGGATTTACGGCATGTTGCATGTTAAAGCTGTCAGTACCTTTAGATAGAAGGTTTTGCCAGCTGAACCACAAATATTTGGGCTTTAAGCTTGGTATCTAAGGATACTCCGTGCATGGGAACTGTTCACAAAATGTGAGCCATGCACATAATTTATTAGCAGGAGATTTTTGATTTGCGCAGAACTTACACTTGTAAATAAATACATCTACGTCGCTGAAGCATAGAAAATTAATGACAACTATGCTGGTGCTTGTGAGATAAACATGATTTCTGTAGCAAATAATGTATTTCTGTGGTGATACATTTCAGCTAATTACATTGTATATTCCTTTTTTTTTCTTTGTAAATAACCATTTTGGTTGCTAGGTATGCACTTTTTTGATTGTTCTTAATTTTGACTTTTGACCAATTAACCAGTGGTTCTGTGTCTTGCTCTTTTGGAAGCTGTTTGACTTTGCTTGACCAATAACACTCCACAATATCATAGAGATATAATAAGCTTTATTGAAGAGGCTGACACTTATAGAGACACTCCAAGCACCATAACAAACTATGTTCATTTCCCAAATCCTTGTTCTTAGAGGACATCCCTTTTACCCTCTGATGTGAAAGAATAATTTTATTCTTCCTCCATTTTAGTACACAATTGTTGTGTGATGTGTGCACACTGACTAGATGCACTTTTTACAAGTCGTATCTACAATCTTTGTCTCTGAAAGGAAAAACGATGAATGAGCCTGTCTCCAGGCTCAGGTTTATAGCGGCCACAGTATTACACTTATCAGGTTATCCAGCAGGTCCAGTCAGCTTTTTTGAGAAACTTGAATGCTGATTGAGGCTTGACTATCCTATAAACCTTGCCTGAGAAGTTTGGATTTTTTGCTGGGGGAGACTCTTCCTGATCCGGCAGAAGCTTTGTGATATTACAGCTTGTTTGTGGAAGATAAATGATTTTAAGAACTTTAAATCTTTTTTAATTACTTAATATTGCTTAATGCATTAATCGAGATCACTTCAGGCCCTATACTGAAACCTGTTGGCAAGTCTAGATCATTATCCATCTTTGGTAGTACCCGTCAAGGTTGCCTCCTTTCCATGACAAAATGTGAAGCCTATCCACTCTCTACCCAAAGAGAGAAAAATGTTCCCGTTTGAGTAATTCCCACCCATGTATTTGGAATCCTGGCATGATAACCTCGCAAGGAATAAAGAAAACCCACCCATTTAGTGTCTCAAAGGTACAAAGATAATTCTCCCCCACCCTATCCACCACTTTAAATGTTTGCCATGTACATGGAGGCAATATAGGCTCACCCTTTTAGGTAAGATGTATGCTGTCAATATGGACATTCTCCCACAAATTCTTATATCTTTTTAGGTCTATTACACTTTTGGTTCGCGAGCATTCTCGAACATATAAAAATGTATGACTTTATGACTTTATTTGGGGAGGGGGAGTAAAGTTTTTCTAAACAACAGACTTTAAAACGTTTCAATTCATACTATGAAGTGCCTGCCTGGCCACACTCACCATAATGCTAATGTTCCCAGATCAGTGAACCTAGCCGGGCTATGGTATTTCCTGTTAACCATATACCTATGACTAAATAGTGTGGGAAAAAGCTGAAATCAAACTGCCCTTTCTAGAGTAGGTTTGTCTTATCTTTGCGTTCTATCTCTTGTTGGACTACAGTTTCCACATTTCTCTACCAGACAATAGTCTATCAACCATAACCAATCAGTTTGATGGAGACTGGCAGAGGGCTGACAGATGGAAGGATGTAACCAGATCCTGGAAAATAGTGTATCAACATCGAATTATTTGAGAAGAGCCAGAATCAGAGTCTGGAAAGCATTTTATTTTTGTTTTACAGTTTTTGTTTGTTTCTATTTACAAAACGTTTCTGTTAGGGCTCAGACAATCTTGACCTCTGAATTATATTTCAATTATATGTAGGGAGATAAAAGTGATGGATTCATATATGTCTAATACCAATTTGTTGCCAGGGCGATATGGCAAGTGCTTTTTGTTGCATAAAACACTATTTTTCATGTATATAAACATCTCTTTTTTTGAATGTACGTTTCTCGTTATTGAACTACGAATCTACTCATCTTTGGCACTAAACGTTTAACAAATAAATATTTGTAATGTATCTCCTTAGTCTAATGTAATCCAGCTGTACGATAGCATTTTAAGAAAACATGCTACAATGCAATTTACATGGATTTACTTGTTTCCCCGCGTGCAGTTTAGATTGAAGGTATTGGTACTGGTATTGGTATTGTGACCATAGTAATCAAGTTGCAGCAGGACACCCGACTGCAACATTGGTGACATTATTTATACTGCCATAGCAGGTGACCTGTGTAACCTACACTTGACAACCTAATCTTTAACTGGTGGTATAGTTGGGGCATCCGAGATCTCAAGCTTCAGAAAGATATATCTCTCTTTACTTTCTCTGACACACGCCTTTCTACATAGCATAAGATTTCGGGAGAGGAGACTGAGATTTCTATATGATAACTGGTACCCAGACAGGCAGGATGAGAGAGGAATCCTCACTGGAAAAGGGGGTAAATTATCTTTAATTTTAAGCTGTTGTTAGTGAATGTCGAGTGATCATACTTATTCAATATTCATGTTGACATTTTTTAAATAAAAAAATAATAATAATTATAGTAATTTTGGTATATTCTCTGAGCTGACCCATGTTCTCTAAACCCTGTTTGAATGGTCTGACACTTATACTTGATCCTTTCTTACTCAATCTGGAGGATGCGGTTATAGTCATTTCTTTTCCATCCAAAGAGGGACAACATTGATATATTTAGTGTGGAGGGGAACCTGTTTTAGCCAAATATAAAGACCGGTCCAGACCATGTGCACCTGAGTACTTAATTAAGCTTTAACTTATTAAAAAACGTTTGACTGCTTATTATGGGATGTCTTTGATGTGGAACCAATGAGGCACAAAACGCGTCAGTGGTTATCATTATACTCCCCCTTGTATGTTGTGGCCATTTGTCTACTTTACTTGAATAAAGGTATTTATTTAACATTATTGTTGGGTCAAGGCATGTGTCTTTCTATTATATGGAAGAGAACTGACAGTTTAGTTTTTCAGGTACTATGGGATGTTGCCTGATAACTCCTGGCACCATAACCATTACAGTGCCCTTTTTACATAACTGTGACACTGAATTTATACTTCACTCCTTGCGCTATGAACTACATTGCTTATCCTTCCATCTCTCAGTGGCTTAAAAAGAACCTTTTTATCATTTTGATACTTGAGATATTATGTATCCAAATAAATTGTACTATGCAGGGACTTGTAAAACGCCATCTCACAACACGCATGTCATAAGGCGGATGAGTCAGGTTTTATAAGATTGAGATAATATTTTGCAGGAGCTCTCTAATGCCTGTTAAAAGCAGAATGATCTGAAAGACGGCCAACTTGAGCCTTTAAGTGAAATCTAGACGAATGGGATGGGATTGGCACTGCTGTTTTATGAGTCCGCAGAAAGGTATAGTTTAAATAAACAAGCACAGATCGTGTTAAACTTTTCCTTTAAAGAGACCATAAATGTGTGAATATTTATTTAAACACAATAAATACTTGGTATGTCATGTTAATATGCAAGTAAACATTGATTTTCCTTTACTTTCTGAATGGGTTTCAGCTTACAGAACATTAAGAATATATGCAAAAGTTGTAGACATGTGTGGCTAGGCTATATAGCAAAATCCATTTCTGGTAAACGGGTATTTGTATTTATAAAAACAGAAAGGGGTGCATTCACAGTGTAATTGTCGAATATATTTTTTTTAAATACGCATTCATCAGTAAAGACAAAAAAAAATAAATTGGATTACTGGGATGAGATCTGAAATCACGTATGAATCCTCCAATAATTCTCCATAGAAAGGTGTCCAGGTGTCCATTTTTTTAATATATAAATATATATATTTTTTTATACATAATATATATATATATATTATGTAATTCTTCGTTGTTGAGGACTTTCTAGCTTTTTAAGGCAGTCAATGGAGGTTCTCTGGCTTAAGTTTCAATGTGAGCATTAATGACATACAGTATGTAAGGACTAAATAAACTAAGGGCAGATCCTGGATGTTTTTGCACTTCCCTAATTATATGAGCTGTGACTAGTTTTCTTCCAGATCATTACCAATAATTGAGTTTAGTCAGTAGCACAAGACAAAAATCATGATATGTCAGAGTGGCATAATTGTCTTTTTTTTTTAGACAAGTTGTCTAAAAACCATGTAAACTCAGGATCCATTAAGTTATTGCTGCAAATTACTGGTTTGTTTCTTTAGATACACAGTTTCAGCTTCGTAATGTAGGTTACACTATTTCGGATGGAATGCAAGCTTTGCAGAGATCCCAGTGAGTCCTATGAATTCTCCTGGCATAACTTACGTAGTTGGTCTAGTATTAGGCTAAGTAGCTTTAAGCTAGCTTTTTTTATATGTTTATGTTTTAGATAGAATGTTTCTCCTGCCCACCCATCAACCTCTCTCTGACAATACTTTTTTTACTTGTTTCTCCTACAATTTTGCACATCTCCAGGGAGAAGGAACTTTCTCTGTGTGTGACATAACTCAAATTCTCAGGGTTCTGTCCTGTTCTGGGTGTGTTTTCTGGTGTTTTCTATCTGGGGTCACCGTGGAACTGTACTCAATCAGTGCAGCGGATGCATATTGCTGCGCTGAATAACCCCAGGGCACTAAGACCATGGGTCTTCCCTGACTGAGACTGCAAGGCTGGCATGAGCCCCAGACTGATACACCTGTTTTAGGATGGGTCTGCCTATGGAATGATCTGCCCATTTTCACTTCCTCTTCGGGATCATCCACCCATCCCATTTCCATATCTTCCATTGACTTGTGAAGCAAAAAAATATAAATGTGAAACTGGAGGGGAAGAACATTCTAATACGGTGGTACTTTGGTTTATGAATTTAATGCGTTTTGTATTGCAAAAAAATTGTAAAACGGTACATGGTTTCCCAAAGGTATGCATTGAAAAACAATTGGTGAGAAAAAAGACGAAATGAGCTGACATGGAAACCAACCCACAATGCAGAACACACAGCAAACGATGAAGCTCAGCTCCCTACCTTTCCACTGCTTGAGAAATGCACCAAAAAAGTTCAAAAAAGTCCCAAAACCACTGCAAAAAAATTCCAGAAAGGCTCCACGGGGCCGGTGCTATAAACCTCCCAGGCACAATGCATCCCGGGAAAACTTGCTTCATATTGTGAAAAAAAATTGTAAACTGAGGCATTAGTTTCAATGGATTTTCATTTGTAAACCGAGAATTATGTTACTGTACTTGTCAGTTATACAATTTACAAGTGACTTTGCATTGTTCCCAGTGCCTGCAATACTGCCTGGACATAGAAAGGAATATGTGCTGTGTGAAGGGTCTGGCTGAGGATCTGGGGTGATGTAGTATGCACCAGTATTAATCTGCTGGTCTGTTTTTGCTTTGCTGTTTGAAATCCATTATAATGAAAACACATTGGGGGAACATTGAATCAGGACAAACAATTAAGGTAATGTATCTTGGTTGAAGAATTAGAGTGATAGGGCTGTGGGGTTAATTATTTGGGGAATATAGATAGCTCTGAAGTGAGGAAATTGGTGATTATGGGTGGTGGGGATAAATTGGGGGAATAAGGCTGGTAATGATGCATTGAAGAAATAAGGCTGGTAGTGATAAAATCGGGAATTATGGCTGCTTGGAATAATTTAGGGGAATAAGACAGTAGGGATACTTTGGGAGTGTACGGCTTGTAATGATTCATTTAAGGAATAAGGCTAGTAGAGATGAATTGGGGTTTACGGACAGGGAATATTTTGTTTGTAAGCATTTGGAAATGTAATGCGGAATGTGGTAATGGGGTTGTTTTGAAGCGATGTAGAAGCTATGTTATATATATCAGCTGTGAAACAGTTGATAGGTCAATATCAACAGTGGGGAGGCAGAAGAGGTCATGGACTACACCGATACGTTTTTATGTTAAATGTGTAATTCAAACAAATGGGACCCACACCTTCAGTTATCAAGGTTGCCCCAACAATTTGCTAACTCCGTAACTCAGTCTTACAATAATCTTCCTCACTAAGCATGTGCTTAATCTGTGTGCAAACAGTGATATAATACGGTATGATTGACTCCAAAATGTGCAGACATCAGCCTGGGCCTAATAAGCAGTAAATCATTAACTTAATAACCCAGGAGGTGAATGTATCTTTCCTTTTCACATAGAATTTGTTTCCCCCAGTCAGATACAAGGTAAAATGCATGGTAATGATTTAGTGGTGTGAGAATCTAAATTAGTTCCATATCTTGTAACTCCCTCAGGACTTATTTACTGCAGATGCTGTTATTATACCAAGAGGTTTAATCATTAAATGGTGATTTGGTTAAATTGTCTGCCACATTTGAACATTTAGGCTGTGAAATCGGAGTTTAAGAAGTTTTTTTTTTTTTTTTATATTGTTGCAGTATGTTTGCTATTTCAGCATTTTAACAGATAATAACAAATAATTAAAAATGTACCCTTCTACTTATTTTTTTAAAATGCCTAGCTCCTCTGATTTTAAGGGGGTATTTTGCAATTTGTTAAATACCATAACCACTACAGCCCATGTGTATGATTTTGAGCTAGGAAACTGTGGGCACTATTTACTGGTTCTATGTAAAACTATTTTGGACACTAACTGAGGATCCCCAGGCACCTGGCTCCTCACTCATCTAACTGTTAATATAAAAGATCCACCTACGCATTTTGAATAGCAATTTCATCCAAACTTGACCCGCTTGATTATCTGAGCACATAAGCTATAACTCTCAGCCAAGCTGAGCAATCCAGATTTAGACAAAATTGACATTGCTAATGTGTAAGTTCGAAATTCCTCAGGAATATTCGAGAAATGAGAGACTGGGCCGGAAGTAACTAGGGGCTCCTCGTTTTGTCTGAAACCACTCAAAACGGTTTGACATAGAAGCAGTGGCTGAAGCAAGTATCCTGTTAGCACCATGACTAATACAATGGCTGCAACTGGATTCTCCTAGGGAGCTGCTGAAAGGGTTAACAGTAATTCAGTGTAGTCTAATCATGCATCTGGTCGTGGCACTTGGAGTGTCCCTTTAAGCGGTTATCTACTCATTTCTGAAATAATGCCCCCTTGGATGAATGACTTTTGAATGCTGCCCAAATGCTTAACTTCTGATGGTTTCTTAACAAGTTTAAACCTCTGCCCTGTTGAACTTTCATTTAATTGTTTTTGGAACTGAAAGGCCTCAAGGAAGATCATTTAAAGGAAGACTAAGGGAAAAATAACAAATGGAAAAACATTATGATAATTTGCATATTTGTGAAAGTATATAAGCACTGTTGATTAAAATTATTTTTAAGTTTTTTTTAAGTATATGTATCGTAGCTCTTTGTAAATTTGCAGGGTCCGCTCAGTTACGCTTGAGCTTGTGTTTTAGTACTATAGAGAGCCCATGGTCCAATCTGCATTACAGCCAATTTAAAGAAACACCATACCGGTTTTCCGTACACTATAGTGACCCTTTAATCCCCCTCACCCACCCTGTGGCAATCAGAGGGTTAAAAACCATTTAAACACTTACCTGATTCCAGGCCAGTTCCTGGATACTGGTTCCGCTGGTTCTGCCTCCTCAGACTAAATCTTTTTCCTATAGGATTTTGCAAGATGCTGAATGTCCGCATGCTAAGTGTGAGGACGTTCAGCGTTGTTTCACCAAGTTAAACTCTGTAAAACAGCAGGAAGCACCTCTAGTCGCAGTCTAGAGGCAGTCTTAACCATGCAATGAAATTTATATATTTATACATATATATATTATGTAGTTAAGAAATGTATTTGGTAGATATTATTGAATTTGGCCTTAGCAACCCAACACTAAATTATAGTGAATTGAAGAACTGAGGTTTCTCTGAACGTTTGCCCATTAATATTCCCTGTTTTACCTTAATGCCCAGAGTACCATGGCCCATCTCCCCTGTAATGCGTCCTGGCTGAATGATATCTGGCTTCTGCAGAACTGCATCAGCCAAATGCTGATTGTTTGGCCAATCATTGTCTGACATTCTGTGAGTAGAAATATGCAAGTAATTGGCAATAGCAAACACTGAACTTTGTTCTGCACTTTCTACTGACCCCACAATGATGCTTCTAGGGGTGGAGTTACACCTTTTGGCAACAAAGGGGTTAAACTCTGGATGTGTGGCGTTTCACAGGAACAACCTGCACATACAGTCTCCATGCACCATGACCACTTTAACGAAGTAAGTGGTCCCGATTCTTAGAGTAACCATTTAAATTCATAAGCTTTGTTCATTTCCCTGTTTTAACATTAAAAAGACATTCCTTACACCATGGGCTGTGGCAAAAGGTTAATGAGCGCTATATTGATCCATTTGTATTTTTTATTTCAGTTTTTCTAATCATAACCACGGTGTATTTGGTCACCTTCACAAATAAGGAAGTAATATCGTATTTATGAGTATCGGCCAAAATATACAAGCTATATTTAATTCTGGCCTTAATAGTGTAATATACTTGATTCTTGTTCTAGATACTGAGAGCAATATCCTTTATGCTTTTTTAAACAGTAACCGTTTTTCTAACCTATGACTTTATAAATATGGAGAGGGCTTCAATAGTCCATATCCCGCCAGGAGATAATAATTAAGAGGCCTTCTCTATGCAGTCAATAGCATTTTTTACACAATTAAATAAGACATTCAAAAACACTTATTTATAGTGTTAAAGGAACACAATTACTTCTGAAATACAAACCTGTATCCCTTACACCGTACTGCTGTCCTCTGCATTTATATTCAGCCCCCTCCCTAATCTAATTTAAAAGGGTATAACTTACTTTTTCTTTTCCTTCACTGGTTTCAGCTGCCCAATCCACCTCCCGTGAAATCACGCCAACTCTGCTTCTCATCCAATCCAATGCTTCTCATTGAGGAACATTTGGGATGAGAAGCATATGCTCGCTGTGCGAATCATTGGAAGAGGGTAGTTGTGAGAACTTAGTTTGACTTGGTTCTCACAGCGAAAGCACCCCCTAGTGGCTCTCAGGAAGACAGCAATTAGGGGTGTGTTTAATCCTGTGTTCATAACATTGCCATATCTGCTAAATGACAAAATTGGTCAGTGAACACACGCTTTGGCGTAATTGAAACCAAAACTTTGTTTCTCTTTTTCCTCCTCTCTCTTTGCTTACATACACTTACCAATGGCAGAGCTTACAAGATTGATAGATGGCTAGCTAGTTTAGCGAGTTTAGATAGAGATAATCCGTTCCAAGATAGGAGTAAACACCGACATATAGTTTAAATATTAGGGATAATTAGACATACCAGTAATATACAATATTGGGAAGTTAAGTGTCCCTTTTTATGTTGCAGAATTTTCACACATTATGATCAATACAATTTTAATATATCCAGTTTGTGCTGATCAGAACATATTTCAATCACTGCTGGACTCTGGGCAGACACCCAAAAATAGATGGTTTCTTAAAAATATGGTCATAAAGTAACTTAATAAAATTAGTTTTCAAAAGGCATTGCCCAAAATATCCTTCTGACTACGATCTTGCCTCCTGTGTTTTATTCATTCCATCACATCCATTTTTTTTCTCATCTCTGACCCAAGTCGTTTCATTTCTATTTTTCAACCCCTTCCACTTTCTTTAGAGTACTAAAAACTGTGATTATAGGGTCTGAATGAAACATACTGGTTATTTATTACACTCATGCCCTTCTGTATGGGGTGATGGGTGAAGAATAACTGACCCATCTACTCTCTTCTGGGAGACTGTTTCACCTCCTTTATAACCTAGATAATGAAGGATATAATCCTTTGTAAAGGATATAATCCTGTTGTATAATCCATGTGGTTGGTCCACCTGCTATGCATTCTGGGCTACTGGGCTAACTCTTCTACCATTTGGGTGACTGGTCTACCATCTTTTGCATTAACCAGGTCACTGATTTCCAGCTCAATCAGGTGGCCAGTCCACCTTTTATACCAATTATCCTAATTCATTTTGTTTTCTCAATTGCCTGAGCAAGTCCTTTCCCAAATATGATTTGTAGAATAATATCATTTATATAGCATGTTCCGCTTTACAATTATAGTATGGAGATATTGAGAGGTGAAGAAGGGCCAGTTCATATGAGCTTGCAATCTATGAGTATTCGAGATGGATTGATATATATGGTTAGGTGGACACTTACTGGTAAGGTAGTCTGATCGGGATTCAAACCTGGGTTTTCCCAGTTCTAAGTCACTGACACTACCCCTGCTCTAACCAGCTTTAAAATGTCTAATCACTTTAAAGTCAGTACTATATTGTAAAAGAAGACATTTTAAGATAATACTCGTTTAACATATTCCTGATTTATTAACATGTTTGTGTGAGATCAGATAATGCTTGGGATTAGGGGAAAACATGGGAGAGTTCAAGATGTGGTGTGCCCCTTGCACCTGGACCTAGGTTTATTTTGAGCATTGTGTGATTGAAGCAAATATAAACACAATCCCATTCATATCATCCCACGTTACCTTATTCACACATGAATTCATCATCTGTTTTTAATCTTTCCCTTTTTTTCACAATGTTTTGTTATTCTGCTAAGGCATACTTGTAGAGTTTTTTTTTTTTTGTAAGTCCTATTAGGCCTTATGGATATCATCGATTTAAAAAGATTTATGCACTTTATAGATTTATCACTGGTGTCAGCTTTTCATGTTATGTTCACGTATCACTCTGTGCTCTGATAGTAATCAGATGTTCTATGGACTAGATGAATCCAGACTATGACCCGTATTAAATGATGACTTCAGTATGGTTTATGATAGCTGGTTACTGCCCATTTTAATTATTTTTATTTAGGAGAATAGGTTAGGCTGTAACTCGATCAGTTCCAAAACAATGAAAACTATTCCCTCTCATAACATCAAGTCCCCTTGGGGAGGTATGTCAGGTGCTGCTTTGGTATCGCCCAACTTAGAATGACCTAGATACCTCCCGAGAAAGGAACTGTCTCACCATCCCATTTTTTTTCTCTGGTGTCAGGCCTCTGGATATACCAGTGAAAAATTCCCAAAGAACATACTTGGCTCACATACATCCTTACATACAACCTTTTTGGAGCATTAGCAATCATTCATCACCAGTAACATATTTCGCATCACTGCACTCCTCTGCACTAGCTCCTCTCATTCATTCCACATCCCAGTTGTGTAATTCCCAATGCATTGTCCTATATAAACAGGTAGGCAACTGTTGGAAAATGCATGCTATACCATCATGAATATTTTTTTAACTAAATAATTTTATACATAAATAATGTTTACAGTTAACATAGATACAGTCATTAAACAACAAGAATAGATTAAGCAAAAACAAAAGAGGAAATAATAGAGCCACATCGACTATAAAAAGAAAAAAAAATAGTTAACGTAACACTCAGGGCCGTCTTTAACACAGGGCAAAAGGGGCAGCTGCCCTGGGCCCAGTTACTCCTGGGGGGCCCAAAGCAGCTGCCCTGTGGGCCCACAACAATTTGGAGGGGCCTATCAGGTGGCCCATGCATTTAGGGCCACCCGATGGGTATCTCTGAACAGGGACCCGGTGGGGTGCCATGGCCCTTTAAGAGCCGACCGGGCCCCTGTAGTATTAGCTGGCTGGGAGGAAGTGACAGCCGATCACTTCCTCCCAGCTTCAGAAGAGAGCACCGCGAGAGGAAGGAGGCAGCAGCAGGTAGCAGCATGGGGAGGAGAGGCAGGAATGAGCTGCTGCTCATTCTCACTCCCATCAGCCTCAGCCAGCACTAAGCTGAGTTAGAAGGAAGGTAAGTGTATCCAGTCCCTGATCGTCTCCTTCTGGGTGAATGGCTGCAGCTAGGATAGTTTTTAGAAAAACCACCCCACTCAATGCCCCTGCCCTGATTTCCCCCACTTACTGCTTATCTTCTCTGTGCCCCCACTCTCTGGCCCTGCCCTGCCTTCCCCACTCACTTTTTCTCTTCTCTCTGCCCCTGCCCTGCCTTTCCCCACTCACTTCTTCTGTTCTCTATGCCCCCACTCTCTGCCCCTGCCCTGCTTTCCCCCACTTTCCCCCACCTACTGCTTCTCGGTGCCCCCACTCACTGCTCCTGCCTTCCCCCCTCACTGCGTTTTTACCCTGTGCCCCCACTCACTGCCTTTCTACTATGTGCCCCCACTCACTGCTTTTTTCTGTTTAGATGATGTTTAATTATTGCTGCAGTTGCATTTAAGCACAGTGTTTATTTTATGTTTTAATTCTTCTTTTTTTTTGTGCATTACATATAACAGTACCAGCTTGCCTTGCCACAGCAGCATCAGCATTTACAAGCTTTGTGCCTCCTCCAACTCGTTGCTTCTGCCCTGCTGCAAACATAAAAATTATCACATGTATGTCAGAGTGTGTGTATCTGTGTGTATGTGTGTGCCAGTGTGTAACTGTGTCGGTGTGTATCTGAGTGTTTATGTGCCAGTGTGCATATCAGAATTTGTGTGCATGTGCCAGTGTGTGTATCTGTATGTCAAGGTATGTGCATGTGTCAGTATGTTTATATGTGTGTTGATGTGTATGTAACTGTGTATGTGTATACATCCCAGCAATCAAAAACAACATGCAAACACATCCCTGATAACACAAACATTACAGACAAACACACCCCTGATTTCAAACTCCAAAATTATATATAAAACACACCATTTACTCAAACACCAATACTATACACAAATGTTTAGAAGACAACACTACATCCTTTAACAACCCTGAAGGCAAATATTACATACAAACAAAACCCAGTATTAAAATGCCAAAATGATATGCATACACCAACTCACAGTTGCACACCTGAATTTAAAAGTCAACCATACATACAAACACACACCACTGCATTCAAACGCAAACACTACACACAAGTACACCTCTGCATAGTACATACAAATACACCTCTACATGCACACATATACTCTATACAAAAACAGGCTTACATTCAAATGCACAAACACTGCACACAAATACAACCCTACAAGAATGGCCAAAGTATAAATCCCCAGCTAGCATAGCATTGTGGGAGTTGTATGACAGATGGGGATGTATCTTTTCACCACTCTTGTGCTAGAGGGGGATGCCCAAACAACTTTCTTGTACCAGGGCTTCTCTGCATTATTTCCGCCACTGGGTTGGAGTGTAAGGCATGATTGCATGCCAGGGAGTGGGAGGGCAGCAGGGTCCAGGGGGCCCAAGCAAATGCTTGCCCAGGGTCCAATCACTATTAAAGACGGCCCTGGTAACACTTCAAGTGTTTGAAATGCTAGTAGTGCCCAGGTCCCCCTCCCCCCAATTGTAAGGAGTGAAACCATTTTTGAACATTTGAATTTCTTAGCTGGGTCTCCATGAGCCACTGCCTGCCTCTGCTACATTCTCCCTTGAACACTTTGTAGTGGTTTTGGTGCCAGGAATCCGTGGGCACTGTTCGATGGTAATCTGTCAAACCATTTATGAACATTTATACATTAACTTTGCAGTACTAGGCGCTCACGATCCTTCTGGGCTGAGATGCCTTGATAGTGTTAACTTTTGCATTATTGTAACAACTCATACCAGAACTAGACAGTATTTATTGGTTAAAATATCCCTTTAATGTGTATGGAATCTTAATGAAAAGTAACACATCAAAACTGTAATGATAGCATGTAACTAGTTTAACACTTCTCAGATATGAGGTCAAATGCCATTATTAACATCAGTTTAAAACCTAGATAACAAGGTCATTTGTGCAAGGTCCTCTTCACCTCTGTGATGATTATTTAGCATGTCAGTTAATTGAAGTTATACATCCCCACTGTAAACTATTAAGTGCTGCAGAATATATTGGCTCTACAGAAATCTGAGTAAAACTTTGAAAGTAACATTGGAACATTTCAGTTTGCATGCTACAAATGTTTATCAAAAATCAAATTAATAAAAAAAAGTGTTTAATCTCCTGTTATCGCCTTATTGTGTAAATTAGTTCTAAATCTAATTGCATTTAAAATTAAAAAAATATCTCTATTTTGTATGAGCAAACAAAGAAGGATATATTGAGTATAGGGAAGATATAAAGAAAAATAAAGATTTTAATCTAATCCATGACAAAATCCTCATTTAAAGGGACACTGTGGTCACCAAAACAACTTTAGCTTAATTAAGTAGTTTTGTTGTACAGATCATGCCCCGTCAGTCTCACTGCTCAATTGTCTGCCACTTAGAAATTAAATAACTTTGTGTATACAGCCCTAATCACATCTCCCTGCATGTGACTTGCACAGCCTTCCAAAACACTTCCTGTAAGGTGAGATCTAATGTTTTCACTTCCTTTATTACAAATTCTGAATTTAGAATTTCCTATCTCCTCAACTGTTAATAGCTTGTTAGATCTTACAGGAGGCTCATGTGTTTGATTAAAGTTCAATTTACAGAGCAGGCGATAAAAATATATTTTGCAGAAATACTGATTTAACTCCTAAATGGCATAGAATTGTTGAGCAGTGAGACTTGAGAGGCATGATCTATACACAAAACTGCTTAATTAAGCTAAAGTTGTTTTGGTGACTATAACATGTCCCTTTAAGGTTAAAACAGCCGACCTGTAAAAATTCTCTAACATCTCTTAATCATTTGCACTGTTTGCCCTGTCTTTGCCTTGTCTGAGATGAATTATGCTATCATATGCTAAATGTTTAAACATTTAAAGGGAAATAGAGAGCACTCATGAAAAAGTTAACGCAAGTTATATGCAATATTCAATGTTTTAACCACATCATGAATTTCAGACAAGTGACAGTCCCCCATTAGCAATTATACATTTTAAATTGAACCAACAAAATAAATAAAAATAATAATTAAATAATTTTAACTTTTGTTACAAATCTCACCATGTTGGAAGCATGAATTCCAAATACACATAAAATCTATATAGAATACCATATTTTAACTATCGTGTTCAGACTAAAATGTTCAAAATAATCAAGCTAGCAAAAATACAACACGTGTTGGAAATTTTTCCCAACTTTACACTTTTGCCTTAGAATTAGCATATTCCCTTGTTCGTTCCACACAATTCCAAGTTTAATGAATAAACGTCCTTCTAATTCACTAATGTGAGTTAAGAATGGTATAATTACTTCAGCACTTTAACCTCTTTCATTTTTACGGATAGTCTTTAATAGATTCCACATTCCTAATTCCTCTTGCTGCTGAGGTAATGAGTAGTAAAGTGTTAACAAGTCACTCTTTGCAGACTTCCCTCTAATCTATAAAGCTGAGCAAAGTGTTTGTCTTTTCACTTTTCATTAACTGCCTCAACCTACTTGGAAGAAACAAAAATATCAGGTCAGACTAAACGACTCTCCCCCAGTATGTAATCCAATCCTTAGATCAAAGATCCAGGTCAAAGCAAGCCGTGTCATTTGGTGCAACATTTCATGACGTGTTGACCAACACAAATAAAACTTCACTTCAATCCATGGTGGTAAAATGTGTAGTTGCATTCGTGTGATTTTCATTAATGTTCGTATTCTCAGGAGGAAACAAACATTTATTTTTCAAAGTGAAATGTTGTGAAATTGGTGATAGAAAAGCTGGGAGTTTTATTTGTCTATAAATTCAGCATGGCTCCAGATCACGTGGGATCAGTAGTCTTCCTCTTTAAAGAGCGTGTCTAGTTCCTCAGCATTTTATTTAAAATGCATAAAAGCAGCATAAAAACGAAATCACAATAGTGAAAGATTATAGACAATCTCCTGTGGAACCATCCCGGGTTTGTTCTCTGATGTCCCTCATCAGGCAAGTAAATGTTCCTTTCTGTCATTCCTCAAACATATCTTCTGATCTCTGCTTTATAATCTGAATGAGCTAACATGGTCTTTAATGATTTACTTTTTTTTTTTAAAGGCCATATGGGTATCTCCTGAAATTGTGTAGATAACACTTTTTTGAAAACATCCTTGAAAGAGACCAGATGTAGGTGGAAATGTTACCTATTTAAGCACATATAGATGCACGTTGTATCACTTTAATTATTGCTGGTCCAATTCTGATTTCTACATTTGTTAGCTGTTATCAGTTTTGGTAAATTCTAGCACCCTTGATTTTAGGATGTAAATTCATCCAGGTTTTTTTTTTTATAACTTTGTCCCTACTAATTTTACCCTGTATTACACGTTGTCATATTTCAGTTTACTCTTTCAATTAAATTTTGTTTTTTCCCCTTCCTTCCTGCTCCGTTTCCCTTTGACTACCCACCTCATTCCTTTTTCAGTTTTCCCATCTCCCACCTCCCGTCCCATTTCATGTTTGCCCAATGCTGACCCAATCCACTGTCCTATTTAAAAAAAAACAATTCTGCCACTCACTGTCTCGTTTAAGCTCTCTTTCTATTCCACTTGACAGGGATGCATTAAGCATCATCGGGGATGTGGTGGGTGAAGGTCCTTCCAAAAAGCTCCCACCTTCCCAAGGGTTGTCGATGTATGTAACACTGGTGAATAGCTCTGAATGGACAAAAAAAAACTGAATCCGTCTTCCGTAATGTGTGCTTATCTAATAATGTGTTCAGGCTGCACTTTTTACTGGCGTCACCATAAGTGGATACATAACAACTCAGAATTTGTCCAAAACCTGGACTATAGCCCTAAATCCAGGAAATTTAAAGGGTATGCGGTTTTGCGTTTTAATATTGCATTAAAAAAAAAAAAAAATCTCTGCACAATCGTTTGATACCTATATGTAAGTTTATCTCATCTATCAGTTCTTTTTCAGTAATGTCTCTTGGGAATTAATTTTGGATTCTAATAAATAAAAATAACAATGTGGTTGTCCGTTTACTACATCTCAAGCTTTATTAAATACTCTCTCTCTCTCTTTCTCTATCTAGATTTATTTTTTATTTTCAATAAAGTCATAGAAGTTGCATGACTTTTAGTTTGCGAACCCTGTGCAGCATTAAACCGTATTTAATTTATATATGTGTGTCTGCAGTTTGACACCTTTACTGACGACATGGAATGGTTTCTGGCCATGGGATGTGATTCTGCTTTTAAATACTAATTGCAGTTACAAACCACGAAAAGCAGGCAGCGACTCTTAAGAGTTTAGTTTTCCAAGAAAAGCATTGTTGAAAGACCACCAACAAACCCCTTATAGACCCAGCCCAGCTTGCTTGAATAGCATCAGAATATTGGTATGTCCAGTAATTTACTGACTCCATGATATCAATCAAATGTACAATTATTTGTCAATTAAAACCAGCAGTGGTAAACAGCAGGAATTGCTGCCTTGAATCTTAATTAAATAATAAGGCTTGATTTAGCGAGTCGTATCAGCCAAATAAAAACACTGGAGAGTTTTTAAATCAGGCTGGGGTGCTCGCCAGTGCATCACAATCAAATTAAAGGCTTAAATGCAAATAGATTTACTGCCTAATTATACCTTGAGAAAGCAAATATTGTAAGATCTTCAACATTCTCATATTTTGAGGGTCGTTTGTTACCAAAAGTATAAACGCACCCAAAATACTGTACTTACAAGTATGGCCAAGCTCATATTTTCTGCTGTAGAGAAAAATATGCACAAATATATAAGTGAAGATTTTTTACCCCAGAAAAGGCTTGCACTGCTAAGCCTGAAATAATAGGGTATTTGTCCCAGAACCATGACATTAAACTGTAGGGGTTCTGGGGCCTAAAGTGTTAGTTTAAGGATGTATGCATTCTGTTTATTTTATTTATTCAATACTCAAACACAATAAAGATGTAAAATCGGACAGTTACGGACCAACCAGGGATGGGGATTAGACGAACAATCTAAGTAGCAAAATCGCTACAACATAATGTAGCTTTTGTGCATTTATGCCGCCCTTTTGTGCACATGTATCTGAAAACACATCTCTAGAGGTTTTGTGACAGCCTGGTCCATGAGACTTTCGCACAGCATTTTGCTGAATGCAGCTTAAGTATCTCATAAACAAGAGCTGGATTTATTGCTTCTCTATGAGAAGCATTGGATTAGCAAATCGCTGTGATTGCCACGCATGCACTATGTGTCCTCAGTGCTTCTCTATGAGAAGCATCTGCTTTAAAGAAGTAATCAAAATTGGTGACTTCATCAGAGAAGAACCAGATTTAGAAAAGAAGACAGATTTACAATGTGGTGGAATGCCTATGCCTCAGACACTCTTTCTCACTGACAAGACACATGCTCTCACTGACAAGACACACACTCATTGACAGACACTCACACTCACTGACAGACACACACACTCACTGACAGGCACTTTCTCTCACCAGCAAGACACACACATTCACTGACAGTCACACACACACACACACAAACTGACAGACACTCACACTGAAACACACATACTCTCACACACACACTCAGAAATGTTAGACATGTGCAACCAGCACTCAGCATACACAAGTAACAGCAGTATATAATGGCCACCTCTTTGATCATGTCCCTCTTCTGTGTGACATCATGATCCTGGAAGTCTTTTGCCTTGGAGTAGTGAAATCCCTGGGGGCAGGTTCACCCAGTCACTATCCTTAGGTGCTTTCCCCAGCCTCGCCATCGTCCTATCCTTCCTCCAGGAAAAAGGCACACGGTGATGAACCAACTCACAGAGCAGGAACTTCTCTGTGAGCCAGAACCGGGAGAGATTTCTGCGTGCGAGGTCAAAGACTCCCCAACCCCCCCATTGAGGATACTATAGCAGTCACAGTTAGATGAAAGGGTCTGTTTACAAAACATTTGTTTGGCTGATATATTTTCTCTACACTATATTCACCATTAACTGCATTGAAATCACGGAGAGTCAAATGGAGTCAGATGGCTTAAGGGAAATAGAGGAACAATGTGTTGGAGCGTTAATGGGAGGGCGCGCAGTGTGGCCGAGAGGGGAAACGTCCTCACTCTTTAGCAGGGGTCGACAGGGTGGTCGGGCCTCTTAAATAACGGGACTGCTGTCGACATTCATTGGCAGAGAGCGTCAGCAGGCCGTAATCAGCCAGTGAATGATAGTTTGTGGAATCAAATTTGCACAGAATTGACATTAGGCAGCTCTGAATTTTAGTTCTGGGTTGGCTGTCGACATCCCAGTGACCCTCCTGGAAGTGGAAGTACGTCTCCGGTAGCAGAGGAGTTAAACTCTGAATGTGCAGTGTTTCATAATGAAGTGTTTGGAAACTAAGCAGGGAATTACAAACTGTAAGCCAAAATACATGAGCTGGAAGATAGCTGTGATTTTTCTTTTATTGATCTGCACTTATCCTAGCCGACTGCAATCAGGCAAGATAGTCCTGTTTCTAGCCCCCCATTTTTCCTACTCTGAGATCCTAAGCAAAACTTTCTATAAATTGTAACACAAGCACTATTTGTTTTTTCATCAAGACCAATGTAGGTATTTATGCCATTCAGGAGTCCAAGATTCTATTCTGAGCCTGGATGTCTTGCTAACAGGATTGTTTCTCATCCTGGTGCATGCGCCATTCATCCTCTCTTGACCCTTTTCCCCCTCCTTGTGTTACCGATGATGATCATCATCGTCCCTGGCATTCACCCACTCTGTAATTGCTCACTCCTGTCCATATTTAACAATTTCCAATTTAGGAGCGTGTACAATGCTACCGAAAAAAAAGTTTAGAATTTTAAATACTTTCCCTTATACAACATTTTTTTGACATGTAACATATCCACCTAAAAAAAACAAGTTTATCTATTGTTAAAGTTCTTTTAGTAAACTACGTTATTCCTTATTTCTTTGTTGAAGTATTTTAGATTTTACTCCTGATAAATTGCAATACTGATCTCCTAAGATGTGCCTTGCCAGGTTGAATGATTCATTAGGTACATATATATGATGTAATGTATGTTGGCGGGATTCGCATCTCCACAGTTCTACACCAGATTCGTCCACTGTGATTTGACATCAGCGATTTAATATATGTATTTGGCTATGCTAAGAAAACCACAAACTGAAATTTTGTTAATGTCGCCCGCAGTGCCAAAATCAACACAGCATCAGATCATCAAGTCGTGCTCCTAGCAAATGGAGATACTGCACAGCGAGCTGTCCAATGATAAGCTACGTGTGGTTCACACTTGATTTCCTGATACAGAGTCTCCTAATGAGTAGGGATCTGACCTGTAGGAAAAATCCGTACTCTTCAAATTCACGGTGTTAAACAAACACAAAACCGACAAAAGGAAATTGCCTGACTGCATGCCAAACAAGTCTTTATGTGGTTAACCCATTATTTTCTAAGTAATACTTGTGTTCAGATCCCCCACGCAGCTGTTCCACCGTGCCTGGATTTAAATAACAGGCATGAATTATTAGTCTTCTTATTACTACTATTTATAAAGCGACAACATGTTCCGCAGCGCTGTACAATCGGGGAAGATACACAGTACAATATAGACAAAAACACAAAAGGAATAGATGTTTTTTTTTTTCTTTAAAAGCATTAAAAGCTAAACTAAACTCATCCAGAAAGGTGTATCAAGAACTAAACAGGAGACCGAGAGGAAAATTTGGCATTGCAATAGGGGATGTCTGGACATAGCCAGCACACTGCTTGTGCACACCTGTCATTGCAGAATGTACTGACAAGCCATTTTAGTGGCAGTATGGCTTGATTCAGGAATGATTCGGTGAATGGGACTCCTTTCTGTCAGCTGTGGCCAAATTAAGTTGCATATATTCTGGATCTTGGATATCTCGGGGTTACCGCAGAAGTTTCACATACACAGTTTCAATATGTCAATGAACTGATATTCATGGACTCTCAAGAGACATGAATCACGCACTAGCATAACTCCCAAGATTTCAAAAAGTAGGGGTGTGATCAGGGGCGGCACTGTTCTGATAAATTTTAGGTGACTTACTGATAATTTATACAACGAAAATGTAATCTAGAATAGCAACAATATATCTTATTTACATAGACTTCTTTCTAAACACATTTATTGTAGTTTAAAGACACATTACTATGAGTAATATTGCTGTGTTACACACTCAAACACACCAACAATATGGAGCTCATAGAATAGAGGGACGTTAACAGAGAAATGATGGAGGATTTGGATCCAAGAAAGGGACTATCCCATCTAAATAAGGACACTTGGGAGGTATGCACCATTGTTCTATCAGTGTTTGCCTTCTTCTGCAACTGAAATTATCATTTTTTTCAATTTAACTTTTGTGTAATAGTTGTCTTCCAACTTCTTGCCTAACACATACAAAATGAATATATACCTCACATAGGGGGCTCCCAACACCTACCTAATGGGGGTGTACAGTCACCTGTGGCAGACAATTGACTCTACCCCGTGGTCCCACACCAGGATGTACTAAATTCCCAACCATCTGGTAGCAGGATTAAATACCTAGAATTTCCCATGTTTTAATGAATACGAAAACTTTGCACATACGCAATACAATTTCTTTCTATATCTTTCACATTTAAAAAAAAAATAGGCTTTTTTTTTGTTCTGCTAAAAAATATTCCCAGTATGATCCTTTTTTTTTAAAGTTTTGATATTGTTTTTGACTGAACAGAAAATTTAGATCTGAATTTAAAAAAATCGACTGGTTTCTATTTCAGTAGCAGGATTATCTTTTTCTGTGTCCGTTTAATTACTGAGTTTTATTCACTAATTAGTTGACATGGGAGGTTTTGCTCATAGTGAATAAACCCATTTTTAAATCTATAAATATTTTCAAATGCTGCAAGGCTTAATCAAGGATTCTTCATTGGGTTACTTTACTATGTATGTGTGCCTTTAACCTTTTAGAGTAACATTCTGCTTTCACTTATTGGGCATAAGAACCCCGAGGGGCACAATATTTGTGGTTTTCCACTGTGTTTGATTACAACATCCCCTAAAATGGTCTTTTCCTACAAGTACAACTGAATTGATTAAAGTATGTCATTCTGATTCCTTACTGAGACAGATATGTTGAACACGGACGCATGTGTTGGTATTGAACAGCCAATGCTGAGAATCTGTGCTGTAAGTCGCACGGAATATATGTGTAACCCACCTAAATAAAAGTCAGGGGTGTAGGACAAAATATATACTGTGCAATCATTTTATTGAACTATAGTCCGAAATAAACGGAGGTATTTCAGAGGTTATTGCTCAGATTTCCTTTTTATTCCATTTATCACAGTGAACAGACATGCAACAAACAACACTCAAAGCTTTTTGTATCCCTATGGCACTTTAGTTTTAGGAATACAAAGATGTATTCATGACACAATTGTGTCCCTCGTGCCACATACCCCCCTGTGGCAATAAAGATTTAAGTAACACATTAAACACCTGATTCTTCGCTGTCCCTCAGCGCTGATTCGGGTTCTTCCTCGGTTGACACCAGGTGAAACCTAATGCACATCGTTGCGTGCGCATTCGGTCTTCCTGATAGGAAAGCAGTGACGCAATGCTTTCCCATGTGGTTTTGCTTGACGCTTGATGCTGTCATGCAAAGCATCTCGTCACAGAGTCCATCTCAGTGAAATTGGAGGAAGTGCCTCTCATGGCTAGATGCAGTCTTAGCCCTAGTTTCTCTAAAAATGCAATGTTTTACAGGCTCAGGGTTAAGGGGACAGGGACACTGCACCCAGACCACTTCAATGAGATGAAGCTATCTGGATGCCTATAGTGTCACTTTAAAGAAACACTTCGTGCACCATAACCACTTCAACCTGCTACATCATCAAACAAGGAAGATACAATGATATTACGATTTGAACAATGATGGGTAAATTTAAATCTTGAGCTAGGATGGAACAGACTTTGCTCAGCTACATATTGGTTGGCATAGCATCATGGAAAATGTAGTCCAAAACTGTTTTAGGGTCAAGCTTACCCATCTCCGGTCGAAGTAAAAAAAAAAAAATAGGATATAAATAATTTCTTATTCTGTAAATACTCCTTTTGTGACCGGTAAATAGTTTCTCGAAGTTAACTGAAGGTTTGTCTTGTTGGCAACAGCTTAGACGAATCACATTTTGATGACTCTAATTACCAAACCCTTATAAAATCAATCGTGGTTCGAGAGATTTTCTAAACATGTGAATGCAGCTGTTTGATATTTAACCTCCTTCCAGTTTTCAGTTGCACGAACGTACTCCAGACGCCTCTCTTATAATAAATAGATATTTATGTACATTCCTAAAAATAGTCATCGTATATTACCACTTCCATACATACTCCAGTATCGTGTTTTTTATCCTGCCGTTGTATACAGTGCAGTAATTATATAAATATGGTAGGTCAACTGTACAATTCCTCTGACCTGCTTTGTGAAATCATTTATAATATTTATGTTTAGTTATGTGGAAGTTACGAGACTGAATTAGGAAGCTGAAGAATTTGTAAGTAAAATGTCAGAGGATTAAGTTTCCATAGAAACAAACAAAAGCTGAAAACTTTATATTCCACCTGTACAATGTGAGATTAACATCTGCACTCTCATTCCTCTATATCCTAAGCCAGTCTGATGAAATCAGGCATTAACTTACAATTCAGTTGTAAAATGATAATTTAATAGGATCTTCTTTTCAATTTTGTTAATTTATTTCTGTAGCACAGCTCAGGCTAGCATTCCATTGGTTGAAGTCAAGTGGCTAACTGGCCAATAGGAAAGCTATTTGTGACAATGCTTTTAAGATCAGTACCAACAGAATTTCGAGAAACCAGAAAAAAACAAATGTGTCTACTTAAATTGTAAGAGAAGTATCTATCCGCTATAATGTTCCACTCCCTAATCTTTTTCAGCCTTGCCCCCCAGTTGCTACAAAATTAAATAAATGAAGGATTTTCTCATCTTTTTTTCCGCACTGCTTAGCTCTCCTCATCCAGCCAT
Organism: Pelobates fuscus; assembly: GCF_036172605.1. Taxonomy (NCBI): domain Eukaryota; kingdom Metazoa; phylum Chordata; class Amphibia; order Anura; family Pelobatidae; genus Pelobates; species Pelobates fuscus. The sequence continues at coordinate 65,750,829 of NC_086321.1, forward strand.
GTCACCAAGGAGGCATGGCCTCCTCTGCCAATGGTCCAATGCAATGCTCTGTGTACGCATTCAAGCTCTCCCATAGGAAAGCATTGAGTCAATGCTTTTCTATGGGGCTTCTGCAGAAACAGGGTTCAATGCAATTGCGCTGAGATCGGAGCTGCCTGCATTGAACATAGATGACATTAGACATCTCCATTCAAGAAGCAGCCCCTTGTTTGGCGAAACGCGTTGTGTGTGTTTTTTAATATTGTTTTTAAGCATAAAGTTTATTTGGCTTACACCTATTTTATAGTGCAAGTCCATTTATTATACTTTTTATGTTTTTTCTTATTGTTATTGTTTTTTTTATTATTCCTGGCACTTTTATAACTCCTGAAGTATCTACTCTACCCTGCATCCAATCCCTGGCAAGAATTGCCTTCAGGAGAATCTACTCAACATTATATCCTTGTTGGGGATTAAACCACCCAAGCGCTATATCTTGAGCAGTGTTACTGCTCTACTAAATGTGAATAAATTACCATTTATATTTTTACCTGGTTTTGATTTTACTCAGTAGACACTATTGTTTGCTTTTTATGTTTCACTTTTTAATATTCATCTGGATGCTGTGAGACTTGCCCCTAAAGAGCTACATATCCACCAGTGGGGATGTTACCGCTGTACACTGTTTTACTCAGAGCTGGTCTATAGCTCTAACAAATGTGAGTGTAATCCCACATATCCTTGTTGTGTGTCCTACACTATGTATTTGACTATCTGCTCTATTATTGGTTATTTTCTGTTTTGTTACATATATCCATCACGATTCCAAGCTAGGATCTGCCAAAGAATAGTTTTATTGGACTTTATACACACTGTATTCAGCATAACCTGTTTTTTTGTGTGTGTGTTTTGTATCATATTACTGCAATACTGCTCTGTAATTTTACTAAATAAATACGTTTATATAAAAATATATATATTTTGTAAGTGCTGCTGTGTGTAAGTTGAGATTTGGTTCATGCGTGGGGTACATGCGTTGTTTTTGCCAGCATAGTTACTAGGATTATTCACTCTTCAGAGTACTTATTTTAGGTTCTGCCTCGCACTGCAGCGGTGCGTTCATTTTAATGACTCCTCCGGTTCTTTTTTTTCAACTCCAGAAAGCGTCAGTCTAACCAGCTTCTCATTCCAAAGGGCCCCTGCAGGGAATGAATCCACATTCTCTGCTAAGCATCTTGCGAGCCCCTCCAGCTGCCAGATTAAGTACTTGTCCATTTCCTTCAGCAAAACGGCCAAAGGGACGTCGAGTTCAATGAAAATTTTGTGCATGTGATTTATAATTTTTTGTAATCGGAGTAAGCAAAGGCTTTCCAATGTGTATCTTTGGAAATTCTTTGAGCATGAATGATAAAAACAATTTCTTCACTGCCAATTCCTTTTTTTTTTTTTACCCCCCTTTGTTATGGAAGGAAGCAGCAGACGTAAAATAGATGGATGTAAGTGTGTAACTTACACCAAACATGCTCAGTAATAAAGCAACGCTATGTTGGCTCTTGGTAAATACATGAAGGTCACCTTGCTCAATGCGACAAGCTCCGTAGAGTAGATGTTCCTCACTAAATGACCACCTCGTTTTAACTCTTCGTCACATGCAGTTCATAATGTAATCAATCCATGTAAATGAAGACTAACATAAGCTTGGCAGCAGAGCAGAAAATGACAGACAAAATCAAGAAGTAGAGAGGCAATGCCTAACTGTATAATGGGGGAGAATTAAACATGCATGGCACAATAAATCTACTTTTATACTTCAAGGAAAAGCCTGATGCTTTTTTACTTTGTTTTTAGTGGAACCACTATAGAAACTGCCAAAAACAGTCTTAAGTATAAGCGTTTGTCCATGAACAGCGCTACGGAATCTTGTACAGTGCTACGGAATCTGATGGCGCTATATAAAAAAAACGAGGTTTTGTTAATATATAACTTGATTCTAGACATCTTTTTGAATATGTCAGGGTGTATATGGATGCTAAGAGATACCTTAGTGACTGGTAAAAAATCAGCCACGGAAGAACATTCTCTACGGACTCTTGGTAACACCTTTTATTGACCTGCACACTGCTTCAAACTCTCTACCAACTCTTAGCAGAAACTGGGGCAATGCTTGTTCATTCTCCATCCACTATAGCCAGAGACCTGCACTTTGTTCTCACTTGTGCACCTATTCTGGCCGGAGATTTTGGCACAACCACCCTGTCCATTCCACATCCTTTCCTGGAACCTTCAACACTACTGCGCAGTTTCATGTGACCGGTTTAATTGCCAGCTCATAAGATAACTTTTGAGTCATGTCTGCGTTTCAGCAGTGTTCTCAGGTATGTTGGTATATCCATTGACCAAGCATCATAATAAAATGTAGTAATATGCTTTCTTAGTGGTTGTTTTTTTTTTTTTTTGTGGGATTCCAGTAGTTTATTTAAATGTTCTTAATTACAACATTACATTTATTAGGCCCCTTTATGGTCATTTAACAGAATTTCATGGCGAATTCTGCATTTTTGTTTAACTTTAAACAGGCGGAACATTTTGTCATGAGTGGATTGATCTTACATAATGCTCTTATGGAACTACTTCGCTTAATTAGCGTGGATTGATGTTAATAGATGTACATTATTCAGTTAGTGTTGTAAACAGTAATGTGCATGGGCTTGGAATTTCAATAATGAAATGTTCATAAATGACTGATGATTAACGTGAATGCCTCTGTGTAAAAATACAATGGGCCTTAAGTAGAATACAGAATGATAGTGAATAATTTTGTGCTTTTAATATAGACATCTGTATTTATGAAGATAGTGTGGTTTGAAGTAGCTGTTTTAGATAAATAATGCCAATGTTAAGGTAACAGAATTCTTTAGAGCAGAGATAGGCCACTTTCAGCACTCCAGGTGTTGTGGACTACATCTCCCATGATGCTATGCCAGCATTATTGCCGTAAGAGCATTATAGGATATGTAGTCCACCACATCTGGAGTTCCAAAGCTTCCCTACCCCTGCTTTAGAAGCACCTCGCACCCACAAGATATTTTAGCGCATTCCATTACAGTCCTCACTGACAGTGGAGAGATTCAATTAGCAAATGTAATACTTCCCAACTTTGGAGAGAGTAGAGCCATACTGATTATGTATTAGCTATGCAATTCATTTCACCTGGAACCCTCAACAGTAGGTGTGCCCAAAATTAGAATCTGTCAGCCAAGGGTCACCAAACCAACCATGCTCACAGGTTGACAGGTGACCCTGTCCAACAGTCATGAAGTATGTTGTTTCCAATAAATCTGCTGTTGAATTTAATCCTGAGTGCCTGGACCATACTTTTGTTCAAAACAGTTGCAGTGGGGACAGCCAACCCCAGGTCTGGCAGCACATGGATCTCAGCAAGAGTGCGGTATTCCTCCTCTTTTTCCAATATCCTGGTAACAGTCAGTCAGTAGGTTTTTACACTAGCAGCCTCTCCAAATCATGCCTGCTGGGAGCTTTAGGCTTGCCACAGGCTTATAAGCCTGTTCTTCCCAGCGTGATAGGATATGATATGAGAATGCATACATCAACCAATATCATTCATAAGTACTTCTTTGACCATTTAGGTTAAAGGGACACTCCAGACCCCTAAAGCACTTTAGCATGTGTAAAGTGTGTGACCTCTTTTTTCATGTTACAAAAAGCACATTGTGGCACCTTTACCTGGCTTTCAATCAGACAACCGATCCTGTTATTTCCTGGTTTGGTTAGCTCAGAGCAGACAAACTCAAGAGGCAGCAATTGCCCAGAGCACCTGTCCGCCAAAGACTTATCATTGAGCTGCATTGGGAACTGTGTTTAGACAGCCACAGAAAGTCTGGGCAGAGCTAGAATGGGAGGATTTGAAAGGGTTCAGACAAGAGATCTGAAGCTTTTGCAATCTGTTTTTAGATATACCCGAATGGAAAAATGCATAACTAAATGCATGCATGTTTTCATTGGGAGTATTCCTACTAAATAGTAATTTTGCTTTTTATACTTGGGCACCGAAGTGTCTAAAAAAACAAAATAAGCTTATCTGTTCAAAATAACTGTGCAACAGAATCGTATATTGCACAAAATACAGTCTGTTTAGTAAGAAATAAACCTTCCCGCACAGTGGGACATACAGATTGAATTGAATAGTTTACCACCGTACAGCAATCAGTCCCTATAGAAACTGCAAAACACAGTACCTGTCCGACGAGAAACTGGCTGAATTCTTCAAAAAGCAGGACTTTTTGATGGAGTTGAATGAGGAATCCATCCATTATCTGTATTTATTAACAGTGCTGGTGCATTGTTCCGTATTCTTCTTATCTGACGGATTGCTACTCTAGTGTAGAAACTTCTGTTTCCTCACCAATCACTTTCTGTTGATGTAATTTTGTATCATTCACATAAGGACTGTTTCATGGTTCTTTGGGGTCGACTGTTGTTTTAAGACAAAACAAAGTGCACTCATGTAAATCATGTCAAGTGGACAAGAGGGCTTTTGAGAATTATTTTTTAAATGTAACTTATGTTGAAAAAATATGCTGTGATGTTAAAATGCAAAACATTCACAATCATTTTTCTAAGAATTGAAAAAATATATAATTTTTCATTCTGTGTTTACATCGCTCAACAAAACACTCCTCATTTAATTATAAATATCTGTTAGAAAAATACATGCTAACAATGAAATAGAATAATTATCTGAGTTGTAAATTCTTTTTTGTCTTTGCAAGGATTATTTTGGATGTAATCTTCAATGTGCTCGACTGAAAACACTCGCAGATGATTACATACAGACTCGACCAGGGTTATTCGCTAAATTGTGAATTGCTGGGATTCAAAGTCTTTTTCAGATTTTAGCCCAAAGCAACTGACCAATAATTTGGTGAGAGTTTTCACTCTGAGAATCTACCCCATCTCAGCTATATAGTAGTGCTAATTAACAGTTAGTCAACATACGGACTTAGGTTAATGTTTACAGACAAAGCCATATTGCACAAACTGTAGAGAACACACAAAGCTAAAGTCGACATATGGACATCCTTAATGAATATAATAACCTCTTACCCACAATCTCATTAACTGTCATATGTAGCATGTGGCCTTTATTAGATGTGTTAGTGAAATGATAGACAGAATGACTCCATTAGGAATTCTGAGTTGCCGGACAGTGTTAATCATTAACACAGTATGGTGTAGTTACTGAAGTTAATAAAGTAAAAGTTTTCTTTTATTTTTGTTCGGGTTACATGCCAGCATCAAGTAACTCGGTAAAATATCAAGGACTCTTTTTAAACTTAAAATGACATTAAACCTCAAAGTTTTGGCAATTTGTCATGAATGTCAAAAATGTTAATATGTCTGAGGGATTGAAATGCACAGAAAAACATCTGCTGGGCATTTCTGGGATAGGTAGTGTACACTGTGCCCGTTTAATGAACATTTGCATTTTATTTGACATACCAGGGCTGTCTGCATTGATAACGTGTACTTTTTCAGTAGAATAAGATATCCTGGATAATGTACATTTCTAGGAATATACTTTGCTTCTTTAAACTGAGTTTTACATTCACCTTAATTTGATGTTTGTTTGTTTTTTAATTTTGGATTAACCAGAGCAACAAGGATATGTGAAAGACTGAAAGCTACATAAGTATGCAATAATTGAAAGGTACTGTTAACTAAATACTGAGATTTGGTGAGTTGAGATTTCTCTATGCCCTCTTTCAGACTGGCTGTGGGCACTGCCATACTATTACAGAATAGTATGTAATAACTATTACACACTATTGCCAGAAATAAGCTGTAGTTGTTCTGGTGACTATAGTGTCCCCTTAATATAAGAGCTTAGATGGGATTGTAGCAGGCACATTGTAGCGGTTTGTGTTAAAGTTGGTATACTGTTGCAAAAAGTGGCGAAAGCATCATGTTGTAGTTGCTGTGGTTTTTTGGATTGTAGTTTGCTGTGGGTTACCATTAGCCATGCAGTCCACCACTTGTGCATTGGCTGATTGCTCCAGCACCGCGAGCTTAGCTTATTGAACAGAGCTTCCGGTTCTCCCTGAGCTCACAGCCCAGGGAAGAAGTTAAACCATTCTAAAACCTATTGACTCCTTACAAAAGGGGGGCCCCTGGGTACTGCTGTCACTATATCCACTATATTGGTTATTCTTTCATCTCTAGAAATCAATCAATTCATGATAAGCACTGAATCTAAAATTAACATTTTGCAAATCATTGCGGCAGTGAAAACATTATTAGGCACACTTGTATTACTAAATTACCACTGTAATATTTGTTTTCTCCAGAAATTGGGACAGGCTCCTGCTAAGTGATTATAGAGGTTTTTTTTAGTTTCACTTGATACATAGCAAGCACTTTGTGTATAATCACATAAAATGACGCTGAGCTAAGTACCAGTGATTGTTGCTACAACCCATGATATTTCCTCTAGGCATAGCCTACAGCAGCGGTTGTCATATGTGTCCCTAAAAGCCTACAGTTTACAACACGGAAATCACGTTCTAAATGCAAATATAACCTTGGGTTTACCTGCAGCTAACCATAAGAATATAATCAAAAAATAGTTCAGCAGTCACACATGGAGGTCACATTGGTCTAAAATAATAAATGTTGGTATTTTGAGTAAGGCGCACATTGTGCATGACAATCATCTTTCGAGTTATGTCTGTAGTGCGTACACAGCTGCCTTCTGTAACATGACTTTCTTCTTCTGATGAAATGCCATAAACAAAACATAATTATATGATAATTGATTGAAGTCACATTAAATTGCTCCATTTATCATGGAAAGAATGCTGGGGAGGTCTCGTGTTACGCCATTTCAAGTCAGTCTATGTTGATGTGAAGTCTTTTATCGTTTCATTGTTGGAAAACACACTTTCTATTTTATCATTGTCTTGAGACAAAACTCAGCTGTGTAGCGGGATGCCATAATATGTCCTGCGTACGTAGACTGTGCATTGATATTTCCAGTTTATAGAAGGGAGAGAACTGCGTCCTGTACTGCAAGGGTTAGTGCCCAAACGGTCATCAAACCAATATTGTCATCAAAAAATAATTAATTTAAATAAATCACTGTATTTAGATTGCATGTCATAGGTGTTCCAAAAGCATTTTCACATACATCCTCTAGTCTTCTGGCTTTAGAACCCCCTTACATTAATTTTTTTTTAAAGATATTGTTGCTACAAATATGTATAGGCACTATAGGCACCCAGACCACTTCAGCTTAATGAAGTGGTCTGTGTGCCAGGTCCAGCTAGGTTTAACCCTTTTTGCAGTAAACATAGTTTCAGAGAAACTGCTACGTTTATAATAGGGTTAATCCAGCCTGTAGTGGCTGTCTCATTGACAGCCGGTAGAGGCGCTTCTGCGCTTCTCACTGTGATTTTCACAGTGAGAAGATGCCAGCGTCCATAGGAAAGCATTGAGAATGCTTTCCTATGAGACTGGCTGAATGCGCGCGCAGCTCTTGCCACGCATGCGCATTCAGCCGATGACTGAAGAAGGGGAGGAGAGTCCCAGCGCTGAGGGAGGCTAGAGGAAATAAAGGTAAGGGATTAACTCCTTCTTCCCCCTTCAGCACCACGGGAGTGGGACCCTGAGGGGCACCCTCAGGGCACTATAGTGCCAGGAAAACAAGTTTGTTTTCCTGGCACTATAGTGGTCCTTTAAGTAGGTTTATTTCGACTTATATGAATATAAAACTTAGTGTGTGTTACAAAGTTTGATGTAAGATTATATGTGTTACCAGTGGCGTACACACAATCCATGGGGCACCGGTGTGAAACTGATCCGTGGACCCTCCCCCTGCCCCCCCATAGACACATACACACAGAGACACATACATACACACATTTTCATAATTAAAGTTAATAGTTATTTGCTTTTTTCATCCGAAAAGTATATAAAAGTTTAGGCAGACATGTGGATAGCTAACGCCTGGGTCTTGTTGGTATTAAGCCGAGGAGGACAATAGGTCCATTAAGTGCGGCAAAGACGGTTCGGGTTGAAACGTTTCGTCTTATGGGCCAACCACAATGATTCTACCCCCGTGCTGGGTGTGCTATTATGTATAAAATATGTGTCTATTTCCTTATGGATATCCTCTACTTTCTGTGGATTTATAAGAAGGTGCTCGTTCATCCTCCAGGAGCCTTTACCCCTGGAGGGGAATTGTTTGCCCAGTTGTAGCGTTATTGGCACATCGTGCGACCATGAGATCAGGCCCACTTTAGTGTCTCCTACTTAATAAGTGATCCATGTAATAAGAAGCGGCCTATCTGAGAGTACGAATTATGGGCCATGGAGTGTAATGTGTAGTTTCTTTCCAAGGGATGAGCCACTCGCCATGGATCAATATAGCCTTGTGCCAATAGAGTTTAATTTAGTTTTTGTGTTATTGCCCTTCTATGTGTTAGTGTAGACTGTGCCATGTTGTTACGCTACTAGGGGTGATTTGGATTGGAACTCAACTGCAGCTTGTAATCTCCCTAATTACAATAGTGAAGAAATGGAGAATCCTTAAGTATCAATACTGTAGCTTTAAGAAAAGAGAGAATCACTGGTAGCTTGATTCAACCGAAGTTTTAATAAGTGTTAAACTTAAATGAATTGCATTTAGGCAATAATCCAATAAGAAGACGTGCAAGTAATCAACACAAAGTTCATTATTAAGTATTTCTTCAGAGATCCATTAAGTAACATTAGTTCATGAGAATAATCTTCAATAGGAACAATAATCAAGTAGCTAAGGATATTTGCAAAGCAAGAACAGTTCATAGTGAATAAGCATGATGGGAGTTGTCCTTCATGAGATTAGTAACTTGAAGCACTGAATGTAATTGCAAAGCAAGAAACAGTTCATAGTGAATAAGCATGATGGGAGTTGTCCTTCATGAGATTAGTAACTTGAAGCACGGAATGTAATTGCAAAGCAAGAAACAGTTCATAGTGAATAAGCATGATGGGAGTTGTCCTTCATGACATTAGAAACTTGTAGCAATGAAGATTTGAGTAAGCAAGCATTAGTTCATTAATAAATGATATTGCAGACAAATAGCTGAAAGATATACTTAAGGTTAATATGGGTAGTCCTCCAATAGTTCAGAGATATGGTCAATTTGTAAAGTAGCAAAGTATCCGTTCTCCAGTAATCCTTTATGGCATGCAGCAATCCTTGCATTTGCTCAAAGGCTGGAACGGCCCGCGGTGGAGCCCGCGGTCTCGCGGAGGCAGCTCACACGTTAGCTCACACAATCAATCACCAAGCACCCTCTCTCTGGCTCAGTCTCCCTAAATACCGTCAGAGCTGTGTCAGAGGGGGGTGGGGTCCAGACCCAGAAGTGTTACTCCATGACACATGTCCCCATATGATGTGGTATCCATATGGTCATCCAGGATAAAGTTGAAATCTCCACCCACAGTCATGTCGCCAAAGCGCCATTTGTCAGTAGTTTGAAATATATGTACTAAGAAATTTACTTAAACTGTATGTGGACCGTATATATTGACCAATGTATACTGTGCATTGTTAATGTAGCACTGCACTACTGGGTATCTGCACTGCACTGCACTACTGGGTTAAATTTAGGGTGGTTGCCTCTTTTAAAATGCATTTCTTGGAAGAACCTACTTGAGCATCATATTTTTTTGGCCTCCTGAAGTGCCATGCAACGTTTGTGGGGAGAGTTTAGACCTTTAGTATTTAGGAAAAAAACATTTAAGTATCATTGAGAAGTATTGTCAGCCACGCTTTGGTGTAGTATGTGTCTTCTCTCATTCTATTTTTGTCTATCTTAGTTACGAATGGTCTGTGCCATTGATCTGGTCCTCCTCCTGCTCTACCATTATTCCTTGCATTTTCTTTTGTATTATGTTTCCGTTTGTTTATCCCTCTCATTGCGTTATTGCTCCCTAGATTTCGCAGGCATCGAATTTCCTTAGTGTAGTTATATTTCGACCTCCCTTGAAGTGTCACAGTCCTCACATATTCATATGCAATAATCACAAAAATATATCAGTAATGAGATAAAATTTAAAAACAAGAAAACAACCAAACTATAACTATATACAGGTGCCTGCTTACTACAGGCATCTTCTTCCGAAGCTCCCAGGTAAGGGCTATATAAGAAAAAAAAATGACAGTATAAATTAGATACACCATATCAGCTCCATAGTGGGCCTGGTGAAGGTGTGAGCACTAGGTGTGAAAAAGAAATTAAACATACTGAGCACAGGGCCAGAACATCAGTGACCGTGGATGTTTGGCTGGGAAGAGTACGTTTCCCAAAATGTATAAAGCTAGTGCATGGCCTATATGGGTGCCAAGAGTTTGCACATTTAAACCTTTCTGTGTATATGAATTAGTCAATTTCAAGGTTGTATACCATGGCTGCCCATGGTATACAACTATGGGCAATGCTGCCCAATCTAACAGACATTTAAGAAGAAACAAAAGAAGCACAAACAAAAAAAAAAAGGCATATCTGTAGCTATAATACCTTAACCATAACTGAAAACTTAAGGACTAGAAAGGTGTTCACACTTAGTTCTGTCTGTTGGTTCACTTCATCGCCGCTACTCTCTGCTGCTCCCCTGTCACTTGAGTTGGAGGTGGTGCTGTGTTTCTCGATGTAGGTTCCTCCTGTGTCAGGTGAATATTCCATTGTGGTAATACTTTATGACCTTCCTCCGGCATAGAAATAACTTTATCAGCTCCATTTCTGTGGACAATAAGTTGGGTAGGAAAGCCCTACTTATATGGGATCTGTGCCTCTCTCAGTGCTCTCGTCATAGCACCAAAGGACTTTCTTTTGGCTAAAATGGCAGGAGATAGGTCAGCAAAGAGCCATATTTCACCAAATCATCCCGTCAAGCGTGTTGGGTCTTGAGCAGCCTGCATCAGCCTATCCTTGAAACAAAAAAAAAATGGATCCTCCCGATAGTGTCATGAGGGGATGCTGCCGGGAGATTTTGTGAGCCTATGAGCCCTCTCTAGTTGTAGCTCATGAGTTGAGGCGTCAGACAGTAGTGTTTTTTAAAAACTGCTCAAGGTAATCCTTTAATTCTGGATTTCTGATGTCTTCTAATATGCCTCGCAGTCTGATGTTATTCCTGCGGGCTCTATTCTCCAGGTCAGTGACTTTAGTGTCTAGCAGTTGCAGCTTAGTAGAGAAGCTGGTGTTGGCATCGGCCAGTTAGTTGTGGGCCTCTATGATTTCTTCTGCCTGATCTTCTAAATGAGCTGTGCGCTCTCCAATAGCCTGGATATCCCTTCTTATGTCAGAGGCTAGCTTTTGGAAATTTGACCTTATGGTTGCTTTCAGGTCCTCTAGCAGCTGTTGTAGATTGCTATCGGCTGCTGGCAGTGCTGTTTTTTGTGATATGGACGTCAGATCACTGCGACCAGATTCTGAAGCAGGAGAGTGTGTCTCTCCAGCGCCATCTTGGGCGCGCTTTCTCGGCGGAGACAGGGCCGATATCTGGAGAGTTGGAGTTTTGT